>NC_134401.1:163169635-163889504 GCF_050003625.1 Haematobia irritans | reverse complement strand
GTAGCACTGCTAATTATGGCCATATTCATTGACAGCATTAATATCAATATTATGTTTCATGTCAAGCTTCTCATAAAATGTTATGTATTTATGTTATTTCACATGTTAACATTAGCTACTTTGATCTATCTATGTAAATGTTACCGAGATTATCTCACAAACATCATGAGAGTGCTATGCATCTCAATCCTCTTCTCACAATGAGAGATATGTTATTTTATTTGGATGTTATTCTCACTACAATAACTGTTAGCTTTGATTTTATTGACTATTGTACTCATTGTATTATTGTTTGTTTTTACTTCATGTTAAGCTTCTCATTATTATGTATTTTACATCTTATGTTAACATAATCTAATTTGATCTATCTAAATGTTACTGAGAGGTTATCTCACAAAAACAATGACAATGTTAGATATCTCAATCCTATTCTCATAATGGGAGAAAATCTCAATCCAATGATGCCAATTTAGCCATTTAATAGCTATTTTTTAGTTTAGTACTTTTGATTTCAATTCTTTAATTTAGAAAATTTACAAAACATATATTAAAAAGTCAATTGTATTGCATTATATCTTATGGACCCCTAATTATTTTTATATTCCCTATCTTCCGAATGGGAGAATGAGATTATTATAAAATTAACACGGCGACAAATATGGGATAAGAGTAACCCATTGTCGCTGTCTGATTTGGAGTCACCTTTTTGCAGGTTCAAAATACGATTTCGACTGACGAATATAGCATTCAATTCAATATTTCAATAAATACATTTTTCTGGTGACATATCAACGTCAATTCCATCGATATTACAAATGTCCGCCGTCCTAAATCTTGTGGTCAGTGGAAGCTTTCGAACTTCACTATTCTTACGTGGTGATCCAGAAGCTTTAAGTATTATGGTTAGTTGATCCCACAATCTCTTGAAGGTCGCTCTATCCAGTGCACAATTTTTGATATAGTTCTTTGCTAATGTAGGATGCTTGCTCATGAACTCGACTAGAACCAATTTTTGTTTATCGAGTTAATTCGAGTTACATTAATTCTAAATATGCACAAATATTCATTATATTTGAGATTACAATACAAATTTTACAGTTTTACTCTTCTTATATGGCTAAAACGTTGTAAACAAATTTTTCACCAGCCCAACGAATTTTTCCTCATTCCATGTATGTATCAAAAATTTGTTGAACCAAATGCCAGTAAAATTGTAATGACATACAAATAAGTTCAATGATAATTAAAGCAGAGGAAGTTTTGCATACACATCTCAAAAATAGTAAAAAAAGCTACAGAGTGGTTAAGACGGTAATGAGCTGGCGTCTAAGATGTTTTCTTTATTTTTAGTCCATTTTTACATTTCGAGAAGGATTCATTTCTTAAATGGTAGTTAAAAATAAAAGACTGTAAGAAATAATTTAATTAATCTCAAAATTTGGAACTGAGTTTAATTTTCGCACGACATAGTTCATTTTTCCCAAAACATAGTTTACTTTTTTTCTGTGTACCAATCGAAAAACATCTCGATCAAATAAAGTCCATATTGACTCTGGTGATTCGAAAAATGTAGATTTCGATCAAAAAATTAAATATCGAATGCCGTGATTAGCCCCCAGTATACCAATTGATTTCGTTTTCATAGTTATGACCTCCGCAGGTATGAAAAGTATACAAAACTTACTGGATAAAAAAATATAGAAACTAATGATTCTTATAGCAACGGCAACTTTGAAGACTTTCTTGAGTTAGATGTCATCGTGGTACTTGTTTAAAATGCTTAATTTTAATACGAAATTTAAATAGCTGTATGTTTTTTTTAATTTTAGCTATTTTTTGCTATACACTTTGTTTGATTTAGCTATGTTTGCTTCCCTACAGTTGGCAACACTGTTGATCTCTCTTAATGTTAAGGAGATTTGTCAACCAATTTCCCTCTATTTAGCTTCAGATTTGATCTCATAATAAAAGACAGCGTAGCTATCTATATATTGTTTTTTCACTTATACTTGAGTTGGAATTGGTTCCTAGCTAGCCTCACTGATGAACACGAATTAAATTCTATTCGCATATCCAGTGTTGCGTATGATTTATAAGTATACGTTTAACAACAACCATACGTCTCATGGGAAAAAACGTTAAACTGTGAGAACAAAAATTGCCGAAAATAAGCCCCAATTTTATATAATCGAATAAGGGTTAGGTTAGGTTAGGTGGCAGCCCGATGTATCAGGCTCACTTAGACTATTCAGTCCATTGTGATAACACATTGGTGAACTTCTCTCTTATCACTGAGTGCTGCCCGATTCTATGTTAAGCTCAATGACAATCGAATAAGGGTTAATCCAAAAATTAAATCTAAGATTAGGATCTGTTAAGTATATGTAAAGTTCAGCCTTTGAGTTGTTCACAATTTACATTTAAACGTTTTTTCATTATTTTTTTTTCTCTATGTATTTTTTTAATCAAAAACTCATGTTTTCACCTTCAAAGAAATACTTGAATTTTAATCTTAATTTTTTGTGTGAAGAGCAAGACATGTAATAAACAAAAACAAAAAACTACTTGACATTCCACTTGACACTAAAAATTGGTAGACTGTAAAGAAATGAAACTTCTTGCGGCATTAGCATAAACAAAGAGACAAAGTCATTATCAATGCCCTAAAATGAGCCTTCATCACCATCAAAACAAATGAGAAAAAAAAATTAATCACAATTTCAGTTTATCCACCATAGTTACCACCTCTCATCAAAAACAAAGCAAATGAGAGCGAAGGATGCTCTCTATACTCAAGAGTACGCAAAACAACTTTACAAGCTTGTATAGAATCAATAGAGTACAGCATAGAACATATGTAGCAGTGCTTGTTCTTTTTATTCCCTCCTATTGTTGTATAAGTATATTCTCTTGGGTATGTGTTACTATTACCATTCCATTACAAAGAACTTTTGTTATTCTCCTGCGTTTGTTTTTTTTCTGTTTTTTTTTTTTTTTGGTTCTTTCACATCTTACTCACCCAATAACAAAAGTTTAATATCCTTTGCTGCCTGTAAGCCATCTTCCTTTAGATTGCGTTCGATCAAACGACTTCTGGCGGCTGCTGCCCTTTCCTCAGCACTCTGTGCGCAGCCCATGGTGCGTATTGCCTCGACACAAAACGTTTTGAAGGTCGTTTATATCGGCCACAATTGGCCGAATACTGTGCCACACAGAAACTATACAGATGAAGGCTTCCCAAAGAAAGCCCAAATACGAGATTTGATAGCTGGCCCTAGCAGCTGGAGAACAGCAAATAATATGCTCTGCACTATCTACAAACACATATACACACACACACACACACACGCAATTCAATGCTTTTTGCAGATGGACGGTTAACGATGATGTTAAACGATGTTCACACTAAATACTCGTACACATATACCAACATACAGTGGAGAGTATAGTTATTGTTGTAGAAGAAACGAAAAATTGCAACGACTATGTGTTTGGGAGAGATTGTATGTCAAGCAAATGAATAAACCAAAGATAAACAAACCAAATACTAGTAGTCTAGATTTGTTTCGGAGTATGTGTGAGTTTTGCTTAGATGTTGAAGAGATGTCAATTCTGTCCTTTCTTAATCTCTCTGTGGAGGATTGTTTAGAGTAGTTATTGTTGAAATTTTGATTTGATTTATGGTGATGATTTTTTTTGTTATTTGTTAAGACATAACTTTTTTGAGGATTATTTATGGTTAACACTTTTTCATTTATTTATCAAATGTTATAATCTTCTTTATATTTTTTTGATAGTTGTATTTATTTTGTTGTTGTTGTTGTTTTTATTTTTATTTTTTTGTTAGATAATAATCTCTTGTGGCTTTGATTAATCCATTTTTTCCGTTATGAGATTTGGGATTTTGTTGCTCTAACTAGCAAAAAAGCTATAAACACAAAACAGGATTTCCGTTATAAATACAGCACAAAACTCATTTAGTATTAATTAAGTTAATTATGTTGTGGGATTTTGGGGATACATGGTTATTGTTAATTGAACAGCACAAAAGTTTAATAAGAACACAATAATCCTTTGGCAAAATACGGGATTTGTTTTAACCTCCTAACAAATATTAGATGGTAAATTTAAGAGAGAGACACAGAGCTTGGATTTATTTTCTGGCCAAATTTGAATAGAAAGGCATTTTATGGGACTTCCAGACCCAAAATGATCATAGGCAATAGATTTATTTATTTATTTTATTTATTAATTTACACAGCTAATAGCAGCCGGGACTTTACAAAATATGTTATAAGTTTTCAAGTCAATCAAATATAGTTCTATATTCCAAGTGGGTTACAAGGGAACCTATACGTCAGTAAGGACCCCTTTGAGTCAATAAGGACTCCGCGATACTCAATAGGGTTCAACATATATAAACAGATGGGTCAAAATGGACAAAGTTTAAAATGTGCCATCATAGACGGTAAGAACAGGCCCGGAAAACAGGATCATAGAAACAGCAATTGGATGAGCAGGATCAACATTTTTTATAAGCTGGATTAGAAGGCAACAACCCTTGGATCAGAAACTTTGTTGTTAATATTACTTTAATTTCCTTGATGGCAGCAGAGATGGTCTATATCAAACTTTTTTAGGTTTCCGACTGTCGCAAAGTTGCAAAAGTCCTAAACGTCACATACACGTCGTAAATGTAAAAAAAAAGTAACAAACGTCGCAAAATAAAAATACTTCAGTTCCTTTAGTTAGGCAACGAATGATGATATGTGCGAAGAAAAATTATTTATAAAATTATAAATGAGTTAAAAAAAAAAATAAAAAAAAAAACTGAGAATAGATTTATTTCAATTGGAGACTCCAAGCCAAAATTACTATGAACTACTTGATGGTGCAGTAAACGTGACAGTCGGTACTCGCTCATAATCAATTTTTACAAATTTCTGCACGAACTGGAACGAAGGAAATCTACTTAAGTCTTGCATAAGTGAATTGCTGTTTAGAGAGCAATTTTTAAAAACACTTTGGGCTATTAGAACATATTTCCATACCAATTAAAATTTTTCAAAATTGTAGCTGGTCATTCGCTGATGCAACTAAAGCTTTTGTGGACATTATGGACCACGCAACCCAATATATGAAATAGCAAATGAGAGATGTAAAACTAGTAGAATTTGAAATAAATACAATATAAAACATTTGTTTGCATCCCTTTTATGGGGGAGCATAACTAAATTAAATTAAAATAAGTATATACGGCTGTAAGTTTAGCCAGGCCAAATCTTATGTACCCTCCACCATGGATTGCGTAGAAACTTCTACGAAAGACTGTCATCCACAATCGAATTACTTGGGTTGTGGTATTTTAAAACTTCTTAACATCGTTTTCTAAATTAGTCCATACGTGGTATATATTAGACAAAAAAGTTATGTATAGGTAAGTCTACAAATAATTATTAAAAATTGACATGGACTTTTGCACTTTTGCCAGAATTGAAATATGGGGGTCGCTTATATGCGGGCTATATAGAATTATTAACTTGATATGGATCAATTTTGGTGTGATTGGGGATCGATTTATCTGAGGGCCTATATATAATTAAGGACTGATATGAACCAATTCCTGCATGGTTGGTGGATACCATATATTAACATCACGTACCAAATTTCAACCGAATCAGATGAATTTTGCTCTTCCAAGGGGCTCCGGAGGTCAAATCTGGCGATCGGTTTATATGGGGGCTATATGTAATTATGGACCGATGGGGACCAATTTTTGCAAGGTTGTTAGAGACCATATACTAACACCATGTACCAAATTTCAGCCGGATCGGATGCAATTTGCTTCTCTTAGAGGCTCCGCAACCCAAATCGGGGGATCGGTTTATATGGGGGCTATATATAATTATGGACCGATGTGGACCAATGTTTGCATGCTTGTTAGATACCATATACTAACACCATGTACCAAATTTCAGCCAGATCGGATGAAATTTGCTTCTCTTAGAGGCTCCGCAAGCCAAATCGGGGGATCGGTTTATATGGGGGCTATATATAATTGTGGACCGATGTGGACCAATGTTTGCATGCTTGTTAGATACCATATACTAACACCATGTACAAAATTTCAGCCGGATCGGATAAAATTTGCTTCTCTTAGAGGCTCCGCAAGCCAAATCGGGGGATCGGTTTATATGGGGGCTATATATAATTATGGACCGATGTGGACCAATTTTTGCATGCTTGTTAGATGACATATATTAACACCATGTCCCAAATTTCATCTGGATCGGATGAAATTTGCTTCTTTTAGAGGCTCCGCAGCCAAATCGAGGGATCCGTTTATATGGGGGCTATATGTAATTATGGACCGATGTGGACCAATTTTTGCAAGGTTGTTAGAGACCATATACTAACACCATGTACCAAATTTCAGCCGGATCGGATGAAATTTGCTTCTCTTAGAGGCTTCGCAACCCAAATCGGGGGATCTGTTTATATGGGGGCTATATATAATTATGGACCGATGTGGACCAATTTTTGCATGCTTGTTAGATACCATATACTAACACCATGTACCAAATTTCAGCCGGATCGGATGAAATTTGCTTCTCTTGGAGCAATCGCAAGCCAAATTTGGGGGTCCGTTTATATGGAGGCTATACGTAAAAGTGGACCGATATGGCCCATTTGCAATACCATCCGACCTACATCAATAACAACTACTTGTGCCAAGTTTCAAGTTGATAGCTTGTTTCGTTCGGAAGCTAGCATGATTTTAACAGACGGAAGGACGGACATGCTGAGATCGACTCAGAATTTCACCACGACCCAGAATATATATACTTTATAGGGTCTTATAGCAATATTTCGATGTGTTACAAAGGGAATGACAAAGTTAATATACCCCCCATCCTATGGTGGAGAGTATAAAAATATTAAAAATTTCTTTAATTCAAAATTAGGTTTATGACTACATTTGGTTTATGACTTTTGCGACATACGTATTATACCGTCGTAAACGTATATCGCAAAAGTCACAGTTTGCGACAGGCCAACTCTGCACCCAGAGAAGGAATATGATCACTTCCAACATGTTTTAAGAGCAAAATGTTATTTTTGGGTGGTGACCATGTAACATGGTTTTCGCAACCATGTTATTTTCTCGGAAATCATGTATCTGATTTCGGCAAGCAGGTTATATTTGACGAGAAAATAACATTTTAGTGACAAACATGTTACATGGTCACCGTACAAAAATAACATTTTTCTCTTGAAACATGTTTGAGGTGATCATATTCCTTCTCTGCGTGTGGATGGCAAGAATCGAATCAGTTAAAGAAATCAATGAATAGACCGAATTAAAGTTTGTACACAAAAAATTAAGTGGATTAAATTTCTGTCTGCAAAATTCTGTCTTTAAGAATTCAAAGTTTCTAGTTATACGATTTGGAACATTATAGCAAATTCTCGACGTTAAGTAGTGTGAATCAGTATCTCCATTAATAAGTTAAGTGAGAAACACAATACCGTGCATAAACCTTCTAAGTTCAAGAGATGGAAGATTAATTAACATAAGACGACTAGAATATGGAGGTAAATCGTATAAATTATTCCAGCCAAGCCCCCTCAAAGCAAAAATGAGAAACTGCTTCTGTACAGACTCAATAGAGCAACGATAACTCGGTGACCAGACAACACATGCATACTAGGTAGGGTCACGGCCTAAGGCAAAAAAAAAAGTTGATGCAGTCACCCCCCAGTTTTGTAGCATATTTGAAGACAATTTCAGAACACTAAAACTTTTTTTTTTCCGTGCACCCTACGACCCCCCGAAATACAATTTACTGTGCTGTGTCGTCATTTGAAGTCCGATCGAAAAGAAACGCATATCGTTGTTCATGGTTGATCAGGGGCTATATTTCGTGCATTGGTCATTTTTGACTCCGACGTCAAATTTGATTTTTAATTTTTTTATTTCGCTTCGTATAACCCTATGATGCCCATTTCTTATAACCATTATAAAGATCTTATCAAAATATGAAACTTTTGCTTTGGAAGTATTTAATTATATTCATAAACAAAAAAGTTACAGAGATTTTAAAAAGTCAATAGGTCACCCTACACCATCAAATAGCTTTTGCTGTGTTGTCATGATATCCGATCGAAACCACATGCACATCGTTATTCACATCTACGAAATTAATTTGAAAGGTATTTAATACACACAAACTGTTTATCTGTAAATTTCTAACCGTATCATTGTATACATACTCGTTGTGTGCACTACGGCATTTTCTGCGTTATGCAAAGTTCTTGTGTTTTTGCTTGAACAACTTGAGAGCCTACTGTTTTAAAATCTAACAATAAAAGTAAGTGGTAACGGAATTGTGGAAAAACATGAAATGTACTCAAATCAAATACAAATCTAATCTAATATTTTCTTGTTTAAAGTATTTACTCATGTGACAACATTGCTCACCATTGTGAAGATGACAAGAAAACGCAAAAAAAAATACGGCGTAGTCAGATGTTGAAAGGCAGAAATTTAACCAATGTGTAAGCAGCATAACGATCTTCGTAATTTTCCACAATTCCGTTACCACTTACTTTTATTGTTTAGATTGATTGTTAGATTTTAAAACAGTAGGCTCTCAAGTTGTTCAAGCAAAAACACAAGAACTTTGCATAACGCAGAAAATGCCGTAGTGCACACAACGAGTATGTATACAATGATACGGTTAGAAATTTACAGATAAACAGTTTGTGTGTATTAAATACCTTTCAAATTAATTTCGTAGATGTGAATAACGATGTGCATGTGGTTTCGATCGGATATCATGACAACACAGCAAAAGCTATTTGATGGTGTAGGGTGACCTATTGACTTTTTAAAATCTCTGTAACTTTTTTGTTTATGAATATAATTAAATACTTCCAAAGCAAAAGTTTCATATTTTGATAAGATCTTTATAATGGTTATAAGAAATGGGCATCATAGGGGTATACGAAGCGAAATAAAAAAATTAAAAATCAAATTTGACGTCGGAGTCAAAACTGACCAATGCACGAAATATAGCCCCTGATCAACCATGAACAACGATATGCGTTTCTTTTCGATCGGACTTCAAATGACGACACAGCACAGTAAATTGTATTTCGGGGGGTCGTAGGGTGCACGGAAAAAAAAAAGTTTTAGTGTTCTGAAATTGTCTTCAAATATGCTACAAAACTGGGGGGTGACTGCATGAACTTTTTTTCGCGACCCTATCTAATGCATACTCCCACATCTGTCTAACCAGAGTTGTAAAGAGCCTCCTCGTAAGAAAAAGAGCAACAAATTCCTTAGACCATCTCTTAATGAAACCCAAAACACTAGTTGCCCTATTGACACATCCCTCAATAGGAAGACCAAAGTCAAGCCTGGAAGCAAACAAAACACCTAAATCATTAAATCTAAGCACATTCTCAAGCCTATAATCCCTAACATAGTACTCAGTCTGTTCATAGACTCTACGGGAAAAAGTCATCTTCTTACACTTCACAAGATTGAGATAACATACAATTAGAAGCACACCAATCAGCTAACTTGTCAATGTCTTCCTGAAGAAGTAAAGAATCACTAGCAGTATCAATCGTAAATCAATGATGTATCGATGATTCGATAACCGACGGAAGATGCAATATGACATAAAATAAAATTCCTTGGAAAATTTTTCTAAAATTTTACAATTTTTAGGTCTAAAAGCTACGCAACTACTTTTATTTTGGATCCTTTTTATTTTTGGGAGAGTGCAAATAGTATTAATTTGCTCGTTATAAGAAACATAAAATCTTGCTATCATGATTATGGAAACATGGGGGAATATGTGGAAGAACTGTTGAGCGTTCGAGACTCTAATCAATTGATTTGTACCTAATTAAAATATCGTACTCATCAATCCATAACAGGTTGGCCGATAAGTCCCCGGTCTGACACATAGATGGCGTCGCTAGTATTAAATGCATATTATTTTTATATAGTACCAACCTTCAAATGATTCGTGTCAAAATTTGACGTCTGTAAGTCAATTAGTTTGTGAGATAGACTGTCTTTTGTGAAGCAACTTTTGTTATTGTGAAAAAAAAATGGAAAAAAAATTAATTTCGTGTTTTGATAAAATACTGTTGTCTGAAGGAAAAAAAATACGGTGGAAGCAAAAACTTGGCTTGATAGTGAGTTTCCGGACTCTGCCCCAGGGAAATCAACAATAATTGATTGGTATGCAAAATCCAAGCGTGGTGAAATTAGCACAGAGGACGGTGAACGCAGTGGACGCCCGAAAGAGGTGGTTACCGACGAAAACATAAAAAAAAATCCACAAAATGATTTTGAATGACCGTAAAATGAAGTTGATCGAGATAGCAGATGCCTTAAAGATATCAAAGGAACGTGTTGGTCATATCATTCATCAATATTTGGATATGCGGAAGCTCTGTGCAAAATGGGTGCCGCGCGAGCTCACATTTGACCAAAAACAACAACGTGTTGATGATTCTGAGCGGTGTTTGCAGCTGTTAACTCGTAATACACCTGAGTTTTTCCGTCGATATGTGACAATGGATGAAACATGGCTCCATCACTACACTACTGAGGTCAATCGACAGTCGGCTGAGTGGACAGCGACCGAAGTCTCCAAAGCGTGGAAAGACTCAAAAGTCCGCTGGCAAAGTAATGGCCTCTGTTTTTGGGATGCGCATGGAATAATTTTTAGCGCTTATCTTGAGAAGGGAAAAACCATCAACAGTGACTATTATATGGCGTTATTGGAGCGTTTGAAGGTCGAAATCGCGGCAAAAGGGCCCCATATGAAAAAAAGTGTTGTTCCACCAAGACAACGCACCGTGCCACAAGTCATTGAGAACGATGGCAAAAATTCATGAATTGGGCTTCGAATTGCTTCCCCATCCACCGTATTCTCCAGCGACTTTTTCTTGTTGTTAGACCTCAAAAGGATGCTCGCAGGGAAAAAATTTGGCTGGAATGAAGAGGTGATCGCCGAAACTGAGGCCTATTTTGAGGCAAAACCGAAGGAGTACTACCAAAATGGTATCAACAAATTGGAAGGTCGTTATAATCGTTGTATCGCTCTTGAAGGGAACTATGTTGAATAATAAAAACCAATTTTGAAAAAAAGTGTTTTTCTTTGTTCGACCGGGGACTTATCATCCAACCTGTTAGCTAAACCAACAAAGGAAAAGTATGTTTGTCAAATTTATTTGGACAAAGCCCTTAAGGCTACAAGATGGTTGGATGGACGTCAGTTTTTGGAATTACCGCATTCCTCATCAGCATACTTGCAGCGAAACTATCAACCAACTATCAGAATAAATTCAGGTAATTCACTAAACCCAAAGTAAATTACACTTGAACCTACCGAAAAATGGTTTTAGAGAGTCGGCTTTGCCTAAATAAATATCTGTACAAGCGTATCACTTTAACTTTGCTAAAGTCAAATAATCGATTTCAGTGCAGTTGACTGGGTTTATTTTGAGCGTGCTTCTTCTTGCCAAATTTCCAATAAATATTTCTAACATTAAAATAAATAAATGAGAAAACTAATTTATTGTTTTTTTTATTAAAGGCAATCGATTTTTATAAGAACATCCGATCCATGCGAATAAGCTTTTAGGAAAATTGTAGAAAGAGAAATGTTTGTAGAAGAAGCTCTCCCACAATTTGGAATAAGCAAATGTTACCAAAGAAAATATCCATAAATATGGAAGTTCTCCTGTCATCCGAACTATGCGAACAAGTTCCAAGACAGATTTTAAAAGAACAAAAAATGCAATTGATTTTCATTAGAAAGAGAAGTGCTCTCAGATGAATTTTTTCGTCAAGATGAAGTTCTCCTACAATCACCTTTGACAAATGAATTTTCTATATTCAGCTAAGAGGACAAAGGGAGTTATAAAAAATCTTCCAATGAACATTTTATAATCTTGCCACGTTGGGAAAATAAATAAATACAAAACATAAAAACATATAAATTTAATTATGTAGGTTAGGTTAGGTGGCAGCCCGATGTATCAGGCTCACTTAGACTATTCAGTCCATTGTGATACCACATTGGTGAACTTCTCTCTTATTACTGAGTGCTGCCCGATCCCATGTTAAGCTCAATGACAAGGGACCTCCTTTTTATAGCCGAGTCCGAACGGCGTTCCACATTGCAGTGAAACCACTTAGAGAAGCTTTGAAACACTCAGAAATGTCACCAGCATTACTAAGGTGGGATAATCTACCGCTGAAAAACTTTTTGGTGTTCGGTCGAAGCAGGAATCGAAGCCACGACCTTGTGTATGCAAGGCGGGCATGCTAACCATTGCACCACGGTGACTCCGTGGTGCAATAATTATGTAAATTGATAAATTTTACATTCTGCTACAAGCCGACCGATTTTTATGAGAACGCTCTCTTTACCTCCGATCCATACGAATAAGCTCCTAAGAGAATTGTATAAAGAGAAATACTCTGAGATAAGGTTCTCCAACAAGATAAAGGTCTCCTACAAATACCGCTGACAAATAAATTTTCTATATCCAGCCAAGAGAATAAACTAAAATCTCGCTCCCAACGAATTTTTCTTACCACAACCTTACCACACTGAAAAAAAAGCATGCCCGGTTCCAAAGATTTTGTCTTTACTTTAACAATTTTGGCATTGACTCCGAGCCAAAGAAGCGGAGAATACAAGTAAGGATATTTTTAGGACACAGTTCTCTTTTAAATTTGGGTTTTTAGTACTTGCTTTTAGGAAGCAAATTTTAATGTTTCATTTTTTCACCTTTTTTCTTCTTATGCTATCAAAGTCCTTTAACAACGAGTTAACGACAAATTTATTTTCAAAATTAAGACTCGACTTCTAGTAAAAATTATGACATGTTTCAAGTAAAAAACGTCTTTAAAATAAAGAGTTGAAAAACGTGTCCTATATTCGAACGATTTCTTGCTTTGTAGTCAAGATGCAAAAAGACAACAAATTTAACCCTGGACAGTCATCCTTCGTCAAAATGACGACGCGTAATTTCATTTTCGATCTAAAATGCATTTTAGTCGATTGGGAAATGATAAATTTAAGTTATACAAATGCAAATATTTTATGAATTTTTGTTGTATACTAATTAAAAACAAAATGAATAAGAAAATAAATTCAATTTTGGTTTACATTTTTGCTCACAGTGCAAATTATCGCAACTTGAAATAAGCCGTAGTCAAAATGACGAAGGATGACGTTAGTGTACAAAAAATAAGGATGACTGTCCAGGGTTAAAGACAATTTCATTAAATTTAAAGAATTTTTCTACATTATTAAAGTCAAGTTGACCTTAGCCCAAAATTTTTTTCTTTCATGTTATGATACCCATTTTTAAGTCAAATCACTCAATTATAAGGACAATACGACTTCATTGAAAAGTTTATCGACTTTTGGACAAGGAAAAAAACTTTATATTAGAGAAATGCGTCTTCTATGCAAAGCAAAATTTGCATTCGTATTTTAAAGACATGAAATCTTTGACCTCACGACAATATTTATTTTCAGTGCACGTTGGGAAAATAAATATATAAAATAATAAAATATATACAATTAATTAGTTAAATTTTAACAGTATTCTGACAAAAGGCGATTGATTTTCATGAGATCGCTCTATTTACATTCGATCCATATGGAAAAAACTCCAAAGGGAATTATAAAAAAGAGAAATTCTCTCGGATGAATTTCCCTTACAAGAAGCTCACTTAAAAATAACGTTAACAAATGACAAATTTGTTTGTGGAAAATTACCCGTAATATCTATAATAAAAGTAGAATTCGATATTTGCTTTTGTTTTACTTATTAACATTTCGAAATTTTGTCGTGTTGATTATTTTTAACTTGTAGGGATATCGATTTTTGAACTCTTTTAGAATCGACTTTTATCGACTTTCAAAAATTATGATAAGTCGCAATTTCAAACTCTTTTTTCATTAGATAATTTTTCAATAGCTCCAATGGTGACATTATATGATCTTTCCAAAACTACAATGACCAACAACATTTAAAAGTGTCTTTCATTTTGTCAACACTAAAAAGATCTTAGAAATGGAAACCCCCGCTGTTTTCTAAGACCTTTGACGAGAGACCAAACGGAAAGCATTTTCTTTGTGAGCAGGTCTACTTATATGGATTTTTCATGTCATTTGCCAAAGACTTATGGCCCGTTTGTGTGGGTTCTTTTTGTGAACATCCTGTACCTCTATTTATCATGTCTTCTGTTTAGAATTTGGTATGGTCTTTTTTTTCCTTTGTTTATGTCACATACACAACATATGTACGAAAGAAGGGTCCTTAACAATCAAGACTTGAAGGCCATGCTCAAGTAGATGACATTCAGAGATGATGATGTTTTTGATGTGCATGAGAGTGGGTTGGAATGTAATAACAGAAAATGAAAAATTTTCAAAAAACAAAACGTTCACGATGGATAATAAAACACATATTTTGCCATAGGATTTTTTATGTCATCATAATGTTGAGTTATGTTGTTTGTGTCGACTATATTATTGCCCTTTTGATGTGGGGAGTTGAGAGATGGCAAAGAGAAAGGTGAAAAACAACATTTCCTAGTGGGACCAATTGCATGTGAGAGCTTATCTGAGTGTTTACAGTTAACACAAACAAACAGGCAACAACAACAACATAGCAAAAGAAAATTATTGCTCTTCTCTGTTATATGAATATGCTGATGCTGCTTGCTATTGATATTAAAATTTGTTTATTTTTTGTTAAATTTATTTATGATTTTTATTTTGTTCATCGACTGCTTCTTGATTTTATGGCTGATTTTGTTTTGTTGGTGTTGTTTTTTTTTTTCACTTTTCTTTTGTTTCAAAGTTGTTCGTATTTTGTTTAAGTTTGGAGAAGAGTGTAATTTTAATATTCTTTTCGTGGGTTTTTCACATATAAGTAGATACGTTTTTAGAGGGGATATTGGGGATTTGCTTTTCACTTGAAGGGAATTTTTGATGTATGGAAAAAAAACAATGTTGTTTTGGGAGCGCTAAAGGCACGAGGTGAAGTATATTTCATGAGAACGATGAATACACGAACAAGACTATCCATGTTAATAATAATGACGTTGTCGTTGGTGTTGTTGTTTTTGTCATTCAAGATAATAATGACAATGTTGCTGTTGTTGTTGTTTTATTTGTGTGCGTTTTTTTCCTTATTTTGGTGAAAAGAGAACTATTTGGGAGAGGGGGGGTGGATGGAGGGAGATTTCAATACACCACACGAAGAATAAAAAGTATTCTGTACAAAACACACGATAATTGTATTCACACATGAAAAACAATATCGAGAGAAAAATTCCAAAAAAGAATATAACGTGAATCATTCATTGCGTTCGTGTTTTTTTATTAGGTTAATTTCGTTTTCTTTTTTCTCTCCTTTCATTCGTTTGTATGTATGTGGTACACAAAAAATTCACTTTTTCACTTATTTTTTCCAGGATTTTTTTTTATATTGATTAACAAGTACATTTTTTTTTTTTAATTTTTAATGAAATATATTAAAAAATAAATCACTTGAAGTTTTCACAAATTTGTTAAGTATAATTTTTATTTTTTTTTTTAATTTAATTTAAGCGATGTCAGAAATTTTCCGTTAAATCATTTGTTTCGCATATTCACTTTACATTTTTTTCTGCTTATAAATTATTATACTTTTTCTTGATTACGAATTTCCATTAAATTTTCTCTGTTTTTTTTTTGTGGCTTGAGTTTTACACCCACTAAACAAAAACTTGTTAATACAACATTTATTGTTTTATAATTTTAACACTTTTTTTGTGGTGCCGCCCTATGCAAACTTTTGGATACGAATATCAAGAATCAAACAGTGCGTATGAATCTTTGCTCTTAGAAAAACGCATTACTGACTAGAAAACGACTACACAATGGCAAAACGACGACGACGAAGACTGCTTTAACGAGTAACAGAGTAAAAAAAAGGAATACTCTACATAGACACACGCACACAAATGCATGTAGCCAACCAATACTACAACAAATTCTCATAACACTGAAATATGACGAGGTATTACTCTACAACATTCATTACCGTAAGAATAACAACAGACCAAAAGCATTGGCTGCTTTTTCACCACACAGAGTACACACACGAAATATTTTTCCACATACAGGTTGTGGGTGAGGGGGGGAAGAGGAGATAAAAACATACAATGAGTACAGGAAAACTAGCTTTCATTTATGGTCTGTGCTGTGCCATCCACATAGTATACGTGTATCTGGGACATTTTGGAGAAAATTTGAAAGTTTGTGTTATAGTAGTGGTAGTTGTTGTTGAAAGCTCCCATTGAGGACCATAAGGAACGAATCCAATGTCAGAACACTTGTTAGACAAAAATCCATAGCATGGAAAATAAATTCATTTCTCTCTCTCTCACTCTCCCTCTCTTTCTCTCTATCGGGCCAAAATCACCCATTTTTCGTTTTATCCCCTTTTGCTCTATGAAAAGAATTTCACGCGCATGTTTTATTTGTAAAATATTTATGTGAAGTAAACCATGAGACTACCTCAAAGTGAAAAAAGGGAATAGAGTGAGAGAGCAATGAAGAAAAACGGGACCTATAGAGAATTAACTAAAGAGAGAGTATTATGTTATACCAAGAAATTTGAAGCACAATTACTTACAAATGTGACGTACAAAGTTTTGGTAGTGAGCCATTAAGCAACAGTGTTGCCAATTGTTTGTGTGAAGGTTTTTCAACAAAATAGAAATTTTCTTCAAAGAATGTATTTATAATATTGAAAGCTGCATATTATAACATATTTATCTGCACTTTTGAATAATGATTTTGGACTGAAATGAACTTCCTGTGCAGTTAAAATAAATAACATCTTAGAGAGGACATTTGTGGAAGTGCTTTTAATGTTGTGCCTTAAGAAGAACTTCCAAATTTTTTTGCTGGGAAGATGAAGATTTTTTTATTATTTAAACAAATACATATTTATGTTTAACTTATACTACAACTAGTCCCTATTACGAAGAAGTGGCTAATCAATAGTTTATTTATCAAGATGAAAATGAAAAATATACTAAATTGTGAAAACTTTCCTATGCAATCGAAAGTTATTGACATGTTAGTACCCCTTTTATTTTACCAAGTTAAAAAGCAACAAATTCAACCTTCGAAACCTCCAAACAATCGACTTAAAATTTTTGAAATACTGCTTGAGGTTTTTGAGAAAATGAAACAAAAATTATGTTTTTTCATATAATGTAATTTTTTTTTTTATAATTCTATTTATTTATGAATAATATTCGAACACAAAAAAGAACTTAATCTGGCACAGAAAAAAATATTGCGAAAATTTTTCCAATTAAACTTTATATTGAATTTTTAAAAATATTCAATTAAAAATTTAATTGGTCCAAAAAAAATTTTAAATTAAAAAAAATCAATCACAAAATTAATTAAACCAATTAAGTTTAATGGTGATTGCTAATAAATTTTTTTATATAATTCTATATATTTATGAATAATATCCTAACACAAAAAAGGGCTTAATCTCGCTCAGAAAAATATATTGCTAACATTTTAAAAATATTCAATTAAAAATGTAATTGGTTCAACAAATTTTTAAATAAAAAAAAAACAAAATATCACAACATTTCTGTGATTATAGAAAATTAACATTTCTGTGATTATAGAAATTTAAATTAAAACTAAATTGGATTAATGAATTTCATGATTGAAGACAAAAATTATTTATTTTTTTTTTGTAATAGATTGATAATTTTTTTTTGAGGTATTTTGTTCTTTTTTTAATTATCTTTATCACCCTACGCTAATATCACCAAAACCATGCAAATCATACAAGACGGAAAAAACAAGAGTTACCACCTGTCAAATTTATCACAAAAAAAAATGATATGCCATGTTGTTTCTACCAGAGGCGGGAAATCGTAAAAGAATATTTACTTTTAACCCTTAATAAAATGATAATATAGCCATATTTTAGTAAATTTAAGGAGATGAGCAAATTACAATAATAACTTTAGGGTCATTAGAGATTAACAAAAAAAAGGACCCACAAAAAACCAGGAATTTATTACTCACAATTTTTTTTACAAATACTACATACATTCATGCCTCTCTCTCTCCTCTCTCAATTCTCTTAGCTGGGATTATTTAGAAGAACTAACTCTACATAAAGTAAAGCTCTCAGTCTCGTCGTTTATCTCCCTCTATTTTCTGGTCGTTGTTGTCTACACTCATTTGCAAAAGCAATTTTATTTTGCCATGTCAGCTATGTAGTAAATGTAATCTAACGTACACACACACAGCTCACATACAATAAAGTGCCCACCCAGCGGGAAAATTGCGAAGTACCGCAAAAATCATGACTTCTTAACCAATGATTTTGGGATCCTTAACACCTTCCCATATGCCTTCTCCTATCATGCATGCTAAAATGCCTTGCACTTCCTTTCTAAACAATGCCCGCAAACATTATTCTGTGCCTTCTTTGGGAATTGGAAAGAGAAGGACCTACATTGTTGTTATAAGAACGAAAATTCAATTTTTTTATACTCATGATAGTTTTTAAAACACATGGACTCATTTTTTACTTAATCAAAAAAAAAAAAAAAAACAGTCTTATGCATCCATGATTAAGAGGGACAGTTTTAATCCAATTTGCTCAAATCTTGAATTCGTGAAATTGAATCTTAGTTTAGGTGAAAATAAAATAAAAAGAAGCAAACAAATTGTCTTTGATAGATCAGCTCCGCCGATTCTCTCTAGTAATTTTGACAACTTGTTTCACGGTATGAAATTGAAATCTTTTTTCATGCGAATCGTAAAGTCCAATAGGAAAACACGAATTAACTCATTCTCATATTAAACACTTAAGGAAAGTCCAAAGTCGGGCGGGGCCGGCTATATTATACCCTTCACCACTATGTATGTTATACCAACATCTTAACACCTTCAAATTTGTTGGGAGCTATATAAAGGTTTATTTTCCCATATACAAATATTTAAATATGAACCGATTTGGGCAATTTTTTTTAAATATTCACAAAATGTCTAGACTCAAAATTTATAACCTATAGACTTACCCCCATATTCATAAAAGTTAACATAAACTTTAAACCTACTATTACCATACAAATTCGTTCGATAAACTGTCAGTAAATTATTATGAATATGGCCATTAAAATTTAAGTCGGCTAATGCCCTGGGATGGTACACTATGTTAGTAAAAAAATATGGGAAACATTTTAATCTGAACCAATTTTGAGGCAACTTCGCAAAAGTGTATTTATGATTTATAGGTCGATAGATATGTATTAGAAATAAAGGAAAATTTGAGTCACTTTTACAAGTGATTTTATAAGGAAAATGTGGGTATTTTTGTCATTTTTGCCCAAATCGGAAAAGCATATATATGGAAGCTATACAGAAATCTGAACCGATTTCAACCAAATTTGACATGTATACTTAGTATTTCAATTCTACTCCCTGTGCAAAATTTCACGTAAATCGGACTACAACTTTGAACTCTGTGGTCATATGACGAAAAATCGGGCGAAAGATATGTATAGGAGCTATATCTAAATCTGAAACGATCTCAATAAAATTTAGCACACTTGACTTCACTACTAATTGTACTCCTAGTGCAAAATTTCAACCAAATTGGGCTAAAACTCTGGCTTCTGGGGCCATATAAGTCAATATTGGGCGAAAGATGTATATGAGAGCTATATCGCAATCTGAACCGATTTCAATCAAATTTTGCACACTTGACTATAGTACTAATTGTTCTCCTTGTGCAAAATTTCAAGTAAATCAGGATAAAACTCTGGCTTCTGGGTCCATATAAGTGCGTTTCGGGCGAAAGATATATATGGGAGCTATATCTAAATTTGATCCTATTTCTTCCAAAATCAATAGGGTTCTATTCTGACCGAAAACCGGAACTTGCCAAATTTGAAGGCGATTGGACTAAAACTGCGACTTAGACTTTGATCACAAAAATGTGTTCACAGACAGACGGACGGACATGGCTAGATCGACTCAGGGGCCCACCCTGAGCATTATTGCCAAAGACACCATGTGTCTATCTCGTCTCCTTCTGGGTGTTGCAAACATATGCACTAACTTATAATACCCTATTCCACAGGGTATAAAAAGTTAAATGTAGCGTTCGTAGTTAACGGATTTTTTTCGGTGTAGTAATATCATATTTTCATTTCCCCTACTGTATATAGTCGGAAATAGATATTTTGTTGTGCTACGCACGGAATGACAAATTTGTTATACCCCCAATACCATTCTGTGACGTCAGGTATAAAAAGGATCTCATACTCATTCTTTGTTGGCTGCCAAGCTATTAATTTGTTAATGTCTAGTTACTCCTAACTTTGGCCTTCTAGAAGACATTCTCTGTAACATATAAAAGATCCGATACCCATTATACGTTCACTTCCGACAGAAGGGAACGCGGAATGACCTCAAGTGTAGCTTAAGTTTACCTTTTGGCGCCCACATCACATAAATGTGTCGTAGGCCAGTGGATGAGTGTAAGACTACCAATAACGAGGACCCCGGTTCATATCCCGACGGAGCAAAAAAATAAAAATACACTTGAGGTAAATATTAAAATCACAAAAATAAGATAAACTGTGTAGGAAAAGTAAGTCAAAGTAAATTCTAACGTAAAAGGTATGAGGGCAAATGTTCAGTTCATAGACAACCTTGTCTTCAAAGTATTTATTTTTACGCGCTTTCTTTTATGCCTTCCTGTCCAGGCCTTTTTGAGGGCCTTCTTTGGAAGGCATGATTTTTGTACTTAGTATGAAGGCCTGATAACATGGCATTGACGACACCACTTCTAGAAGGCATACGAATAGAAGCGAGAGGCAAGGCCTTGGTCTCCAATCCAATCCAATGTTATTTTGAAATGAACACGTAATGCAGCGCCCAGGCCTTATAGCTACCCGGACAGCACTTCCATCATCGATTCCACGTCGCTTCCATTTCCCGCTGGGCATCTATTTACATAGACATGTAAATATGTTTGTGTAAGGCATAGTCCTATGTATGTATCTGTGACAAAATTTACTAGTAGTATTTTCATTTAGACATTATTATGATTATTATGAAGCCAAATATTAAAGAGTAGAAATAAGCTGGCCAAAGTTAAGCCGTTTCATGTGATTAATACACTGTAGGACAAAATTTTTGTACACAAGTTGTATTACAAAGCATTTGTGTAAATTATGGTCCATATTATTTTTCGAATTATATATTATTGGATTCTAATATTTCTAAAATTTTTTGTTGTAAAGATACACTAATCAGATGTATTAAAAAGAACTACATTATTCTTCCAATAGAGGGCGCTGTTAATATGAAAAAACCTTTGGAACCATTTGAAGAAGGTTGGAAACGTTAAGATGCTGGGCCATGAAAAAATCGATTGGTTTGTGACTGGTGATGAAAAGTTGATCGCTTTTCACAACATTGAAAACTGTCGTGATCGAAACGCAGTGAGCCGGCGGAAACGGTGGCATAACCAGGGTTGAAGGCTTGGGTGATTTTTTTTCTGTATTTTTGGTGGGATTACCAGGGAATCAAAGTGAAAAAGGGGAATAGAGAGAGAGAGAGAGCGAAAGAGAGCAATTAAGAAAAACGGGACTTATAGAGAATTAACTATGGAGAGTATTTTTTTATACCAAGAAATTTGAAGAACAATGACGTAAAAAGGATCGATAGTGAGCCATTGGGCAATAGTGTTGCCAATTGTTTGTCTGGAAGTTTTAATCAAAATGGAATTTTAGTTTAAAGAATGTGTTCATAATATTATAGAATATTTATCTGCTGTTTTGAATATTTTTTTGTTAGTTTAATAGATTTAGGAATATTTTTATTGTCTACAATGAGCTGCTACCATAAGGCAACCCTCTGAACACGAACTGCCAACAATTGGACCGTCTAAAGAAAGCATGCGCTCAAGTGTCCAATAGAGTTTAAATTGTGTTCCATCAGGACAACGCGAGGTCAGACCCAACGATATGACTCGAAGAAGCTTGGTTGGGAGGGTCTTACTTAGGTTACTTGGCACCAAGTGATTCTGCTCCTATGTATGGCGAACAAATTTTGGTTATAAGAAATTCGTCTCAAGCGATGCTGCGTCAAAATTTTATCAATATAAAGAAATGGAACCTATGGGCGAAACATAATGAAATAATCTTTAAAATGGCAAAACGTTATCGAGCCAACGGGATTATTCGGATCGTTCCAATTATGGTAATTAAGGCTTTCAATTTCATGAACAAATAATGATTTTCTTTTTACCACGCTCAATATGGCGATTGAAATTGAAACCAGTAAACATATTATTTGTTTAATAATAAATGAAATAACTCATACGTTCATTGGTACATTTTAATTAATATAATTCATACACAACCATGTTCCACACAAAGAAGTTTTTGTGGGACTGTTTTCCTAAATAAGTTATCGTATTTGTAATAAGGAGTGAATATAATTTAAAAGCTTTGCAACTATTTATGTTAAATAAGTGTTAGGAAAGCGAAGTTGGAAAATAATTATTTAGCCCAAAAAGAAAATTCCACGGAATTTTTACTTTTATTACAAAAAAAAACAATCTATCTCGTTTATGTTGCAGAGATTTAATTATCTATATCTGATCATATCATGCCATTATCAGCTCAAATATTAATAATAATATATATGTATAGGATTTTATATAAGGGATTAATTTGTATATCAGCTACGTAATAAAAATATTTACATAACTCATACTCATAAGTAATATAATGCATACGCCACCGTGGCCGGGAAAAATATTGTTTATACGATTCAGTTTTTTTTTATTACTTACTACTGGAATGGCCAGAAAGCAAAACGGGAAAATAGTTATTTATCCAAAAATTTAGTTCCGTAAAACAATGAGAATATTGCCATTATTTAAAAACCAATATAATTTATTTATTTAAGTCTATGGATTACAATCCGTACAGACTAGCAGAATTTTAAATACCTATTTTTGATTATATGCATTTTTATGGAATTTTTATAGGGAACTAATTTGTATATCGGCTACCGAATGACTATATTAAAATAACTCATACGCTACATGGTACTAAATGTAAATAAATATAATTCATAGGCCACCATGGTCGGGAAAATATAATTGTTTAACCCATTCTGTTGATCCCATCAAGAGTTTTCTTGATCTTAAAAAGAAAATTTACCCGTAGTTCCACACAACGCCGAAATATTTCCATTATTTTAAAATAAAATCTATATCAATTATGTCGTAGAATTTTAAATACCTATATTTGATAATACCCTGATACACATGAGCCTCTAAGCTCAAAAAATATATACAAATATTTTTATAGGATTTTTATATAGGGCTACGTAATAGATATATTTTTACATAACTCATACGCCAAATGGTACGAAATGTAAATTCATATAATTCATACGCCACCATGTTCAGGAAAATATTATTGTTTCTGAGATTCTGCTTGCTACTAGAATGACCAGCAAAACAAAATTGGAAAATATTTTTATATCCCAAAAAGCAAATTTTCCGTAGTTCCACATACCACCATGAAGTTGGCCGTTATTTAAAAGAGTAAAACTATCTTGTTTATGTTGCAGAATTTTAAATACCTTTATCTGAATATATCCTGGCACACATGTTGATCTAAGTTAAAAACATATATATTTTTATATAGGATTTTTTATAGGGAATTAATTTGTATATCGGCTACGTAATAGATATATTTTTACATAACTCATACGCCAAATAATACTAAATGTAAATTAATATAATTCATACGCCACCATGTTCAGGAAACTATTATTGTTTATACGACTCTGTGGTTTATTGCTTACAAGAATGATCAATAATAAAACTGGAAAATAGTTATTTATACACAAAACTCCGGGAATATTGTTATTATTAAAAAAAACTATCTCTTTTATGTCGCAGAAAGTTAAATACTTTTGATTTGATTATATCATGGCATTTATATGCCATTAAAAGCTCAAATAAAAATATATTTTCTAGAATTTTATATAGGGAATTAATTGGTACATCGGCTACTTAATAAATATCCGCATATAACTCATACGCTAAATGGTATTAAATGTAAGTTAAAATAATTCATACGCCACCATGTTTGGACAACTATTATTGTTTTTGCGATTCTGTTTGCTACTAGAATGATCAGAAAAACTCTCTTTTACTTTTGGATTTATATTTGAAATCTTATTATATGGTATATATTCAACTATAAATGTATTTTGTTAACACATAAGTTTAATTTTGCCAGCTTGCCTCTACAATGCCTATAGTTGGCGCTGAGGCCATTACTTTTTGTAAATTTATTAAAATTATGAATAAAATATTAATTATAACAAAAAAAAAAACGGGAAAATAGTTATTTATACTAAAAAGAAAATTTAGTTCGACAAAACAACGGGAATATTGCCCTTAGAAAATATATCTAATTTATGTCCCAGAATTTTAAATATCTATATGTGCTTATATCCTGTTCTAAGCTCAAAAAATATATATATACATTATAGGATTTTATATAGGGAACTAATTTGTATATCGGCTACGTGATAAATATATTTATATAACTCATACGCTACATGGTACTAAATGTAAATTAAAATAAGTCATACGGCACCATGTTCTGGAAACTGCTATTGCTAATACTTATACCTGTTTTTTTATTGCTTACTATGTTACTACAATGATCAACAAATCTGGAAAATAGTTATTTATCTTAAAAAGAAAATAGCCCATAGTTCTGGGCCCTGTAGTACTGGAAATATTTCCATTATATTGAGAAAAATCTACTCTCTCAATTATATCGCAGAATTTTAAATACCTATATCAGATTATATCCTGACACACATCAGCGTCTATGCTCAAAAAATATATACATATAGTTTTATAGGATTTTATATAGGAGACTAATTTCTTCATCGGCTACGTAATATAGTATATATATTTACAAATTAAATAATTCATACGCCATAGTGGTCGGGAAAAAATTATTGTCTATGCAGTCCGGATTTTAATAAATTGATCAAAAAATTGATAAATTGATCAAAAAAAAAAATAAGAACTATTATATGATCCCATTATATATGTTGGATGATGCAAAAATATTTTCATTATCTAATTTTCCAATATAAAACATTCATCGAAATTTCTTCCCAAAATTGTATTCCAATTTATTAATTAAGTATCCAATGTGTCACTTTTTCTATTGACATTTATCTAGCTTTTGACCCTGTAGTAATTTGTACAAAGCTCATTTCTTGATATACTCTTGTTTGGAGGGATACAATATAATTATTATAGAATTTTCTACACGAGTTCTATTACATTTTATTTAATAATATATTTTCCTAGTACTACTTAATGTTACATGCAATCGTCTTCTTTATGGCCAACTTTGAAACTCAGAAACACAGAGGTAACTTTTTTTTACCTAGGTCCTAGTTGATAGATAGCCATGTAGTAATATCAAAACGAATAAATGTCATATGGTCAAACCAAATTACAATGTGGTGGACACATCAAATCGAAATGTAATCCTTACATATACACATGTAATGGCCGATAAGTAATAGAGATATGCATATGCCGCTGGGAAATGTGCCCAATACATAGACACTAGGGGCCATCATCCACATAAATATAGTACATCGCCCGTCTATACGAGGGCATTTAGATTTTTGAGGAAATATTACAGCAGCTGGTAAATTTGCAATTGCTAGTTTGCTAGCGGCTGAAACCTTGTTGTTATAGCCTATAAAAACCATTTGCCACCACTTGTGATTTGTTAATGAGGTTGTTTATTACCCCGGGGATGTAACTGTCATTGGCTTTTAGAGGCAATTATAAAAAGCGTTTTTTTTTTGTTTTCATCTTGGAATTACTATATTTAAATGGGATAGACAAGAGAATATACAACAAGTTTATAAAAGCAAATTATGGCACTCAACAATTTAATGAATTAAAAAAAAAAAACAAAAATTGAATAATAATTTTCAAATAAATTTTTTCTTTATTGAATAGGCAAATAATTTGTTTCTTAGCAAAGGTTATACACTTTATTCCATACAAAGCTTGCTTGTAGCTTACTTTCTTAGGATTATAAGCACGGTTGCCACAGTTGGTAGAATTTTACCAAATTGGTAGATTTTTGATATGAATAAAATTTTGATAACAATTTTCGATAGGAATAAAATTTTGACAAAATTTTCTATAGAAATAAAATTTTGTTGTTTTTTTTGATTTCAGGTTAAAACCATGCATTGACTAAACTACAAGTAGAGGATGCTGATGAGGAATGTGGTAATTTTGAAACGTGCGTCCATCCAACAAACCATCTTGCAATCTATAGGGTTTTGCCCAAATAAATTTGACAAACATTCTTTTCCTCTGTTGGTTAGGCTACACTTGTAGTTTAGTCAATGTATGGTTTTAAGCTGAAAGCAAAACATAACAACAATGATTAAAGAAAGAAACCAACAATAACAAAACAAAACGAAAGAAATACAATTTTGACAAAATTTTCTATAGAAATAAAATGTTGACAAAATTTTCTATAGAAATAAAATTTTGACAAAATTTTCTATAGAAATCAAATTTTGACAAAATTTTCCATAGAAATAAAATTTTGACAAAATTTTCTATAGAAATAAAATATTGACAAAATTGTCTATAGAAATAAACTTTTGACAAAATGTTCTATAGGAATAAAATCTTGATAAAAACATTCTATAGAAATAAAATTTTGATAAAATTTTCCATAGGAATAAAAATTTGACAAAATTTTATATAGAAATAAAATTTTGACAAAATTTTCTATAGAAATACAATTTTGATAAAATGTTTTATTTCTATAAAATTTTGACAAAATTTTCTATAGAAATAACATTTTACAAAAATTTTCTATAAAAATAAAATTTTGATAAAAACTTTATACAGGAGTAAAATTTTGACAAAATTTTCTATAGAAATAAAATTTTGACAAAAATTTTCTATGGAAATAAAATGTTGACAAAAATTTTCTATAGAAATAAAATTGTGACAAAATTTTCGATAGGAATAAAATATTAACAAAATTGTCTATAGAAATACAATTTTGACAAAATTTTCTATAGGAAAAAAAATTGTAAGAAAATTGTCTATAGAAATAAAATTTTGACAAAATTTTCTATAGAAATAAAATTTTTACAAAATTTTCTATAGGTATAAAATTTTGACAAAATTTTCTATAGGAATAAAAAAAAATTCTATTGAAATAAAATTTTGACAAAATTTTCTATAGAAATAAAATTTGACAAAATTTTCTATAGAAATAAATTTTGACGAAATTTTCTATAGAAATAAAATTTTGACAAATTGTGTATAGAAATAAAATTATGAAAAAATTTCGGTAGAAATAAAATTTTGACAAAATTTTCGAAAGAAATAAAATTTTGACAAAATAACAAATAGGAATAAAAAAAAAAAAATTTTGGTAAAATTTTCCATAGAAATAAAATGTTAACAAAATTTTCCACAGAAATAAAATGTTGACAAAATTTTCTATAGGAATAAAATTTTGACAAAATTGTCTATAGAAATAAAATTTTGACACAATTTTCTGTAGGAATAAAATGTTGATAAAAACATTCTAAAGAAATAAATTTTGATAAAATTTTCTATAGGAATAAAAATTTGACAAAATTTTATATGGAATTAAAATTTTGACAAAATTTTCTATAGAAATAAAATTTTGATAAAATTTTCTATAGGAATAAAAACTTTATATGGAAATAAAATTTTGACCAAATTGTCTATAGAAATAAAATTTTGATAAAATGTTTTAATTCTATAAAATTTCTATAGAAATAACATTTTACAAACATTTTCTATAAAAATAAAATTTTGATAAAAACTTTCTACAGGAGTAAAATGTTGACAAAATGTTCTATAGAAATAAAATTTTGACAAAAATTTTCTATGGAAATAAAATGTTGACAAAAATTTTCTATAGAAATAAAATTGTGACAAAATTTTCGATAGGAATAAAATATTAACAAAATTGTCTATAGAAATACAATTTTGACAAAATTTTCTATAGGAAAAAAAATTGTAAGAAAATTGTCTATAGAAATAAAATTTTGACAAAATTTTCTATAGAAATAAAATTTTTACAAAATTTTCTATAGGTATAAAATTTTGACAAAATTTTCTATAGGAATAAAAAAAAATTCTATTGAAATAAAATTTTGACAAAATTTTCTATAGAAATAAAATTTGACAAAATTTTCTATAGAAATAAAATTTTGACAAAATTTTCTATAGAAATAAAATTTTGACAAAATTTTCTATAGAAAAAAAATTTTGACAACATTTTCTATAGAAATAAAATTTTGACAACATTTTCTATAGAAACAAAATTTTGACAACATTTTTATAGAATTAAATTTTGACACAATTTTCTATAGGAATAAAATTTTGACAAAATTTTTCTATAGAAATAAAATTTTGGCAAAATTTTCTATAGAAATAGAATTTTGACAACATTTTCTATAGAAATAGAATTTTGAAATTTTTTTCTATAGAAATAGAATTTCGACAAATTTTGCTATAGAAATAAAATTTTGACAAAATTTTCTATAGGTATAAAATTTTGACAAAATTTTCTAAAGATATACAATTTTGACAAAATTTTCTATAGAAATAAAATGTTGACAAAATTTTCTATAGAAATAAAATTTTGACAAACATTGTCTATAGAAATAAAATTTTGACAAAATTTTCTATAGAAATAAAATTTAGACAAAATTTTCTATAGAAATAAAAGTGCTTAAATTTTCTTTTTATTTATTGTAATTTTAATTATAATAAATATAGAAATAAATAAATAAATAAAAATTTTGACAAAAATTTTCTAGAGAAATAAAATTTTGACAATTTTTTTTATTTTATTTTAATATTATTCGACACATTTTCAATTTACATTTAATTATATTCGCTAATAGGAGAGATCATTCATTCATTTGAAGAAAAAAACATTGTTTTTATACTAACCACAAAGATTTGATCAATAACTTCAAAATTTTTTTAATTTACACAAGATAAATACAAAAATTTTATATATTTTCTTTATAGGACTTTATATAGGGTACTATATCGGTTACGTAATAAACATATTTACATAACTTATACGCTAAATGGTACTAAATATAAATTAATATAATTCATACGCCACCATGATTGCGAAACTATTATGGTTTCTACGATTCCCTTTTATTATTGCTTACTACTATAATGATGGGCAAAATAAAAGTGGAAAATAAGTATTTATTTATATATGGAAAATGTCATCACAATTGACCATGAAGACTTCTTCCTTTGCGGCCACATGAAAGACAAGGTCTACACCAACAGCCCAGGATCGATTCAGGATCTCAATGATAGGTTTTGTAAGGCAATCGGGGACATAAGATAGCCACTTTGCGATTTTAGTTATGCAAGATTTCATGAAAAACATAAGGGCCAGGAAGCGTAGTCGAGGTCTGATAATCATGTCCTTATTATAAACCAAATACCTACCTTTTTATTTAAAATAAATATCGGATAATTTATCTCAAAATAGGACATTTTCTATAAATATCATGACCCCTTTATAAATTTAAGTATTGTTTTAATTCCCAAAAATTAATTTAAATAACACGTATTAATAAATTTTTATCAATTTCTGAATTTAAATTACTCAGACGATCACATGTCTAAATTGAATAAAATTAAAATTACTTATACGTTTATTAAATTTAAAATTTTTTTGTCACATATAAGTATATGCTATGGGCCTGTAGGCAGAATCCGAGTCCGATAATGCTGCCCTTTAGTTGCTTTGAATATCAAATTACACTTCTCATCCCTTTATAAACGAAAAGGATAATTTAAGTATTTGTTTTTAATATCCCAAATATTACTCGAAATAACACGTTTTAATAAATTTCCAATTTATCTCATATTTTTCCAATCAATTCCTGAATTTAAATTACTCATACGATCACATGTCTAAATTGAATAAAATTAAAATTACTTATACGTCTATATGGTATATTGGATTAAATTAACATTTTTTGTCACATATTGGAGTGTGCTATGGGGAGCCGGGGATCGATAAAGCTGTCATTCTTAATAATGATATATTAGAAAATAAATATCCAATCATTTATATGGAAATGGGAATTTTTTTCTTTGAATACCAATACAACACCTCTCATCCCTTAAGGGCTAAACGAAAGGGCTAATTTAGGTATTTTTTTTAATTCGCAAAAATTAACTGAAATAACACGTAATAATAAATTTCCAGTTTATGCCATATTTTTTGTAATCAATCTGCGAATTTAAATTACTCATACGATCACATGGCTAAATTGGCATAATGGATTCAAATTGAATTTTTCTATATGGCATAATGGATTCAAATTGAATTTTTGTCATATATTAGAGTGAATATGCTACCTAAAAACGCCAAGAAAAGCCCTGTAAAAAAATTCTCCATTTCAGGATATATACAGGAAAAATTATCCTCTTCTTCCACAAACACACAGTGTTTATCATGACAATCGAAACAAAAGAGCTTCGACACGAAAAACACATCATAATATAACATTTAATTGGATGGGAAAACATGAACATCTGCCATGTCATAGCAACACAATAACATATATGACAAGTACTACATTGTTTTTGTTCGTTTTTTTTTGTGTTTAGAGGTCATTGGATATTTTTGTTTAATATGGAAATTTTTCAACGAAAATAGTAACTAAATGAAATAATTATTAAGTACAAGTGGTAGTTCTATGAAAGTGTCATAAGAAAATTTCATGTAAATAGGGTTTTATAATTAAGAAAGTTATAATTTATATTACGTTTACGCTTAACATAGTGTTACGCAGATGTATTGAAATAACTTATACGCACCCTGGACTATTAATTAAAATAACTAATACGTTCACGCAATTTAGGGTACTTTACTTTGAGCCCTATTAACCACATCATAGGACTTTGCAATTTGACTTCTATTATCCATATCTTTTAAATGAAGATTTTAAATAAAATTACCTCCTTGAACTTCTTCGCTACATATCACTTTAATGCAGCTTTAGTTTATGAGAAATATTAATTTTATATTTGGACCTTGGAGCGTATTAGTGATTTTAATGCATTGTAACGAGCGTATGAATTATTTCGATTTATTTCGGCATTGGAAGAAACATTTTTTAGATAACTGAATAACAATTTAGGATAAGCCAAATATTGGGGCGTTGTGAAATTCTTGGGAATCACAGGATATTGGAAAACTATCATAGTGTGATGGTATTTATAGAGTATGAATAATATTAATTCGCATTTTGGCTAGCGGAGCGTATTAACTATTTTAATTTTTATGGGAGCGTATTAACGATTTCAAAGCCACGTAATGAGTGTATGGTTTATTTCAATTTATTTCAGCATTGGAGGAAACATTTTTGATATAACTGAATAGCAAATTTAGTATAACTCAAATATTGGGGTGTTGTAAAATTCCAAAATCTTGGGAATCTAAGGAATTTGGAATTTTATCACCTACTTTCTCAGTGTGAAAGTCATCGTGGCGTATGAGTAATATTAATTTGCATTTTGGGTATCGTAGAAAATTAACTATTTGAATATTATACGATCCTCTAATCTACAAACAAAACTTTTGTAAGCTAAACATATTTATCATATTTGCAAATCGAAGCCACCTTTTTGTGTGTTCTTCCAAGAATAACCCCTATATTCGAAGCAAAGAGTAAAATCAAACTAAAACCAACTTTAAACCTACTTTTTCCCATATAAATTACTTCCACAAAATGTTCATAAATTATGTTGTATAAGAATATGTAAATTATATTCAAGCGGTAAATCTTTGTTTTTTTTTTTACCAAATTTGCTTGAGGGGTTAACAACGAAATTGATACGGCGGTAAAACAATTTCTCCTTGACAAATAATAAGTAATCGAATATGTTCTTGCTTATGCCTAATTTGTGTGAACATGTCTTGGAGAAAAATAAAAGGAAAAGAAATCATAAGAAAATGCAAAGTATTTTATTACAATTTCATGGCAATTTTACAATTTTATACCTCTTCGAACATTATTTATGCAAAGCAACATTTTTATGCGCTAGTGAGTTTCCTCAAGGTTGTGGCGTATACATTTTTGCTTCCACCGTATTTTTTCCGTTCAGAAAACAGTATTTTATCAAAACACGAAATTCCTTTTTTTTCACAATAACAAAAGTTGCTTCACAAAAGACGCTCTATCTCACAAACTAATTGACTTACAGACGTCAAATTTTGTCACGAATCATTTGAAGGTTGGTACTATATAAAAATAATATGAATTTAATGCTAGCGACGCCATCTATGTGTCAGACCGGGGACTTATCGGCCAACCTGTTAAAATTCCCTAGATATATAACATATTTATAGAAAATTAAGATGTATAAAAATAACATAAATTTGGCACATGTAACTGAACATTTTTATTGTAAATCTTACTTTTAGTAAATTTTTAACCACTGTATCTGCTATTTTGGCGGGACAGAGAATATCTATAAACTTTGGTAGGGAAAAATATAACTCAATTTTCTCATTTTTGAAGTTTAAGGAAATTTTACAATTATATTTTTCCTTGGAAATAAAATGTTGACAAAATTTTCTAAAGAAATACAATTTTGATAAAATTTTCTATTGAAATAAAATTTTGACAAGGTTTTCATTAGAAATAAAATTTTGACAAAATTTTCTATAGAAATAAAATTTTGACAAAATTTTCTATAGAAATAAAATTTTGACAAAATTTTCTATAGAAATAAAATTTTGACAAAATTTTCTATAGCAATAAAATTTTGACAAAATTTTCTATAGCAATAAAATTTTGACAAAATTTTCTATAGCAATCAAATTTTGACAAAGTTTTTTTATAGAAATCAAATTTTGACAAAGTTTTTTTATAGAAATCAAATTTTGACAAAATTTATTATAGAAATAAAATGTTGACAAAATTTTCCATAGAAATCAAATTTTGATAAAATTTTCTATAGAAATAAACTTTTGAACAAAATTTTCTGTAGAAATAAAATTTTGACAAAATTTTTTATTCAAATAAAATTTTGACAAAATTTATTATAGAAATAAAATGTTGACAAAATTTTCCATAGAAATCAAATTTTGATAAAATCTATATAGAAATACAATTTTGAACAAAATTTTTTATAGAAATAAAATTTTGACAAAATTTTCTATAGCAATGAAATTGTTACAAAATTTTCTATAGAAATAACATTTTGACAAAATTTATTATAGAAATAAAATGTTGACAAAATTATCTATTGAAATAAAATTTTGACAAAATTTTCTATAGCAATAAAATTTTGACAAAATTTTCTATAGCAATACAATTTTGACAAAGTTTTTTTATAGAAATCAAATTTTGACAAAATTTTTTAAGGAAATAAAATTTTGACAACATTTTTGTATAGAAATAATATCTTGACAAATTTTACTATAGAAATAAAATTTTGACATCATTTTTTATAGAAATACAATTTTAACAAAATTTTCTATAAAATAAAATTTTGACAAAATTTTTCGAGCTTTTATGGACAGATATAGATTAAGGAACATGGTTAATAGAGCCATTGAAAAGAAAACGCCAGATACAAATCTATACACGCCTGGACTGTACATGTTTCGGTTCGGGCGACTGAACCTTTCCACAGCCTTTAGTATATATGTGGAAAGGTTCATTCGCCCGAACCGAAACATGTACAGTCCAGGCGTGTATACACACAAAAAAATTTCACGAAAAATTTTCCTATTAAAATTTTAATTGAGTTTTAAAAAATATACAATTAAAAATTTAATTGATTCAACAAATTCTTTAATTGAAACAAAAATCAATCACAAAAATAATAGTATCAATTAATTTTTTAATTGGATAAATTAACTTTTTAAGTGACCTTCAATTAATTTTTTAATTGATACTATCATTTCTGTGATTGAAGACATTTCAATTAAAAATTAATTGGATCAATTAATTTCGTGATTGAATCAGAAAAAAATTTTTTTGTGTGTAGATTTGTATCTGGCGTTTTCTTTTCAATGGCTCTATTAACCATGTTCCTTAATCTAATCTGTCCATAAAAGCTCGAAAAATAATTGTATAATTAGATATAATGCATTTGGACGTCAATTGCCTGTTTCGGTATCAGGCTAACATGAAATATAATTTTGACAAAATTTTCTATTGAAATAAAATGTTGACAAAATTTTCTATAGCAATAAAATTTTGACAATATTTTCTATAGCAATAAAATTTTGACAAAATTTTCTATAGAAATAACATTTTGACAAAATTTATTATAGAAATAAAATGTTGACAAAATTTTCTATTGAAATTAAATTTTGACAAAATTTTTTAGAAATAAAACGTTGATAAAAATTTTCTATAGAAATAAAATTAAGACAAAATTTTCTATAGAAATTAAATTTTGAACAACATTTTCTATAGAAATAAAATTTTGAACAAAATTTTCTATAGAAATAAAATTTTGAACATTTTCTATAGAAATAAAATTTTAAACAAAATTTTCTATAGAAATAAAATTTTAACAAAATTTTTTATGGAAATAACATTTTAACAAAATTTTCTATAGAAATAAAATGTTGACAAAATTTTTTATGGAAATAAAATTTTGACAAAATTTTCTATAGAAATTAAATTTTTAACAACATTTTCTATAGAAATAAAATTTTGAACAAAATTTTCTATAGAAATAAAATTTTGAACAACATTTTCTATAGAAATAAAATGTTAACAAAATTTTTTATAGAAATAAAATTTTAACAAAATTTTTTATGGAAATAACATTTTAACAAAATTTTCTATAGAAATAAAATGTTGACAAAATTTTTTATGGAAATAAAATTTTGACAAAATTTTCTATAGCAATAAAATTTTGACAAAATTTTCTATAGAAATAAAATTTTTACAAAATTTTCTATAGTAATAAAGTTTTGACGAAATTTTCAATAGAAATAAAATTTTGACAAAATTTTTTATAGAAATAAAGTTTTGACAAAATTTTTTTATAGAAATCAAATTTTGATAAAATTTTCTATAGAAATCAAATTTTGATAAAATTTTCTATAGAAATAATATTTTGGCTAAATTTTCTATAGATATAAAATTTTGATAAAATTTTAACAAAATTTTCAATAGAAATATAATTTTGACAAAATTTTCTATAGAAATCAAATTTTGATAAAATTTTCTATAGATATAAAATTTTGACAAAATTTTTTATAGCAATAAAATTTTGACAAAATTTTTTTATAGAAATAATATCTTGACAAATTTTTCTATAGATATAATTTTGACAAAATTTTCTATAGAAATAAAATTTTGACAACATTTTCTATAGAAATAAAATTTTGACAAAATTTTCTATAGAAATAAAATGTTGACAAAATTTTTTATGGAAATAAAATTTTGACAAAATTTTCTATAGCAATAAAATTTTGACAAAATTTTCTATAGAAATAAAATTTTGCCAAAATTTTCTATAGAAATAAAATTTTGACAAAATTTTCTATAGAAATAAAATTTTGACCAAATTTTCTATAGCAATAAAATTTTGACAAAAATTTTTATAGAAATCAAATTTTGATAAAATTTTCTATAGAAATAAAATGTTGATAAAATTTTCTATGGAAATAACATTTTGACAAAATTTTTTATAGAAATCAAATTTTGATAAAATTTTCTATAGAAATAAAATTTTGGCAAAATTTTTATGGAAAAAAAAATTAACAAAATTTTCTATAGAAATAAAATTTTAACAAAATTTTCTACATAAATAAAATTTTGACAACATTTTTTATTCAAATAAAATTTTGACAAAATTTATTATAGAAATAAAATGTTGACAAAATTTTCTATAGAAATCAAATTTTGATAAAATTTTCTATACATATAAAATTTTGATAAAATTTCCGATAGAAATCAAATTTTAATAAAATTTTATATAGAAATAAAATTTTGAACAAAATTTTCTATAGAAATAAAATTTTGAACAAAATTTTCTATAGAAATAAAATTTTGACAAAATTTTCTATAGCAATGAAATTGTGACAAAATTTTCTATAGAAATCAAATTTTGATAAAATTTTCTATAGATATAAAATTTTGATAAAATTTCCGATAGAAATCAAATTTTAATAAAATTTTATATAGAAATAAAATTTTGAACAAAATTTTCTATAGAAATAAAATTTTGAACAAAATTGTCTATAGAAATAAAATGTTGACAAAATTTTCTATACAAACCAAATTTTGATAAAATTTTCTATAGAAACCAAATTTTGATAAAATTTTCTATGGAAATAACAATGATCTACAAAAGAATTTTATATTATTTAAAATATTCTACACTGGCGTGACAGAAGGGAGAGTACATAAAAAATATTTATGAGGGATCCCGTTTCTTATCGACAAAGAATCATACTTGAAGAACAAATTTAAAAAACATCTTTATGAGCAAAATCAAAAAGTGAAGCAAACAACAACATTTTATTGCACTTTGTAAATCTCTACCAAAATGGATATATTTCCATATAAATAAATCCCTTGACTTATTTTTTGTTCTACTTCTGTTTGCTCTGTTTTCCCCATGAATTAACCATTTGGTGAAATTTTACGATTTTAACAAATCTGTATGGTAATAAAAACAGAGAAACAAGAAACAGCGGCAAAAAACCCTAGAAATCATAGCATGGCATCTGTATGATTATCACATTACTTTTGCCTTTCACATGGTATCCATGGATTTAGCTCCAATCACAATCAGAAAATCATTTCAAAGAAATTTCAAGTCTCCTACAGACAAAGTGATTCGTTTGTTTGTTCCCTTTGAGTTTAATGATTACTGGGCAGTAGTCTCTGTTAATTAAGGCAAAAAGAGCGAATGCAGAGAGAAATGTGAAACTAATTAATCCATCAGAAAGTCGATCGAACTCGATTATAGGAAAAAAACAACGAACAAAAAACCAACACAAATGAAATGCCATAATACGACGACAAAATGAGAAATCAAAAAGAATTTTTTTTTAATGCTTGAAACAAATATGAACAGAGATTGTTTGTCTTCTGGCGACGCAACGGCAGCGGCAAATACCAATCGAACCCATAAGCTTGCAATGGACATATCTCAGATGAGTGTCAAGACTATTGGCCTATTGTGGCAGAAAGGTTAAAGGGTTAACAGACAATTTTACGGAATATTTGCATTTATAACACCCAACAAAGAACCAATAAACACTACATCACTATACAGCACAGATGCCCTCAATGTTCAACGCTGAGTGACTAAAGACTACGACGGCCAGAGTATTCAGTGGTCAGCCACTATCATCATGATCCGTTTACTCTTTCATCTGTATCATCTCGACTTTGTTATATCGATAGCGTGCCATGAAAACTGTTCAACGTATATCGCACCACACTAAAGGAACAAATGCTTTTAAATGAGTTGAGAAAATTGAGTTATATATTTTGCCTACGAAAGTTTATAGGTACTCTCTGGCCTGCCAATATAGTAGAGATACAGTGGCTACTAAGGTGCGAAAAGTAAAATTTGCAATAAAAAAAATTTCAGTTACTTGTGCAACATTTAAGTTATTTTATTTATTTAATACAAAAATATTAAAACCATAATAAATTATGATAGTAAAAGGGGAAGGTAATAAATCTTAATTTTCTATAAAAATGTTAAATATCTATGAAATTTTAAAATACTATAAAAAATTATTTTATTCTTTTTTTTTGACTTGAGATCCTTGTCAATAAAAAATCGTTTTTACGATTTTTGATTTTCGATTGATGGCTAATTAATTTTCCAATATTTCGACTAACATCGTTACTTCGATTTTCTATAAGAGTTTAATTTTTTCCTAATTTCAGTTTCCTAAAAAAAAAAATTGGATTTTCTAAGAATTTCCATGATTTTTAGAAAATCTTAAAATTCTATAAAAAATTTAATTTCCTACAAAAATTTAAATTTTCTAGAAAAAAAAAATAAAATTTCTAATAAATTTTAATTTTGTAGAAAAATTGAAATTTCCTATAAAAATTTCACTTTTCTAAGAATTTCCATGATTTTTAAATTTGTTGTTCTGGTATGCCTCTGTAACGTATGAGTGATATAAATTATAACTCTCATCTCTATGCTTTTCGCCCCTGTTACGTATGAGTGATACAAGTTGGAAATCGTGGCGTATGAGTAATTGCAATATAAATATAGGTTACAAGGTTAGCTCCTATAAAGCCCTGCTGTGGCAATATAGAATTTATGAATTGTAAAAATGGAAGTAAATAAAAAAAATCTATGAAAATGTTTTACATTATATAGGAAATTTTTGAATTCTATAAATACTTTAAATTTTTATGAAAGTTTTAATTGTTTATAATTTCAATTTTTTTAAAAATTTCTATGGGTTTCAAATTTGTTGTTCAAGTATTTCTCTATAACGTATGAGTGATATAAATTATAACTCTCAACTTTAGTTCGCCCTTGTTACGTATGAGTAATATAAATTGGAAATCGTGGCGTATGTGTAATTACAATTCAAATATAAATTATTTTTATAAATCTTAATTTTCTATAAAAATCTTAAATTTTTAGAAAAATCTAGAATTCTATCAACATTTTAATTTCAGCTTAAAATCATGCATTGACTAAACTACAAGTGTAGCTTAACCAACAGAGGAAAATAATGTTTGTCAAATTTATTTGGGCAAAGCCCTATAGACTGCAAGATGGTTGGATGGATGCACGTTTCGGAATTACCACATTCCTCAATTTTCAGAATAAATCCGGGCAGATCACTAAACCCAAAGTAAACCACACTTGAACCTTCCGATAAAAAGGTTTATGATAGTCGGCTTTTGCCGAAATAAATCTTTGTACAAACATCTCTCTTTTCCTTTTGTTTGTACAAAGATTTATTTCGGCAAAAGTCGACTATCATAAACCTTTTACGGAAGGTGGTTTACTTTGGGTTTGGTAAACAACCAGAATTTGTGTGTTTTAAATTTCCTAATAAAATCAAATTTTGTAAGAATATCTATGGTTTTTAATTTCTTGTTCAAGTATGCCCCTATAACGTATGAGTGATATAAATTATAACTCTCAAGTTTAGTTCAAATTTCCCATAAAAATATATATTTTGGTATGAAAGTTTTAATTTTCAATAATTTCAATTTTCTAAAATTTCTTGGTTTTTAAATTTGTTGTTCAAGTATGGTTATATAGCTTATGAGTGGTATACATTATAACTCTTTTCGCAATTCGCCCCTGTAACGTATAAGTGATATAAGTTGGAAAGCGTGGCGTATGAGTAATTGCAATTAAAACTATTTTTATAAATAAAAATTTCAAATTTCTACAATTTAAATTTTCTATAAAAACTTCTAAGGAGTTTAAATTTGTTGTTCAAAATTTAAAAATGTTAACTTTTTAGGAAAATCTGGAATTCTATAAAAAATTTTATTTCATATAACAATTTTTATTATTATTAGTTTATTTAAAATCATAATAAATTATGAAGATAAATACAAAAAATAAAGGTACTAACAACTAAGGTTTTCGACCTATTCATATAAAATTTTCAATTTTTGAATTTTCTACAATTTTAATTTTCTATAAAATTTCTAAGGGGTTTGAATTTGTTGTTCAAAATTGAAATTTTCTACAAAACTTTTACAATTATCTATAATTTCCATTTCTTATAAAAATTTAGATTTAGATATAGAAAGAATTCCTACGGTTTTTAAACTTATTGTTCAAAATTTAAATTTTCGATAAACGATTCGATTTTGTAAAATTTCTTGTTCTTTTATTTTAATTAAAAATGTAAAAAATCTCCATAATTTTCTTAAGTTTTTTATTCGAATATGAAATTTTCTATGATTTTTTTCATATATTTATATATAAATCACTGTCTTATTTTACTCATACCATAGTGCATGTGTGTATGTGTAAACCAATGAAATATGGATTGAATGGATATTTGGCAGTAACACAGTCGGTAGCCACAATAGGCTTCACGTCATCATGATAAACTTGATTATGGATATTTTTAAACCTATACCAAAATACAACTCGACAATTTGAGTTATGAATGAAAAACGGATGGATGGACGGACGGATGGCCAGACAAACGGATGGATGGAGAGTTGGTTGGGTGGACACATTTAGCTTCTAATAGCCACTTGACTTTGTGACTCAATTGAATTCGATTTGTTAGGGAAACGAGAAAGCAATCAAGCAAGCAAACAGCCAGCAGCCAGCCAACAATAATCTAACCGACAACACATCATTATTGTTATATACGAGTAAAATGTATTCAAACTAATTGACTCTGATGTCAATATTCATAAGACGATATTTATTATTGTGATGATTTTCTTTATCATTCTAGAGTTTTTGTGTCTATTTTTTTTCTCAATTCCTTTTTATGTTCTATTGTAAAGAATTTTTTCCAATTTCTGATGACAATGCGATAAAATAAAAGCAAACAAATTGAGAGGTTATAAAAAACAAAACTATTTCACGGAGAAATATTAGAAGAAAGACTAGGAAACAAAAGCAGCAGAATGTCCTGGAACTTATGGGAAATGAAGATAACATTTTAAGTTAAATATTTTAAGCCTTTGTGAAGATTTAAGACATCAGTTAAAATATTATTTCTTTGAAATATATTAGTGATATTTTTTTCATTGCCAGTTAGGTTAGGGTGCTATTAGAATTGTGGTATCACAGTGTTGAACTTGTAGCAGTGATAACTAAAGCCACAATCATTAATAGCGTTGATATCACTATTATGTTTTTATGTTATGTTAAATTTCTCATCAAATGTTATTACCAGTATGTATTCACATGTCAACATAGGTTCTATTCTATTCTATTCTATTCTATTCTATTCTATTCTATTCTATTCTATTCTATTCTATTCTATTCTATTCTATTCTATTCTATTCTATTCACACATTGAGAGCTATTTAATTTTGTTGGCATGTTATTCTCACTAACATAACGGTTTTTATGTTATGTTTAATTTCTCATAAAATGTTATTACCAGTATGTTAATACATATGTTAACATAGGTTAATTTGATCTACCTATGTATTACTATAGTTATCTCACAAACACAATGACAAATTTTATGCATCTCAATTCTATTCTCACATTGAGAGATATTTAATTTTTTGGCATGTTATTCTCACTAAAATATGTTATGTTAATTCACATGTCAACATAGGTTCTATTCTATTCCATTCACACATTGAGAGCTTTTTAATTTTGTTGGCATGTTATTCTCACTAACATAATGGTTTTTATGTTATGTTAAATTTCTCATAAAATGTTATTACCAGTATGCATTTATGTTAATTCACATGTCAACATAGGTTATATTCTATTGTATTCTATTCACACATTGAGAGATATTTAATTTTGTTGGCATGTTATTCTCACTAACATAACGGTTTTTATGTTATGTTAAATTTCTCACAAAAGGTTATTACCAGTATGTTAATACATATGTTAACATAGGTTAATTTGATCTATCCATGTTACTATAGTTATCTCACAAACACAATGACAAATTTTATGCATCCCAATTCTACTCTCACATTGAGAGAGATATTTAATTTTGTTGGCATGTTATTCTCACTAAAATAACTGTTGTAAAATTGAATTTTTTTAATAGATTGTCTATTCTATCTTACTTAGTATCGGAAATAAAATATAAAAAAATCTTATAAAATCATTAAAATTACAGAGTTTGATTTCCCTTATTACATTAAAGAGATTTGTCACAAACACAAACTTCTTTGTTTTTCACTGTAAAGGATGATCTCATTTTAATTATTGTCAAATTTAAAAATTCCTTTCTTCATAACGAATGAGTTAAGACAGCTTTTGTTGTATTCAATTAATTTCATCATCAACATCATTCCCCCATCCTGTTATCCTTTTGTTTGACTAGAATATAAAATATCGTACACCCTACCACCGGCTCCTGTCATATCCACAAAGTGATATTCGAACAATGGCCCGAACATGAACATACATTTTCCCCCAAAAAACCCAACGGCGTCATTTATGTTTGGTCAATACAGAGATTTTGTTGTTTTTTTTGTGTTATTCAATCGATTAACAACAATTGAAAGTAATTGACATTAACCATGTTTACATGTCCGTCCATCCTCAAATAAATATTTAATGTAATCCTTGGAGCGACAACAGTAAGAATTTCTCTAATGAATACTAAATTCACATTGAAATTTAATTAAACTACAAAAGAAAAAGAGTATTGATAGAATCTAAGGATAACAATACGAATTTAATATTAAGCGGAGGCCAAAACTGTAATTAAAATCTTGGACTTGTGTTTGTTTTTTTTTTACTGACCATAATAGAAGAAAGGCTATCGAATCGATATCAATTTTTTTGTGAAAAAAAAAACAAATTTTATCGAGTTAAGTAGTCAATTAAATATTAACAAACTCAAGAAAAAGAAAAATAAGAACTCTTATAGTTGATTGGTAAAATTTTTGTGGATTTTTTTTTTTCATACAATACTTGAGTTCTAAGGACCACATAGAGAATATACACAGTGGCTCAAAGCAAAACATTACATTTAAATATACAGAAATTCTACGGTGCCCCGAAATTCTTGTGTTCATTACTTAAACTTAACCGAAAACCATACAAGTTTCTGAAAAATAAAAACCCTTAACCGATTTTAATCCACTTCTCTCTCACTCTCTGTTCTCTTTCACTTCTATCCACTGTGTATAGTCATAACAGCATTTTTATTGAAGGCATACTTGCTGAAATATTACTTAAACTTTCTTTGCTGATGAATTCAAGATTGGCAATTTTTTGTTTGTTTGTTGGAGAGAGTTAAAGATTTCGCTTAATGAAATTAAATAGTAATGAGCACAATCGCCATATTGTTATTAATATAGTACTCGTGTACTATGTTCAAATGGTCATCTTTTTCTATTTATAAAATATTTCGGTAGGATTTGCATGACGTATACATTATTAATAGATTATACATACACCTACCTAGGAGGTCATGCAATTGTTATAACATAAATGGAATTTGTCATATGCAACGTGTAGGATTTTTATTTTACGCAAAATAAGTTTTTTTTTTTGTTTTCCATTTACAAAGATTTTTAGGTAGGATATACCCAATGTATAAAATATTGTGAACAGAGGGGGCTTTCTTACAAATAGGCATTGAGATCGCGATGGAGAAGATAGATGTCAAGACTCTATAACTCCTTATGAGTATTGGTGGACTGTGTGAGAAGTTAGCTCATCTTCTATGCAATGAGGAATAATAAGCTGAATGAATTCAGAGAGTAACCCAAAGAACAAAAACAATACAACTAAAAGAGATATCAATGTGGCAAGTGATATGCTAATTCATTTTTATTGAGAAGAGAACAAAATGTCCGATGCTCATCATATTATATGTAGAGAGTGAGAGAGCGATAGAAAGAATTCAAAAACAATACAACTAAACGAGATATCAGTGTAGGAAGTGATATGCAAATTCATTTTTATTGAGAAGAGAACAAAATGTCAGATGCTCACCGTAATCCATGTAGAGGAAGAGAGAGTGAGAAAAATAATTCATGTAAAAACCTATGCATTAAGCCTACGTTGCTAAGTTTTGGATTTATTAACAATTCACAATAATCCCAATTCGATAACTAACAGGTTGGCTGATAAGTCCCCGGTCTGACACATAGATGGCGTCGCTAGTATTAAATGCATATTATTTTTATATATTACCAACCTTCAAATGATTCGTGTCAAAATTTGACGTCTGTAAGTCAATTAGTTTGTGAGATAGAGTGTCTTTTGTGAAGCAACTTTTGTTATTGTGAAAAAAATGGAAAAAAGGATTTCGTGTTTTGATAAAATACTGTTTTCTGAAGGGGAAAAATACGGTGGAAGCAAAAACTGGGCTTGATAATGAGTTTCCGAACTCTGCCCCAAGGAAATCAACAATAATTGATTGGTATGCAAAATTCAAGCGTGGTGAAATGAGCACGGAGGACGGTGAACGCAGTGGACGCCCGAAAGAGGTGGTTACTGACGAAAACATCAAAAAAATTCACAAAATGATTTTGAATTACCGTAAAATGAAGTTGATCGAGATAGCAGAGGCCTTAAAGATATCAAAGGAATGTGTTGGTCATATCATTCATCAATATTTGGATATGCGGAAGCTCTGTGCAAAATGGGTGCCGCGCGAGCTCACATTTGACCAAAAACAACAACGTGTTGATGATTCTGAGTGGTGTTTGCAGCTGTTAACTCGTAATACACCCGAGTTTTTCCGTCGATATGTGACAATGGATGAAACATGGCTCCATCACTACACTCCTGAGTCCAATCGACAGTCGGCTGAGTGGACAGCGACCGGTGAACCGTCTCCGAAGCGTGGAAAGACTCAAAAGTCCGCTGGCAAAGTAATGGCCTCTGTTTTTTGGGATGCGCATGGAACAATTTTTATCGATTATCTTGAGAAGGGAAAAACCATCAACAGTGACTATTATATGGAGTTATTGGAGCGTTTGAGGTCGAAATCGCGGCAAAACGGTCCCATATGAAGAAGAAAAAAGTGTTGTTCCACCAAAACAACGCACCGTGCCACATGTCATTGAGAACGATGGCAAAAATTCATGAATTGGGCTTCGAATTGCTTCCCCACCCACCGTATTCGCCAGATCTGGCTCCCAGCAACTTTTTCTTGTTCTCAGACCTCAAAAGGATGCTCGCAGGAAAAAAATTTGGCTGCAATGAAGAGGTGATCGCCGAAACTTGCCCCCAGCGACTTTTTCTTGTTCTCAGACCTCAAAAGGATGCTCGCAGGGAAAAAATTTGGCTGCAATGAAGAGGTGATCTCCGAAACTGAGGCCTATTTTGAGGCAAAACCGAAGGAGTACTACCAAAATGCTATAAAAAAATTGGAAAAAGGGAACTATGTTGAATAATAAAAACGAATTTTGACAAAAAATGTGTTTTTCTTTGTTAGACCGGGGACTTGTCAGCCAACCTGTTACATACACGCAAAAAAATAATTCTTTCCTCCCAAACGAAATTTTAGACAAACAAAGTTCGTTTCTCATTTGCTTTTCGCTGTAAGGAAGTTTATTTGGAAGAAAAGTATATACTTTTTGTGATAAACGTTTTTCTTTTCTAGGATGTAATAACAATTTCATAAAGACTAACTCAAAAAAACAATCTTTTCTGGCTAATTGCATTTCCCCTCAACCAAGAGGTTTTTTAGTTCTTAGCACCTTTTTATATTTTTTTTAATTATACCTTTCGCCTGGACGGAGAATCGAACCGCGGATCATGCAATTTGTAAGCTAACACACTATCAACTGAGCTATGTAGCTCTTATTGTCACCAATAGAAAATTATCCATATATGTTATATTTATATAGCATAGCTTGCGGCGCCCACGAGCCGATTAAACAAACTTTATTTAACAGAAAAATACATATAGTTGAGCACCGTGGAGCAGTGGTTGCTACGTCCGCCTTGCATGCCAAGGGTCGTCTGTTCGATCCCTGCTTCGACCGAACACCAAAAAGTTTTTTTTTTTTTTGAAAATTCAGAAAAGATATTCAACATTACATACTCCTATATTAAATTTTACTGTAAAATGTGTCTTATTAAAGACTTACAGCCAGAAAAGAACAATGCTTGATATAAACGAAATGGACTGTGTTGTTGGTTCAAAAATATTTTTTTTATTGAAAAAATAAAAATTTTGTAACAAACGAATTTTTTTGGTGATAAAAGCTTAAAATTTTCGAAGTAATGCAAAAAACTCTAACAAAAGAAAAAGTTCACCAATGTGGTATCACAATGGACTGAATAGTCTAAGTGAGCCTGATACATCGGGCTGCCACCTAACCTAACCTAACAAAAGAAAAACATTTTCGGTACACTTTTTCCAAACGTTTTTTTTCTTTGCGTGTAGACCAACATATAGACGTCTCAAGTTCATTCACAATGATGTTTTTTATTTGCAATGCACAGCCTTGCACTCAAATGCGCAGTCAAGTGATTCAATATCTTTTTGTAGAACGAGAATTGCCGTAAAAATTAATCAATTTGCATTTTATATTCTTTCAAAAAAATTTGGAGTTTTAACAAAAAAAAAAAAAAACAACGGAAAGAAAACATATACAAGGCAAATTAAAAAATCAATCGCTTGCAGACGTAAATGTGTCATTTATGGTGTGTAGACGAACTACAGGGCTGTACTCAATGGACTGGAGACGTCTATATATTTCTTGGTCGATGATAACTATTCCGCAAGTAACAAAATTCACAATGAGGACAAAATGGTTGTACAATATAAGCAATTTCTTGAAATAAATTTAATAAAATATTAAATAAAATGAAAATTAAAAAAAAATGTAAAAAATTATTGAGTTTTCTGTAAACGTGAGGGTGCGAGTTATTGATATTTTTGTAAACTCATATCATATAAAAACCCCTGGTTACGGTTAAAAAAATATACTATGTTCGCCAACAAAAACTGTACCACATATTTTTCGTTTATTCGAATAGAATACTGCCCATCAAAAATATCACAAATTAAATGTTTAATTAAAACAAAAAACACTCATCAAATTTTTTAATACCGGTAATAATGCTGGCACGAAAAGTCTCACATCACTTTAACTCAATCGCCATTTAAAGTGAAAACATCTCGAATTCTGGCAATGAACTTGATGAAATTATTTCAGATTTAGATTCTACACAGCGAGCCCTAAAATTTGGTATATGGGTGTATACCGGCCCCTCTATAGTTTTTTTGTATGTTAACCCTCTCATGCCCAAGACCGCCTTTAGGCGGGCTTCATTTAATAAGGAGGCTTTTAGTAAAACACACCTTAAGCCAACAAAAATGGGCAAAATAAAAAGAAAACTTATTTGAAAATATTCAAGAGGCTTTTCAGCATATGCTGAATTTTACGGTACAAATTTTTCTTGCTTAGTTCTCTTGCTTTTGTGTCGTTAACATTGAAAAATTAATCAGCTGGCAAAAAAATTGGGCCATTAGAGGGTTAACTGTTTACTCCTTTTAAAGTTAATTTTATTTTTTCTCTGTTAAGCACTTTAAAGGGCTCTGTTAACGCCCTGTTAACCTTAAGACAATGTTAACATACATTTTAAAGTTAGCTTATTTTCACGGACATCACATAGAGTGTTGCCAGTATTGGAGATCCCCCCCAAATTTGCGATATTTTTCATGGTTAGGGACAATTTTTTTTTTTTGAGTTGGGTACTTGGGGATTTGGTGGGGAATTTCCAAAAATTGGGCGACTTTTTTTTAAGGTGTTCAGTATAATAATTCAGGCTTAGAATAATGGTTTACCTAAAATACTTTTTTAAATACTTAAAAAAAAATACTTAAAGAGGAACAAAGCATCCTTAAAATATGGGAAACATTTTTGCTACTCTTTAGTCCCCGGCTACATATGGTGCAAATGGAGCATTTGAACTAGAAACGGGCGTATGAATTTAATGGGGGTCCCAAGCGTTAATATCCTTTGTACTTTGGTTGGCTGAGATATTTTTTCAATAATTGTGAAATCATTTCGTAAGGACTCGGGTAGGAAGCACCGTCTCATTAAAACAGCCTAGGTTAAAGTGGCAGCCCGATTAAGATTCAGGAGCACTTAAACCATTCAGTCCATTGTGAAACAGCCTAAAAGTATGCTACATTGCACTGTCACACAACAAAAACCAGGTTAATTTATATATTTTTTGTTTTAGTTAATTCTATGATTTCCGTGATTGAAGAAGTTTAAATTAACAATTTTTTCTGTGTAACAATGGTGGCTCTCCTCTGCATGCTATTAAATTTGTATAACTATATATATAAAATAATACCATATATTTTATTTATTTAAGCCAGGCTATTTAAGAATTCCATACTTAAATAGCCAATAATTTCTAATAGGATACGTACGTGTTTTCGAGGTTTGTTTTGGCAATCAGAAGCAACAATACTAGCAAATAACAAAATGTAAATGACTATCATAGATTCTTATCATTTTCCTATATTTCCACCAAGACAAATCAAAATCTTACAAATTTTAACGACTACCATGCCAAATGGCAGCCATTTGAAAACGTCAATCAAATAAAAATTGTCCCTAATGTGGTGGTGGTGTTGGGACAAACGTAGCTCCCAGAACATGTTGGCAAGAAATCTTGTATCAAGTCAACCAGCCAATTCATTTGGTCTGGGGAAAATACCATTGCCACACTAAACAATCAACAAATAACCTGGCCACATTATAGCTCTTTGCTCTATTCCAGCAATGGACAAAATGAAGGTATGGCCTTCTATGCAAGACAAGCTAAACAAACAAAAAAAAAAGGTAAAGATTTGCAAAAAATGGCAAACTAAATTATTCAAAATGGCCAAAAAACTTCCGTTTGTTGCATATTGATATCAGGTTTGCCATTTCTCTCTTTCAATTCCTGTGGCTGAAGGCATTGTTGCTTCTATCTACACACCGACACAGTTACAAACTCTCTCTCTCACACACACACATGCTGAATATGGGCCCATTCATCAGTTGTTAGGTGTTAGGTGAGAGTAAAGTGGGAGCTTAAATTCTTTCGAGTCTTTACTTTGTCTACAAGAACACTGTATGAATGGACACAAACGTTCACATATAGGGTATGAAAAAAAAAAACAGCGACAGCAACAACAACAACACAAAAACACATAAAGGCCATAAAAGCAACCATAAGGCGACACGAAGCCAATGTCAGTTTTATTGAAGATCCTTTTGAGCCCAAGCCCTGTGGTCTCATTACGTGTCGCGCAATCCTAATAACAGCGCCATACACCGCCATCACCATCAATGGCCAGTTACATTTAACTATTGCCTCATCTCATGCTACTAAAAACTCATGTGGCAAATGAGTATGAGGTGAGAATGTGGTATTTATGTGGGTGAATATGGGTAGGTTTTCGGTTTTAATGGAGTATAAAAAGTAACAATGTTGCCATGTTTCTTAGAAAACTATCTCTTTTCATATTACAAACTTTTTGAGAGTATACATTAAATGATTCTAAAAGTGTGGCATGTATACGGATGGTCCAGAGACCCGAGGTATGTTTATATGAAATTCCTAAAATTAAGCATTTTCCGTTACACAACGAACCTTTGACTTCAACTTCAATCAATTTTTTAGATTGGATATATTTGGGTTATATATTTTTCTGTATACTTTTTCTCTTGACAGTGTTTACATTTTTTAACCCTCACGATTTTGTTTATCTTTTTCTACAACAATTCCATGTAAATATAAAATTTTCAAGAACATTTTTTATAATTTTTTAGATCTCAATAGAAATAAAATAAATACAAAAAAAAAACTATTCCGACGCATAACCTCAATTGGCATCCCTATCACTGTTACCACATTTGATAGAATTCTACCAAAAATAGTACATTTTTTACTGTTTGGTAGATTGATAGAATTATTATTATTTAATAAAATTTTGACAAACTTTTCAATAGAAATAAAATTTTGACAAAATTTTCTCTAGAAATAAAATTTTGACAAAATTTTCTAAGAAATAAAATTTTGATAAAATGTTCTAAAGGAATAAAAATTTGTCACAATTTCCTACTGAATTAAAATTTTGACAAAAATTTGTATAGAAATAAAATTTTGACGAAATTTTCTATAGAAATAAAATTTTGACGAAATTTTCTATAGAAATAAAATTGTGACGAAATTTTCTATAGAAATAAATATTTGAAAAAAAAAAATCTAAAGAAATAAAATTTTGACAAAAATTTCTATAGAAATAAAATTTTGAAAAAAATTTCTATACAAATAACATTTTGACAAAATTTTCTATAGAAATAACATTTGGACAAAATTTTCTATAGGAAAAAATGTTGATAAAATTTTCTATAGAAATAAAATTTTGACAAAATTTTCTAAGAAATAAAATTTTGACGAAATTTTCTATAGAAATAAAATTTTGAAATAAAATTTTCTATAGAAATAAAATTTTGACAAAATTTTCTAAGAAATAAAATTTGGATAAAATTTTCTATAGAAATAAAAAATGTTGATAAAATTTTCTATATAAAATTTTGACAAAATTTTCTAAGAAATACAATTTTGACAAAATTTTCTAAATAAAATCTTGACAAAATTTTCTATAGAAATAACATTTTGACAACATTTTCTATAGAAAATGTTGTCAAAATTGTCTATAGGAAAAAATGTTGATAAAATTTTCTATATAAAATTTTGACAAAATTTTCTATACAAATAAAATTCTGACAAAATTTTCTATACAAATAAAATTCTGACAAAATTTTCTATACAAATAATATTCTGACAAAATTTTCTATAGAAATAAAATTTTTGAAAAAATCTATGGAAATAAAATTTTGACAAAATTTTCTAAGAAATAAAATGTTGATAAAATATTCTATAGAAATAAAATTTGACAAAATTTTCTAAGGAAATAAAAATTTGTCAAAATTTCCTACGGAATTAAAATTTTGACAAAATTTTCTATAGAAATAACATTTTGACGAAATTTTCTATAGAAATAAAATTTTGACGAAATTTTCTGTAGAAATAAAATTGTGACGAAATTTTCTATAGAAATAAAATTTTGACAAAATTTTCTATAGAAAATGTTGTCAAAATTTTCTATAGGAAAATATGTTGATAAAATTTTCTATATAAAATTGTGACAAAATTTTCTATACAAATAAAATTCTGACAAAATTTTCTATAGAAATAAATTTTTTGAAAAAAAAAATCTATAGAAATAAAATTTTGACAAAAATTTCTTTAGAAATAAAATTTTAACAAAAATTTCTATAGAAATAACATTTTGACAAAATTTTCTATAGAAATAACATTTGGACAAAATTTTCTATAGGAAAAAATGTTGATAAAATTTTCTATAGAAATAAAATTTTGACAAAATTTTCTATGAAATAAAATTTGGATAAAATTTTCTATAGAAATAAAATTTTGACAAAATGTTCTAAAGAAATAAAAAAATTTTCAAAATTTCCTACTGAATTTAAATTTTGACAAAATTTTCTATAGAAATAAAATTTTGACGAAATTTTCTATAAAAATAACATTTTGATAAAATTTTCTATAAAAATAAAAGTTTGAAAAAAAAATTATAGAAAAAATATTTTGACAAAATTTTCTATAGAAATAAAATTTAGACAAAATTTTCTATAGAAATAAAATTTTGAGAAAATTTTCTATAGAAATAAAATTTTGACAAAATTTTCAATAGAAATAAAATTTTGACAAATTTTTCTAGAGAAATAAAATTTTTGCGAACATTTTCTAAAGAAATAAAATTTTGACAAAATTTTCGATAGAAATAAAATTTTGACAAAATTTTCTATAGAAATAAAATTTTGACGAAATTTTCTATAAAAATAACATTTTGATAAAATTTTCTATAAAAATAAAAGTTTGAAAAAAAAATTATAGAAAAAATATTTTGACAAAATTTTCTATAGAAATAAAATTTAGACAAAATTTTCTATAGAAATAAAATTTTGAGAAAATTTCCTACTGAATTTAAATTTTGACAAAATTTTCTATAGAAATAAAATTTTGACAAAATTTTCTGTAGAAATCAAAATTTAATAAAATTTTCTAAGAAATAAAATTTTGATAAAATTTTCTATAGAAATAAAATTTTGACAAAATTTTCTATAGAAAACAATTTTGACAAAATGTTCTATAGAAATGAAATTTTCAAAATTTTGTGAAAATTTCATTTCTATATATAGAAATAAAATCTTGAAAAAAAAATGTTGATAAATTTTTCTATAGAAATAACATTATGAAAAAAATTTCTATAGAAATAAAATTTTGACCAAATTTTCAATAGAAATAAAATTTTGACAAAATTTTCTATAGAAATCAAAATTTTGACAAAAGTTTCAATAGAAATAAAATTTTGACAAAATTTTCTATAGAAATAAAATCTTGAAAAAAAAAAATTATAGAAATAAAATTTTGAAAAAAAAAAATTCTATAGAAATAAAATTTTGACAACATTTACTGTAAAAATGACATTTTGACAAAATTTTCTATAGAAATAAAATTTAAACAAAATTTTCTATAGAAATAAAATTTTGACAAAAGTTTCAATAGAAATAAAATTTTGACAAAATTTTCTATAGAAATAAAATCTTGAAAAAAAAAATTATAGAAATAAAATTTTGAAAAAAAAAAATTCTATAGAAATAAAATTTTGACAACATTTACTGTAAAAATGACATTTTGACAAAATTTTCTATAGAAATAAAATTTAAACAAAATTTTCTATAGAAATAAAATTTAAACAAAATTTTCTATAGAAATAAAATTTTGAGAAAATTTTCTATAGAAAAAAATTTTGACAAAATTTTCTATAGAAAAAAATTTTGGCAAAATTTTCTATAGAAATGAAATTTTCACACAATTTTCTATAGAAATAAAATCTTAAAAAAAAAAATCTATAGAAATAAAATTTTGAAAAAAAAAAATCTATAGAAATAAAATTTTGAAAAAAAAATTGTATAGAAATAAAATTTTGAAAAAAAATCTATAGAAATAAAATTTTGAAAGAAAAATCTATAGAAATAAAATTTTGACAAAATTTTCAATACAAATAAAATTTTGACAAAATTTTCTATAGAAATAAAATTTTGGACAAAATTTTCTATAGAAATAAAATTTTCACAATATTTTCTATAGAAATAAAATTTTGAGAGAATTTACTATAGAAATAAAATGTTGAGAAACTTTATTATAGAATATTTGATAAAATTGTCTTATAATTTTTGCAAAAAACAATTTTTTGGAAAATTGTCTCCAAAATTTTGGTAGATTATTTTAGTCTCGAGTGGCAACCGTGATCCCTATACCATACACATGTATAGAGAGCCATTAAATGTGGGAAGTGGGAATGGTAGAGAAAGAGTAAAGTAAAAATTGTTGTTTACGTACATTTTGGGTAGGTAGGGTGAATATTTTAACAGTCTAACCACCCACCTAAGTACAACACCCAAACCTACTCACACATGTAAAAAACAGACAGATTCAATCCTATTCAAGAGCTGTTAGAAATTTAAGTAGGCAAAATAAAAAGGTTTTTGTTTTTCATTTTTCTAACGTTCTCTAGCTTTTTGGCCAAGTTATTCACTTGCCAGAGATAATGTATGTAAAGTGTGGGTGTGTGCATGGACGCCAATATTAAAACAATAACGCCACAAATACACCACCCACACATACCAAGCACTATAGAAGGGCAGAAGAGTGAGAGTGCATATTTGTATGCATTCATGCTTGTTGCTGGTGGCATATGAGGGTACACACATTTTTTTCTCTTGTTTTTGTAAAAAAAAAACTATTTGTTGCTTCTCAACCATTATCGTCCTGTAAACCGTGACAGACAACACAACTACAGTCGATGATGATGATGATGTTGGTGATATCAATGTCTTTGCCCTGACTTCTATGACATGCGGAGAGTTGGTGGTGTGTGGTTTGGCCATGGATGCATATGCGGTTAGTTAGTTAGTCCATTGTTGTGGTTAGTTTGCTATAGGCTACCAGTAAGGATCTGTTATTGGTTCCTATGGTTTTAATTACTTCCAAGGTGTATAGAACACTAAGCTTTGATTGACAATCTGCTTGTATTCTAGGCATATATAGACACGTCAGTGCCTGCACTATTCATTGTGAGATGGTAATGAATATTTTGATAGAAGTGTGGTTTTACGCTGATATCTTTTGCATGGTTATTGTGTGTGTTTGCGGAGAGAGAAGGCTATTTTGATTGAAAAAGTTGTAAAAGCTGTCCGCTTATCAAAAAAGACATAGAAATGACAAAATAATCGCAAAGCAGTCATTTTTTAATTTCATTTCAAGTAGTCAAGAAGGTAATAAAGGATATTAGATATCGAAAAATCTGTAAAGAACAAACAATTGATTTTGAAATGGGAAACGAATTGAAAATGTGCTATGGAAGCCATTGTGGTATCGAAAATACCGTGAGGAATTTAGCTTTGACGATAAATAGATAAAAAATTTCGAAAAAAACCCGTTTCTAATAAAATGTTGACTAAAATTTCTATAGAAATAAAATTTAAAAAAAAATCTAAAGCAATAAAATATTAAAAAAATATTTTCATAGAAAACAATTGACAATAACTTCTAAAGCAATATTTTTTAATTTTGCAAAAAAATTTAAAATGTTCTCTATAAGAAAATATAATTTTTTCTATACATATTAAAAAAAAAAAAATTGAAAAATGTTGATTATATACAGAAAAACAAAATTCACGAAAATTTTTCGATTTAAAGTCTTAATTGAGTTTTAAAAAATAATCAATTAAAATTTATTGATTAAAAAAAAATATTATAATAGAAACAAAATCAATCACAAAAAATTAATAGGACCAATTAATTTTTAATTTAATTGGATTTTAAAAATTAATTGGACCAATTAATTTCGTGATTGAGAACAAAAAATATTTGTGTGTATGTAGGAATAACAAGTAAGGAAAGTCTAAAGTCGGGCGGGGCCGACTATATTATATCCTGCACCACTTTGTAAATCCACATTTTCGATACTATATCAAATCCGTTAAATGTGTTGGGTGCTATATATAAAGGTTTTTGTCCCAAATACAGACATTTAAATCTGACTCCATCTGAACAAAATTTATAAACTATAGACTTAAAATTTAAGTCGGCTAATGCCCTGGGATGGCACACTATGTTAATAAAACAAATATGGGAAACATTTTAATCTGAACCAATTTTGAGGCAACTTCGCAAAAGTGTATTAATGATATATCGGTCGATAGATATGTATTAGAAATAGAGGAAAATTTGAGACACTTTTACAAGTTTTCGACTTAGCAGTGGCGATTTTATAAGGAAAATGTGGGTATTTTGGTCATTTTTGCCCAAATCGGAAAAGCATATATATGGAAGCTATATAGAAATCTGAACCGATTTCAACAAAATTTGACACGCATACTTAGTATGTTAGTTCTATTGCCTGTGAAAAATTTCACGTAAATCGGACTACAACTTTGAGCTCTGTGGTCATATGACGGAATATCGGGCGAAAGATATATATGGGATCTATATCTAAATCTGAACCGATTTCAATAAAATTTAGCACACTTGACTACACTACTAATTGTACTCCTAGGGCATAATTTCAACCAAATTGGGCTAAAACTCTGGCTTCTGGGGCCATATAAGTCTATATCGGGCGAAAGATGTGTATGAGAGCTATATCTCAATCTGAACCGATTTCAATTAAATTTGGCACACCTGACTATAGTACTTATTGTTCTCCTGGTGCAAAATTTCAAGCAAATCTGGGTAAAACTTGGTTTCTGGGTCCATATAAGTGCATATCGGGCGAAAGATATATATGGGAGCTATATCTAACTTTGAACCGATTTCTTCCAAAATCAATAGGGATCTATTCTGAGCCAAAACACATACTTGTGCCAAATTTGAAGTCGATTGGGCTGAAACTGCGACCTAGACTTTGATCACAAAAATGTGTTCACAGACAGACGGACATCGCTATATCGACTCAAGAGCCCACCCTGAGCATTTTTCCCAAAGACACCATGTGTCTATCTCGCCTCCTTCTGGGTGTTGCAAACATATGCACTAACTTATAATACCCTGTTCCACAGTGTGGAGCAGGGTATAAAAAAATAAATTTGGAAAAAAAATCTACAGCAATAAAATATTAACAAAATATTTTCATAGAAAAAAATTGACAATAACTTCTAAAGCAATATTTTTTAATTTTCCAAAAAAAATTAAAATGTTCTCTATAAGAAAATTTAATTTTTTCTATACATATTAAAAAAAATTGAAAAATGTTTTTCCAATTAAAGTCTTAAAAAATAATTAATTGAAAATTTATTGATTAAACAAGTTTTAAAATGAAACAAAAATCAATCACTAAAAATTAATAGGATCAATTAATTTTTTAATTTATAGTATCATTTCTGTGATTGAAGACATTTCAATTAAAAATTAATTGGGCCAATTAATTTCGTGATTGAAAACAAAAAATAATTGTTTGTGTGTATGTAGGAATAAAAACGAAAAAAAAAAACGTTTCTAATAAAATTTTTAGTCAAAATTTCTATAAAAAAATGTTGAGAAAAATTTCTACAGAAATAAAATGTTAACAAAATGTCTCCATAGAAAAAATTTACAATAAATTCTAAAGTTGATTTTATATAGGGAAACAATTTCGAAAAAATCTAATAAATTTTTTAAACTAAATTTCTATAGAAATAAAATTTTGAGAAAAATTTTAACAAAATTTATCCATAGAAAAATATTACAATCATTTCTAAAGCAGTTAATTTCATTTTAATCCATGTACAGATTTTTGATAAAATTTTAAGAAATTCAAATTCTTGCATCATAATGAAGTCATATATGTACATGTCCTGTCTTCCGCCTTAAGACAACATTTGTGTTCGCTTAACAACCGAGTAATAAAAGAGGGTGTAGATGTTTTTATATCAGGCATATGTGTAAGGAAAAAATAATTAGAATTTTAACAAGATTGTTCCAACTCGTGTATGTATATAGTACAAGACATGTTCTATGGCTGCCGACATTTTACAATGAATTATGTGATAGAACAACTTTTGCAAAAAAGCTTCTGAGGTGTGTGTGTGAGAGAGAGTAGAATTGTTCATTTGAGTTGTCACATAGATATTAAAGTAATTAAAAAAATATATACATATATTTGAGAAACAGAATTATTTAAATTACATTCACATATGTTGCGACTTTTTATTATTAAAATTTACATATGATACCAGTCATCATACCAATACAATAAATGTTACAAGAAATATTCAATAAATTCTATTAATGTGTATTTAATAGAAACCCCAACGCCATCTATATGTGAAACTAAAACACTTGACTTCATATGCTTCAAGTATTCTACTGTCTCCTATTTGCCGTCAAATTCACATGAACAATATAAAACGAGAGTACGTACAACTAACACTATGACAGGAAGTAAAGTGGCAAATTAACCTCCTATGCAGCCTGCACAACTCTCCGGGAAGTAGGTATTGTTTTGTCGGTGTTGTTATAGAGATTTATTTCATCCAACAACATTTTGTTTATCGCCAATAGCACTTTAACCCCACTTTAAAAATAAATCACAACGGCAATAACAACATCATCATCACAAAGTCATTGTTTTTGTTTTTATGAATCATTTGCCACATTCTAGTTCGTATATTGTAGCATATACATATATAGGATATATATATATAGGAATATAGGAGAATTTCAAATGAAGGATACCTATAAAGGCCTTGATGTTAGGGAAAATTTTTTTTAAAATTTTATTTCTACACAAATTTTGTTAAAATTTTTGTTTCTATAGAAAATTTTCACAAAAAATTATTTCTATAGAAAATTTTGTCAAAAATTTATTTCTATAGAAAATTTTGTCAAAATTTTATTTCTATAGAAAATTTTCACAAAATTTTATTTCTATAGAAAATTTTAGCTCTATAGAAAATTTTATCAAAGTTTTATTTCTATAGAAAATTTTCTCAAAATTTTGTTATTTCTGTATAAAATTTTGTGAAAATTTTATTTCTATAGAAAATTTTGTCAAAATTTTATTTCTATAGAAAATTTTGTCAAAATTTTATTTCTATAGAAATTTTTGTCAAAATTTTATTTCTGTAGAAAATTTTGTCAAAATTTTATTTCTATAGAAAATTTTGTCAAAAATTTACTTCTATAGAAAATTTTCACAAAAATTTATTTCTATAGAAAATTTTAGCTCTATAGAAATTTTTATCAAAGTTTTATTTCTATAGAAAATTTTCCCAAAATTTTCACAAAATTTTGTTAAAATTTTATTTCTATAGAAAATGTCGTCAAAATTTTATTTCTATAGAAAATGTCAAAATTTTATTTCTGTATAAAATTTTGTCAAAATTTTATTTCTGTAGAAAATTTTGTCAAAATTTTATTTCTATATTTTTGTCAAAATTTTATTTCTATAGAAAATGTCAACATTTTATTTCTGTATAAAATTTTGTCAAAATTTTATTTCTATAGAAAATTTTGTCAAAATTTTATTTCTGTAACAAATTTTGTCAAAATTTTATTTCTATAGACTATTTGTGAAGTACTTCTTTGTTGGAGAGGAATATTTTCCAAAATCTGCCGAAACAATAAGAATTCAATTTATCTACCAAGCATTAAAAAATCTACCATTTTTGGTAGAATTCTACCAACTGTAATAACCGTGATGCCAATTGAAGTTAGGCGGTGGTCTATTTATTTTAATTATATTGAGATCTAAAATCTATAAAAAAAAAATGTTCTTATTCTTAAAGTCTATAAAAAATGTTTTGTCAAAATTTTATTTCTATAGAATATTTTGTCAAAATTTTATTTCTATAGAATATTTTCTCAAACTTTATTTATATAGAAAAATTACACAAAATTTTATTTTTATAGAATATTTTGTCAAAATTTATTTCTATAGAAAATGTTCACAAAATTTTATTTCTATAGAAAATTTTGTCAAAATTTTATTTCTTTGGAAAATTTTGCGAAAATTGTATTTCTACAGAAAATTTTCCGAAAATTGCATTTCTAAAGACAATTTTCTCAAAATTTTATTTCTATAGAAAATTTTGTCAAAGTTTTATTTCTATAGAAAATTTCGTCAACATTTTATTTCTACAGAAACATTTTTTTAAAATTTTATTTCTACACACAAAAAAAATTCTGTTTCAATCACGAAATTAATTGTTCCAATTAATTTTTTAATTGAAATGTCTTCAATAACGAAAATGATAGTATCAATCACAGTTTTAATTGGACATTAAATAAAAAAAACTTGATTAAAAAATTAATTGATTTCATTTGCAAATTTCATTTAATTGATTCAAATAAAAATCTAATTGATGTTGATTTCAAAACTCAATTAATTTTTTCATTAAAAACGTATATATTTTCAATTAATTACTTAACTGTTTAGTGTTTTTTTTTTTTATTAAAAAATTGATTGTTTGACATATATTTTTAGTTAAAAATTCCATCGCTTTTTTTATTTGACTTAGTCTTCTGAGTTTGATTAAAAAGTTTATTGTATCAATTAATTTTTTAGTTGAAAATTTTTAAAACTTTCAATCATTGACATAGTTAACTTTAATTTTTCTATCTTGATTAAAAAGTTAATTGTATCAATTAATTTACTAATTGAAAAAATTTTCAACTTCAATCAACTTTTTAATTGGAAATATTTTCGTGATATTTTTTTCTGTATATAGAAAATTTTCTCAAAATTTTATTTCTATAAAAAATTTCCTCACAATTTTATTTTTATAGAAAAATTTCCCAAAATTTTATTTCTATAGAAAAATTTTCCAAAATTTTATTTATTTTATTTTTATACTAAATTTTGTCAACTTTTTATTCTATAGAGATTTTGCAAAAATTGTATTTCTATAGAAAAATTTTGTCAAAATTTTATTTCTATAGAAAAATTTTCTCAAAATTTTAGGTCTATACACGGTTGAAAAAGACTGTTTTTCATATGTTTGGCTATAAACATTATATGTTTGGAACACAAATTTTTAAACACAATATTTTTGAGTGCAAGCATATAATGTTCATAAACTAGCATAACATGTTTGGGACATATATGTTAATATGTTAGAACATATTATGTTTGGGACATAAAATGTTTGTAAATATAATATGCTTGAATGCAAACATATATTAATTTAGAAATAGCCTATAAACATATATGTGTTTAGTAGCTTGGAGCGCTATTTAACAGGGAGCGATATTGAATTAAGTTGGTGGTTGTTGCTTGTTATTACAAAATTAACATTTTATTTTTCCTTGGGCAATTGATCGCTACTTCTTTTATCCTTACAAACTGTGTGGTCCGCTGTTCGAATCCCCGTCCGGCAAAAGGTAAAATTAAAATAAAAAAAAAATCATAAAATTGAATAATTTCTTCTACAATATTTGTATTACAGAAAAAGGTGCTAAGAACTAAAAAATCTCGTGGAAGTGAGAAAGATGTCGGGGAATATACAATTGGGCAGAAACAAAATTTGGAGCATTCAGGTCGAAAACCTATGTTGTTAGCACCTATATTACCTGTTTATTTTCATAATTCATTATGATTGTAAATATATAAAAAAATAAATAAAATTTTGAGCACAATATTGTTTGGGAGAATTTTTTTAAGCATATAATATTTTTGGGTGCAAAATGCTTCCAAACATATTATATGGTCACATAATAACATAGTTTTTTGGAAGACAACATTATTGAATTTGGATGCAAAAATACAACATGTTTGGAACTTAGACTACCCAAACATATATTGTTTAGACCAATATGCTTTCAAACATATTATATATTGGTAGAGATCAAACATATAAATGTTTGGGCAATACCCAAAAATGTATATGCCTGAAGCAAAATATGTTTGGGAGTATATGTTACAGAAGCGATTTTTTGTGAGGGTGTAGACAATTTCGTCAAAATTTGATTTCTATAAAAAAAAATTGTTAAAATTTTATTTCTATAGAAAATTTTCCCAACATTTTATTTCTATAGAAAAATTTTCCAAAATTTTATTTCTATAGACAATTTTCCCAAAATTATATTTCTACTTTCCCAAAATTTTATTTCTATAGAATATTTTCACAAAATTTTATTTCTTTAGAAAATTTTCTCAAAATTTTATTTCTATAGAAAATTTTCTCAAAATTGTATTTCTATAGACAATTTTCTAAAAATTTTATTTTTATAGAAAATTTTGTCAACATTTCTATAGAAAATTGGCAAAAATTGTACTTCTATAGAAAATTGTCAAAATTTTATTTCTATATAGAAATTTTCTCAAAATTTTAGGTCCATAGACAATTTCGTCAAAATTTGATTTCTATAAAAAAATTGTGTCAAAATTTTATTTCTATAGAAAATTTTGTCCACATTTTATTTCTATAGAAAATTTACTTAAAATTTTAATTCTATAGAAGATTTTGTCAAAATTTTCGTTCTATAGAAAATTGTGTCAAAATTTTAGTTCTTTAGAAAATTTTATCAAAATTTTATTTCTATAGAAAATTTGGTCAAAATTTTATTTCTATAGAAAATTTGGTCAAAATTTTATTTCTATAAAAAATGTTGTCAAAATTTTATTTCTATAGAAAATTTTTTCAAAATTTTACTTCTTTAGAAAATTTTCCAACATTTCATTTTTATAGATAAAATTTTCTAATAGATAAATTTCTATAGAAAATTTTTATAAGGGGCCTTTCAAGCTTCCCAATTTCGCTACTGTGTATCTGTAAAAGGAATGAGGATACTAGAATATACATTCCTAGGTATGTGCATTGTGCTGCATTATTGCTGCATCGCAACTCTGACTTTCAATGAAGTGTGAAAGCCCATTAAAATGCCATTGTTGTTGCATTAAACTCCAAAGCATCTGTTTTTTTGTTTTACAACAACACAGATACAATGGGGATTATGTTGATGAGGCTGTTGATAATGACGAATAGGGGAGAATGATGATGATAATAATGATGCTTTTAGCGACTAAAGCATGTTAATGTTAAGACATTCTCCTCGTGCAGTGAATTGTAAATTTGCTTTTTGGTTTGAGCTGCTCACAAACAAGTGATTGTTCTCGTTATTACACTTCTCTCCCATTCGCAGCGTTCTCTTGTATCCCCCAATACAATGACTACTTCATGGCTATTGTTGTGTATTTGGTCGATAGTGATGCATTTTTAAGTGATAAACTCTTCTCTTGTCATTATCTTCTTTAGTTGTACACGTTGTATATGCAGAGAGCAGGGTAATCCGTGTTGTTTCTGCTACTACAGTTACTTATGTTACTGTATTTGCCGTTGTCACTGAGTAGGGATTGTGTAATGAGAGTAAAAAATCAACATTTCATTTTACAACATTCTAGTTCATTTAATTTATAAATAACATATATAGAAAATTCAATTTGTTTATCTTATAAATAGGTTTAGTGCCATTAAGTGATCATTCAAAGTATTTCAAAACTGCTAATATTTTAAAGTATTTAAGAGGCAAATTTGAAAACACACTAGACATTTCTCTTTTTATTGGTGAAAGATCTATTAGACAAATGTTGACATAGACATCCCTATAATTCTGGCTCTTGCATTACTATATGTATATCCAAGAGAGTTTATTTGGTGCACGATATAATCTCCTCTTTTTTTCACGCCTAAAGGATATATAACAATGATGGCAAGGCAAGACAAGGTACAAATCAACTATTCTTTAAATTTCAACAGGGCAAAGTAGATTGTTGTTATTATTCATATTTAGATTCTTGTCATTTGCCATAATAGGGATTTGGAAGTCGAAAACTGGCATTTCGACTTTTTGAATTCAACTTTATGTTGTCTTCAAATACGAATTTGAAGATCGACTCTGAACGACTTTTGATGTCGGTAAAAATCGATCAATAAATTTTTAACGAATAAATCGAAAAATTGGCATAGGATTGGAAGGGAACGATGTAATTTATTTAAAATTATTTAAAAGGAGATGCATATGTGCAAACACACAGATAATATGAACGTGTAAAATTATGGGATTTAACCATAAAATCGATTTTTTCAATTTTTGAAAAACACCGAAAACTCTCAAAGTCGATAATTACCCATTTTTTAATTTTTCCAAATTTTGAAAAGTCGAAAAGTCTACTTCTTGATACTGCTTACAATCCCTACGCATTATATTAGATCTATCTAGGTACCGTGATGCAATGTTTGTCAAGCTCGCTTTGCATAAAGGGTCATGGGTTCAATCCCAGTTTCGACCGAACACCAAAAACTTGAGTAACACCGTTAATACTTTGGTATAAAAAGGAGGTCCCTTGTCATTGAGCTAAACATAGAATTGGGGATGGCAGAAATTTCATAGTTTTTTTTTTTATAGTTTTACCTTCTTCCTAATTTCTAATCTTAATGAAAATACGCAAATTACAAACTGTTAAGATTAAGATTCGATTTAAGTCGATCAACATTTGATCGAAAATCATTTAGATCATGAAAAATTCAATTCTTCCTCAGTAGGAACTGAGTCTCGGTAGGAATTTAGACTTCCAGAGCCACCGCGATGAAATGATTATCCCCGAATAGTAAAACTGGTGGCAATTTTGAATATTTAAAAAATCACAAAATGATTTATGTTAAATAAATCTTTCCTTAATATTACAAAATTTTCCATAGTATTCCATAGTATTCCATACTATGTTTTTCGGAGTTACATACGAAAAGGTAAGCTTCACTTCTTTGGTGAAAGGAAACAAACAAACAAACGGGCCTAAGAAAATCTAAACAAAGTGTAGTGCTAAACTCCAGTATTGTGTTGCGGAACATTGCCCATATTCATAATTGCAGTAAACCTGCATTGGTTTGAGACAGACAAAACAGTTCTTTTCAGACTTCACCTTCTTCTATATTTTCCCCATGTCGTCACTACACCATATTATTACTGTCGCCAGCATGGTTAGTGGTAGGTAGTGCATTGTCGTTTTGCAGTTAAGACAATAGCAGGCCATCATTTGAATGACTGCAATTTAGAGTATGAGCATTTTTTCACATGGCTTAACCATTCAACATCGTCAACGGTGCAAATCCATACAAGACAGTTTTTACCATTACCATAAGTCAGGAATATATGAGGTAGTAAACCTCAACACAACACAACCACACGAAGATCCATCTTATGTTTGTATTACAACAAACCCGTGGTGGGGAACACATTAAGTTCTTGGGTTTATGAAAAACAAAAAAACATTAGCGCCACCGTGCTGTCATAATTTCAATTTTATGGCAATATTTTCCCCTTTTCTCGTATTTGTTTGTTCTTCACTTTTTGAGTTATTGTTGATTGTTAGCAATGTTCACAGCATACCTCCTCATACTTCTCCTTCTTCCTCTGTTCTCAATCTATGTCCTGGCTCAAAGTCTTACAAAGGCCATAATAATTTTATTTAAACTGTTTTTTTTTTCTTTTTTTTTGCTTCCAGGAAATGAGAAATAAATATTACAAGTCAGTACTAAATAGTATGGCGCTATTATATGACATCTTGTGTCAAATGGCTAGAAAAGAATTCATTTTTTATTTGGCTTCCTCTCTAGAGATTTTGAATTTGTACGGGGACTAGAAAATTGAGATGGGAAAAGGAATCCTAGAGGAAAAAAAGACTCCTTAGTGATTCATGAACTAATTGCAAGGAGAGTAATTGACATGCAGGTAGAAAACATAGTTTTTTTTTAACAAAAAACGACTTCCTTTTGTAATATTTTTGTCTTAGAAAACGCAATTTTTCTTTTGGCCTTTATGTGCAACTCTTATTGAAATGTCTCTAAAGAGCATTTAGTACTAAGAAGAAACTTTGTCACTGTCAATTTGAAGCTTCATACACAGAAAAAAATTTCAAGAAAATTTTTCCAATTAAAATCTTAATAGAGTTTTAAAAAATATTCAATTAAAAATTTAATTGAATCAACAAAATTTTTAATTGAAATAAAAATCAATCACACAAATTAATAGTATCAATTAATTTTTTAATTGGATCAATTAATTTTTTAATTGAGTGTCAATTAATTTTTTAATTGATACTATCATTTCTGTGATTGAAGACTTTTCAATTAAAAAATTAATTGGATCAATTAATTTCGTGATTGATTCAGAAAAAAATTTTTTGTGTGTAGGTCTCTACTAACATAATATCTTGCAATTTGCACGCAAAAAAATATTAATAACATTTTTGCTTTTGTATTGATATGTTATACAAAGTATGTGTATGGAAAAGTGAATATTTATTGTGCATATTAAACTTTTGACGTTTTTTCCTGGGAAGAGCTACATTGGAAACAAAACTTAAAGAAAAAGTAATTTCTGTTCATACTCTTCTACATCGTGATATTTGTGCACCCATTGACAAGGCTATCTCTTAGTATTAAATGCTCTTTTATGTGTCTGACACATATTTTATCATCACCCTATCTCTTTCTCTCTCGCTCTCCGCTACCTAATTAAAAGATCTCTTTTTATTACTTTAAGGTGAGTATTAAGTTCGAGTTTAGCCGCTAAAATGAAAACTAAATCAGTTAAAAAAGGCATAAAATTATACATCTTTGTTGCAAATTTTATTATAACTTCATGAGGAATAGCCCAAAGCAACTTTTTACAAAATTTGTATTCCTTAAAATGGATTATTGAAGAAAAGTAATCGTGAAAAATGGCGAGTTTAACGTAATATCCACCTCTACAATGTAAAGTTTACAGGAATATTTCACCTACTCAACACATTTCTGTTTCTCGTCATCGTCCTCTCTCTCTTTCTCCGCTACATAAGTTGAATGATCTATGTTTATTACATTACAGAGATATTTCGCCTATTTAACACAGCTCTGTTTTTCGTTCTCTTAAAGATCATGGCAAAACTGAAGCGCTAGACAGCGTTGCAACAATGAATTTTAATTCTGGATCAACATTTTTCCACAATTGGACCAAAATTCGTACCAGCGGATATTTTTCCAATTTAAATTATTAGTTAAGATTTTACTTCGATAGAAAATTTTGTCAAATTTCTATTTCTATTCAATTTTTTCTATTTATTTCTAAAGAAAAAGTTGTATAAATTTTATTTCTATAGACAATTTTGTCAATATTTTATATCTGTAGAAATTTTTGTAAATATTTTATTTCTATAGAAAATTTTGTCAACATTTTATTTTTATAGAAAATGTTGTCAAAATTTTATTTCTATAGAAGATTTTGTTAAGATTTCATTTCTATAGAAAATTTTGTGAAAATTTTATTTTTATAGAAAATTTTGTCAACATTTTATTTTTACAGAAAATTTTGTCAAAATTTTATTTCTATAGAAAATTTTGTTAAAATTTTACTTCTATAGAAAATTTTGTCAAAATTTTATTTTTATAGAAAATTTTGCTAAAATTTTATTTCTATAGAAAAGTTTGTCAAAATTTTATTTCTATAGAAAATTTTGTTAAAATTTTATTTCTATAGAAAAGTTTGTCAAAATTTTATTTCTATAGAAAATTTTGCAAAATTTTTTTTGTATAGAAAGTTTTGTCAACATTTTATTTCTATAGAAAATTTTGTCAAAATTTTATTTCTATAGAAAATTTTTGTCAAAATTTTACTTCTATAGAAAATTTTGTCAAAATTTTATTTCTATAGAAAATTTTGTTAAAATTTTACTTCTATAGACACTTTTGTCAACATTTTATTTCTATAGAAAATTTTGTTAAAATTTAATTTCTATAGAAAAGTTTGTCAAAATTTTATCTATAGAAACTTTAGTCCACACTTTATTTCTATAGAAAATTTTGTCAACATTTTATTTCTATAGAAAACTTTGTCAAAATTGTATTTCTGTAGAAAAGTTTGTCAAAATTTTATTTCTATAGAAAATTTTGTCAAAATTTCATTTCTATAGAAACTTTTGTCAACATTTTATTTTTATAGAAGATTTTATTCAAATTTTATTTCTATAGAAAGGTTGTCAAAATTTTATTTCTATAGAAAATTTTGTCAAAATTTTATTTCTATAGAAAATTTTGTCAACATTTTATTTCTATAGAAAATTTTGTCAAAATTTTATTTCTATAGAAAATTTTGTTAAAATTTTACTTCTATTTAAACTTTTGTCAACATTTTATTTCTATAGAAAATATTGTTAAAATTTTATTTCTATAGAAAAGTTTGTTAAAATTTTATTTCTATAAAAAATTTTGTCAAAATTTTATATCTATAAAAAATGTTGTCAAAATTTTATTTCTATAGAAAATTTTGTCAACATTTTATTTCTATAGAAAATTTTGCCAACATTTTATTTTTATCGAAAATTTTGCCAACATTTTATTTTTATAGAAAATTTTGTCAAAATTTTATTTCTATAGAAAATTTTGTCAAAATTTTATTTTTGTAGAAAATTTTGCCAACATTTTATTTCTATAGAAAAGTTTGTCAAAATTTTACTTCTATAGAAAATTTTGTCAAAATTTTACTTCTATAGAAAATTTTCTTAAAATTTTATTTCTATAGACAATTTTGTCAAAATTTTATTTCTATAGAAAATTTTGTCAAGATTTTATTTTTATAGAACATTTTGTCAAAATTTTATTTCTATAGAAAATTTTGTTAAAATTGTGTTAAAATTTTATTTTTATAAAAAAGTTTGTCAAAATTTTATTTTTATAGAAAATTTTGTTAAAATTTTATTTCTATAGCAAATTTTGTCAAAATTTTATTTCTATAGCAAATTTTGTCAAAATTTTATTTCTATAGAAAAGTTTGTCAAAATTTTTTTTCTATAGAAAATTTTGTCAACATTTTATTTCTATAGAAATTTTTTTCAAAATTTTATTTCTTTAGAAAATTTTGTCAAAAATTTATTTCTATAGAAAATTTTGTCAAAATTTTATTTCTATAGAAAATGTTGTCAAAATTTTATTTCTATAGAAAATTGTCAAAATTTTATTTCTATAGAAAATGTTGTCAAAATTTTATTTCTATAGCAAATTTTGTCAAAATTTTATTTCTATAGCAAATTTTGTCAAAATTTTATTTCTATAGAAAATTTTGTCAAAATTTTACTTCTATAGAAAATTTTGTTAAAATTTTATTTCTATAGAACATTTTCTCAAAATTTTATTTCTATAGAAAATTTTGTCAAAAAAATTTTTCTATAGAACATTTTGTCAACATTTTATTTCTATAGAAAATTTTGTCAAAATTTTATTTTTATAGAAAATTTTTAAAAAATTACCGATTTGGCGAAAATGGACCAAAAACAATCAAATTCCATTTGGTCCGACCATCGGACCAAATTTAAAAATTATTAATTTTTTGGACCAAGTTTGGTCCGATCGGACCAAACGGCAATCCTGCTCTAGATGTCTCTGCCAACATAATATCATAATGTTTGCGTTTATGTGTCTCTCTCTCTCTCCCTCTCTCGATTATCTTGCGGTTTGACTCGACAAATATCAATAACATTTATGTTTTGGACAGACCTGCGTTGGAAAAACTGGATAACGAATTCGCAAAGATGCCTAAAACTCGTAAACCCTAATTAATGGGTTTGTTGTTGTTTTAAGAATAAGCAGAGATGAAAGTTTTACATTTTGCGAAGTCGTAAACCAGAACACGGATGGTAGTATAGTTACCATTTTCAATCATTCACCAACTAAAATCTTTGAAAAAGGTTTGAATTCAAACATTTGACAAATGTTTTTTTAGGGGTCAGTTTTATCGTCGACATTTTAACGCTTAGGAGGAATTGTTGTTGTGTGGGTTGTATGGGGCCTACATCTAATTATTGATTAATATTTGCATTGCAGCCAGAAGACATTGGGCATCGAATCGGGCAGCATTTAGTGATAAGAGAGAAGTTCACTAGAACTAGAAATGTTTGCTTGGATTGACAGTGAAGACAAATTCTTTTACATATATATATATATTAATAATAAAGTTTTTCAATACCATATATTATCGCCTCTAGCAATTTCAAATATTTATATTTAATAAATTTAAATATTTAAATTTCAATAAATCCTTTTAAATTCAATAAAAGAAAAAACAAAAACTTACCAAGTAGCAAGAGTTTAATGTCCTTTGCCGCCTGTATGCCATCCTCTTTGAGATTTTTCTCAATTTGCTTGGAGCGTTGTATGGCAGCGCGTTCCTCAGCTGATGTTGTGCAGCCCATGTTGCTTTTCTAGTTCTTGTCTGTTGTCCTTTGGTCCACAAAAAAAGTTCACTTACAAACGCTTAAAGCACCCAAATAGGCTGACTTGGCTGATAGTTGTCTATGAATTCTTTTTTTTATTATTATTTATATCTTTTAGTATTTGTGTCACACCTTTTATTTGGTTTTTATTTTTTTCTATCTATTATACGATGGTCTCTTGTGCTTTTTATGTATTCTGGCAATTGCTTTAGGGAATTATTTGTTGTTGTTTGTTTTTAATTAATACTATAAAAAATGTAAAGATTTCTATTAAAGTCTAATTCATCAGATAAATGTAAAGAAAAATTTCTTTTTTTCCAAATACTTAACGGTTAGAAAACCTTTGCGGAGCTTTTATTTACAATGTACAACAGGTATGTAAAATTATAAAAAGAAAATTATAGATGATCCAAGATTTCTTAGTAGTCCTTATTTTATTTATCTTAGATACTTTTATCAGAATCGATCTTCGCAAAAACATTTTCCCAGTAAAAGACTAAATTTCATTTCGAATTTTGTGCAGATCGAAAGTCGAACTTTTTTTTACGATGCCGTTAGGATCAGACCTAAAAAGTGATTTAATTCTACCTGGCTACGTAATTTCTTATCTTATCTCAATATCCATATAAATAATTCAAAATCTTTGCGGTAGAGACGTTGTTGCGATGTCCTAAAAAGAGGGTGGCATGAAATTCCACATCAAATCCCTTTAGAACTGATCTTCGGTTGGGCTGGTTAACACCTCGATTTATGATGTTTTCGGAATCCATGTTGATGGATTTGTCCGCAAAGAGAGTGGCATGACATTCCATTTCAAATCCATTTAAAACTGATCATCGGTAGGGCTGGTCAAAACCTACATTTATACAAAGCTGTTTTTTGCACTGATGAATTCCGAATCCATGTTGTTGGCTACCAACTGTAAAAATTCTGATCTTAGCTGGGATAGTACCGTCTGGTAGGAAGATATTGCTTTCTGTACCACTGCCGTGTACGCGGCGCCCAATGTCGTCCTTAATCCCTCATGTCTGTCATCGTCGGTCAGGTGGTTAATTGAATGTTAGTCTTATCGGAAATCGAACCGTATGGGCTTGGTTCGTTTGGACATTAAACTCCTGGATGTAGAATGGTTTGGTTGCACTTTATCAAGTGCTGGTGCGTGTGGAGGTCGCAGTGCTACCTCACCGAAAGTTTTTTTTGGACTCATGTTGCTGATGCTGTTTTGGAGTGACATCCAGTAGCAATCCACAGAGCAGTATTTTAAATCGTTCAATTTCATTGGGTATGGCTTATACAGGGAGTCCAAACGGGGGCCGCATAATCTATAAAGGTACAACCAATAGTCTCCTAGGTCTTTTGTATTGTTTCTTTCCCACAAGTGCTACCAGTCAATAATTTCAGGATGTTATTTTTACGTTCTCAACGTTTTTGGCTACCATTTATGCATGCATTCCAAAGAGGAACAAATTATCAAATGTCACACAAAGAACCTTGGGGTTCTTGCATGTGGTAGCCATTAATGTGGAAATCGAGCTTCAAGTTCACTTCCTTGGTCCACGATGTGATTGTAGTCGCTTTAGGAACAAGTTTCACTTTCCTGTTAACAAAGAAGTCCCTAAGTGTAGGGAGGTACACTCTTAACTATTTTCCGGATGTCTGGTATTTCGAGAGAGTTTGCCTCAAACATTATAGGTATGGGCCAGGAACCTTGCGCCAGTCTCTCCTATGTGCTTCAACATGTGCTATTTGCCGATGTCTGGTATTTCGAGAGTGTTGTGGCAAACATTGAAGGTATGGAACCTAGCGCCATTCTCTCCTATTCTCCTATACATTCTCCTATACATCCTCGTAGCCAAACCATCTGGGCCAATTGCTGTGGAGCTCTCGGCGGTCTTTAACACCTGGAGCACACACTTCTGGCTGATGACCATAAAGGGGCTGTCCTGTCTAAGTACATGGAAGAATCTCCTTTGCCTTTTGCTTGGTGGTGCCAGAGATTCGGCGACTCCATTATGTAAAAATGTTTGCAATCGATTTAGGAGCAGAAAGTTTCAGACTCCTACTAACAAAGAAGTCCCTAAGTGCAGGGAGGTACACTCTTAACTATTTTCCGGATGTCTGGTATTTCGAGAGTGTTGAGGCAAACATATAGGTATGGGCCAGGAACCTTGCGCCAGTCTCTCCTATGTGCTTCAACATCCTCGTAGGCAAACCTTCTGTGCCAATTGTTGTGGAGATTTTGGCGGCCTTTAGCGCCTGGAGCACACACTCCTGGCTGATGACCATAAGGTGGGTTGTCCTGTCTGAGTGCACGGAAGACTCTCCTTTGTCTTTTGCTTGGTGGTGCGACTCCGGACGACTCCACGATGTGAAAATGTTTGCAGTCGATGTAGGAGCAGAAGTTTTAAGATTCCTACTGACAAAGAAGCGCCTAAGAGCAGGGAGGTAAAACCTTCCCTATTTCCAGATCTCTGGTATTTCGAGAGAGTTGAGGCAAACATTGTAGGTGTGGGTCAGGAACCTTGTGCCAATCTCTCCTATGTGATTTAACACCCTCGTATCCAAATCATCTGAGCAAATTGTTGTGGAACTCATGGCGGCCTTTAGCGCCTGGAGCACACACTCCTGGCTGATGACCATAAGGTGGGTTGTCCTGTCTGAGTGCACGGAAGACTCTCCTTTGTCTTTTGCTTGGTGGTGCGACTCCGGACGACTCCACGATGTGAAAATGTTTGCAGTCGATGTAGGAGCAGAAGTTTTAAGATTCCTACTGACAAAGAAGCCCCTAAGAGCAGGGAGGTAAAACCTTCCCTATTTCCAGATGTCTGATATATCTCGAGAGTTGAGGCAAACATTGTAGGTATGGGCCAGGAACCAAGCGGTATTCTCTCCTATGTGCTTCAACATCCTTGTAGCCAAACCATCTGTGCCAATTATTGTGCAGCTCTTGGTGGCCTTGAGTGCCTGGAGCACACACTCCTGGCTGATGACCATAAGGGGGGGCTGTTCTGTCTGAATGCACGGAAGACTCTCCTTTGCCTTTTGCTTGGTGGTGCGACCCCGGACGACTCCACGATGTGAAAATGTTTGCAGTCGATGTAGGAGCAGAAAGTTTCAGATTTCTACTGACAAATAAGTCCCTAAGTGCAGGGAGGTAAAACCTTCCCTCTTTCCAGATCTCTGGTATTTCGAGAGAGCAAACATTGTAGGTGTGAGCCAGGAACCTTGTGCCAATCTCTCCTATGTGATTTAACACCCTCGTATCCAAACCATATGGGCCAATTGTTGTGGAACTCATGGCGGCCTTTATCGCCTTGAGCACACACTCCTGGCTGATGACCATAAGGTGGGCTGTCCTGTCTGAATGCACGGAAGACTCTCCTTTGCCTTTTGCTTGGTGGTGCGACTCCGGACGACTCCACGATGTGAAAATGTTTGCAGTCGATGTAGGAGCAGAAAGTTTCAGATTCCTGCTGACAAAGAAGTCCCTAAGTGCAGGGAGGTAAAACCTTCCCTATTTCCAGATCTCTGGTATTTCGAGAGAGTTGAGGCAAACATTGTAGGTGTGGGTCAGGAACCTTGTGCCAATCTCTCCTATGTGATTTAACACCCTCGTATCCAAATCATCTGAGCAAATTGTTGTGGAACTCATGGCGGCCTTTAGCGCCTGGAGCACACACTCCTGGCTGATGACCATAAGGGGGGCTGTTCTGTCTGAGTACACGGAAAATTCGCCTTTGCCTTCTGCTTGGGGTTTCGAGAGGTTTCAGATCGTAGACGACAACAGTTTGGATCCAAGATCGGACTCCTCCAAATGCTTGCGCTACTTTTCTCGCTTATGAGTAGCTACTAGCCGGTCGATCTCCTTAGTGAAACTCGGGATCATCTGGATCTACTTTCGGGATCTCGCCCCTTTTGCCTTTACCCAGTTAATAACAACTGGTTGTCCGTGGGATTCATACAGTTATAGAAAAAATGATAAAGCAATTAAATTTTCAAATATCTTCTTCCAAAATGGCAAGGCTTCAAGAGAAAAGTTCATTGGCTTAAGGGCACACATACAAAGGTGCCTCGTGAAGTTCACACTTCGGACATCTTTGTCTTTCTGGGTTCACAAGAGGTAGCCGCTAATGAACCTATAAATGCCAGATCGTATCTGCGACATGGTCCCCTCTGAATACCTGTTTCTCATATTCGCCAAAAGATGGCAGTGCTTTACCCGCTACAATACAAAGGTTGCCGTTTATTTGGCAGGATTGGGCAACTCTAGTGTTGCAATTTACCAACTGGCAGTTCTATTGTAAAGCTTGATAAAGCAAAAATTGAATTAAGTGCATCGATTAATTCAAAATTTTAACGACAAGTCAATTCGAATGTTCGACACCGGAAGAAGCGGTTGATGCAGTCAGAATCCAAAACATGCATTCTGTACCTCAATCAGAGTGGCAAAAATGCTTTGACAATTGCTTCAAACGCATGCAATAGTGAATAGATTTTTATGGGGAATATTTTGAAAAACAATAAAGCGATTTTCGATGATTTATATTTCGTCCCGAAATATAAAAGGCAAGCCGATAGGAAAAGGTATCTTTTTCAACCGATGCTCCCATCAGGTGACTGATTTTTGGGTTTTAAATTGTCTAAATTTTGGCTGATGGTGGAAGCCAAAGAGAGCCATTCGTACCCAACCCAAACACCTGTCAGAAGTCACTGCAATCTCATGACCCTGTTCTTTCGATTCATTAACCAAAGGCTGAGGTTTCTTTGCTTAGTGTTGACATCATCACCTCGAATAACAATAACTCATATTCATTTACGACAAGTAATAAAAAAAACCCATGCTATTTCCGCAGACCCCAAAACTCTCTTCGCAAGGACAGAAAAACTTTTCGAAAATTGCCAATTTCAGTAACGCAACTCAACTAAGGCAAAAATTTCGATGAAACGCAAAGAAAAACTCCAATTGACAAAAACAATTCATGTCATGGAAACCAAATAATTCTAACCGCTGTTACTATAAGGATCTTATATCATTGCCTTTTTGGCTTTAATATCCTTAATGCCTTTGTGAAATTCTATTTCGGAATAGAAATCAGTCCTACTTCTTATCACATAAGCACTATAGCAGCAGCAGCAGCAATAGTAATGTACAAGGACATTTCATTGCTTTTTTCATTTTTCAATCTAACAAATCAATATAGAAATGCAATTGGAAAAATGAATGAATGAGATTCTAAATACGAACATACATACATATGTGTTTGAATTGAAAAAAAAAAAAAACGGACTAACTTAACAAGGATTGCATGAGATTTTTTTTTCATTGCAAGGAATTTCTAGTACACAAAAAACATGAAATTTCCATTAACCTCATTGTTATGGAAAAGCAGGGTAGACTATTTTTCTTCTCTATGTGCATCACACATAGGACATGATAAGGACTTGTAGAAATTTTATTGCAATGTCCATGAAATCACACTTTATTGTGGCTGTTTGTTTGTATTCGATGGAAGCAACAGGAAATTAGACGATTATAAAGCCTTCCGCTACTGCAAAAAAAATTCCTTATAGAAAAGATACAATATTAGATTAAGTTGGGTTCTTTGCCAGTGACGCACTTAGATTACTAACAAGTGCGTAGGAATAGGCGTTAACCTTGTACCAGGTTTTTCAAGCGATTTTATTTTCCTGTCATATACATTTTTTCAAGTTTACATCAAATTTCTGAGCTATAACTTTATAATGGTGTGAATTATTTCCCCGGTTCTCCGTGTTACAAATAATAGTCACATTTTTTTGTTCCACATATAATAAAATTATATGGTTAACTAAATTGTTTACTTTTGAATTTACATGGGACCGCCTAAAAGTATGTAATTATTTTTATGGGAATTTCTGAAGAGAAGCAAACGGATCCTGAAGTAATATTAGACCAAAAACTTGTTTTGTCTGAAACAAATATTTTTATAAATTCTCTCCCACATTGGCTATAGGCTATGCAGGTCATTTGAGCAACACCCGACTAGAGAAAAAATCTTCGTCTGGTAAGGGCGATTTCGACTTTCCCGTTGGCAGAAAAAAGCGATAAAATTCCTATAGAAAATTTTGTCACAATTTTATATCGTAAATTTTGTAATATGGTCATTTTTTGTCAAAATTTTATTTCGATAAAAAATTTTGTCAAAATGTTATTTCTTTACAAAATTTTGTCAATATTTTATTTCTATAGAAATTTTTGTTAAAATTTTATTTCTATATACAATTTTTGCGGAATTTTATGTCTATAGAAAATTTTGTCAAAACTTTATTTCTATAGAAAATTTTGTCAAAATTTTATTTCTATAGAAAATTATGTCACAATTTTTGCAGGAATTTGTTTCTATAGAAAATTTTTGTAAAATTTTATTTCTATAGAAAATTTTGTCAAAATTTTATTTCTATAGAAAATTTTGTCAAAATTTTAGTTCTATAGAAAATTTTGTCAACATTTTATTTCTATAGAAAATGTTGTCAAAATTTTATTTCTATAGAAAATTTTGTCAAAATTTTATTTCTATAGAAAATTTTGTCAAAATTTTATTTATATAGAAAATTTTGTCAAAATTTTATTTTTAATAAATTTTTTTAATAATTTTATTTTTATAGAAAATTTTTTAAAAATTTTATTTTTATAGAATTTTTTTTTTTTAATTTTATCTCTATAGAAAATTTTGTCAACATTTTATTTCTATAGAAATTTTTGTCAAAATTTTATTTCTATATACAATTTTTGCATAATTTTATGTCTATAGAAAATTTTTTCAAAATTTTATTTCTTTTTCTATAGTAATTTTTTGTTTATTTCTATAGTAAATTTTGTAAAAATTGTATTTTTATAGATTTTTTTTTTTTAATTTTAGTTTTATAGAAAATTTTGTCAAAATTTGATTTCTATAGAAAATTTTGTCAAAATTTTATTTCTATGGAAAGTTTTGTCAAAATTTTATTTCTATAGAAAATTTTGTCAAAATTTTATTTCTATAGAAAATTTTATCAAAATATTATTTCTATAGAAAATTTGTTAAAAATTTTATTTCTATAGAAAATTTTGTCGAAATTGTAATTCTATTTAAAAGTTTGTCAAAATTTTATTCCTATAGAAAATTTTGTCAAAATTTTAGTTCTATAGAAAATTTTGTCAAAATTTTATTTTTATAGAAAATTTTGTCAAAACTTTATTTCTATAGAAAATTTTGTCAAAATTTTATTTCTATAGAACATTTTGTCAAAATTTTATTTCTATAGAAAATTTTGTCAAAATTTTAGTTCTATAGAAAATTTTGTCAAAATTTTATTTCTATAGAAAATTTTGTCAAAATTTTTTTTTCTATAGAAAGTATTGTCAACATTTTATTTCTATAGAAAATTTTGTCAAAATTTTATTTCTATAGAAAATTTTGTCAAAATTTTATTTCTATAGAAAATTTTGTCAACATTTTATTTCTATAGAAAATTTTGTCAAAATTTTATTTCTATAGAAAATTTTGTCAAAATTTTATTTCTATAGAAAGTTTTGTCAAAATTTCATTTCTATAGAAAATTTTGTCAAAATTGTATTTCTATAGAAAATTTTTGTAAAATTTTATTTCTATAGAAAATTTTTGTAGAATTTGGTTTCTATAGATAATTTTTGTAAAATTTTATTTCTATAGAAAATTTTGTCAAAATTTTATTTCTATAGATTTGTTTTCTGTTTTAGAGGAGGACCTCCTCCCCGACCAAATATCGAAAAGTGATGTAGCGTATCTTTTGTAAACGTCCCAGAAAATGTCAAGCAAATTATAAGCCTAAAGGGGCGGCCTCTCTTCCGTCCAATTATCACAAAATCAGGTATGAACTATTAATATCGTAGCCTCTCCCCAGTCCTCTGTACATTTCAAGTAACTCGGTAAAGTTTAATTGTTTTTCTGTATGTACTTAAGAGAAAAGGATGTCTCCCTATGCCCTTTTATTTTTATTAAAAAATCAGGAACCTGATATAAATTTCATAACCTCACCCATTTTTCCGTAAAATTTCAGTCGGGGGAGTTTAGTTTTGTTTTCACCGTACTTTGAAAAAAAGTTGGGCAAAGGGGTTGTCCCCCTCCCCGACCAAATATCGAAAAATAATGTAGCGAATTTTTAAAAAAAGTCGAACAAAGGGAAGGTCCCCCTCCGCCACCAAAAATCGAAATATTAAGTAGCGGATCTTTGCCTAGATGCCAACCCCAACCTTCAAGGAAAATTTGAAGCAAATCGGTCAATTGAATTTTATATAAAGATATTGTCAAAATATTTATAGAAAATTTTGTCAAAGTTTTATTTCTATAGAACTTCTTGAAAAATTTTATTTCTATAGAAAATTTTTTGCAAAACTTTATTTCTTTAATTTTTTTTTTGCAAAATTTCATTTCTGTAGAAAATTTTGTTAAAAGTTTATTTGTATCTCCTAAATGGAGAGAAACATCAAGAATTCTAACAATCTACCAAACAGTAAAAAATCGACCAGTTTTAGTGGAATTTTACCAACTATGGCAACCGAGCAAAGAACCTGACGTCAAGTCTCTCGAGTCGAATCCAGTAGACCCAGACCATTTGCTGAAACTAACGTTTAAATTGTCTTTACTTTTCAAGCTTTATTGACTTTGCTCTCTCTGATGAAACACACGATTCGCAAATGCTACAATAAGAAATGCTGGCATTTCCATTTCCTACATAAGAAGGTTTCATTACACCCGATCGAGATGATCTTATTGTAGTATCGTAAATAAGAGTCAGCCAAAATCCAATCCCAGAACCATATTGAAGTACAATATGCAATCATCAATGAGGGACAGTTAGAACTTTATACCTCGTTCACATTAGGCTCGAAATCTACTAAAAGTTGTTTTAAAATCACTTGTTATAAGGAAAATGACAGTTGAAATCTAGTTAAAGTGGTTTTTGAAAGAATAATGTGTATGCGGTTTTAAACAAAAAATAGACAAAGCTCGAAATTATTCGAAATTCAAAAATGCGAAACAGCTTTAGAATTCAAATTGGTTAAATTTGCAATATCTATGAATATTTTCAACTAATTAATCAATAATAAAAGCTTTAAAAAAAGCTAAATGCATGATAGGAGCTTTTATCGTTAAAAAAAAGTTTATATAGAGATTATTGGCATTGTGATCTCAATATTCGCATATAGGAACCATCTTTCAGTTATAACGAATCGACTTTGAAACATCAAAACTAAACAATACCCAATATCGAATGAAACAAAAAAGAAATGGGAAACCCTCATACACAAACCTCTGTTGGCCATATATTCATCGCTTTATCTTATCTTTTTCATTTTCGCTTCTGGTGAAAAGGATCAATCGAGATAAACTTATGAGAGATAATTTCCTAAACGGAATTTCCACATTTGCCACAAATCAAATACCAAAGGGCCATTGGTTAACATGGGATAGAGGACCACGGGCGGGGAGTATAGCATGCGAATACTCTCGGAAGGCCTTATTGATATTGATTAAGTTGGAGTAACAAAAAAAAAACCATTTTATTAACTATGGTGCCAACTAACCGGATGTGGAAGGGGTTGGTGATAGGCCTATGGTTAAATGAAAAACAAAATGCTCTTTCAATTTGCTTTTGTGTTAACCACACACTCTAAGAAGAAAGCATCTTAGATTTTAATAACTGAAAGAAGATGAAGAAAAAAAGTACAACAACCATCATAATTGAATTCAAACAAGGAGTCATTTATAACTACAGAAAAGTGTAGGCATTGAGTGAAAGAAAATTCTTTTATAACGGAGAAGTGAATGAGAAATGGGTGGTTGCCGAGTTAGAGGTGAGCCTAAAACAGTTACCTGTTCTGTATATATATACAACATAACTGGATGGGGCAGCACATGCTTCCATCGTATTTCTTGAGATGGGAGTCCATATGTACGTATAAGCATTCAATTTGGTATCCCAGTATGGTGTCGTTGACAAATGTCATTTTGTCTTTTCATCTGTGAAAAAGTTAAGTCTAGCAGCAGCAAATCTGGACTCTTCAGTAACATCATAATGAAGAAGGAAACTTGTGAAACGAACGAACAAACTCCTTGTTTTAGTTAGTTCATTTGTGTACACTCTCCCATGAAATGAGTGTGCAGCAATCCAATCCTTATTGTATGGAAGAAAGCAAATGGTTGGAAAATTGCTAGAGGCAGCAAAAAGGTTTGGGTTAAGGGCCTTAATTCATATTTTCCACCATCTTATAGGAAAATCCGAACTACGGTCTTGAGCATCGATATTTGTGAAAAAATGGACAGGTATTGTTGTACCAACCTGATATTTCATCCAAATAAATAAATAAAAATAAAATAAATAATAAATCATTTCTTGTATGGCTCTAGCGTATACCCATAATCACGAGATTATCAATAATTTCGTCGGCGACAGTTATGTAGAAAATTTAAACTTTTGCGTTGTTTGGCAAAAGTTTAAATTTTCTCTTCATGTAGCTCGAGATTCCAAATAAAACCTGGAATCGGTCTCTTTTTCTTAAGGTAGTCTTCACTTGTGATCACTTACCAGACTGAGTAGTCTAAGAGTACGGTCACACTAGGCAAATATTTGCACCAAATGAGTGTCAAACCTTTTTCCAGGAGCATTTTCGAAATATCCGTATACCGTTTTTGGAAGATACTCTTATCGTGATTCAATATATCCAAAAAAGAGTTAAAAACGTTGGCTGGTTTGGCTGTAATGACGAATTCTTTTTCGATTTCTGTCAAATACTTTCCCAGTGTGACCACTCGTAAGTAAGCAATGGACTGGATAGTCTAAGTGAGCCTGAAAAAAATCGGGCTGCCACTTTAACCTAACCTAACCAAACAACAAATCCTTCCTTTATTACAAAATGGAAGTGTCCCAGGGCGACAATGCCAATATGGGGCTATTTTTTATTCTTGTAGAATTAAAAAAATGTGTAAAATTTTGACAAAATTTTCTATAGAAAAAATTTTGACAAACATTTCTATAGAAAAAAAATTTGACAAAAGTTTCTATAGAAAAAAATGTTGACAAAATTTTCTATAGAAATAAAATTTTGACTAACTTTTCTATAGAAATAAAATTTTGACAAAATTTTCTATAGAAAAAAAATTTTGACAAAAATTTCTATAGAAAAAATATTTGACAAAATTTTCTATAGAATAAAATTTTGTCAAAATTTTCTATAGAAATAAAATTTTCTATAAAAATAAATTTTTCACAAAATTTTCTATAGAAATAAAATTTTGACAAAATTTTCTATAGAAATAAAATTTTGACAAAATTTTCTAAAGAAATAAAATTTTGACAAAATTTTCTTTAGCAAAAAAAAAATTTCTTTAACAAAAATTTCTATAAAAAATTTTTTTGACAAAATTTTCTATAAAAATAAAATTTTGACAAAATTTTCTATAGAAATAAAATTTTCACAAAATTTTCTATAGAAATAAAATTTGGACAAAATTTTCTATAGAAATAAAATTTGGACAAAATTTTCTATAAAAATAAAATTTTGACGAAATTATTTCTATAGAAAAAAAATTTTGACAAAAATTTCTATAGAAAAAAATTTGACAAAATTTTCTATAGAAAAAAATTTTAACAAAAATTTCTATAGAAAAAAATCACAAAATTTTCTATAGAAATAAAATTTTGACAAAATTTTCTATAGAAGGTTTTTTTGTTAAGTAGTTTTTTAATAGAATTTCAAAATTTTGGTAGATTATTTTTGGCAACCGTGAGTACAAACCTTTAAACCACCATTGTGAATGAGCACTAAGGTATACATTTTTACAATTATCTTCACAATTTCTCGTTTTTTTTCTCTCCCTCTCTCTAGGATCCATTGCTATTCCTCAAATATTAGCCATTGTGAATTTTTTTTGTGCAAAAGGCCTCCTTATGACAACGAAAATGTCGACACTGTATTCAATTCCATTTATCCAGTGGAGTCAATTCAACCAACAATAGCATACAAGTATACATCCTTTCATACAAACATTTTCCACCACCACGACCACCACCAGGCCACTTCCACCACCCCCTGCAAAAAAGCAATGGTAGTACGATACGATGGTGGTTTTGGGAAGAGAGAATGAGAGTGCGTTGTGTTGTTCGTCCCATCTAAGAAAACTTAAAATACATTACCGCCTAACGACGGCTACGGCAACGAACACCATATGTGAGATCCAGCAAGGATGTGTCAGTCAGGATCAGCGTTGCCACTACGAAATTTTATTTTGGACCAAAATTTTTCCAAAATCGGACCAAAATTCCATCCAGCGGACCAAATTTCCAATTTCGAAGAAAAATGCTTTATAAAATATTTTTTTTTGTACATAGTGCTTTTATTAAAAAAGTAAAATACTTTTCAACTTATTTATTTAAATTTGAAAAAATTTACTTTTTGAAAAGGTCGAATTTTAAAGCCAATTTTAGTTGACATCAACGCAAAATTTTCATTCGATTTTGTGTGATTGAAATGGTATCTAATCCCACACTGAAAAAAGCATTCACGGCTCCAAAGATTTTGTGAAGTGAGGACACATTTACGTCACAATTCCCTTTTACTTCAAGTGAAAATTATTTTATGTTTCAAGTAAAAAACGACTTTAAAATAATGTGTTAAAAGACACCTCATATTTGTAAAAGCTTTTAGTTTTAAAGTCAAGATGCAAAACGTCAACAAAATTTCATTAATTTTGAATATTTTTCAGGAGTATTAAAGCCATTTTGACTTTAGTAAAACGAAATTTTCTTTCATGTTAGGATACCCAATTTTATGTCGAATCACTTAACTATAAGGACAAACCGACTTCATTGAAAAGTTGATATACTTTTGAACAAGGAAAAAAACTTTATTTCAGAGAAATACGTCTTCTATGCTAAGCAAAATTCGCATTTGTATTTTAAGCACATGAAATCTTTGGCCTCACGGCAATATTTTATATATATTATTGAATATTTGATAGATTTTTTAAATACTAGAAAAAATTTATAAATTTGACCAAATTTATGAAAATGGACCAAAATGGGCCAAATTCCGGTTGGTCCGACCATCGGACCAAATTTAAAAATTAGAAATCTTTTGGACCAATTTTGGTCCGATCGGACCAAAACGGCAACGCTGGTCAGGATAATGATGATAATTACCATTGTAGCCGCACTTCGGGCCCGCTACATTCAAAACACCAAACACAATAATTACGATAAAGTTCTCTTTTTCTCCCATTTGGCGCGGTTTGGTGCTCTTTTGCTCTACTCTCTGCCTCTCTCTGCCAGTGTCGCAGCAACTGAGGCACACAAGTAAAGTATACACATTACAATTTTTTTCCTATGCGCCTCCCAAATTGGGGAAAATCCCATTAAATTGGGAATTGACAATGATGAACATAGGTAACGTATGCAAGGAAAAAGGCAATCCTTAGGAAATCCTGTCTCCAATGAGTTGTGGATACCAAGAATATATTGTAAAATTTTAATTCTTCTTAAACTATCAACAAATTTCTCTCCCCCACCTTCACAAACACCACCACTACCACCCTAAACTATAAAATTCACACACATTTCGGTGTTTTTATTTCGCGTTTTTGTATTCTCACTCCAGACCGACGACTGAAAAGGGTGTAGTATTTCGAATTTTTCACTAGGATACATGTGCCCAGTCAGGGATGGATGGACAAGGTATTCTTAGGATCACCATAATTTTCTCATAGATTTCCACATAAATTCTTGTTGTACATTTTCACTCTAAATTCAATACGGTTTTTTATTTCATTTGTATTTTGTTGGTATATATATTTATGCACTACTGGGGGAGCTTTAACTTTGCAACAATCAGGCTCCTTTTTTCCAGCAGCTAAACACTAGCTTTTTTGTTTTCGCTCTCGCAGTATAATTCTTTGAAATGCACAGTTTGTTTTGTATGAAACATTTACTATTTTATTCTGTGTATTCACATTTACCACTCGTTTATATGTTAATATTACGTTTTAATATGGTTTTTTGTTAATTTTATTATAATTTTTGTGCGAAATCCGCGCCCCGTTCGTTTTTCCTTAGCACTTTACAAGACGATAGAGGAGCAAACGACGACGGCAATTTGTATCTCTCTGACAGCGTTGCCATACAGTATTGCTCTACTGTTTGACATATCTTTAAACATCCCCCATAATTCCCAGAGAGAATACAAACACAAGAGGACTAAAATTTATCTTCTACAAAAACAACAAATGTCAACTGTATAGATGTCGCACAATGCCTGCAGCTTTGGTATTACCGACGTTGCGGTCGAAGTGCTGTTTTGATAAATTGTTTATAAAGGCATCGACAGTTAAAATTTCAATTTGTCTGCCAAAAAATTTAATAGAATGAAAACATTCATAAAAAAGAACATTTGTTACTACAAAGAAGGTTTTAAATCATATTATCTTTACGTTTCGTAAAGTCGGCAGAGAACTGAACTGGGTGACACCGACGCAAACTGTATGATATTTGAGAGAAGTGCCGACAAAAACTTCATGATATTAGAGAAATTTTCCTCATGACTGCTACCCTGCCAGCATTTTAAAGTTCCATTTCAACCTCATCGTTACCACAGACTCGTAAATGTCACTTCAACCATCATGAAAAGGTACATCAAAAATTACATGCAAGTAATTTGCCATCCCTACTGTTAAAAAAGCCATTTTTTTTTTGTGAAACGCCAAGCGCAACCAGCTTGTTATATTTTAATTAAATAAAAACGAAAATAAAGTTCTGAAAACATAGATTATACGCTTAAAATTGTGAAAGGTATATTGGTGAACAATTTGGTGATTTTCCAAATGGAATAAAGTGATTGTTTTTCAGATATTTTACAGACACGCTGCCTCCATGGAATAAAAACACTGGTTGATAGACGCAGCAACATGTAACTCGCTACTTGTAACTCAACATCATCATTAATGCCAAAAATTATGTTAAATGTAATGTGATAGTGGTATAAATGTTATATTTTTAAGAATTTGTAAATGTTTAATCAAATTAATAAATATCTAAACAAACGTGTTTTACTCGACCACAATGATTCTTTTACAACTATCTTAAAATGCACTTTTTCTGATTGTTTGGAGGGTCCCTTATTGGCGTCGTTCTAAATTGATCTATAAAGGCACCTAATAATTGCACTCATGCGAAACATTTTTGTAGTAACTTGGCGTGGTACAACTTCTCAATAGTGACGGCGCTTTTCCGACGAGTTTTTGATGTCGTATATGATTGTTTTCGACGTAGTGGGGATTCTCAAAAGAGTCCCCAAATTCAAAAAATGTTGGCAGGGTACCTACTGACGCAGTTTCGCTTTACAGTTTCGTTCTCTTGTGTTTTTATTCTCTCTGTAATTCCTAAAGTAAATGCATGGAATTTTTTGATATTTGTTTTAAAAGGGCGGCGTACAGCTCTGGTGGTGGTTTAAATTTTACTCTCAAGGCCGATACGCACCTCTAGCAGAAATTTAAGCCCAATCAATAATAAATGCATTGCTATATATTTCATAAAGAAAATACCATGGGGCGTAATTATCGATTGTTTACATTTGTCGTCCATAAGAAATACATTTTAAAACTGTGTAGTTGGCATTGCTATATATTTGCTAAAGAAAATACCATGGGGCGTTATTATGGATTGTTTACATTTTTCGTCCATAAGAAATACATTGTAAAACTGTGTTGTTGGCACGCAAATGAAATTTCCACTAAGCCATGTATTTCGTATGATTATAATGCTTTACGAAATTTTCGTTAGCAAATACATTGTTTTGTATTTTTTATAGCTCGCGGAAATTTCGTTAGAGGTGCATACCGACCTTTTAGGTCGATATCGGACTTTATGCGCCTTGCAGACTATAAGTTTATCCTGACGACAGTGGTCGTGTCGAACATATCCCATATATTGGCCACATTATAAGTTAAGTGCGAAGGCATAATCGATACTGCTGCATGTTTATGGGATCGATAACACATTTACCGATTATTTAGTCATCAACGAATTGTCGTATCATTTGGACACACTGTAAGATTCTTTACACACACATAGATTCCGTCCGGAAAAACTTTTACTCTGTAAGACTCATTACTGGCAATTTTTCGATATGGCAATACTGCATTGTAATAAAAAAATTGTTGGCAACGTAATTTTGTTCTCAAAGGAAGGCAACTCAATGCATCTATGTATGCCGGTAAGACAGTGTTTTACACATTTCTTAAGACCGTTATGCAGCGGCTCTTGTAGCTATTCCCTATTGCATGCCAACAATGCAGTTTTCCATTTATAGGCAGGCATCAAAACACTAAAATAACAATTTTTTCACGATTGCTTTTCATTAATAATTAATTTTAAAGAAAAACAACTTTTTAAATAGTTGCTTTGAAACATTCCCCATTAAGTTATGATAAAATTTACCAAAAAAAACTTTATTCTATATTTTTGTTTTTGCAGACAATTTAGTTAGCGAAATTTTCGATTGCTTACTTCACGTGGCTAAACCGCTTTATTGGCATACAACAGAAAATTTCCCAAAAGTTGCATACCGGGCGTTGAAAGTAGATATTTTTTGATGTTGATAATGCAGTTTATGTTAAATATATTTCTTTTTTATGATTCTGTATGCAAAACTCCATTAATAATATTGCTGCGTGTCGCTTAATTTCGATGATAGGAAGTGAAGCGACATATTCCATGTTGTATTTTAAGCTTAACAATAAAAGGCATATTATATATGCCTGAATTATCGATTCGATTAGCCTTCTACGGCACTGTATCATGACTATAGATCTGCTCGTGTTGGGCCTATATATTAGAGGTGTGCACGTGAGTAATAGTTTACTCACGCACACTCACGACTGAAAAATCATACTCACGCACACTCACGCACGATATTTTTTGGTAGGACTCACGCATACTCACGAAAAGAAAATTTGTACTCACGCACGGAAACGTCGTGACTAACGAAAAATACCGTGACTCACGAATAATTTTATAATTAATTTACCTTACCAAAGTGTCTGAGCGTTATTAAATTCGAGTGTTATTAAACTCTTAACATCCCATCACTAAAATTGTAATTGAATTTACTCTTAAGCGTTTTATGTTGGTGAGCAGGAATATTTCCGTGAGTGTAATTCGTTACTCACGCACACTCACGAAGATATTATTTTCGTGACTCACGCTCACGGACGACATTTTGGTTTGTTAATCACGCTCACGCACACTCACGCTGTTGTCATGTTGTCATGAGCGTGACTCACGACTCACGCACGAATCACGAAAATGTTCGTGAGTCACGACAATTTCGTGTCAAGTTCACACCTCTACTATATATATAAGAATTGCAGTAATGTACTCAATTCTGAATTATTACCCAAATCAAGTTTTATAATTTTCACAATTAATTACGTTTTTTGTTGTTGTTTTTTATTATTTTTCCAAAAAAGACTTTTATTGTTGTTAATTTTACATTTAATTTACACTAAAAATTGTTAATAATATGGTTTTATTTTATATTATTTTTATGGTATTACTTAATAATGCACCCTTAAGACGAAAAAAAAGCTTCATACTAATTATTATTATTATTGATTTTGTTTTATTAAGAATATTTTAGGATAGGGATTTTATTTTATTGGTTAAATGAACAACACACTTTGATTAAATATAATATTTTTTGTTTTTCTTTACTCGCTTATATATGATTTTTTGTTTATATCATTCTTTGCAATAAAATTAAAATCTAGTTTTTTGTTTTTTTTTGTTATGCTGCTTTGTTGTTTTTGTTTTGTTTATATGTATATCTATTCTTCACTTTCTAATGATTTTGCGTAATTGTTCGTTCTTAATTTCTAATATATAGTATATTTAGTTTCTTTGTTTTAATCTGATGATCTGATTTTTGTTTGTTTGTTTGTTTTATCGATTCTTAAGAAGCTTCATAAAATATCCTAAATTTTATTACAGTTTATTATATTGTGGGTTGTGTTGTTGTTTGTTTTTGTATTTGTATTCACTGTATTATCTCATTTGTTTGGTTTTTCATAATTAGATTACCAATAATTGAGTTTTCCTTTTTAAGAATTTTGCTTTTGACAAAAACAAAACGCAACTCTTATGGAGGGTTTAGTAAATAAAAATTGGAAAAACTAAACATAAACTCATGGAAGAGGCCTGATATTTTTATTGAAAATCCAAAAAATCTTTTTCTGTAACAAAAGTTTAGAAAAAAACTAAATTTCCTTTTATTTTTAACAAATTATCTTTGAAGTTAATTCTTTCTATAATTGCCATAATTTATGTTTTTTTTTTTGTTACTTAAGAAAAATATTTTACGCCCAAGGAAATTTTGTTCATCTAAAATTTCGTTTAAATTTAATTTTCCATAGTCAAAAAAAAAAAACCAAAAATATATAATATAGAAAAAAGATCAAACTCTAAATAATAGTAATAAAATAGTTTGTAATAAATATATAATATTCTAAACAAAAAAAGAATTCACAACTTGAGTTTTGTTCTTAACGTTTGCGAATAATATTCGTTCGCTTTACATTAAATAAAATTAATTTTTTTTTTGAAATTAAAGCAGCTAGAAAATGGGGGAAACCAAACATGAAATTTATATCATTTGTTTTTGTTTTCTCTTTAGCTTGACGACATGATTATGTTTTCATTTATTTTATTTAAAAGGCCTGCGGTGCTGGAGAAGGAGGAGTAGTAGAAGAAGAAGAAGAACAATTATAATTCGTAGATGATGAGGAAGTTGTGGGCATATTTGATTGATGGTTATTAACTTGGGCCGTACTATTACTACTATTGCTGGTGGCTAAGGCAGCATTACAACTAGCAGTCACTGTTGATGTTCCCTTTAAGCCCCTGTTACTGTTACTGCTGCTGCTACTGCTATTACCAAAAGGAAATTCTAGAGACGAATTTTTATTTAAAATGGCAACTCGCCTTTGATTTCCGCGAAGACAAGAAAACGAAAAAGAATGATGTTCATACATTTTTAGCTAAAATTGAGTGGGTCAATTTTTTGGAAACACATCTGCAATATTCACAAAAGCACAAGCTCCTAATGAAGATTGAGCCATAACCTTAAGTAGCTCATTGGCATGGGCCACACAGTATTCCAATGGTGGCCATTTTGCATAATTCATTGATTCTGAAAATAGTGAATAGGAAATAAATTAGTTAATATGCTGAAAACTATTGCGAAAAATATTATAAAAAACGAGCTACATTTAGGCCGAGAAAATAAATGTACACATTTTTCTCACAACACCAAAATAAATTAATCTCCCAATGTGTGATAGAGAAGTGACTGGGTCTAATCAAAATTTAGCATCCCTACTTCCAATAAATCCTCTTACATTTCAAAATAAACTTTTTTCCAATCATATGAGTCCTTTTTTTTAAAACAAATGCAACTGGTGGGACTCTGACGAAATAAGTCTTTGACAAGAAATTTAAATATTGATTCTCATTTGGAAAAGGGTAAATCTACACAGTCATCTATCAATGAGATGATGAATCAGTTATACAGGACTGATGAGATAATAAGATTATGAAATACTTTAGGTAGTTACCACTATAGCTAGAATCTATTGATATGGCACTAGCACTCCTCATGATCTGAAATACCAGATGTATCGACTCCTCTTAAACTAACGTCACCCAAAAATTGAGGTCTGTAGACTGACTAAAATATAAAACCTAATAACCCAGTTTCGATAGAACACCAAAATGTTTTTCAACAGTGTATTATCCCCTCTCAGTAATGCTGGAGATATTTCTGAGTGCTTAAAAATTTCTCTAAATGGTTTCACCGCAATGTGGAACGCCGTTCAGACTCGGCTATAAAAAGGAGGTCCCTTGTCATTGAGCTAAACACAGAATCGGGCAGCACTCAGTGATAAGAGTGTTGTTGTTGTTGTAACAGTTGTAACAGTTTATTGTGATGTCATCCATTTTTATGTTATACGCTTTGGTACTTCAGCTTGTGGCCAGATCGAGGAACTCTGCGACTAAGGTGGGGTGCGTCCAGAGTGACCTTGCGGTAAGTCGGGTTGGTTTAGCTGGGCAAGAGAAAAGACCACGCGTGTCGTGTGGCCCTTGATTGCAAATTGGACATACGTCAGCTACGCTGCTATCAATCACTGATAAATAGGAATTGAGGCGGCGGCACTTGCCTGATCTTAACTGGGCTAAAACTACCCTAGTCTGCCGTGGGAGGTCTCTTTTCTCCGGTGCTATGGGCGGTGGACGGACTCCGAGAACAGGATTAACCTTGTAGCTTCTCACCGCTTCAGCTACAGTATCCTCATGAATCCTGTTCAAACCTGCCTGGTACGCTGCTTGATCTAGAGGTTCTCTTTTGTAGCGCTGGATCTCGCGCTCTAGATTATGTATATCAACCCTTACGTTCCAGGGTTGTGGTTGTGCATCCATGAGATGGTGGTTTGGATGATTATTGCGATAACAACCCAGGAGATACTGCTTTGACAACATGTAGTTGTGTCTTCGCACAGGGATGATCTTTGTCTCCACATAAAGGTGATCCAGGGGTGTGCTGCGGAGACACCCAGTCGCAGTTCTAAGGGCAGCGTTCTGACAGGTTTGTATGTTATTCCACTGCGTATCACTAGTCTGCGGTGTCCACACTGGCGCTGCATAGTTTACCACTGACCGGCCGATTACTTCGCCATCGACACTAATATTCAACTGCCTGCGCACTTCTGCCGTCCATGTAGTGAATAGTGTGGCTGAGGATTTGGTGGGGAATATTCTCAAGTTTCTCGCAGTGAAATAACTGGTAAGATTAGCTAAGTAGACATTTAAACGATCGCAGATGTCATCAACATTGGGCCCAGATGCCAAGATTGTACAGTCATCCGCATATGATACAATCTCGACGCCGTCAGGTGGGCGTGGAATCGAGGACAGGTAGAGGTTAAACAGTGCCGGAGATATCACCCCACCCTGGGGAACACCCTGTTTAACTCTACGGGGTTTTGACTTTTTGTCCCTGAATTCCACGTACGACTGGCGTCCACACATATAATTCAGCACCCAACGTTTCACTCCTGCCGGTAGGGACGTATTCTCGATGTCCTCAAATAATTTGGCATGGTTGACCGTATCGAACGCTTTCGATAGGTCAAGCGCCACGAGGGCCGTCCTATGACACGGCTTGGGCTGATGAAGTCCCCTATTGATATGTGTCGAAATGGCATGTAAGGCTGTCGTCGTACTGTGTACCTTACGGAATCCATGTTGATGGTGGGCAGCTGGAAAATTCTCCACAAGGCTAGGGAGGAGTAGTGCCTCAAGTGTCTTGGCTACTGGCGAGAGAAGGGATATCGGTCTGTACGATTCACCTTTACTCGAATCTTTGCCTGGTTTCAGTAGTGGAATCACCCTTCCCATCTTCCAGACATCGGGTATAATGAGTGATTCTAAGGACAAATTGAGGAGTCTGGTCAGGTACTCAACTCCCAGTATTCCGAGATGCTTCAACATTAGTATTGAAATTCCGTCGGGGCCTTGGATGGTTTCGCGCTGTTGATGACACTGGTAACTTCGGCTACAGTAAATTGTGGTGTGTGTCGGCTCGGAGACCACGTATACGACGTGTGATAAGTTCACCACTGTGGTATCACAATGGATGGAATAGTCTAAGCCTGAAATATGGGGCTTCCGCAATACCTTACCTAAGCTATCCTTTATCGGGTAGACACATTTCTGTCTTGAAAACACAATAACAAATATTCCAAAATCGTAATTGCAATGAAATTGTACACAGTCGATAATAAGATCCATGGAAATTTTGATAGAAATAAGGGAAACATAACAAAACAAAACATAACATTAGCTAGAATAGCTATGAAATTGAAACCAACTATCCAAAGGGTCTACTGATTTCAATGCATAACAGTCGGTAATAACATGCTCGTATTTATTATCGACGTCGTACTTCCAAAGGAATGTCTCGATAAATTTTTGCTGTTAAAGTCGAGTATGGTGAAGTCACACATATTTGGGTTGTTGTTTAAAACAAGACAAAAGAAATTAAATTGGAACACTTACACTCCTAGCTATACATTTTGCGAAAGAGCATATTTCTAGATTAGCTGCATAAATCTAGCGGGACTACTAATTTGTACTTTTTATGCTGAGTTCCTACTGAGAAAACATATAGGAATTTCTATTCCCAAAATGAACCATTTTTCCCAGCACTGTGTTACACATAGCAGCGGCACTAGCGGGTAATAGTGGCCAAAGTAAACCAATACCCATTTCCTTTCATTCCATAATAACAGCTAACTAAAAAGCGGATAACAGTGATGCAAATAATAAAGCCCCATGATAGTCGACTGATTTTAAGCCTGAGAGAAATCATGAAAACCCCTACGGGTAATTGGTACAAATTACCACTGAAGGAAATACTACAGGACTGGTACCGTAGCACCAATTTGTCGCTTAAAATTAAAATCGTATTGGATATAGACATTTGGTAAAATACGATTATCATAATAATCTATTGCTCCAACATAGTTCGAAAGTTTTTCACTTCTTATGCGATTCCTGCCAAAAAGGAAACAAATTCCCAATAGTTTGTCCGAGACTGGTTCATGAGAACCTGTCTATTGGGGTGCTCCTACTAAATTATCCCAGGACGTGTCCTTTGGAATGAGTCCAAGACGTGGTCTAAAGCGTAAATTTACCCCGTCTATGCCAAACCCATGTTAAAGTGACCGGTCCCATCCATTGTATTGTATTGTTATACACACCAGGGACTAGTCCTGTGGATGATGCATTTCCCGTAGGGACATGAAATTAAGCGTTTTCAAGTCAGCATCTCCAGGATACTACAAAAACAACAAACTACGGCCCTCGGTAGCACAGTGGAAGCGCTCTAGGCCTTGCATGACGAAGGTGTCGGGTTCGATTCTCGGCCGGGTGGCCCAGGCAAAAATAATTTACATGCGTAAATTCATCACTTGTTCGAGTGTCTGTTGATACATTTAGCACCTGTCGCACTTCCATTCTATAGATAATATAAAAAAATAAACAAAACTAAACAAGTATATACAGCACTAAGTTCGGCCGGGCCGAATCTTAAATACCCACCACCATGAACCAAATATTAGGGTTTCCTTTGAAATTTCAGGAGGGCTTAAGGACTTGAGGACACTTCCCGAAGATAAATTTAAAGATTTCACCTACACAGAAAAAAATATCACCAAAATATTTCCAATTAAAAAGTTAATTGAAGTTGAAAATTTTTTCAATTAATAAATTAATTGATACAATTAACTTTTTAATCATGATAGAAAATTAAGTTAATTAAGTCAATGATTGAACATTTTAAAATTTTTAATTAAAAAATTAATTGATAAATTAACTTTTTAATCAAATTCGGAAGACTAATTCAGTTAAAAAAAGTGCTGATTTTTTTTTAATTTTTAATGAAAAATGTATTTCAACCAATCATTTGTTAATCCAAATAAAAACTTTAAGCCAATTCAGAAAGTAATTAAAAATAGTTACCTTTTTTAATTAATAAATTATTTGAGTTTTGCAATCAACATCAATTAAATTTTTAATTGAATCAATTAAAAAATTAATTGAAATTTGCTGAAAAAATCAATTAATTTTTTAATCAAGAATTTTTTCTATGCCCAATTAAAACTGTGATTGATACTATCATTTTCGTGATTGAAGACATTTCAATTAAAAAATTAATTGGATCAATTAATTTGGTGATTGAATCAGAAAAAAAAATTTGTGTGTGTATGAGGACTATATCATATTCTGGATTTATAAGAACCATTTTTGTTTGAGTTTTAGAGGAATCATTAACATCTCTTGTAAGTGTGCAAGAAAATTATAAAATAACGTCTTGATTTGAAATCTGTAGAAGTAAAATCTGGAAATTTTACATTGAGTTTCAAGCAATTTTCATGATCAGTGCGCCTTCTATACCCTCAAGAAGTGAAGTCGGTCTATATGGAGGCATTACCAAATGGACCGATAAAAACTTGATCCGACACACGTTTTTGTGAGCCTAAAATACCAGAATATTTACAATTTCAGGCAAATCGGATAAAAACTACGGTTTCTAGAAACCCAGGGAGTTAAATCGGGAGATCGTTCTTATGGGGGCTATACTAAAATATGGACCGATACTCAACGTTTTCGGCACATCTCTATATGGCCCGAAAATACCTCTAGATTTCCAATTTCAGGCAAATTGGATAAAAACTTCGGATTCTATAAGCCCAATAAGTAAAATCGGGATATCGGTCTATATGGGGGCTATACCAAAACATGGACCGATACTCACCATTTGTGGCTTACCTCTTTATGGTCCTAAAAGACCTATAAATTTCCAATTTCAGGCAAATTGTATATAAACTACGGATTCTATAAACCCAAGATGTAAAATCGGGAGATCGGTCTATATGGGGGGATATACCAAAACATGGAACGATACGGACCATTTTCGGCACACCTTTTGATGGTCCTCAAGTACCTCTAGATTTTCAATTTCAGGCAAATTAGATAAAAACTACGGTTTCTATAAGCCCAAGACCCCAAATCGGGAGGTCGGTTTATAAGGGGACCACACCAAAACATGGACAGATGCTCACCATTTTTGGCACACCTCTTTATGGTTCTAAAGTACCTCTCGATTTCCAATTTCAGGTAAATTGGATAAAAACTGCGGTTTCTATAAGCCCAAGAAGTAAAATCGGGAGATCGGTCTATATGGGGGCTATACCAAAATATGGACCGATACTCACAATTTTTGGCACACGTATTTGTGGTCCTACAATACCTCTAGATTTCCAATTTCAGGTAAATTCAATAAAAACTGAGGTTTCTATAAACCCAAGAGGTAAAAATGGGAGGTCTATATGGGGGCTATACCAAAACATGGACCGATACTCACCATTTTTGGCACACCTCTTTGTGGTCATAAAACACCTCTAGATTTCAAATTTCAGGCAAATTGGATAAAAACAACGATTTCTATAAGCCCAAGACCCCAAATCGGGAGGTCGGTTTATATGGGGACTATATCAAAACCTGGACCGATCTTCGAACTTGATCTACCTGCAGACAAAAGACGAGTTTGTGCAAAATTTCAGCACGATTGCTTCATTATTGAAGACTGTAGAGTGATTACAACAGACAGACAGACGGACATCGTTATATTGTCTTAGAATTTCTCCCTGATCAAGAATATATATACTTTATATAGTCGGAAATCGATATTTCGATGTGTTACAAACGGAATGACAAACTTATTATACCCCCGTCACCATTCTATGGTGGTGGGTATAAAAACAAAACAAGACGAAAAAGAGGGGAGATATAACACGTCACTAACACCAACAAAAAAAACTATAAATAGAACTAACCAGCAGCGCCACTAGCGGGTAATAGTGACAAATGTAAACTAATACCCATTTCCTTTTATCCATTAAAAATAATAATAAAAGTTAACAAAAATCCAGATAATATAATTAGTAATGCAATTATTATGGTTCCATATGATAGGCGACTGCTTTGAAGCCGGAGCAAAGTCAGCATGAAATTAAGCGTTTTCATATCAGCTCATCCCAGCTGGTACAACAACAACAAAATATACTGTAAATAGCTAACTATATTTTTTCCATTCCCTGATTACTACTATAATGCTACATCAAATCGAAATCTATTTTTAGAAGCAATTGCAATCAAGCATTGTTTGCATTTTGTTTCATTAACATTAGAATAAAAAAAATATATAGCAGTCTTACCTAATATGGCTGAATTTAAAGCTCTACAGACAGTCTCACGTTTTGTTGGGCATAATTGCCAACCTAAAGGACTTGCCCAGGGATTTGAATAGGCTATTAAACTAAATGCATCCTGAAAATTAAAAAAAATAAATTTATTACAACCATTATCTCTATTATTTAATGCTATTGTATATGGTATACACCCACACATACCTCCAACATTTGTCTCTCCTCATCAGTCATTTTGCTTTCCTTTTCCAATTGTTGTCCCATTTGTGATAGATCTTTACCAAACTCTAATATACGTTCAATGCCATGACTATATTTTCTTACTGAAGGGGATACATCAACATCTGAAAAAAAAAAAAAATAAAAAATTATATTAAAATTTATAGTTAGTTTTTTTTATATTGAGGGCTTACCCATTTCTTCATCAGCATCTATTGATTCATTAAAATTATTCGAATTTCCATTTTTACAAACGGTTCCTGGAATAATAAAATAAAGTTTTAAAATAAAAAGACAAGTTCCATTTCACACTCAACTTCTGTATATTGAAATATTGAGAAATTGAGGATATCTTTTATATCAAGTCTTTCAAAATTTGGAAATGTCTAATCAAAATCACAAATGGTAATTTTACACCTAATCAATATAAAACCAAATCCATGCCCATATAACGTGAATGTTGAAGTGCTCAGGCATCTTGTTAAGGCGTTTATAGCAGTATGTGACTTTATTTTCCATAAACACCTTGATTCTCTGGAGTATCAGAGTAATTGTATAATTTTAACAGTAACTGTGCACAACATTTTGATTTAGTCCTTACTTTTCCGCTGTTGCCTTTTTTGATTGAGTACAAAGTTCTTTCCGAGGAATTTTACACGTTCAACAAAAAATGGAAATGTCACCTAAGGCCATTGTTTAACCTACGAAAATCTTAACTCCATTGTAAATCTGTCTTTGTAGGATTTACTCCTATATGATACTTTCGCGTCCTTTTATTCTTATTAGGGTTTGTAATTAGGATAAAAAAGTTAACATCTCAATTTTTCAAATGGATTTGGATTTTTTTATTTAAATTTTGGTAGTTTTTTTAATAATTTTTAACTTGTCGGCTTTTTTAAAAAAATCCACTTACGACTATCACGATTATTAAAAATTCGAATTTTTGTGTACACAAGTTTTTGATAAGTTAGGTGAATGATATAAAATGTTGACAACATTTTCTATAGAAAAGTTGTGACAACATTTCTATGGAAATAAAATTTTGACAAAATTTTCTATAAAAATAAAATTTTGACAAAATTTTCTTTAAAAATAAAATATTGATACAATTTTCTAAAGAAATAACATTTTGCAAAAATATTCTATAGAAATAAAGTTTTGTTGAAATTTTCAATAAAAATAACATTTTGACAAAATTTTCTACAGAAATAAAATTTTGCAAAAATTTTCTATAGAAATAAAATTTTGCAAAAATTTTCTATAGAAATAAAATTTTGCAAAAATTTTCTATAGAAATAAAATTTTGCAAAAATTTTCTATAGAAATAAAATTTTGCAAAAATTTTCTATAGAAATAAAACTTTGCAAAAATTTTCTATAGAAATAAAATTTTGCAAAAATTATCTATAGAAAGAAAATTGTGACAAAATTTCTATAGAAATAAAATTGTGACATTTCTATGGAAATAAAATTTTGATAAATTTTGTATAGAAATCAAAATTTAGCAAAAATTTTCTGTAGAAATAAAATTGTGACAGTATTTTGATAAAATTTTCTATAGAAATCAAAATTTAGCAAAAATTTTCTAGAAATAAAATCTTGATAAAATTTTCTAGAAATCAAAATTTTCTATAGAAATAACATTTTGACAAAATTATCTATAGAAATAAAATGTTGTTTGTTGTTTTTGATTTCAGCTTAAAACCATGCATTGAGTAAACTACAAGTGTAGCTAAACCATCAGAGGAAAATAATGTTTGTCAAATTTATTTGGGCAAAGTCCTATAGACTGCAAGATGGTTGGATGGACGCACGTTTCGGCATTACCACATTCCTCATAAGTATCCTCTACTTGCAGCAAAACTATCAAAATTTTGTCAAAATTTCCTATAGAAATAACATTTTGACAAAATTATCTATAGAAATAAAATTTTGACACAATTTTCTATAGAAATAAAATTTTGACAAAATTTTCTATAGAAATAAAATTTTGACAAAATTTTTTATAGAAATACAAATTTTGACAAAATTTTCTATAGAGATAAAATTTTGACAAAATTTTCTATAGAGATAATATTTTGACAAAATTTTCTATAGAGATAAAATTTTGACAAAATTTTCTATAGAGATAAAATTTTGACAAAATTTTCTATAGAGATAAAATTTTGACAAAATTTTCTATAGAGATAAAATTTTGATAAAATTTTCTATAGAGATAAAATTTTCTATAGAAATAAAATTTTGCAAAAATTTTCTAAAGAAATAAAATTTTGACAAAATTTTCTATAGAGATAAATTTTGACAAAATTTTCTATAGAGAAAAAATTTCGACAAAATTTTCTATAGAGATACAATTTTGACAAAATTTTCTATAGAAATACAAATTATGACAAAATTTTCTATAGAGATAAAATTTTGACAAAATTTTCTATAGAAATAAAATTTTGATAAAATGTTCGATACACAGAAAAAAAAATTCACGAAAATGTTTCCAATTAAAATATTAATTGAGTTTTAAAAAATATTCAATTAAAAATTTAATTGATTCAACAAAATTTTTAATTGAAACAAAAATCAATCACACAAACTAATAATATCAATTAATTTTTTAATTGGATCAATTAATTTTTAATTGACTTTTTTTGAATTTTAATTTTTTAATTGATACTATCATTTCTGTGATTGAAGACATTTCAATTAAAAAATTAATTGGATCAATTAATTTCGTGATTGAATCAGAAAGAAATTTTTTTGTGTGTAGAAATCAAAATTTTGAAAAAATTTTCTGTAGAAATAAAATTTAGCAAAAATTTTTTGTAGAAAAAAAAATTTGACAAAATTTTCTATAGAAATAAAATTTTATTATTATTTTAAAATGACGAAAGCCTCTCACCATGGAATATAATTCGCTACGAAAGTAAATTCTCAAATATTGTAAACTCTTACCATTTGTAGTGTGACCATTATTTTCCATTTCAACATCGTTTAAATAATCATTATCGTTATTATTCTTACTTATTGTGTTAGATGCATCGCCGGAAGCGGAACAATGTTCAACTAAATTACTGTTAAGAGAACGAGAAGAAGAAAAAAGAAAACAAAAATAAAATCATCAATAACAAATGACCAACATGAAGTCATTATGAAAAAAAAATAGCAAAGGGTGAATATTTTATGACACAGTCATAATGCAAATCCTTTTCAAGGACTTCAAGGATATTAGACCATTTTGAGATGAGGTGGTCGGTCTACATTTGTGTTCTGCTACCATACTCACGATTCAGTTTTTGTATCAATATCTGTATTTATCACAGTTATGTGGCTTGAGTTCTGTGCATTGTTTGTTGCTGTTGTTGTTGGTGTGGTTGTTCCTACATTATTACTGCTGCTGCCGCCGGTAGTTGCTTCTGTTGCAATTATAGGATTAATATTATTGGTGGTGGTGTTACCATTAGTACTACTGCTACTGCTACTATTATTGGCATTATTACTACTGTTGCTGGTGGAAACATTTCCCGTAGCTACAGATGATGGGGAGGAGGGGGCAACTTCATTTGGATTACCATTCTGATACGATTTTGTCGATTGTATAACCGATGTTTGATTTGGAGCAGAGCAAGTTGTTGGCGATGATGTTTGTTTGGTAGTAGTTGTTATTTTATTATTATTATTTGTAGTAGACGATGAGGGGCAGTACTATTTGAAAAGATTATAACATTCCACAATTATGCATTGGTGAGAGCCCAGTCCGTTCATCCCAGACACAAACAACAAATACAAAAAGTAGAAAATAAGGATAATGAACCCCAATATCAAATAATAACACAGAGATCATTGAGAGCGTGAAAAGGCATCAAAGCATTTTTTTTATGAAAGATAGCATATAGAAAGAGAGAGAAATGAAATGGGAAAATAAACAAAAAAAAAACACATTAATTAGAAATTGGTTCTGCTAGATCCTTATGGTGTCAAATATATGGAAATACCTCAATATCGGAGCCATTGATCATTTCAATAAATTGTCTGCATTTCAGCATAAACCATAGATTTTTATTATTCTCCAATAGGCCAGGATATAAACGTAATGTCTGTTCTATGGCTTGGCCCATACGACCGGACATAACTAATTTTAGAATTTCTAGAAAAAAGAAAAATATAAACAATATTTTTCGTTGCGACGAAATAACGAAACTTACTCTGTCTATTACGCATGGAAGATAGATCTTCCCTTAAACTTTGACCTGTTGTACGAGCAAACGCCTCTGCTGTTTGACTATAGCCATTATGCACCAAATATGAATTAACCATTCTAGAAAAAAAAAACAAAGAATTTATTAATGAACAAAATTAATTAAACTTTTTACCTATAAAAAATTATTAATTCCAAAATTCAATAAACTTTTTTGTTTCAACTCAGTCTCGACTTACTTTTGTAATAATGTTGTGGGATCTCCTTGGTCCACGTGCAAAGGAAAGTCATAGATTGTTTTCTTCATTTCCTCCCTCATGTCTCTCATCATTTCCTCGATCTTATCAAATTTGAATGGTTCTTGACCAAAATTGGCATCAACTTCTTCGCCGGGTGTCTGTAAACCAACTGTGGGATATAACTTTGTCTGTTTGATAGAAAAGAAAAAAGGGAGATGAAAACGTTATTTTAGATAAGAGAGAACCATAACGAAAATTTGTAAATGGCTCTAGCAGGCTTTGTCGTGTTATCTTCCAATGATGATATGGGATTTCAAATGACCAAAATTGGTAACGTTTGTTGACATTTTTATAGTTTTCTTACCAATAAGCATGATTTTATATGCATGCAAAATCTAAATGTTGTTTTCAAACAAATTAATCCAGTATTTCCCATTTTCATAAAAAAACCTTTTGACAAAATTTCTAGAAAAATAAAATTTTGACAAAATTTTCTATAAAAATAAAATTTTGACAAAATTTTCTATAAAAATAAAATGTTGACAAAATTTTCTATAGAAATAAAATTTTGACAAAATTTTCTATAACAATACAAATTTGACAAAATTTTCTATAGAAATAAAATTTTAACAAAATTTCCTATAAAAATAAAATTTTGACAAAATTTTCTATAAAAATAAAAATTTGTACAAAGTTTTCTAAATGTTGTTTTCAAACAAATTAATCCTATATTTCCCATTTTCATAAAAATAAACTTTTGACAAAATTTCTATAAAAATACAATTTTGACAAAATTTTCTATAGAAATAGAATTTTCACAACATTTTCTATAAAAATAAAATTTTGATAAAATGTTTTATAAAAATTTGACAAAATTTTCTATAGAAACAAAATTTTGACAAAATTTTCTATAACATAGAAATAAAATTTTGATAAGACATCCATAAAAATAAAATTTTGACAAAATTTTCTATAAAAATAAAATTTTGACAAAATTTTCTATAAAAATAAAATTTCGACAAAATTTTCTATAAAAATAAAATGTTGATAAAATTTTTTATAAAAATAAAAATTTGACAAAATTTTCTATAGAAATAAAATTTTGACAAAATTTCCTATTAAATAAAATTTTCTAAAAAATAACATTTTGACAGAATTTTCTATAAAAATAAAGTTTTGACAAAATTTTCTATAAAAATAAAATTTTGACAAAATTTTCTACAGAAATAAAATTTTGCCAAAATTTTCTATAGAAATAAAATTTTGACAAAATTTTTATAGAAATAAAATTTTGCAAAAATTTTCTATAGAAATACAGTTTTGACAAAATTTTCTATAGAAATAAAAATTTGACCAATTTTTCTATAGAAATAAAAATTTGACAAAATTTTCTATAGAAATAAAATTTTGACAAAATTTTCTATAAAAATAAAATTTCGACAAAATTGTCTATAAAAACAAAATTTTGACAAAATTTTTTTAAAAATAAAAACTTTACAAAATTTTCTTTAGAATTAAAATTTTGACAAAATTTTCTAAAAAAATAACATTTTGACATAATTTTCTATAAAAGGGTGTTTCCAAAGTAACGGTCGTTACCGATATTCTGTGATTTTTTAAATAAAATTCCACCCTAAGAATATATGTCACGAGGATTGCTTAATTTTGGACCTACGAAAGTTCAAGCTTCGGTAGCAGCCGAAAGCATTCATAAAAAATTTAATTTCAATACTATTTTCGACCATCAAAAAAGTAACGGTCGTTCCTTTATAAATGTTCTGTTTTCATATTTCGGAAACAAATATCATGTATTGTAAAATTTTGCACAGGATGTGTCAAGTAAAAAATCTGATTAAATTATTTGTAATGTTTTCTTTCAATAATAGGTTTTTTTTCAAATCAAAGAAAATTATTTATCACAAAAAAATTTTCTAAAAAGTAACGGTCGTTACAATATAAAAACTTAAACGATTTTTGTGTTTGAATTCATTTATTGTGGGTAAAAAAAACATAAACGAAAAGCTATATTCTATTGCATAATTCTTGCATACTTTTATTCGATATGAGAACAGTAAACATCATTACAATCAAAGCGTTTTAGGGTGTTGATTTTTAACGTTGATATGCCTGTTAAGGGGTCATATACTTTGGAATTACCCAAAAATAAAATTTTGACAAAATTTTCTATAAAAATAAAATTTTGACAAAATTTTCTATAAAAATAAAATTTTGACAAAATTTTCTATAAAAATAAAATTTTGACAAAATTTTCTATAAAAATAAAATTTTGACAAAATTTTCTATAAAAATAAAATTTCGACAAAATTTTCTATAAAAATAAAACTTTGATAAAAATAAAAATTTGACAAACTTTTCTATAGAAATAAAATTTTGACAAAATTTCCTATAAAGTAAAATTTTCTATAAAAATAAAATTTTGACAAAATTTTCTATAGAAATAAAATGTTGACAAAATTTTCTATAGACATAAAATTCTGCAAAAATTGTATATAGAAATAAAATTTGGACAAAATTTTCTAAGAAATAACATTTTGACAAAATTTTCTATAGAAATAAAAATGTTGACAAAATTTTCTCTAGAAATAAAATTTTGACAAAATTTCCTATAAAGTAAAATTTTCTATAAAAATAAAATTTTCACAAAATTTTCTATAGAAATACATTTTTGACAAAATTTTCTATAGAAATCAATTTTTGACAAAATTTTCTATAGAAATAAAATTTTGACAAAAGTTTCTTTAGAAATCAAATTTTGACAAAATTTTCTATAGAAATAAAAATTTGCAAAAATTTTCTATAGAAATAAAGTTTTGACAAAATTTTCTATAGAAATAAAAATTTTACAAATTTTTCTATAGAAATAAAATTTGACAAAATTTTCTATAGAAATAAAATTTTGACAAAATTTTCTATAGAAATAAAATTTTGACAAAATTTTCTATAGAAATAACATTTGACAAAATTTACTATAAAAATAAAATTTTGACAAAATTTTCTATAAAAATAAATTTTTGACAAAATATTCTATAAAAATAAAAATTTGACAATATTTTCTATAGAAATAAAATTTTGACAAAATTTCCTATAAAATAAAATTTTCTAAAAAGTAACATTTTGACAGAATTTTCTATAAAAATAAAATTTTGACAAAATTTTCTACAGAAATAAAATTTTGCCAAAATTTTCTACAGAAATAAAATTTTGCCAAAATTTTCTATAGAAATAAAATTTTGACAAAATTTTTATAGAAATAAAATTTTGACAAAATTTTTATAGAAATAAAATTTTGCAAAAATTTTCTATACAGTTTTGACAAAATTTTCTATAGAAATAAAAATTTGACAAAATTTTCGATAGAAATAAAATTTTGACAAAATTTTCTATAGAAATAAAATTTTGACAAAATTTTCTACAGAAATAAAATTTTGACAAAAATTTTCTATAGAAATAAATTTTTGACAAAATTTTCTATAGAAATAAAAATTTTGACAAAATTTTCTTTAGAAATACAAATTTTGACAAAATTTTCTATAGAAATACAAATTGTGACAAAATTTTGTATAGAAATACAAATTTTGACAAAATTTTCTACAGAAATAAAATTTTGACAAAAGTTTCTAAAGAAATAAAATTTTGACAAAATTTTCTATAAAAATAAAATTTAGACAAAATTTTCTACAGAAATAAAATTTTGGCAAAAGTTTCTATAGAAATAAAATTTTGACAAAATTTTCTATAGAAATAAAAATTTGACAAAATTTCCATAGAAATAAAATTTTAACAAAATTTTCGATAGAAATAAAATTTTGATAAAATTTCCTATAGAAATAAAATTTTGACAAAATTTTCTATAGAAATAACATTTTGACAAAATTTTCTATAGAAATATAAATGTTGACAAAATTTTCTCTAGAAATAAAATTTTGACAAAATTTTCTATGGAAATGAAATTTTGCAAAATATGATTTTTTTTTGTAAAATTTTCCCCAAACCGTGGGCGAAAGCCCACCATTGTCTCGTCTAGAATGTTTTGTGAGAACCATTTGCTGATGAGGGGTATAATCTTGATAAAATGTAACTCTATCCCAAAGTATGAATTAATCCATTCTGGAGTGAATTATAATCTTTGTCTAATGCCTAATCCCTTAGAATATATTTCATCATAGAATATAATTCTCTAAATTTTGACAATTTTTTTTTATAGAAATACAATTTTCTATAGAAATAAAATTTTGACAAAATATTCTATTTCTATAGAAATAAAATTTAGACAAAATTTTTTATAAAAATAAGATTTTGATAACATTTTTTATAAAAATAAAATTTTGACAAAATTTTCAATAGAAATAAAATTTTGACATTTTCTATGGAAATAAATTTTGACAAAATTTTCTATAGAAATAAAATTTTGACAAAATTTTCTATAGAAATAAAATTTTGAAAAAATTTTCTATAGAAATAAAAATTTTACAAAATTTTCTATAGAAATCAAACATGATTTTATATGCATGCAAAATCTAAATGTTGTTTTAAAACAAATTAATCCTGTATTTCCCATTTTCAAAAATACATATTACGGTGTTGTCACACTTTGAGATATATCGTACAACCATAGGTATTGGAAGATATTCGCCATTTTTAAATATTCGACATCCACTGTAAATGCATTTATAAGTACTTTCCCCCCACATATAGAAATATCTATTGTCACCCATTGTACCCCCACACTTACCGGTAAATCTCTGAATGCAATGCCCAAATGTGTGCCATTCTTTGTATAGAAACATGTATTATTGACAAAATTCACACAGCAACCGATAATATCGCCTGTGGTAAATGTGGGCCCATACGATTGTCCATGACCCGATGAAGAAAATGAGTTACCATCATCACCATGATAACCATATGATTGTTTATCCCAACCTGTGACAAGAACAACAACAAGTACACATATTAGAGATATCATCATCATCAATACATAATAACATCAAACTAAAAATGTCCATAGAAACATGGCCATAGAAAATCAATATTTGCACGAATAAACATTCAACTCAACAACTTTTTGGTGGCTGAGGAAAATGCAAAAAATCATAAAAATAAAGTGAAGGATTTTGAAATAATACATACCTGGCAAACGATTCATACGAAATTGTTGAGCTGTCAAACCAATACCCATATAACCATTTTTGCCTTTTGAAATTATTTTCACTTCAAAATAGTAGATGCCACAAGCTGGTGGTATGGGATGAGCCGTACGCACTGAAGCAGCATCATTGTTTTGTTTACCTATTTCATGGACACGAAGTTGTAATACCATCAGGATAGAAATTAGGAATTCGTCGTAGTATGTTGGTTGATTGGATGTGTTAAACGATACAAAAAATAAAAGAATAATTAATGAAATATTATTTAATTAAATGTATAAAGAGAATGATAGAAGATGGGATGACACCAAGATTAAGACGATCTCATGAAATCAACGATTAATGCTAATAATAAATGGGTTGGAGTGGTATTTGAGTTTATGAATTTTTAGAAGCTAGAGCTCGAACGAACTGTCAGTTTCGGAAATGAATCAAAAATTGATAATCGTCCATTTTTATAATTTGTTTTATCACCTTAACGTTGATTTCAGTTTTAATTGAATTTATATAGATTTGGGTACTGCGTTATTTCTCGATGAGGTGATCACAATTGCCAACAGAGTTCTTGTGATCACACCTTGCGACTTCTTCCTTTGGGGCCTAGTGATCTGGACAATGTTTACTTTCAATAAGACTATCATAGCTCTTTTACAAGAAAGGTTTGCGGAACCGTGTTATCTCTCGTGGTCAACAGTACGGCCTCTCTCGAACCCCGCTACAAGGGATGATAGGATCTCATTTACTTTTGGGGATGTTACGGTTACTGATCCGAAGAAATGTGTGGGGTTTTTCAACCGACAGTCTGTTGAGCATCCCGAGAGTGATAGGGAGAAATGGAGGCCATTCGAGGCAACCAGCCGAAGTTACCAATGGCATCAACATCCAAGCCGCAGGGCGTTAATATTGGGAATTCTGGGAGTTGAGTACTTAACCAGACTCCTTAATTTGTCCTTGGAATCACTTATTTTACCAGATGTCTGGTAAATGGGTAAAGTGATTGTACTAATGAAGCCAGGCAAAAACTCGACCAAGACCGATCTCCCTCAGTAGACAAGACACTTGGAGCACAGCTTTTCCCAAGCCTTGCGGAGAATATTGCAGCTACCATCGATCAACATGTATTCCTTATAGTAAATAGCACAACAACAGTTTTGTGTCATACATAAAAAAGGACTCCACAGTACGGTCCTCTGAACGCCGGACGTTTATCAACCAAAGGAAGGTCAACTGGGAGGGTTTTAGAGAATACACAGATCGCCGCTTCGGTGACCTCCCATCCCATGTTCATGTTGCCTAGAGAGTTCATACCCGCCGGTCGAATTGCCTAAGTGAGGCCCATCCTAGAATCGAGGACCTGAATCTAGAGATTAGTAAGTTAATGGACGAGCACAAGCGGAACACATGGTTATAGCACCTGAAGCAATGTAACCTAGGCACAGGAACAGGTAAGTTGTGGTCAACTGTGAGAGCCCTCTCGAATTTCAGTCACTTTTGGCAGCGTGACGGTGACTAATCCGAAGAGTTACGCTAGCATTTTCAATCGACAGTTTTTGGAGCATACTGTGAGTGATAGAGCGAAAAGGAGAGCCACTTGTCGCATTCGTGGTTTCCGAGACGATGATACAATTTACCACAGCCGAAGTTACCAATGTCATCAACAGCGCGAAATCATCTAAGGCATTGGGCCCCGACGGAATCTCTGATAAAAACTGGGAATTGAGTACTTGACCAGACTCCTCAATTTGTCATTGGAATCACTCATTATACCCGATGTCTGGAAAATTAGTAGGATGATTCCACTACTGAATTCAGGCAAAGACTCGAGTAAAGGTGAATCGTACTGATCGATATCTCTTCTTTCGCCAGTAACCAAGCCACTTGAGGCACTACTCCAGCCTTGTGGAGAATTATCCAGATGCCAACCATCAACATGGATTCCGTAAAGTACATAACACGACGACTGCTGTGCATGCCATTTGAGCATACATTACAATTGATGTGGCTTCAATAAGTATTGATTTCTGCATTTTGGTTAAAATGTTTTGTTTTAGGTTTACGTTCTGGATTGCTGTTGTGGTTTCCTAGGGAACTTATCACAATGGGTATTATTTCTATTTTCTGAATATTCTGAGTATTTGAAATGTATTCTGCCAAAGGTTGGTATTTCGTTTTCTTTGTATTTATAGTTTCTGTGATATTGTTGTTGTTGTAACAGTTTTTAATGTAGTTTCATCCATTTTGTTCTATGCTTGTGTAGTTCAGCTGGTAGCCAGATCAAGGAACTCTGCGACAAGGATGGGGTGTGTCCAGAGTGATCTGGTAGTGAACGGGTAGGCTTAGCTGGGCAAGCAAAAAGGTGACGAGTGTCATGAGGCCCTTGATTACATATGGGACACACGTCAGCTACGCTGCTATCAATCACTGATAAGTATGAATTGAGGCGGCTGCACTTGCTTGATCTTAGTTGGGCCAAAACTACCCTTGTCTGCTGTGGGAGGTCTCTCTCCTCCGGAGCAATGGGCGGCGGTCGGACTCCGAGAACAGGATTAACTTTGTAGCTTCTCACCGCTTCAGTTACAGTATCCTCATGAATCCTGTTCAGACCTGCCTGGTATGCTGCCTGATCTAGAGGCTCTCTTTTGTAACGCTGGATCTCGGGCTCTAAAAGGTGAAGATCAACCCTTACATTCCTGGGTGGAAGTTGTCTATCCACAAGATGGTGATTCGGATGACAACTTCGATGGCAACCCAAGAGGTACTGCTTTGACAACATGGGGTTGTGTCGACGCACTGGCATGATCTTGGTCTCCGCATAAATGTGATCCAGGGGTGTACTGCGGAGACATCCTGTTGCGGTTCTAAGGGCAGCGTTCTGACTAGTCTGTATGTTATTCCACTGCATATCGCTCGTTTGAGGTGTCCACACTGGCGCTGCATAGTTTACCACTGACCGGCCAATTGCCTTATATATAGTTAACAAGGTTTCTTTGTCCGCGGAGCTTATCACAAATTGCAGTGGCATGGGCGGACGACTTATAAAGGCTGTCGAATGTGACCCCGAGAATCTTGGGTTAATTTGTTGTCGGAATTGTTTCGCCTTCGACTCTGACATTCAACTGCCTGCGTACTTCCGCCGTCCATGTAGTAAAAAGTGTGGCTGAGGATTTGGTGGGAGATATCCTCAAATTTCTTGCAGTGAAATAACTGGTAAGATCAGCGAGGTAGACATTTAATCGATCGCAAATGTCATCAACAATGGGCCCGGATGCCATGATTGTGCAATCGTCCGCATAAGACACAATCTCGACGCCGTCAGGAGGGGGTGGAATCGAGGACAGGTAGAGGTTAAACAGTGCCGGAGATATCACCCCGCCCTGGGGAACTCCCTGTTTAACTCTACGGGGTTTTGACTTCTTGTCCCTGAATTCCACGTACGACTGGCGTCCACACATATAATTAAGAACCCAACGCTTCGCCCCTGCCGGTAGGGACGTGTTCTCGATGTCCTCGAATAATGTGGCATGGTTGACCGTATCGAACGCTTTCGATAGGTCAAGCGCCACGAGGACCGTCCTATGACATGGCTTGGGCTGGTTAAGTCCCCTATTGATATGTGTCGAAATGGCATGTAAGGCCGTCGTCGTACTGTGTACCTTACGGAATCCATGTTGATGGTGGGTAGCTGGAAAATTCTCCACAAGGCTGGGGAGGAGTAGTGCCTCAAGTGTCTTGGCTACTGGCGAGAGAAGGGATATCGGTCTGTACGATTCACCTTTACTCGAATCTTTGCCTGGCTTCAGTAGTGGAATCACTCTTCCCATCTTCCAGACATCGGGTATAATGAGTGATTCCAAGGACAAATTGAGGAGTCTGGTCAGGTACTCAACTCCCAGTACTCCCAGATGCTTCAGCATTAGCATTGAAATTCCGTCGGGGCCCAGAGCCTTAGATGGTTTCGCGCTGTTGATGACATTGGTAACTTCGGCTGCGCTCTATCACTCTCGGGATGCTCGACAAAAAGTCGGTTGAAGTATGTGGCGCATCTCTTCGGATCAGTCACAGTCACGTCGCCAACGGTGACTGAAATCCCATCATCCCTTGTAGCGGGGTTCGAGAGGGCTCTCACTGTTGACCACATTTTACCAGTTCCTGCGCCTAGGTTACATTGCTTCAGGTGCTCTAACCAAGTGTTCCTCTTGTGCTCGTCGACTATCTTTCTAATCTCTAGATTTAGTTCTCTGATTCTAGGATCAGCAGGGTTAGCACGACGGCGTTCATCACGCTCGTCTGCGAGTCCCGCCGATTCGGCTGGGAAGTTGGGCCTCACTTGGGCAATTCGACCAGCGGGTTTGAAGCGAGCGGCTGCTGCGTTGATGATGTCCCAGAACGCCCTCTGGGCAAGATGAACATGAGTGGGGGAAGGGAGCTCACTGAAGCGGCGATCGGTGTATTCTCTGAAGCCTTCCCAGTTGGCTTTCTTTTGATTGATAAACGTCCGGCGTTCAGAGGTTATGAAATCGGAGGGTCGGTTAATGGTGAGAATTATGGGAAGGTGGTCCGATCCCAATGAAATGACGGGTTGCCAGGAAACGTCATTTATCAGACCAGGCGACGCTAAAGATAAATCTGGCGAACTGCTGCACCCATAATTGTCGTGGGCGCCTCTTCGTTCACCGTGCAAAATGTGGAGTCATCTAACTGCTCCGCCGAAGCTATGCCTCTGTGGTCATTACCTAGGAGTGAATGCCAAAGTTCATGGTGGGCATTAAAGTCTCCTAGAACCAATCGGTTATGCCCGCACAATAGCCACTTAATGTTTGGGCAATAACCTGGAGCACAGCTACCAACCGGCGGTATATACACATTGTATAGCTCTATCTCGGCAGCCCCAGACTTTACTGCTACCCCTATACATTCCATATACGGGTCACTAGTGTCTGGCACAAGCGGGATAGGTCTATACTGCACGGAACGGTGTATTATGAAAGCCAGGTCACCACCTCCACTTCTTGTGCGATCCTTTCGAAGCACATTGTATCCATCACAATGGCGTAGGCTGCAGGTGGAATTCAGCATAGTCTCCTGGATCGCTGCGACCCTTATCCTTTTCCGATTCATAAAGTCCACGATTTCGCTAATCTTACCTCGGAGCCCGTTGCAATTAAATTGCAAAAACGATGCTTTATCCGGAACTGGAACAACAGTATTGGGTGTAAGATGCTGCGGCGGAGAATATTGTTGTACGGGAGATGTCGGGGGGTCGCATAGTCAGACGACCCACTGCTGCTATCGCTGGCATAGCATCCTGCCACGTAGTCAGTATGACTATACTCCCGCAGCGATGCTAAGCCGGAGCAGTTCCGGTAATGCACCCACTCCAAGCACCGGTTACACCTGACCGAAACCGAACGGTGGTGGATCAGGTTTCGGCAGACTGAACAATACCATGGTCCGGGGTTCTCCTCTATCCCGGCTCGGACCAACAGTAAACGGAGAAGGCTCCCCGGGATGCACCTTCTCCAACACAAAAAGACGGACGAAACAACACGTACACTTATGTGGCAGCCGCTGGCCAATGGATGGGGTCCATCGGGTCAATCCGGTACACAGAACCCGCCGCCGTGGGAATGTGTGATGTTATTGTCATATGGTACCGCGAAGTCTATTATATTCATGCTTTTGTTTCGTTTATCGATTATTAACCATGTTTGGTCTTTTTGGTATGGTTATGTCCGGAGGATTATTGACTAATATAAATCGGTCCTAGTAGAGGATGTAGTCGTCGTTCTCGACAATTGGTTTTGGGATGGTATTTATGGTAGTATGGATGGTATATATAGTCTCTGTATTGATGTTCAGTGATTTTTATCATATTGATGTATATTATTTTTCCCATGTGGTTGTGCCTATTTGTATAGTGGTAACCCACAGCCACTATACAAATAGGCGCGGTGCAGCTGTTAAGTAGATGTGGTAGTGTGTTATCTTGCAGGATGTACTTTCTGTAGTTTTTGGTTTCAATTAGCAGCAGTAACAGTTATGTCGTCGGACTTAACTTATAGTGTGGCCAACATCTGGGATATGTAAGACACGAGCACTGTCGTCCGGATAAACTTATAGGCTGGACGGCGCATTACGTGGAGGGGTTTAGATTTCCAAGCTTGTATTAAACTTTGGACTGGGATGGGGTTATTAGCTACGTAGTTTTTCAGGTTTAGCGGTGTTAGATTATCGTCTGCGTTTATAATTGTTCTGTAGAGAGTTGAAGTATTGGCTTTTGTGGAGAGAGTTGAAGTACTGGCTTTTGTGTGGAAATACATATGTGTGTGTCATGAAGATTTTGGACGTTTAGTAGTCCTCTACCTCCTAGCTTCCGGGGGATATTGATACGTTCTATTGTTGATTTGGGGTGGTGGTGTTTGTTCATTGTTAGTTTTGTTCTTATTGTTCTGTCTATCGCTTTTAGCTCCATGTTTGACCAAGATAATATTCCGAATGTGTACGTTAGTAGTGTTATTCCATATGTGTTGATAGCCCATTAATTTTTAATCCTAGATTCGCAGATGGCCTGTCTTAAAGTCATGATATATTTGTTTATTCTATATTTTGGAGTAGTTATTATTGTAATTTAACCTATATCGGCCTATGGCTTCAAATTACAAAATCGAACAAATAAATAAAATATATAAATGTATCACAAATAATAGTCGAAAACAACTTTTTTATTTATTTAAATTATTATAATAATTTAGATTTATTTGGCAATAATATTTATTTATTTATTATATTAAAGAGGTACTATTATTTTTTTATATTTTTCTTTTTATTTTATTTTTCTTTTATCCTGTATGGGTTTTAAAGTTTTAACAACCTTATTCCATACATTTCTGTAAGCATGGCAACCCATAGCATAATTTCAAATTTCAAACACAATCAGCTGTTATTGTCCCTCATCAATCGTGGAAAAAAGAAACACGCGAATAATAAGAGAATAACACACAAGCAAAGACTATTAATAAAGAAGACATGAAATGGGCTTTGATAGTGTTAGTACTAGAAAACAGAGATTAATATCATACTTGTTGGAAAAGCACTCCGAACTTACTGGTTTGATGCAGACAATTTTTATTTAGCTATTTTCTCCAACATTTCACGCAAATTTCTGTGTCGGTTGCACTAAATTATTAATAAAATGTTTCACAAAGTGTTTTTGTTCGTTTAAGAGTTAAAAAAATTGCTAAAATAAGCGAATTAAGTTTTGTTACGAATGCAAAATGAAAAGAGAAACCGAAAAAAAGTTGCAACGTCTCATGGAACATGTATGATATTAATCTCTGTTTTTTCAAGAAAAAGAGGAAGAGCAAGCTGATCTCATGTCTTCTTTATTAATAGTCTTTGCACCAAAGACTATTAATAAAGAAGACATGAAATGGGCTTTGATAGTGTTAGTACTAGAAAACAGAGATTAATATCATACTTGTTGGAAAAGCACTCCGAACTTACTGGTTTGATGCAGACAATTTTTATTTAGCTATTTTCTCCAACATTTCACGCAAATTTCTGTGTCGGTTGCACTAAATTATTAATAAAATGTTTCACAAAGTGTTTTTGTTCGTTTAAGAGTTAAAAAAATTGCTAAAATAAGCGAATTAAGATTTGTTACGAATGCAAAATGAAAAGAGAAACCGAAAAAAAGTTGCAACGTCTCATGGAACATGTATGATATTAATCTCTGTTTTTTCAAGAAAAAGAGGAAGAGCAAGCTGATCTCATGTCTTCTTTATTAATAGTCTTTGCTTTGCACACAAGCAATCAAAAACAAACAAAACTAGGGGAAATAAAAATTGGAGCTACAGGGGAAATACCATAAAAGCAAACGAGAACATGACATATGAAAATTGGAACAAAAAGAGTGGGGCAATATGGTACAAACAGCTATAAAGGAAATATTAAAACAAAAACACAACAAACATTTCACACATTATGTTGAAAAAGTCATTGTTATTCATTCGAGGGGACCCTGGCATAATAACACCAACAACAACAACAAATGTGGTGAAACGGAAACGAAATCAAAGATAATAATTAACATTGCAAACGGGCAAGTGCATTGATTAATTCAATGTTTTCTGCTATTTTTGTTTTTCTGTTAATAATTCCACTCTAGCTTTACGAGTTTGCTAATGCATGCTATAGTGTCAGTGCATTCATAAAAAAAAACAAATTGCAACTGGTTTCTCAATTACAACAAATAACAATGGGCTCAGCGGGTGAATGCATACATACACATTATATGGATAAATAGACTATGTGTATATATTTATGTAAAATATAATCGTGTATATTACAAGCAATATGCGGGACAATCAGTTACAAATTTCCTAATCCTACGGCAATTTTATTAAATATATTTTTGCCAAAGTTTGATATGAAATTTTGATATGAACCCATCAAAATATCGTTACAATGTTATACGAGCTTTTTGGACCAGAAGATGAAGGAGTTGGCATTATTAAGATATGGAAACGAAAATGCCAAATAGCAACATACACGAGTCTAGCTATAAATGTTTCAATGCGGGCTAGAGCCAATTTCAATTTCAAATTAGTCTGGTTTTTTTTTGTCTACCTCTATCACTAAGATCACCTCTCTCCTATTCTAAGAGCAACCTCCTGAAAAGGCTTCATTCATGCTTTTCTAGAGAAAGCTATCGAATGTCACCACGAGATACTGGTATAATTTGTGCTGCGTAGTTTTCGGCGGAAACACACACGAATAGATATCTTGTAATCACGGTTGCCACTCATGCCAAAAATAATCTACCAAAATTTGAAGAAAATTTTACCACAAATCTACCAAATTAAAAAAATATTTCTTTGAAATTTTCGATCATATTTTTCTGGTTATTTCAAAAAACATTTTTTTTGTCAAAATTTTATTTCTATAGAAAATGTTGTCAAAATTTTATTTCTATAGAAAATTTTTTCAAAAAAAATTATTCTATAGAAAATTTTGTTAAAATTTTATTTCTATAGAACATTTTGTAATAATTTTATTTATATAGAAAATTTTGTAAATTTTTTTTTTCTATAGAAAATTTTGTAAAAATTTTTTTCTATAGAAAATTTTGTCAAAATTTTATTTCTATAGAAAATTTTGTCAATTTTTTTTTTCTATAGGAAATTGTGTCATTTTTTTCTATAGCAAATTGTGTCATTTTTTATTTCTATAGAAAATTTTGTCACCACTACTGTGGTACAGGGTATAATAAGTTTGTGCATTTGTATGTAACGCCAAGAAATAGTGGTCATAGACCCATCTTTTAGTATACCGATCGACTTAGAATTAAATTCTGAGTCGATTTAGCGATGTCCGTCTGTCTGTCCGTCCGTCCGTCTGTCTGTATATGTAATTTTGTGCACAAAGTACATGTCGCAGTTTAAGTCTGATCGTCCTCAAATTTGGCATGACGTCTTTCTTCAGGTCAAAGACAATCGCTATTGATTTTGGAAAAAATCGGTTCAGATTTAGATATAGCTGCCATATATATTTATCACCGATTTAATCATAATTCACGTATTTATGAACCGATGTTCTTCAAATTGCGTACATCTGAATATTTTGCCAGTCCCGTAAAATCAGCAAAATATCAGCTAAATCGGTTCAGATTTATATATAGCTCCCATATATATCTTTCGTCCGATTTGGACTTATATGGCCCCAACATCCAGAGTTTTACTTTGATTTGCTTCAAATTTTGCACAACGAGTACGTTTAATAATGTCGTTAATTGTACAAAATTTAGTTGAAATCGGTTCAGGTGTAGATATAGCTCCCATATATATATATCTTTCATCCGATTTTGGCTCGTATGATCACAGGGGCCAATTTTTTGCTCCGATTTTGTTGAAATTTTGCACAGGGAGTAGAATTAGCATTGTAGCTATGCGTGCCAAATTTGGTTGAAACCGGTTCAGATTTAGATATAGCTCCCATATATAGCTTTCGCCCGATTTACACTTATAGAGGCCATATAGGCCAATTTTTTGCTCCGATTTAGTTGAAATTTTGCACAGGGAGTAGAATTAGCATTGTAGCTATGCGTGCCAAATTTGGTTGAAATCGGTTCAGATTTAGGTATACCTCCCATATATAGCTTTCGCCCGATTTACACTCATATGACCACAGAGGCCAATTTTTACTCCGATTTAGTTGAAATTTTGCACAGACAGTAGAATTAGCATTGTTGCTATGCGTGCCAAATTTGGTTGAAATCGGTTCAGATTTAGATATAGCTCCCATATATAGCTTTCGCCCGATTTACACTTATAGAGGCCATATAGGCCAATTTTTTGCTCCGATTTAGTTGAAATTTTGCACAGGGAGTAGAATTAGCATTGTAGCTATGCGTGCCAAATTTGGTTGAAATCGGTTCAGATTTAGGTATACCTCCCATATATAGCTTTCGCCCGATTTACACTCATATGACCACAGAGGCCAATTTTTACTCCGATTTAGTTGAAATTTTGCACAGACAGTAGAATTAGCATTGTTGCTATGCGTGCCAAATTTGGTTGAAATCGGTTCAGATTTAGATGTAGCTCCCATATATAGATATAGCTTCCATATATATATCGACAAAAGTGGTCAAAATACCAATATTTTCCTTGTAAAATCGCCACTGCTTAGTCGAAAAGTTGTAAAAATGACTCTTATTTTCCTAAACTTCTAATACATATATATCGAGCGATAAATCATAAATAAACTTTTGCGAAGTTTCCTTAAAATTGCTTCAGATTTAAATGTATCCCATATTTTTTTTTACTAACATTGTGTTCCACCCTAGCGCATTAGCCGACTTAAATTTTGAGTCTATAGATTTTTTAGAAGTCTATCAAATTCTGTCCAGACCAAGTGATATTTAAATGTATGTATTTGGGACAAACCTTTATATATAGCCCCGAACACATTTGACGGATGTGATATGGTATCGAAAATTTGGATCTACAGAGTGGTGCAGGGTATAATATAGTCGGCCCCGCCCGACTTTAGACTTTTCTTACTTGTTTTTCTATAGGAAATTTTGTCAACAGTTTTATTTCTATAGAAAAATTTGTCAAATTTTTATTTCTAAAGAAAATTTTGTTAAAATTTGTAATTATATGGAAAATTTTGTCAACATTTTATTTCTATAGAAAATTTTGTCAAAATTTTATGTCTATAGAAATTTTTGCCAAAATTTTATTTCTATAGAAAATTTTGTCCAATTTTTTTTCTATAGAAAATTTTGTCAACATTTTTATTTCTATACAAAAATTTGTCAACATTTTATTTCTAAAGAAAATTTTGTCAAAAATGTTTTTTTTTTTATAGAAAATGTCAAAATTTTATTTCTATAGAAAATATTGTCAACATTTTTATTTCTATAGAAAATTGTGTCAAAATTTTCTATAGAAATTTTTTATTTCTATAGAAAATTGTGTCAATATTTTATTTCTATAGAAAATTTTGCCAAAATTTTATTTCTATAGAAAATTTTGCCAAAATTGTATTTCTATAGAAAATTTTGCCAAAATTTTTATTTCTATAGAAAATTTTGTCAAAATTTTATTTCTATAGAAAATTTTGTCAAAATTTTATTTCTATAGAAAATTTTGTCAAAATTTTATTTCTATAGAAAATTTTGTCAAAATTTTATTTCTATAGAAAATTTTGTCAAAATTTTATTTCTATAGAAAATTTTGTCAAAAATTTATTTCTATAGAAAATTTTGTCAAATTTTTATTTCTAAAGAAAATTTTGTCAAAATTTTATTTCTATAGAAAATTTTGTCAAAATTTTATTTCTATCGAAAATTTTTCCATTGGGTAGACCCATAGGTCTTTTGAATCGTATCTTTCTCTTTCCCCCAAGTGCTACCAGCCAATGCATTGAGGATTCAGTTTCTACTCCCTACGATTTTAGCAATCATTTCCTCATGTTTTCCACAACGGGTTCTTGCGTGTGGGGTGCTCTGCCGACGAATGTGGATATTAAGCTTCAGGTTCACTTTTTTGGTCCTCCATGTGAAAATGATTGCCGTCGATTTAGGAGCAAAAAGTTTCAGATTCCTGCTGACAAAGGTATCCCGCGGAATGTCTACATTGTATATAGCTATCTCGGCAGCTCAAGATTTGACAAGGTAATCCGATAGCCCACTGTGCCCGCTTTGCATACATAGGGTCGTTGGTTCAACCCAAAGACTATAATTTATTGAAGACAGGAATTCAGTTGTTCTTCCTCTTTTTCTCGAGAAATCAGAGATTAATACAGTACCCTTTCCATGAGAAGTTGCAACTTTTTTTTCAGTTTCCCCTTCAATTTTGCATTCGTAACAAATCTTAATTACCTTATTTTAACAATTTTTTTTTATTAATAACACCGACATTTGCGAGGACTTGCAAGAAAATAGCAAATACAAATTGTCGCCATCAAACCAATAAGTTCGGTGCGCTTTACCTACAAGAGTGCTATTAATCTTTGGTTTCTGATACTAACACAAGCACACCTCATTTCATATCTTCCTCTTCTATGGTCCTTGGTTCAAGCCCAGTTTCGGCCGTACACCAACAAGTTTTTCAGCGGTGGATTATGCCCTCTCAGTAATGCTGCTGACATTTCTGAGTGTTTCAAAGCTTCTCTAAGTGGTTTTACCGCAATGTGGAACGCCGTTCGGACTCGGCTATAAAGCATAGTATGGGGTAGCACTCAGTGATACGTAAAATTCGATACGGTCGAATAAATAGAAACATGCCAATATATTACTAGCACCCACCTCCAAAGACATTTTTAAGAAATCTAAAACATTGTCTCATCTGTGTAAAGGTTATCCACTGCCATCATAATTTTTCAATAGCCCAACAGTCAGGATGATCGCCTTTGTCAATTACCGACCCCGAACGACGACCCTATTTGACCAATGATAATTGACAACCAAAGGACAGTCATAGTTAAAAACATAATTGTAGTGAGTTAGGGGTCAAAGAAATATGAATTTTGTTTCTCTAATTTCACAAAAGTAGGATGATGATGAGTGGATAGATTTTTTCACTTTTTTTGCCCATGGGTTTGGTTTTAATTGTTCATTTGTTTGTTTTAGGTTGCGTTCTTGAGTACGCTGTTATTTTTGAAGTTTCATTGCACTTTCGATTCAAGTTCATTGCTCTTTTGGTGGTGTTATTACTTTGTAGTCATCATCATCATGAACATTCCCCAGGATGGTTCAATTTCACTTTACAAACAAATATGAATAAGTTAGCTTGGTAATCGATAAAGATGATGATGAGTATGTGTATCTATTGTATGCGGTATATGGTAGTAGCATACATGAAGATATCATAGGTGGTAGATTAAATGAATGTGGGATATTTTTCAATACACTTTTGTATGCGTTTGTATTAATTGTGGAAGCACTTTTTCACTCTGAGATATCTCCAAAACATGCATTCTGTCGAAAAACGGGAAAATCTCATTTTACTTTTTACGTATGGGAATAAAAAGAAGTCATTCGGTTCCAAGTCAGGACTATGCGGCGGATGACCCATAAAATCGAAAAATCCAGTACTTTGAGTTGATGTCAGAGAACTCGCATTTACGTGGTGAAGAGTGATCCATCTTCGGAGGTTGGTTTTCCTAATTTCTTAATAGACAACTGGCAAACAAATAAACGTTTCCAAACCAGTAAGACTCATTAGTTCCATTAGTTGTGAAAATGTTATTTCTATAGAAAATTTTGTCAAAATTTTATTTCTATAAAAAATTTTGTCAAAATTTTATTTCTATAGAAAATTTTGTCAACAATTTTTTTCTATAGAAAATTTTGTCAAAATTTTATATCTATAGAAAACTCTGTCAACATTTTATTTGTATATAAAATTTTGTCAAAATTTTATATCTATAGAAAATTTTGTCAAAATTTTATTTCTATAGAAAATTTTGTCAAAATTTTATTTCTATAGAAAATTTTGTCAAAATTTTATTTCTATAGAAAATTTTGTCAAAATTTTATTTCTATAGAAAATTTTGTCAAAATTTTATTTCTATAGAAAATTTTGTCAAAATTATATATTTATTTCTATAGAAAATGTTTGTCAAAATTTTATTTCTATAGAAAATTTTGTCAAAATTTTATTTCTATAGAAAATTTTGTCAAAATTTTATATCTATAGAAAATTTTGTCAAAATTTTATATCTATAGAAAATTTTGTCAAAATTTAATTCTATAGCAAAATTTGTCGAAATTCTATTTCTATAGAAAATTTTGTCAAAATTTTATTTCTATAGAACATTTTGTCAAAATTTTATTTCTATAGAAAATTTTGTCACAATTTTATTTCTATAGAAAATTTTGTCAACATTTTATTTCTATAGAAAATTTTTTAAATATTTTATTCCTATAAAATTTTTTGTCAACATTTTATCTCTATAGAAAATTTTGACAAAATTTTATTTCTATAGAAAATTTTGTCAAAATTTTATTTCTATAGAAAATTTTGTCAAAATTTTATTTCTATAGAAAATTTTGTCAAAATTTTATTTCTATAGAAAATTTTGTCAAAATTTTACTTCTATAGAAAATTTTGTCAAAATTTTACTTCTATAGCAAATTTTGTCAACATTTTATTTATATAGAAAATTTTGTCAAAATTTTATTTCTATAGAAAACTATGTCAAAATTTTATATCTATAGAGAATTTTGTCAAAATTTTTATTTCTATAGAAAATTTTGTCAAAATTTTATTTCTATAGAAAATTTTGTCAAAATTTTATTTCTATAGAAAATTTTGTCAAAATTTTATTTCTATAGAAAATTTTGTCAAAATTTTATTTCTATAGAAAATTTTGTCAAAATTTTATTTCTATAGCAAAATTTGTCGAAATTCTATTTCTATAGAAAATTTTGTCAAAATTTTATTTCTATAGAAAATTATGTCAAAATTTTATATCTATAGAGAATTTTGTCAAAATTTTTATTTCTATAGAAAATTTTGTCAAAATTTTATTTCTATAGAAAATTTTGTCAAAATTTTATTTCTATAGAAAATTTTGTCAAAATTTTATTTCTATAGAACATTTTGTCAAAATTTTATTTCTATAGAAAATTTTGTCAAAATTTTATTCTATAGAAAATTTTGTCACAATTTTATTTCTGTAGAAAATTTTGTCAACTTTATTTCTATAGAAAATTTTGTCAACATTTTATTTCTATAGAAAATTTTTTAAATATTTTATTCCTATAAAATTTTTTGTCAACATTTTATCTCTATAGAAAATTTTGACAAAATTTTATTTCTATAGAAAATTTTGTCAAAATTTTATTTCTATAGAAAATTTTGTCAAAATTTTATTTCTATAGAAAATTTTGTCAAAATTTTATTTCTATAGAAAATTTTGTCAAAATTTTACTTCTATAGAAAATTTTGTCAAAATTTTACTTCTATAGCAAATTTTGTCAACATTTTATTTATATAGAAAATTTTGTCAAAATTTTATTTCTATAGAAAATTATGTCAAAATTTTATATCTATAGAGAATTTTGTCAAAATTTTTATTTCTATAGAAAATTTTGTCAAAATTTTATTTCTATAGAAAATTTTGTCAAAATTTTATTTCTATAGAAAATTTTGTCAAAATTTTATTTCTATAGAAAATTTTGTCAAAATTTTATTTCTATAGAAAATTTTGTCAAAATTTTATTTCTATAGCAAAATTTGTCGAAATTCTATTTCTATAGAAAATTTTGTCAAAATTTTATTTCTATAGAAAATTATGTCAAAATTTTATATCTATAGAGAATTTTGTCAAAATTTTTATTTCTATAGAAAATTTTGTCAAAATTTTATTTCTATAGAAAATTTTGTCAAAATTTTATATCTATAGAAAATTTTGTCAAAATTTTATATCTATCAAAAAATTTGTCAAAATTTTATTTCTATAGAACATTTTGTCAAAATTTTATTTCTATAGAAAATTTTGTCAAAATTTTATTTCTATAGAAAATTTTGTCAAAATTTTATTTGTATAGAAAATTTTGTAAAAATTTTATTTCTATATAAAATTTGGTCAAAAATCAAAATTTGATTTCTATAGAAAATTTTGTCAAATTTTTAGTTCTATAGAAAATTTTGTCAAATTTTTATTTCTATAGAAAATTTTGTCAAAATTTTATATCTATAGAAAATTTTGTCAAAATTTTATATCTATCAAAAATTTGTCAAAATTTTATTTCTATAGAACATTTTGTCAAACTTTTATTTGTATAGAAAATTTTGTCAAAATTTTATTTCTATAGAAAATTTTGTCAATATTTTATTTCTATAGAAAATTTTGTCAAAATTTTATTTCTATAGAAAATTTTGTCAAAATTTTATTTGTATAGAAAATTTTGTAAAAATTTTATTTCTATAGAAAATTTGGTCAAAAATCAAAATTTGATTTTTATAGAAAATTTTGTCAAAATTTTATATCTATAGAAAATTTTGTCAAAATTTTATTTCTATAGAAAATTTGGTCAAAAATCAAAATTTGATTTCTATAGAAAATTTTGTCAAAATTTTATATCTATCAAAAAACTTGTCAAAATTTTATTTCTGTAGAAAATTTTGTCAAACTTTTATTTGTATAGAAAATGTTGTCAAAATTTTATTTCTATAGAAAATTTTGTCAAAATTTTATTTGTATTTTTTTCGATGGTTGATTTTTTTTTTATTTTGTAGAAAAGTGGACCATTTGATGCCGTGTAGTTTGAAAATCTAAAACGCTGCTAAATTCCATATCTTATGAAAATTCGATCCACTTAGACTCTACAGAAGATAATTAGAGGACTACGTAAGAGACTTAAAATTACAAAAAAAAAAAAACATAAAAAGTGGTGTTATGAGGACTCAGGAAAACAAAAGGGGAGAATCACAAATGGGAATAATAGACATTTGCCATATTGCAATGTAAAATGTTCCCTTGATCGTCTTAACCTGGTGAAGGATATTCAAAGTATATTTCAAAATCTTAGGATGTCCTTTTGAAGATCACTCCCTTTGACTACTCTTTGATATAGAAATGAAATTTATGCCGTACTCACCTTTAAAGTGGACACGCAAATTATTCTGTGACAAACCAATCGAAAGGCATTTATCATGAGGACTCCAGCAGCGTGGTAGAGGTGTCTCATTCTCATTTACATTTGGGTAGAGTAATTTCAAACGATCAACAACGGGTTCCGTGGTGCCATTGGCAGATGACCCATGATTGCGATCGCCTGAGCTAGTGCTAGCAAACATTGTTGAACTGTTATTGCTATTGGCGTTGTTGTTGTTGTTATTGTTACTATTAGCGGCACTGGTGCCGTTTGAGTTTTTCTGTTGTGGCAATGATGTAGTTCCAAAACCGTAGCTATAACCACTGGGATGAGGCTGTTGATAGGGACTTGTCGTATGATGGTGATGATGATGATGATGGTGGTGGTGGTATCGTGGATTATGATAGCGATGATCGTAGGACGGCGGTAAATGTTTAGAATCTCCAACTTGTTGTTGTTGTTGTTGTTGAAGTAGCAAAGGCAGTGTTGTTGGTGGTTGTATTTGTCCTGAAGTACCCGCCGACGATCCTGATGGTGTGGTATCTAATAATTCTTCTTGTTCTTGACGACGACTAGCTGATGATCCAGCAGCATTTAGGTCCACATCAAAATCATTATTATCATTGTCATCCAATTGTATATCGTTGTCGAAAGCTTCTCCTGCTGCTCTTTGATTTTGATCACCTGCTTCCCTCGGTGGTGACCGATGAGAAACATTAGAATCCAATGGCTGAACAATTACAGCAGAAGCATCGATTGTATCGGCAATATCGTTACGATTAATATGCTCCCGATCCTGATGCTGGGAAGATGATGGTGTTGAAGCCGATGAGGAGGAGGATGTTTCTAGATTTGATGCTGATTGTTGTTGTTGCGCTTGTAGAGCTTCCAATGGTGGTGGAGAAATTCTTTGTCGCTACAATAAAAGAAATAAGAAAAATTAAAAAAAAAATTGAAGCAGGAGGATTTTTTTATTAGCTGATAATGCAGTTGATGAAGATAAGTCTACAAATTCAGATTATACGAGATTAATGAGATGAATTCAATGTTGACAAAGGACCTTGATGATGATGATGATGATAGAGGAGAGATGGCGTTTTGCAATGTTGATAAGGATGATAGTGCTGGCAGTATTGATTGTCATTAGGAGTTAATTAGAAAACGCTTGAAAAGCTTTAGTATTTTGGGGAAGAGGATATCTAGAAATACATGTAGTGGGAGTGATTTTTGGTTTTTTAAATAGTGCAGTTAATTGCTGTTGTCTCTCTGAAAGTAATGTTTGAAGTGGGAGTTTTATTTGTGTTTGTTTTTTGGGGGGGAATTATAAAAAATTAAAAGTGGATAACTTAAAATTTGTGCCAAGGATATTATTGGAATTAGAAGTTATAGAAGTGGCTGCAGTAGTAGTCGGGTGGGGAACTTAGCCAATGGAAAAATCAAATCAATGCACGAAATTATGAAGTTCGTGTATCTTCCACACTTCTACTAATAAATCTAAGAGCTCAGCACATACCATGGGCTCCAACACAACGGCATTAGCTTCCGCAATATTTGGAGCCATAGGCAAATTATTGACGACATCATTGTTGCCACTACCACCACCAGCCACAGCCCCTTCGGCCGACGAAGACAAAGAAGAATTTTGTGGCATGGATTCCTCCTCGTGCATATTTTCATCATCATTAACATTGCCGTCGTCCTCATGAACATCATCATCGTCCGTTGACCTCATAAATGGCAACATTGGCAAATTTCCTAAGAGATTGCTACTACTGCTGTTATTACTACTACTGGGCGATATCGATGCCGAAGCTGATGACGAATTGGGTTGATCGTTATCATTTTCTGCATCCATGTTGTTCCGCGTTAGCCTTGTTTCGTTTGATTTTTGTTTCGTATTTCAAAAACGATAGTATGGACGTTTTTTTTTTTTGCTTGGCTTCGGTTGTTTTTTTTTCTACCAAATACACCACCTATGTGGGTGAAAAGACTTTCATATACACTTCCTTCCAAGCTTTGCCGGTTTGTACGATAAGAGCACAAACTACGTGTATGCTTATTAAGAAGAAGATATACCACGCACACACATACACACACGCCTGCAATAAGCAAAACAATAAACAAAGGAAGATAATAAAACATTGTTAATATCTTTACTTAAGTAAACCGTATAGAGGAGGTCAATATTCTATAGTCCACAGGGGGGAAATTATTTTTGTTGTATTTCTATTAATTTAATCGAATATTTGTAATGCAGATACGTAAATATCCAAATTTTAGGACATAACAATTTTGGAACAATTTGGTGTAGATCTAAAGGATCTGTGCGTATCAGTATTGTCAGAAAATTTAAACCAACACCGGGCTCGTCATTCTTTCACATAAACAGTAATGAACCACTTTCGCCAAACCTTCACTAACCTACTACTTGTTGACTTTTCGTTCAAGTTGGATATAAAATAGAGGTGTGCACGTGACACGAAATTGTCGTGACTAACGAACGGCGTGAGTGTGCGTGAGCGTGATTAACAAATCAAAATGTCGTGTTTGAGCCTGAGTCACGAAAATATTATCTTCGTGAGTGTGCGTGAGTAAAGATTTACATTCACGATAATAATCCCGCTCACCAACATAAAACGCTTAAGAGTTAAAGTCATTTACAATTTAGTGACACCTGGGATGTTAAGAGTGTAATAACGCTCTCGATTTGAATAATGCTCATGTTTTCAGACACGTCGCAAAGGTAAATTATTCAAAACATTGTTCGTGAGTCACGATATTTTTTCGGACTACAACTTTGACCTCTGTGGTCTTATGACGGAAAATCGGGCGAAAGATATATATGGGAGCTATATCTAAATCTGAACCGATATCAATAAAATTTAGCACACTTGACTACACTACTAATTGTACTCCTAGTGCAAAATTTCAACCAAATTGTGATAAAACTTTGGCTTCTGGGGCCATATAAGTCGAAAGATATATATGAGAGCTATATCTCAATCTGAACCGATTTCACTAAAATTTGGCACACCTGACTATAGTACTTATTCTTCTCCTGGTGCAAAACTTCAAGTAAATTAGGGTAAAACTCTGGCTTCTGGGGCCATTTAAGTCCATATCGGGAGAAAGAAACAAAGATATATATGGTAGCTATATTTAAATCTGAACCGAGTTCTTCCAAAATCAATAGGGTTCTATTCTGACCCAAAACAGGAACTTGTTCCAAATTTGAAGGCGATTGGAATTAAACTGCGACCTAGACTTTGATCACAAAAATGTGTTGACAGACAGACGGACGGACATGGCTAGATCGACTCAGGGACCCACTCTCAGCATTATTCCCAAAGACACCATGTGTCTATCTCGTCTCCTTCTGGATATTGCAAACATATAATACCCTGTTCCACAGTGTGGCGCAGGGTATAAAAAGGAAGGTCTTCGTCATTGAGGTAAGTATGGAAACCAGTAGTACTCATCTTTGGTACTTTGACCATCATTGGTACTAAAATAGTCTAAGATCTTTGTCTATCTTTGCGGAGGGTGAATTTACAAAACTCCAAGATTTTGTAATGGCAGACCATCGATTAGTACTGCACAAGATATCTTAGGTAGTAGATATTTCAAAAGGTTGCTTACGCCATATTCTGCCGAAATTTAAGCAGGAGAAAGTTGTTTACCATATTTGCTCAAAACCAATTAAACGTTAGAAACCAAACAAAATTCCAACCAGTTAACAGTGGAATAACATATAGACTTGCCACAACGTTGCCCATAGAACTGAGACAGGATGAAATTTAAATATGTGGAGAGTAAGACCATTGCACACCATTTTTATATGCAGTCGAAGCAGTATCTCGGGGGGTTGTTTACGCGGTAATCATCCAAACCGCCCCAGAAAGGTAGGGTTGATCTACATTATCTAGAGCGCGATATCCAGCGCTACAAAAGAGAACCTGTAGATCAGGCAGTATACAAGACATGTCTGAATAAGATTCATGAGGATATTGTAGCTGAAAGGGTGAAAAGCTACAAGAGAAGCTCGGATGCCGTTCACCGCCCATAGCATCGAAGGAGAGAGAGACCTCCTCCGGCAGACTAGGCTAGTTTTGGCCCGACTAAGATCAGGCTAGTGCAACAACCTCAATTGGTTTCAGCGAAGCTTACGTGTGTCCCATCTGTAATCAAGGACCATATAACACTCGAAACCTTTTCGCTTGCCAAGCCAAACCTACTCGCCTAACGACCTGACCAATTTGGGTGAATCCCAACTACGTCGCAAAGTTTCTCCATATTGATACAAGCTGATGTACCAACAGCACAGCACGAAATGGACGATAGCAAAACACCCTGGCGCAATCACAAGGCTTGGTCCAATAAAAAAGATTTCCAAGGATTCACGATCTTAGAACTTAACTACTGACGGACCTACACAGGACTGGTACCGAGATGCTGAGCATGCATCCCGCGAGAACGGACGCAATCTGGCACCATTCAGTGCTAAGAGAGAAGTTCACCAATGTGGTAGCACAATAGTCTCACTAGTCTAAGTTGTCCTGAAATATCAAGCTGCCATTATACCTAACCTAACCTATTGAAGCTTTGAAACCCTCAGAATGGTGACATTTCTGAGGGTTTCAAAGCTTCTCTAAGTGGTTTCACTGTAATGTGGAACGCCTTTCGGACTCGGCTATAAAAAGGAGGTCCCTTGTCATTGAGCTTAACATGGAATCGGGCAGCACTCAATGATAAGAAAGAAGTTCACCAATGTGGTATCACAATGGACTGAATAGTCTAAGTGAGCCTGATACATCGGGCTGCCACCTAACCTAACCTATTGAAGCTCTGGGCAGACAGACATTTCGGCTGCAGAACATTGACATTTCAAAAGGTCTCGGCACCATATCACTTAGCACGAGTCTACCAAGAATTGCTTTAAAACGGAGGTTCCTCGTTTCATTTCTAGCGCACAATAGCCTCCAAAATATCCAGATCTCTATCCGTTGGAATTATTGGCTATAATCTGGTCATTCTAAATTGTTCCCGGAAACCTATCTGGACAGACAAACATTTCGGCTGAAGACCATTGACATTCCAAAGGAAATCGGCACCATCCCACTTAGCAAGAGTTAACCAAGAATGGCTTAAAAACGAAAATTCCTCGTTTCATTTCTAGCGCACAACAGCCTCCAAAATGTCCAGATCTCAATCCGTTGGAATTTTTGTCTTGGCATTTGTCCAAATTATGTCAATGACACTTCTATGTTAAAGTACCTCGTTCCTTCTGTACTCTTTGACATGATCTGGGACAGGCCCATACACACAAGGGGCTAATCCTGTACGGTTCCTGGGCATAATCTAGTTACAAGCTGACTATAATGGAAAAGAAAACCCTGGTCAAATTGCACTACGAACTTCAGTCGATTTGCTCTAATTGGACCTCTGCACAGTTTTGTTATTGTTCATTCGCTGATCAAAAATAAATCGCAAATTTTCTAAATATTATGAGGCTAAATACTCATCAGACCATTTTCGTACTAAACGGTGAAATCTCGTTTGCAATTGGAGTTGATATTTTCTAAAATTTTTAATTTTTTTGGAACACTTTAGCAACGCTGTAACATTCGTATGAGACGCAATTATGATCGCTAATGGAAATGGAAAAAACTCAAATTGATTTGAAGTTTTACATTATGAGTCACTGAGCATGGACGCAGGGGGGCGGGCACTAGTAATTTAAAATGCAAATGCTTCCCCAGTGAAAACCATTAAACAAAACATTCCATAACTAACAATTACACGAGCATTGGAAGCATTCGAATGCCATGGACATTTTTCCCCCAGATCCAAGAAGGAATTATGGAATTATTAAATATTATTATTAGACAAAAAATGCAGCATGGCTGGCTAATGCATTCATTTAGAGCAATAGCAATTCAGTTCTCATTGAGAAAAATAAATGAAAATGCATAATGTGCGCAGTAAATGTGGTCAAGGCTAGAGTGACCTAAATTCGATTGCTAAGCACATACACCATAGAGTTTTCCTCCTTTTTTAGAGGAAGAGTGACCATAAATCTTGGAAACTTTTATTCATCGAAAGCAATTGTGAGTTTCTCAATATCCAGGAAACTTTTATGTCGAGGCTAAGAGATCACGAAAATAAAAATACAAACGCAAAAGGCACATACAAACACACATACACCGATATATACATATGTAGTACACCATCACAATGTGGCGACTTATGTGACACGAAAAATTTCTTTGTTTCGATTTATTTCGTTGTCATGTATATGGTGATAAATGTAAGAGGAGGAGATATCTGTTGTTTTTTCCCCAAACATAGAGTTTCCAAAGGGCTATGTTAAGAAGACAACAATATATGCAAAACTATTGATATCTGGATGCATTTATCTCTTCGTCTCAAACTATTGTCGTTGCTGTAATTAAAGGTAGCTGCTAATCGCACACACTAATGGGACTCTGGCAAATCAAAATATCATGCTCTCTTTGGTGAACAAACCTTTGTTTTTCTCTGTTTTTTCACATCCAAAGAAAATATCCGATTCAATCACCAAATCTTCACTGTTTTGCACTCTAAAATTTAATTCTTATTGCACACTAACAAAAAACTAATACAGTCGAAGCTCTGTTTAACGAATATCCCATTTAGCGAAAATCCATTTTAACGAACGTCAAAATTCTTAACATTGAGTATTCTAAATAACGAACAATTGAACAAAATTTACGTTCGATTTAACGAAAAGGCTTTTAATCTTATGAAAATAAACAACAACAAAATTCAGCAATATTTGACGATTGGGAGTATGGCTTAAGTCCTTAGGAAATGTCCACAAAGTACGGCATTCCCAAGATATTTAGATTCCATTAAAATGTTTGAAAACACATATTCAATGGCCGGGTAACTGGTAAAGTAAGGTTAGATAGAGTAGCGCAGCTTCGCTACGCACTGAAAAAAAAGCTACTCGGTTTCAAAGATTTTGTCTTTACTTTAAAAAATTTGGTATTGATTCCGAGCCAAAGAAGCGGAGAATACAAGTAAGAATACTTTTAAGACAAAATTCTCTTTTAAATTTAGGTTTTGTGTACTTGCTTCTAGGAAGCAAATTTTAATTTTTCGCTTTCTCAGCTTTTTTTTCTTCATATGCTATCAAAGTCCTTTAAAAACGAGTTAACGGCAACTTTATTTTCCAAATTAGGGCTCGACTTCCAGTAGAAATTATGCTATGTTTGAAGTAAAAAACTTCTTTAAAATAAAGTTTTGAAAAACATGTCCTATATTTGAACGATTTTTTGCTTCGTAGTCAAGATGCAAAAAGACAACAAATTTAAAGACAATTTCATTAAATTTAAAGAATTTTTCTGAATTATTAAAGTCAAGTTGACCTTAGCCTATAAATTTTTTCTTTCATGTAAAGATACCCATTTTTAAGTCAAATCAATTATAAGGACAATATGACTTCATTGAAAAGTTTATCGACTTTTGGACAAGGAAAATAACTTTATTTTAGAGAAATGCGTCTTCTATGCTAAGCAAAATTTGTATTCGTATTTTAAAGACATGAAATCTTTGACCTCACGACAATATTTTTTTCAGTGCGGGAAATGGATCTACAACAGAACCGGTACAGGACTTCTCCCTGGTGTGAAAAGACCAGTCCCAGTTCTGGCCGAAACGTATGGTAGGGACCGTTCACTTCAACACGGGTTTGTCATTGACGGGGATAAATTTACACTGCAGGCCACGGATTGGACTCATTCTAAACTACATGACCTGGGAGAACTTAGTAGGACTAGACAGGTCCTCATGAAACAGTCTGGGACAAACCCTTAGGAACCGGTATTATTTTGATCATCAGATTTTGCATCAGAAAGAAAAACTTTTGGACTATGTTGGTCCATAGGTAAATGTCTAGATCAAATAAAATTTTAAAATAAAGAGAGTATAGAAATCAATAAATTATATGAAAATTTAAAAACTACGACAAACTCGAGCACTGGTCCTGTAATAGGTCTGTTAGTGGCAATATTTCGTAGGATTGCCAGTTGGACAGGTGGTTTTTCTCTTAATATTGAGTGCTACCCGATTCTATATTTATCTCAATAACAAGGAACCTCCCTCTTATAGCTGAAGATAAACTATGAAATACACAGGAATATCAACATCATTAGTGAGAGGGATAAACTACCACTGGAAAACTTTTTTGGTGCCCGGTCGAAACGGCGTCGAGAGTACATCTATGCCGACAGGAGCAGCGGAGTAGTGGTGTATGTAAGACGTCACTTAGACTATTCAGTCCATTGTGATACCACATTGGTGAACTTCTCTCTTATCACTGAGTGCTGCCCGATTCCATGTTAAGCTCAATGACAAGGGACCTCCTTTTTATAGCCGAGTCTGAACGGCGTTCCACATTCCAGAGAAATCACTTAGAGAAGCTTTGAAACCCTCAGAAATGTCACCAGCATTTCTGAGGTGGGATAATCCACCGCTGAAAAACTTTTTGGTGTTCGGTCGTAGCAGGAATCGAACCCACGACCTTGTGTATGCAAGGCGGGCATGCTAACCATTGCACCACGGTGGCTCCCTATGAACACTACCTATGCCTGGCCATTCTTGAAACCGGGCACTGGAAACAAATTAGGCAATTCGTCTAAGAAGTTAGAGTATACAAATTATGACATGGGTGTATATAGGCCCCCATACGACAGCGAATCTTGGATCCTCTCTTCAATCTAACCTAACCTAGATATATCAAGCTCATCAGGATTATTTTTTAAGTGTCTCTGTGCATTAATTTTTTCAAATGATTATGAATTTTTACTCATCTGGTAAAATAACTTCGATTTTCAATAAAAGTTAACATTTAATATTCCCGTTCGATTTAACGAATTTTTCTAAATAACGAAAGGGCCTGACAATATATCGTTCGTTAAACCGAGCTTCGACTGTAATAAGAAGCAACTGGGGATACCACACAAAACAACAAAAACGAAATGCCAACTGATTGGGAAACAACAATGTTAAGCACAACAATAACAACTTCCTCGCACTCATGTACACACACACGCACACCTAATGAACGAGCCCATAACCATGTTTTGACGTTTTTGTCTTTCTTCATTTTTTTATACCCCCAAATCCCGAATGCATTTTTTTCGAATCCGTTTTATCACCATCAAATTATTGGAAAATATTTCAAATTAAAAATCCGTCTAGGCAGATATTAGTAGGCTATTTTTCTTTGTTTCTAATGCAGTTTTTGTAGCAACTGCATCAAGTCCTTCGGAGTAGGGGGTGCGCTACGAAGAAAGTCGTCATTTACGTCGAAAGGAAAATATCAGATTTGTGTTGCACGACACGACGACGACGAGACTCTTTTTCTTATTTCTTTGATAAACACTCACAAATTTCACCTTGAATGTATTTTGTAACTCGTCTCTTTTCACGTCAATGGCTTCTTACAGCAAATGGTTTTTGATTTTTTGTGTATTCACTTTAATTTGATCCATCAATATTATTTTATTTTTCTTTAAATTAAGTTTTTCTTTTCTTTCTTCGACAAGACGAACGAATCTCAGTGAATGACCAAAATTCGACTACAATTAGAGAGCATTATCGATTATTAGAAGTTCTGGTCGATAATTTATCAGCAGGTTTTTAATTGCTTTATTATCGATTGAAGAGACCATACCTAAATAGAAACGTATGTGTATAGAATATGCTACAGTACGGTACAGAATTAAGCGAACGCAATTAAAGCCCGTATACAGTGCCTGTGGAAATTTTTGTTGCTAATAATACAGTTTTATCGTAAGTTTCTTATGAAATTAAATTGTAAACAGTCGATAACAACTCTGCACGGAATTTTCGATAAAGTCGGTATGCACCTGTAGCGGAAATTTTGTTTGCGTGTCAATAACACAACTTTGCAATGTTTTTCTTATGGGAGCAATATATAAACAATCGATAATAACACCTCAAGGAATTTACGTTAGCAAATATATATAGCAATGCATTTCTTATGGGTAGCGAAAATTTCGGCTGGCGGTGAATACCGGCCTTTATGCGCTTTACAGACTATCAGTTATTCCGGACGACAGTGCTCGTGTCGAACATATCCCAAATATTGCGCACATTATAAGCCCTGCCAACATTTTTTGAATTTGGGGACTCTTTTGAGAATCCCCACTACGTCGAAAACAATCATATACGACATCAAAAACTCGTCGGAAAAGCGCCGTCACTATTGAGAAGTTGTACCACGCCAAGTTACTACAAAAATGTTTCGCATGAGTGCAATTATTAGGTGTCTTTATAGATAAATTTAGAACGACACCAATAAGGGACCCTCCAAACAATCAGAAAAAGTGCATTTTAAGATAGTTGTAAAAGAATCATTGTGGTCGAGTAAAACACGTTTGTTTAGATATTTATTAATTTGATTAAACATTTACAAATTCTTAAAAATATAACATTTATACCACTATCACATTACATTTAACATAATTTTTGGCATTAATGATGATGTTGAGTTACAAGTAGCGAGTTACATGTTGCTGCGTCTATCAACCAGTGTTTTTATTCCATGGAGGCAGCGTGTCTGTAAAATATCTGAAAAACAATCACTTTATTCCATTTGGAAAATCACCAAATTGTTCACCAATATACCTTTCACAATTTTAAGCGTATAATCTATGTTTTCAGAACTTTATTTTCGTTTTTATTTAATTAAAATATAACAAGCTGGGTTGCGCTTGGCGTTTCACAAAAAAATGGCTTTTTTAACAGTAGGGATGGCAAATTACTTGCATGTACTTTTTGATGTACCTTTTCATGATGGTTGAAGTGACATTTACGAGTCTGTGGTAACGATGAGGTTGAAATGGAACTTTGAAATGCTGGCAGGGAAGTTAAGTCCGAAGGCATAATCGATACTGCTGCATGTTTATGGGATCGATAACACATTTACCGATTATTTAGTCATCGCCGACAAGTCGTATCGATCCGACACAATCTAATATTCTTTATGCGCTTTACAGACTATCAGTTATTCCGGACGACAGTGCTCGTGTCGAACATATCCCATATGTTGTGCATATTATAAGTTAAGTCCGAAGGCATAATCGATACTGCTGCATGTTTATGGGATCGATAACACATTTACCGATTATTTAGTCATCGCCGACAAGTCGCATCGATCCGACACACTGTAAGATTCTTTACAAACACCGACATTCCGTCAGGAATAACTGATAGTCTGTAAAGCGCATTACAAACACCGACATTCCGTCCGGAATAACTGATAGTCTGTAAAGCGCATTACAGACTATCAGTTATTCCGGACGGAATGTCGGTGTTTGTAAAGAATCTTAAGGGCACATTATACGGTCGGATAAACCCTTGGACACAACACGTTGCGGCGACAAATCCGTTAGTATAAGGTCATGTTCGCGTGTTGCATAAAATCAAAACAACTTTGATTTTTTCCGGTTTGGGGGTACAAATCTTCAAGTGTAAATGGATGTTCGCCAAACATTAACAAAAACAAATTTATTTTCATAATTAAAATAAGCATTTGTGCAATGAAATTAATGAGGGATTCTTGGAATTTTTTTTATTCCTTCCATTTTTACTAAAAAATGGCTTTACACCTAACTTTTCGTCCATCTTCATTATTTGTGCTTACCCTGCCAGCATTTCAAAGTTCCATTTCATCCTCATCGCTACCACAGACTCGTAAATGTCACCACAACCATCGCGAACTGTGATGGGGGAAGCATATCAAAAAGTACATGAAAGTATTTTGCCATCACTACTGTTACAAGAGCCATTTTATATTTTATTTAAATAAAAACGATATTGAAGTGCTGAAAACATAGTTATTTCGCTTAAAATTGTAAAAGGTATATTGGTGAACAATTTTTGACTTTCCAAATGAAATAAAGTGATAGTTTTTCAAATAAAGGGTGATTCTTTTGAGGTTAGGATTTTCATGCATTACCCTGCCAACATTTTTTGAATTTGGGGACTCTTTTGAGAATCCCCACTACGTCGAAAACAATCATATACGACATCAAAAACTCGTCGGAAAAGCGCCGTCACTATTGAGAAGTTGTACCACGCCAAGTTACTACAAAAATGTTTCGCATGAGTGCAATTATTAGGTGCCTTTATAGATCAATTTAGAACGACGCCAATAAGGGACCCTCCAAACAATCAGAAAAAGTGCATTTTAAGATAGTTGTAAAAGAATCATTGTGGTCGAGTAAAACACGTTTGTTTAGATATTTATTAATTTTATTAAACATTTACAAATTCTTAAAAATATAACATTTATACCACTATCACATTACATTTAACATAATTTTTGGCATTAATGATGATGTTGAGTTACAAGTAGCGAGTTACATGTTGCTGCGTCTATCAACCAGTGTTTTTATTCCATGGAGGCAGCGTGTCTGTAAAATATCTGAAAAACAATCACTTTATTCCATTTGGAAAATCACCAAATTGTTCACCAATATACCTTTCACAATTTTAAGCGTATAATCTATGTTTTCAGAACTTTATTTTCGTTTTTATTTAATTAAAATATAACAAGCTGGTTGCGCTTGGCGTTTCACAAAAAAAAAAATGGTTTTTTTAACAGTAGGGATGGCAAATTACTTGCATGTACTTTTTGATGTACCTTTTCATGATGGTTGAAGTGACATTTACGAGTCTGTGGTAACGATGAGGTTGAAATGGAACTTTGAAATGCTGGAAGGGTAGTATTTGACAGATCACGTGGGATTTCAGACATGGTGTCAAAGAGAAAGATGCTCAGTATGCTTTGACATTTCATCATGAATAGACTTACTAACGAGCAACGCTTGCAAATCATTGAATTTTATTACCAAAATCAGTGTTCGGTTCGAAATGTGTTTCGCGCTTTACGTCCGATTTATGGTCTACATAATCGACCAAGTGAGCAAACAATTAATGCGATTGTGACCAAGTTTCGCACTCAGTTTACTTTATTGGACATTAAACCAACCACACGAATGCGTACAGTGCGTACAGAAGAGAATATTGCGTCTGTTTCTGAGAGTGTTGCTGAAGACCGTGAAATGTCGATTCGTCGCCGTTCGCAGCAATTGGGTTTGTGTTATTCGACCACATGGAAGATTTTACGCAAAGATCTTGGTGTAAAACCGTATAAAATACAGCTCGTGCAAGAACTGAAGCCGAACGATCTGCCACAACGTCGAATTTTCAGTGAATGGGCCCTAGAAAAGTTGGCAGAAAATCCGCTTTTTTATCGACAAATTTTGTTCAGCGATGAGGCTCATTTCTGGTTGAATGGCTACGTAAATAAGCAAAATTGCCGCATTTGGAGTGAAGAGCAACCAGAAGCCGTTCAAGAACTGCCCATGCATCCCGAAAAATGCACTGTTTGGTGTGGTTTGTACGCTGGTGGAATCATTGGACCGTATTTTTTCAAAGATGCTGTTGGACGCAACGTTACGGTGAATGGCGATCGCTATCGTTCGATGCTAACAAACTTTTTGTTGCCAAAAATGGAAGAACTGAACTTGGTTGACATGTGGTTTCAACAAGATGGCGCTACATGCCACACAGTTCGCGATTCTATGGCCATTTTGAGGGAAAACTTCGGAGAACAATTCATCTCAAGAAATGGACCGGTAAGTTGGCCACCAAGATCATGCGATTTGACGCCTTTAGACTATTTTTTGTGGGGCTACGTCAAGTCTAAAGAAATAATCTACAGAAATAAGCCAGCAACTATTCCAGCTTTGGAAGACAACATTTCCGAAGAAATTCGGGCTATTCCGACCGAAATGCTCGAAAAAGTTGCCCAAAATTGGACTTTCCGAATGGACCACCTAAGACGCAGCCGCGGTCAATATTTAAATGAAATTATCTTCAAAAAGTAAATGTCATGGACCAATCTAACGTTTCAAATAAAGAACCGATGAAATTTTGCAAATTTTATGCGTTTTTTTTTTTTAAAAGTTATCAAGCTCTTAACAAATCACCCTTTATTTTTCCAGACACGCTGCCTCTTTTGGGAATAAAAGCACTGGCTGATATACGCTACAACATGTAACTAAAGGGTGATTCTTTTGAGGTTAGGATTTTCATGCATTAGTATTTGACAGATCACGTGGGATTTCAGACATGGTGTCAAAGAGAAAGATGCTCAGTATGCTTTGACATTTCATCATGAATAGACTTACTAACGAGCAACGCTTGCAAATCATTGAATTTTATTACCAAAATCAGTGTTCGGTTCGAAATGTGTTTCGCGCTTTACGTCCGATTTATGGTCTACATAATCGACCAAGTGAGCAAACAATTAATGCGATTGTGACCAAGTTTCGCACTCAGTTTACTTTATTGGACATTAAACCAACCACACGAATGCGTACAGTGCGTACAGAAGAGAATATTGCGTCTGTTTCTGAGAGTGTTGCTGAAGACCGTGAAATGTCGATTCGTCGCCGTTCGCAGCAATTGGGTTTGTGTTATTCGACCACATGGAAGATTTTACGCAAAGATCTTGGTGTAAAACCGTATAAAATACAGCTCGTGCAAGAACTGAAGCCGAACGATCTGCCACAACGTCGAATTTTCAGTGAATGGGCCCTAGAAAAGTTGGCAGAAAATCCGCTTTTTTATCGACAAATTTTGTTCAGCGATGAGGCTCATTTCTGGTTGAATGGCTACGTAAATAAGCAAAATTGCCGCATTTGGAGTGAAGAGCAACCAGAAGCCGTTCAAGAACTGCCCATGCATCCCGAAAAATGCACTGTTTGGTGTGGTTTGTACGCTGGTGGAATCATTGGACCGTATTTTTTCAAAGATGCTGTTGGACGCAACGTTACGGTGAATGGCGATCGCTATCGTTCGATGCTAACAAACTTTTTGTTGCCAAAAATGGAAGAACTGAACTTGGTTGACATGTGGTTTCAACAAGATGGCGCTACATGCCACACAGCTCGCGATTCTATGGCCATTTTGAGGGAAAACTTCGGAGAACAATTCATCTCAAGAAATGGACCGGTAAGTTGGCCACCAAGATCATGCGATTTGACGCCTTTAGACTATTTTTTGTGGGGCTACGTCAAGTCTAAAGTGTACAGAAATAAGCCAGCAACTATTCCAGCTTTGGAAGACAACATTTCCGAAGAAATTCGGGCTATTCCGGCCGAAATGCTCGAAAAAGATGCCCAAAATTGGACTTTCCGAATGGACCACCTAAGACGCAGCCGCGGTCAACATTTAAATGAAATTATCTTCAAAAAGTAAATGTCATGGACCAATCTAACGTTTCAAATAAAGAACCGATGAGATTTTGCAAACTTTATGCGTTTTTTTTAAAAAAAAAGTTATCAAGCTCTTAACAAATCACCCTTTAGCAACTTGTAACTCAACATCAATCTTTTATTAATTAATACAAATATGTTAAATGCGATGTGATAGTCATATAAATGTTATATTTATGAGAATTTATAAATATTTAAGAAAATTAATAAACATCTAAACAATCGTGTTTTACTTGACCACAATGATTCTTTTACAACTATCTTAAAATGCACTTTGTCTGATTGTTTGAAGGGGCTCTTATTGGCGTCCTTCTAAATGTATCCAGAAGGGCACCTAATAATTGCACTCATGCGATACTTTTTTGTAGTAACTTGGCGTGGTACAACTTCTCAATAGTGACGCCGCTTTTCCGAGGAGTTTTGGATATCGTGTACGACTGTTTTCGACGTAGTGGGGATTCTTAGAAGCGCCCCCAAATTCAATACATGTTGGCAGGGATGTTGTTATCATAATTGTTCGTGCGGTGTGAGGGTAAAACTTGAACGAACACACAACAAATAGGCGAACATCTGTTGTAGTGTTTATCCGAACGTCTAAGGTCCGCTTTACAGTGTGTTTGATCGATACGACTTGTCGGCGATGACTAAATAATCGGTTAATGTGTTATCGATCCCATAAACATGCAGCAGGACTTAACTTATAATGTGCACAATATATGGGATATGTTCGACACGAGCACTGTCGTCCGGAATAACTGATAGTCTGTAATGCGCTTTACAGACTATTAGTTATTCCGGACGGAATGTCGGTGTTTGTAAAGAATCTTACAATAATCGGCAAATGTGTTATCGATCCCGTAAACATGCAGCAGTATCGATTATGCCTTCGGACTTAACTTATAATGTGTCCAATGTGTAGGATATGTTCGACACGAGCACTGTCGTCCGGAAAAACTGATATTCTGTAATGCGCTTTACAGACTATCAGTTATTCCAGACGACAGTGCTCGTGTCGAACATATCCCATATATTGTGCACATTATAAGTTAAGTCCGAAGGCATAATCGATACTACTGCGTGTTTATGGGATCGATAACACATTTACTGATTATTTAGTCATCGCCGACAAGTCGCATCGATCCGACACACTGTAAAGGGCACCTTATACGGTCGGATAAACCCTGCGACACAACACGTTGCGGCGACAAATCCGATTGTATAAGGTCGTGTTCGGCTGTCGCGGCGACGTGTTGGCATAAAATCAAAACAACTTTGATTTTTTCTGGTTGGGTGGTACTAATCATTGAGTGTAAGGGGATGTTCGACAAACATTATCAAAGACAAATTTATTTTTACATTAAAAACAGGCATTTCTGCAATGAAATTAATGATGGATCGCCAATTCTAGTTGAAAATTAAAGAAATATATAAATCTAAACCAGTATTGTGGCAAAAACGTGGAAAATATCCACTTCCAATCAATGGGAAACCAGGCGACAAGTATTTTAAATTCATCAAGTAATTTGTAATATATTAAATGTGGATTACTTCAGGAATCATTGTTTTGACACATATACCAGGATTTTTTTTATTATTTTCTTCCATTTTTTCAGTAAAAAATGGTTTCACCCATAAATCTTCGTACAACTTCATTGTTTGTTTATGCTTCTTCTTATTTTTTCATGTTGTCATCATATTTGTTCGTGCAGTGTAAGGGCAAAACTTGAACGAACACACAACAAATAGACGAACCTCTGTCGGAGTGTTTATCCGACCGTCTAAGGTCCGCTTAAGATTCTTTACAAACACCGACATTCCGTCCGGTATAACTGATAGTTTGTAAAGCGCATAAAAAGCATACATGCAAATATATGACTGTATTATCGACACGCAAAAGGAATTTTCGCAAGAGCTGCTTACACGGAAATTTTCGTGTCGCACATATCCCAAATATTGGCCACACTATAAATTATGCTCGAAAAAATAATCGATATTGCATTTACCGATTATTTATCGTCACCACGTCGTATCGATCCGACACACTGTAAAGGGCACCTTATACGGTTGGATAAACCCTACGACACAACACGTTGCGGCGACAAATCCGCTAGTATAAGGCCATGTTCGCGTGTTGCGGGGACGTGTTGGCATAAAATCAAAACAACTTTGATTTTTTCCGGTTGGGAGGCACAAATCTTCACGTGTAAGGGGATGTTCGCCAAACATTAGCAAAAACAAATTTATTTTCATAATTAAAACAAGCATTTCTGCAATGAAATTAATGAGGGATCGCTAATTCAGCTTGGAATTTTTATTGTTTCTTCCATTTTTACTGAAAAAATGGCTTTAACCCTAACTTTTCGTCCATCTTCATTGTTTGTGTTTATGCTTCTTCTTATTTATTCATGTTGTTATCATAATTGTTCGTGCAGTGTGAGGGTAAAACTTGAACGAACACACAACAAATAGGCGAACCTCTGTCGTAGTGTTTATCCGACCGTCTAAGGTCCGCTTAAGATTCTTTACAAATACCGACATTCCGTCCGGAATAACTGATAATCTGTAAAGCGCGTTTTGTGAGCAACATGTAATCAATCGATAACAACGGCTCACGAAATTTTCGGTAGCAAAAATACCAATGCAATGTGCATACCGCCCTTAAGCGAACAATAAATACACTTTGAAAATTGGACCCCTAAACACTATAATACATTTTTAATCACACATATGTGAAATATTTATTAACAAAGATGATTAATACAAGTTAAAATATTATTGAGATAGAACAAATTGTTTCAGTAGTTTTCTGTGGTTCTAACATAATTAACTCCTGATGGCATGGATACTTTATCAAATCCCTTGGGGAATAGTTTCTCGGCCTCAGCATCGGTAACGGAAGGAATGATCATAACTTTAGTACCAGGCTAAAAATAAGTGAAAAAATACGAAATTAATACAAAATTTCGTTTGTTTTTTTTTTTTATTAAAACTTACGGTCCAATTCGCAGGTGTAGCTACTACCTTGAGACGATCGGTTAATTGCAGGGAATCAATACAACGTAAAATTTCACTAAAATTAGATAATGGAAATATGGAGGTGTATTAATATCTGACTTCAAATTATTAATTATTTTTTATAGTTGTGAAAATAAAATATATATATATATATATATATATATATATATATATATATATATATATATATATATATATATATATATATATATATATATATATATATATATATATATATATATATATATATATATATATATATATATAATTCCCATGGGCATTTCAATGGAAATTTGAGTGTATCGACGATAACACAGTTTTAATAAATTTTTCTTAAAGGAAATCGGTAAAATTTTATAGCAATAGGTATTGTGTTGCTAGCGAAAGTAATGAGATACGATGTTATCGTATCGTATCATTTCACCCAAAACTGTGTTAACGATTTTCCAAACAATTGAGATTGTTATATCTTTCTCTATCTTTTCAAATACTTACTCAACATTACGTCCAGTTGTCATTGGATAGAACATGGACAAACGCACTTTATGATCGGGACTTATGATGAAAAGAGCACGAATGGTTTTACCAATTTCGGGATCTTTACGTTGATCTTCATCCAACATACCAAATTGCACAGCTAATTCACGTGTGGGATCAGCAATAATGGGATATGGGAATTCACCGGGAATATCCAAACAATATGACTTAATGTCATTAACCCAATCGACATGTGACTTCAACTGATCGACGGAATGAGCCAAACATTTTGTATTACGTTTGGCAAATTCTGGAGCATGAACAGCTATGCGACCCAATTCAGTGGTGCATACTGGTGTGAAATCAGCTGGATGAGAGAATAGTACTACCCAACTGGAAAACAAAAGTGATATAGAAAAATAGCAATTAAACAAATCATTATAAAAAAAGGGGGTTTTAAGGAATATACTTGTAGATGACTCTATCAGGGATGATAAATGATGTTGACGAAATAGTACTAAAAATGTTTTAAAAATGTACTTTTCGAAACCAAAAGGTACTAATATTACACAATCTAAAGACTATTGTAAAAGTATATGTATATTTAAATCTAGACCGATTTGGACAAGTTTGTTTTAGTTTTTCTAAAAAATTTTATTTTGCAAAATATTATTTCTGCAGAAAATTTTGTAATTTTTTTTTTCATTTGAAAAAATTTTGATAGAACATTTTCTATAGAAAATTTTGTAAAAGTTTTGTTTCTATAGAATTGTGTCAAAATTTTATTTCTATAGAATTTTGTCAAAATTTTATTTCTATAGAAAATTTTGTCAAAATTTTATTTCTATAGAAAATTTTGTCAATATTTTATTTCTATAGAAAATTTTGTCAAAATTTTATTTCTATAGAAAATTTTGTCAAAATTTTATTTCTATAGAAAATTTTATTTTTTAGAAAATGTGGTCAAAATTTTATTTCTATAGAAAATGTTGTCAAAATTTTTTTTCTATAGAAAATTTTGTCAAAATTTTATTTCTATATAAATTTTCTTTTTTGAAAATATTGTCAAAATTTTATCTTTTGTTAACATTTTATTTCTATAGAAAATTTTATTTCTATAGAAAATATTGCCAAAATCTTATTTCTATAGAAATTTTTGTTAAAATTTTGTCAAAATTTTATTTCTTTAGAACATTTTGTCAAAATTTTCTTCTTTTGGAAAATTTTGTCACAATTTTATTTTTGTCAACATTTTATTTCTATAGAAAATTTTGCCAAAATTCTATTTCTATAGAAAATTTTGAAAGAAAATTTTCTATAGAAAATTTTGTCAAAATTTTATCTCTATAGAATTGTGTAAAAATTTTATTTCTATAGAATTTTTTGTCAACATTTTATTTCTATAGAAAATTTTGTCAACATTTTATTTCTATAGAATTTTTTTATCCAAATTTTATTTCTTAAAAATTTTTGTCAAAATTTTATTTCTAAGAAAATTCTGTCAAAATTTTATTTTTTTAGAAAATGTTGTCAAATTTTTATTTCTATAGAAAATTTTGTCAAAATTTAATTTCTATAGAAAATTTTGTCAAAACTTTTATTTCTAAGAAAATTTTGTTAATTTTTTATTTGAAAATATTGTCAAAATTTTATTTTATTTTTTGTTACCACTTTATTTCTATAGAAAATATTGCCAAAATTTTATTTCTATAGAAAACTTTGTAAAAATTTTATTTCTACAGAAAATATTGTCAACATTTTTTTTCTATAGAAAATTTTGTCAAAATTTTATTTCTATAGAATATTTGTCAAAATTTTATTTCTTAGAAAATTTTGTCAAAATTTTATTTCTATAGAAAATTTTGTCAAAATTTTATTTCTATAGAAAATTTTGTCAAAATTTTGTTTCTATAGAAAATTTTGTGAAAATTGTATTTTATTTTTTGTCAACATTTTATTTCTATAGGAAATTTTGTCAAAATTTTATTTCTACAGAAAATTTTTTCAAAATTTTCTTCTCTTGGAAAATTTTGTCACAATTTTATCTCTATAGAATTGTGTCAAAATTTTATTTCTATAGGAAATTTTGTCAAAAGATTATTTCTATAAAATTTTTTTCAAAATTTTGTTTCTATAGAAAATTTTGTCAAATATTTATTTCTTTAGAAGATTTTGTCAAATTTTTATTTTTATAGAAAATTTTGCCAAAATTTTATTTCTATAGAAAATTTTGTCAAAATTTTATCTCTATACAATTGTGTCAAAATTTTATATCTATAGAACATTTTGTCAACATTTTATTTCGATAGAATTTTTTTATCCAAATTTTATTTCTATAAAAATTTTTTTCAAAATTGTATTTCTAAGAAAATTCTGTCAAAATTTTATTTTTTAGAAAATGTTGTCAAAATTTTATTTCTAAGGAAAATTTTGTCAAAATTTTATTTCTTTAGAAAATTTTGCCAACATTTTATTTCTAAGAAAATTTTGTCAATTTTTTTTGGAAAATATTGTCAAAATTTTATTTTATTTTTTGACAAAATTTTCTATAGAAATAAAATCTATAGAAAATTTTGTCAAAATTTTATTTCTCTAGAAAATTTTATCAATATTTTATTTCTTTAGAAAATTTTGTAAAAATTTTATTTCTTCAGAAAATTTTGTCAACATTTCATTTCTTTAGAAAATTTTGTCAAAATTTTATTTCTTCAGAAAATTTTGTCAACATTTCATTTCTTCAGCAAATTTTGTCAAAACTTTATTTTTATGTATCCACAGAAAATTTACAAGTAAGTTTTTGTAAGCGGATATAAAACTAAAAAAAAAAATATTTAAAATTAGGGAGTTGACAAACAAAATTTTATTTTCTTTAAAATTCAGTCAAAAGGAGCCCGTGACAATAATCTTCCAATGGAACTTTTGTTAAAATTTAGTGGAAATTACTTTTTCGTTAAAAAAAAAATCTTTTTTGTACTTTCTTAAAAATTGTATTTTCCATCCCTGTTAGGAATACATGGAAAAACTGTATTATTGGCATGCAGCAGGAATTTTCGCTCTAGCGGAAATTTTGTTTTCGTGCCGATAACACAGTTTTACAATGTATTCCTTATGAGAGCAAAATGTAAACACACGATAATAAATCCTCTCGGAATTTTCCTTAGCAAATATATAGCAATTCATTTCTTATGTGTAGAGGAAATTTCGGCTTGAGGTGTATACTGGCCTATATTCCTATATGCTAGACATAATATTCGCAAATTAAAATTTTGAGCATGAAATGGAAAAAATTTGAAGCCTTTCAGTTTTAAAGATATGTGTACTGTAAAACCTCTCATACTTGGACATTCTGAAAGACAGATACCTCTCAAAAGAGGACAATTATTGAAAAACCTTTGCTACCAGACATAATAAGTGGTAGCGTTGTCTAGCCAAAAATCGTCGCTGCTAAAATTGGTAGTGCGTCTAGGTGGCTTCATTCTATGCTCTGGACACACCAATAGACACAACTCTCCTCCGAACTGGACGCAGTTCGTAACCTATTCTTGATATTAAATATTTTCTTTTTAACTTTTTATTCTTCCATGTTTTGTGAGGCGTCATTATCGATTGTTTACATTTTGCTCCCATAAGAAATACATTGCAAAACTGTGTTATTGGCACGAAAACGAAGTTTTCGCTAGAGCGAAAACTCCTGTTGCATGCCAATAATACAGTTTTTTCCATGTATTCCTAATGGAAGAAAAATGTAAGCAATCGATAACAACGCTTCACGAAATTTTCGGTAGTAAAAACACCAATGTTTTTTTTTTATGAGTGGCGGAAATTTTGTTAGAGGTGCATACTGGCCTTTAATATGTAAATTTGATTATAGGATTGGTCGTACAATTTATTTTAGCATTTTGCCAACGAATTGGCTTTATTGTCTATTACTATTAACTTTGGGCAATCATCCAATTTGTATGACTGTCGGTATTAACAAATTAACATATATTGAATTGCGTGATGTTAATGGTTATCACGTTTTTTGTAATATTGTAAATTATTTTAAGGTATTATGCATTGAAAAAAAATTTTTTTTAATATGAAAGTTCTCTTTTTTTTATTTCGAGAATAATTTTCAAACTCATAAATCGTTAAAAATTCCTAACAAATTTCTAGCAAACATGAAAAACCGTTTATGGTCATTACCCTTAATTGTTCAAATTGTTTAAAACACATTTCAAGATTTTTTTATTCAAACATTTTGGAGCGTGTAAAAAAATAATAAATCTATTAATATTCGCTTAACACGATAATAAATATGCATATTATTAGAATTGAATACCCATAAATAGAAATTTAAGTTGACAATAAATTTATATACGTGTCGTCAGTTTGATAGTGGTAACACTAATTTACAATTATTTTGATCATAAAATCTGATTAAATTTCATTTTTATTTTAATTATATAGTTTATTAAATTTAATTCAGTTCAATTTTAGCTTATTTTGGTGTATTTTATTTAATTTAAGCTTTCAATCCAATTAAAGGCAATTTTAATATGAACGATTTATTTCTGATTTTATAATTTTTTTTTCTCTCTGACCTAGAACTGTATCTCAAAAAATTTTATTTTAGTATTTTTCTTGTGTTGCTCATATCACTGCATATTTTGTCCAACATCTGTCGTCACGGGCGAATAGAAATTGAAAGTTATTGGAAAGGCATATGAAACCAAAGCGATAAGACGTAAATAATCTCAAAATGTGTTTATTTCTTTTATTACGAAAACAGAAGCTCATTACGATTTTCATAAGAAATTAATTGGAGATCGAATTGTTTTACCTCAAAATTGGGAATTTTTATTATCCATCCATATCTTATGTATACGATCTAAAATGTTAAATCAACTATAGGGCCTTTTTCAGATGATCATATTATTTAACCCATGTTTCAAATTTTAAAGGGAGTCAAATTGGTCTCTTGGACTCTTGGTAGAATGACGGTAACAATAGTCTATCAACATAATACTAACATATGAGACTGATAATATAGTAAGGTAGGTAGTCATGTTAACTCCTTATCGCCCAACTTGAATGGAAGCATAGATATTTAGAATCGATGGAGAACTTGTTGATAGTGCACAGAAAAAAATATCACCAAAATATTTCCAATTAAATAGTTAATTGATGTTGAAATTTTTTTCAATTAATAAATAAATTGGTACAATTAACTTTTTAATCAAGATAGAAACATTAAGTTAATTAAGTCAATGATTGAAAATTTTAAAATTTTTAATTAAAAAGTTAATTGATACAATTAACTTTTAATCAAATTCGGAAGATTAAGTCAGTTAAAAAAGTGATGAACATTTTTTTAAATTTTTAATTAATGTTTTTTTTCAAATAATAAATTTTTAATCCAAATAAAAATTCTAAGCCAATTCAGAATGTAATTGAAAACAGTTACCTTTTTTTAATTAATAAATTAATTGAGTTTTGCAATCAACATCAATTAAATTTTTAATTGAATCAATTAAAAAATTAATTGAAATTTGGTAATGAAATCAATTAATTTTTTAATCAAGAATTTTTTCTATGCCCAATTAAAACTGTGATTGATACTATCATTTTCGTGATTGAAGACATTTCAATTAAAAAATTAATTGGATCAATTAATTTCGTGATTGAATCAGAAAAATTTTTTTTGTGTGTGATTCCACAAGGATTCCCAACACGAAATGAATCTAAGTGGATTATTATCGAATGTGTACATATGTAGGCCTTTCATAAACGATAAAATAAAAATGTTTAAAAGATGTTCGCAAAACACTGTTATCGACTATTTCTATATTTTCAAAGAAAGTCATGGAAAACAGTCGTTTGTATAAACGAAGTTTAAATATTGAAATATAAAACAAATCGATAATAGGGATTCAAAAACCAAAAATTCTCGACCCGCACCAAACATTAAAAAATCTAAATGTTGTCGAAAACACCTTTATCGAGCAAAAACAATAATATTAGCTTCCATAGACAGCCCAGTTGCCACTCGAGTCAAAAATAATCTACCAAAATTTGGAGAAAATTTTACCAAAAAACTACCAAACAATCTTCTATAAAAAATTTTGTGAAAATTTTATTTCTATAGACAGTTTTGTAAAAAATTTTATTTCTATAGAAAATTTTCTCAAAATTTCATTTCTATAGAAAATTTTCTCAAAATTTTATTTCTATAGAAATTTTTGTCGATATTTCATTTCTATAGAAAATTTTGTCAAACTTGTATTTCTATAGAAAATTTTGTCAAAATTATATTTCTATAGAAAATTTGGTCAAAATCTTAATTTTTATAGAAAATTTTATCGATATTTTATTTCTATAGAAAATTTTGTCAAAATTTTAGTTCTATAGATAATTTTTCAAATTTTAATTCTATAGAAAATTTGTCAAAATTTTATTCCTATAGAAAATTTTGTAAAATTTTTGTTTCTAGAAAGTTTTGTCAAAATTTTATTTCTATAGAAAATTTTGTCAAAATTTTATTTCTATAGAAAATTTTATTTTTGACATTATCGACTAACATAAAGGGTGGTTAAATTGTAAGGGCCGATGTTGAATGTGAACCACACGTAAACGCCAACTTTTTTCCGAATTTTATTTGACATTTCTATATTTCAGACTTACACAATTTGAACCATGCACACATTGAACCATCGCGGCGCCCATTTGGCCGATATTTTGTTCCATACATAATTGAGTAATACCAATATATCATAATAAAATAAAATTACAATAATTTCCTAAATAGTTTGTGTTTTATTCAAAATCAATATCGGTCCTTGAAATTTTAACCACCCTTTATTTATATTTTCAAAGAAAGTCATGGAAAACAGTCTATATACAAACGAAGTTTAAATATTGAAGTATAAAACAAATCGATAATAGGGTCTCAAAAAACAAAAATTCTTGACCCGCACCAAACATTAAAAAATCTAAATGTTGTCGAAACACCTTTATCGACCAAAAACAATAATATTAGCTTCCATAGACAGCACGGTTGCCACTCGAGCCAAAAATAATCTACCAAAATTTGGAGACAATTCTACCAAAAAAATTACCAAACAATTTTCTATAGACAATTTTGTGAAAATTTTATTTCTATAGAAAATTTTGTCGAGATTTTATTTCTATGGAAAATTTTGTCGAGATTTTATTTCTATAGAAAATTTTGTTAAAATTTTGGTTCTATAGATAATTTTGTCAAAATTTTAGTTCTATAGAAAATGTTTTCAAAATTTTAGTTCTATAGATAACTTTGTCAAAACTGAGTTCTATACAAAATTTTGTCCAAATTTTATTTCTATAGAAAATTTTGTCAAATTTTTGTTTCTATAAAGTTTTGTAAAAATTTTATTCCTATATAAATTTTTGTCAAAATTTTATTTCTATAGAAAATTTTGTCAAAGTTTTATTTCTATAGAAAATTTTATCAAAATTGAATTTCTATAGAAAGTTTTATCAAAATTGTATTTCTAAAGAAAGTTTTGCTAAAAATTGTAATTCTGTAGATAATTTTCTTAGTATTTTATTTCTATATAAAATTTTGTCGAGATATTATTTCTATAGAAAGTTTTGTCAAAATTTTAGTTCTATAGAACATTTTCTCGAAATTTTATTTCTATAAAAAATGTTGTCGAGATTTTATTTCTATAGAAAGTTTTGTCAAAATTCTACAGAAAAATTTGTCGAGATTTTATTTCTATAGAAAATTTTGTCGAGATTTTATATCTATAGAAAATTTTATCAAAATTTTAGTCCTATATATAATTTTGTCAAAATTTTAGTTCTATAGAAAATTTTGTCAAAATTTATGTTCTATAGATAATTTTGTCAAAACTGAGTTCTATAGAAAATTTTGTCCAAATTTTATTTCTATAGAAAATTTTGTCAAATTTTTGTTTCTATAAAGTGTTGTCAAAATTTTATTTCTATAGAAATTTTTGTCAAAATTTTATTTATATATAAAATTTATTTCTATATAAAGATTTTATTTCTATAGAAAGTTTTGTCAAAATTTTAGTTCTATAGAAAATTTTCTCGAAATTTTATTTCTATAAAAAATATTGTCCAAATTTCAAAATCAATATCGGCCCTTGAATTTTTTAACCACCCTTTATTTATATTTTCAAAGAAAGTCATGGAAAACAGTCTATATACAAACAAAGTTTAAATATTGAAGTATAAAACAAATCGATAATAGGGTCTCAAAAAACAAAAATTCTTGACCCGCACCAAACATTAAAAAATCTAAATGTTGTCGAAACACCTTTATCGACCAAAAACAATAATATTAGACAATTCTACCAAAAAAATTACCAAACAATCTTCTATAGACAATTTTGTGAAAATCTATTTCTATAGAAAATTTTGTCGAGATTTTATTTCTACAGAAAATTTTGTCGAGATTTTATTTCTATGGAAAATTTTGTCAAAATTTTAGTTCTATAGAAAATGTTTTCAAAATTTTAGTTCTATAGATAACTTTGTCAAAACTGAGTTCTATACAAAATTTTGTCCAAATTTTATTTCTATAGAAAATTTTGTCAAATTTTTGTTTCTATAAAGTTTTGTAAAAATTTTATTCCTATAGAAATTTTTGTCAAAATTTTATTTCTATAGAAAATTTTGTCAAAGTTTTATTTCTATAGAAAATTTTATCAAAATTGAATTTCTATAGAAAGTTTTATCAAAATTGTATTTCTAAAGAAAGTTTTGCTAAAAATTGTAATTCTGTAGAAAATTTTCTTAGTATTTTATTTCTATATAAAATTTTGTCGAGATATTATTTCTATAGAAAGTTTTGTCAAAATTTTAGTTCTATAGAACATTTTCTCGAAATTTTATTTCTATAAAAAATGTTGTCGAGATTTTATTTCTATAGAAAGTTTTGTCAAAATTCTACAGAAAATTTTGTCGAGATTTTATTTCTATAGAAAATTTTGTCGAGATTTTATATCTATAGAAAATTTTATCAAAATTTTAGTCCTATATATAATTTTGTCAAAATTTTAGTTCTATAGAAAATTTTGTCAAAATTTAAGTTCTATAGATAATTTTGTCAAAACTGAGTTCTATAGAAAATTTTGTCCAAATTTTATTTCTATAGAAAATTTTGTCAAATTTTTGTTTCTATAAAGTGTTGTCAAAATTTTATTTCTATAGAAATTTTTGTCAAAATTTTATTTATATATAAAATTTATTTCTATAGAAAGTTTTGTCAAAATTTTAGTTCTATAGAAAATTTTCTCGAAATTTTATTTCTATAAAAAATATTGTCCAAATTTTATTTCTATAGAAAATGTTGTCGAGATTTTATTTCTATAGAAAGTTTTGTCAAAATTTTAGTTCTATAGATAATTTTGTCAAAATTTTATTTCTATAGAAAATTTTCTCGAAATGTTATTTCTATAGAAAATGTTGTCCAAATTTTATTTCTATAGAAAGTTCTGTCAACATTTAAGTTCTATAGACATTTTTGTCACATTTGTATTTCTATAGAAAATGTTGTCAAAATTTTATTTCTATGGAAAAGTTTGTCAAAATTTTATTTCTATAGAATATTTTGTCAACATTTAATTTCTGTAGAAAATTAGGTCGAAAAAAACTTTTTTTTGGAAAATTTGGTCGAAATTCTATAGAAAATGTTGTCAAAAACTTTATTTCTACAGAAACTTTTCTCAAAATTTTATTTCTACAGAAAATTTTGTCAAGATTTTATTTCTATAGAAAATTTTTTCAAAATTTTATTTCATTGTTGTTGTTTTTTGATTTCAGCTTAAAACCATGCATTGACTAAACTACAAGTGTAGCTTAACCAACAGAGGAAAAGAATGTTTGTCAAATTTATTTGGGCAAAGCCCTATAGACTGCAAGATGGTTGAACCTTCCGCTTAAAACCATGCATTGACTAAACAATAAAAAAACAAAACTAATGAAGGAAGAGGAAGCACGCTCAAAATAAACCCAGCCAACTGCACTCAAATCGATGATTTGACGGTGGCAAAGGAAGAGAGATATGTTTGTACGGCATAAGCCGACTATTTTACATACCTTTTTTCGTAAGGTTCAAGTGTGGTTCATTGTTGGGTTTAATGAACTGCCTGAATTTATTCTGTTAATTGGTTGATAGTTTTGCTGCAAGTAGAGGATACTGATGAGGAATGTGGTAATTCCGAAACGTGCGTCCATCCAACCATCTTGCTGTCAATAGGGCTTTGCCCAAATAAATTTGACAAACATAGAAAATTGTGTCAAAATTTTATTTCCATAGAAAATTTTGTCAAAATTTTATTTCCACAGAAAATTTTGTCTAAATTTTATTTCTATTGAAAATTTTGTCAAAATTTTATTTCTATAGAAAATTTTGTCAAAATTTTATTTCTATAGGAAATTTTGTCAAAATTTTATTTCTATAGAAAATTTTGTCAAAATTTTATTTCTATAAAAAATTTTGTCAAAATTTTATTTCTATAGAAAATTTTGTCAAAATTTTATTCCTATAGAAAATTGTGTCAAAATTTTTTTTCTATACAATTTTTTTTTCAACTTTTTATTTCTATAAAAAATTTTGTCAAAATTGAATTTCTATAGAAAGTTTTATCAAAATTGTATTTCTAAAGAAAGTTTTGTTAAAAATTTTAATTCTGTAGAAAATTTTCTCAAAATTTTATTTCTATATAAAATTTAATTCTATACTTTATTTCTATAGAAAGTTTTGTCAAAATTTTAGTTCTATAGAAAATTTTCTCGAAATTTTATTTCTATAAAAAATGTTGTCCAAATTTTATTTCTATAGAAAATGTTGTCGAGATTTTATTTCTATAGAAAGTTTTGTCAAAATTTTAATTCTATAGATAATTTCGTCAAAATTTTATTTCTATAGAAAATTTTCTCGAAATGATATTTCTATAGAAAATGTTGTCCAAATTTTATTTCTATAGAAAGTTCTGTCAACGTTTTAGTTCTATAGACATTTTTGTCAAATTTTTATTTCTATAGAAAATGTTGTCAAAATTTTATTTCTATTGAAAATTTTGTAAAATTTTTATTTCTATAGAAAATGTTGTCAAAATTTTATTTCTATAGAAAAGTTTGTTAAAATTTTATTTTTATAGAATATTTTGTCAACATTTTATTTCTTTAGAAAATTAGGTCGAAGTTTTATTTTTTTTTTTTGAAAATTTGGTCGAAATTCTATAGAAAATATTGTCAAAATTTTATTTCTATAGAAAATTTTGTCCAAATTTTATTTTTATAGAAAATTTTCTCGAAATTTTATTTCTATAGAAAATGTTGTCCAAATTTTATTTCTGTAGAAAGTTCTGTCAACATTTTAGTTCTATAGATAATTTTGTCAAAATTTTATTTCTATAGAAAATTTTGACAAAATTTTATTTCTATAGAAAATTTTGACAAAATGTTATTTCTATAGAAATTTTTGTGAAATTTTTATTTCTATACAAAATGTTGTTTTATATCTATAGAAAAGTTAGTCAAAATTTTATTTCTTTAGAAAATTAGGTCGAAGTTTTATTTATTTTTTTTTTTTGAAAATTTGGTCGAAATTCTATAGAAAATATTGTCAAAATTTTATTTCTATAGAATATTGCGTCAAAATTTTATTTCTGTAGAAAATTTTATTTCTATAGGAAATTTTGTCAAAAATTTTATTTCTATAGAAAATTTTGTCAAAATTTTATTTCTATAGAAAATTTTGTCAAAATTTTATTTCTATAGAAAAATTTGTAAAAATGTTATTTCTATAGAAAATTTTGTCAAAATTTTATTTCTATAGGAAATTTTGACTATCGAAAATTTTATTTATTTTTGAAGTTTTATTCCTACCATTTTTGGTAGAATTCTACCAACTGTGGCAACCGTGATATTAAGTCATGTAATTCAATAACCGACATAAAGATATTAGGATTAATTTCTGTATACACTATTGGCGAAAGTGGATTTGAGTGACAATAGTTTTTTTACAGTCGATAATATTGTGTAGGAGAAATATATGACGGCAAAAATAATTGTCCATTTCTTAGGGCCATGAAAAAATTTCAAGAATAATGCTTAATTGTAATTAGTCTTGAAGAATGTTTGGTCATATACACAGAAAAATAAGCTATAATAAATCAAATTAAAGACGTACTTAATACATTTGCCTAAAACCGGTTATATGACACAAAAACAAAAAATATATTAAAAGAAAACCCAACATTCAAGAACCACAAATTCAGCATTCAATTTTAGTTGACTTAATTTATTTGGTTCAAACCTAATCTCATTGTACATAAAATCACTATTTTTTGTTTTTATTTTGTAATGGAAAACTTTGACTTTTTCAATCATTAACTTACGAATCTCCTTGCCAATCGTAGAATTCAATAGGACCCTTGGTGGAATCACATTTAAAATTTGGCACTGTAGATCCCAAACGCATATTTATTCTATTTTACTTTTCTTATATAAAACAACAAAAACGAAATTCTTTTTTTTTCACTTATATTCAACTTTTAATGGGGATTAATTGCCGTCTACACACTCACGGAGAAACTGTTTGCTATGATAAGCTAGACATTGACTTTTATAAGGCTAGCTTTTACTCTTTTTTCTCCACCCAAAAGAGATCGTGTGCATGGGGCAGCCGATACCGAACTATTATCGTATGCCTATCCACTAAGGCACACTATATTGTATTGAGTGGTAAGAGTAAACAGTTATTTAGTATGTAAACAAATAAAAGAACTTTAGAATATTGACAATGAAAATGTTATGTTTTCCATCATAAATTAATATATTTATATAATAATCCATTATTAAAGGAATATTAAATTAAATAATTTTTAATACATAGATTATTATTTTTTCTTATCGATTATATAAATGTTCGTGCATAGAGACTGGTATACACCTCCATCCATAAGAAATACATAGTAACAATGTTATCGACAGTTCAAATTTTGTCCTATAAGAAATTCTTGGAAAAACAGTCTTCTTGGCAGATAACAAGAATTTTTGCTCGACCTAAAGAATCGATAAAAACTCCTCATAGAATTTCGTAGAATTTTACACCTCCATCCATAAGAAATACATAGTAACAATGTTATCGATAGTTCAAATTTTGTCCTATATGAAATTCTTGCAAAAACAGTCTTTTTGGCAGATAACAAGAATTTTTGCTCGACCTAAAAAATTGATGAAAACTCCTCATAGAATTTCGGCAACAAAAATAACAATGCCAGATTAGCCATGTATTTCTTGTGGGTGCAACATTAAACAATCGATAGAAACGTCGCACTGCCTCTTCGGTAGCCAAAATAACAATGCCCGTATGCAGCTTCCTTTGGTATGACAATCATATAGTGTTGCATTATATTTGGAACAATATGTAAACAATCGATAAAATCGTTTAATTGTCATAGTAACCACATTTAATAGGAGCAAATGTAATCGATTAATAATAAAAGTCTCGAAGCTTTTTTCTTGTTATAGCATGAAAATAAGTCTACTACACTCTGTACATATAAATATTATTTCACTTTGCTTTAATCTTTTGAGATTTTGTTGAGCTTATCATCATCATCAGTCACCAAATGAGCACTTGTTAAGAAGAGTAACAGAGATAAAAGCTTCGTCATATCTTGTCGCCTCTCCTCAACATAAGCGATATTAATAAGGCCTCGTACTGTGTGTTGTTGTGTTAAATGCGAGAACGTTAATTATTTAAAAGTTAAATGCATTGAGGTATTATTGGAATAGCTCGCCTCATCCACAAATAAAAACGACAACAACAACAAATGATAGAGAGAAATGTAATTAAAGAGGCATATAACAGAACATTGCTTTGTAGCTCGTTTTAAGTAAAATACTGATTCACAGAAGTACGAATTGTGAATTAACATTTTAATTCAAAAAATTAATAACTCCCATTAATTTTAAATTTTCTACGAAAATGTTAAGTTTCTACGAAAATTTCAATTTTCTACGAACATTTTATTTTTCTCTTAAAATTAAAATTTTCTATGAAAATTTCAATTTTCTATGAAAATTTCAATTTTCTATGAAAATTTCAATTTTCTATGAAAATTTAAATTTTCTATGAAAATTACAATTTTCTATGAAAATTACAATTTTCTATGAAAATTTAAATTTTCTATGAAAATTTAAATTTTCTATGAAAATTAAAATTTTCTATGAAAATTTCAATTTTCTATGAAAATTAAAATTTTCTATGAAAATTTCAATTTTCTATGAAAATTAAAATTTTCTATGAAAATTTCAATTTTCTATGAAAATTTCAACTTTCTATGAAAATTAAAATTTTCTATGATATTTAAAATTTTCTATGAAAGTCTAAATTTTCTATGAAAATTTCAATTTTCTATGACAATTTCAATTTTCTATGACAATTTCAATTTTCTATGAAAATTTCAATTTTCTATGAAAACTAAAATTTTCAATGAAAACTACAATTTTCTATGAAAATTTCAATATTCTATGAAAATTTAAATTTTCTATAAAAATTAAAATTTTCTATGAAAATTTCAACTTTCTATGAAAATTTCAACTTTCTATGAAAATTAAAATTTTCTATGAAAATTACAATTTTCTATGAAAATTACAATTTTCTATGAAAATTTCAATTTTCTATGAAAATTTCAATTTTCTATGAAAATTAAAATTTTCTATGAAAATTTCAATTTTCTATGAAAATTTCAATTTTCTATGAAAATTTCAATTTTCTATGAAAATTTCAATTTTCTATGAAAATTTCAATTTTCTATGAAAATTTCAATTTTCTATGAAAATTTCAATTTTCTATGAAAATTTCAATTTTCTATGAAAATTTCAATTTTCTATGAAAATTTCAATTTTCTATGAAAATTTCAATTTTCTATGAAAATTTCAGTTTTCTATGAAAGTTTCAATTTTCTATGAAAATTACAATTTTCTATGAACATTTCACTTTTCTATGAAAATTAAAATTTTCTATGAAAATTAAAATTTTCTATGAAAATTAAGATTTTCTATGAAAATTACAATTTTCTATAAAAATTACAATTTTCTATGAAAATTACAATTTTCTATGAAAATTTCAATTTTTTATGAAAATTTCAATTTTCTATGAAAATTAAAATTTTCTATGAAAAATAAAATTTTCTATGAAAATTTCAATTTTCTAAATTTTCTATGAAAATTTCAATTTTGAATGAAAATTAAAATTTTCTATGATAATTTCAATTTGCTATAAAAATTTTCTATGGAAATTACAATTTTCTATGAAAATTAAAATTTTCTATGAAATTTCAATCATCTATAAAAATTTCAATCATCTATAAAAATTTTAATTTTCTTTGAAAATTTCAAATTTCTATGGAAATTTAAAATTTCTATGAAAATTTAAATTTTCTTTGAAAATTACAATTTTCTTTGAAAAATAAAATTTTCTATGAAAATGTCCATTTGCTATGAAATTTCTATGAAAATTTCAATTTTCTATGAAATTTCAATCTTCTATGAAAATTTTAATTTTCTATGAAAATTTCAAATTTCTATGAAAATTTCAAATTTCTATGGAAATTTCAAATTTTCTATGAAAATTTCAATTTTTTATGAAAACTTAGAATTTCTATGAAAATTTCAATCTTCTATGAAAATTTTAATTTTCTATGAAAATTTCAAATTTCTATGGAAATTTAAATTTTCTATGAAATTTAAATTTTCTTTGAAAATTACAATTTTCTATGAAAATTTCAATTTTCTATGAAAATTTCAATTTATTATGAAAACTTAGAATTTCTATGAAAATATAAATTTTTTGAAAATTTCAGTTTTCTATAGAAATTTAAATTTTTCAGTAACAGTTTTAATTTTCGTAACACAGTCTATCCATTTTCCCGCATTTTTATATGGTACTCTTTAGCTTGGGATTAAGCACAACAACTGCAAAAGCTTTTTTGCGACAAGCTTAGGTTCTACATAAGAAATAACTGATTTTAGTTTATTCGAATTTAAGTTTTTTCCCTAATACGCACAATAATATAATCGTAAGCGCTGTAATGGTAGGCTAGGTAAGGTTTCTGTTATAAAAGCTGCCTTTAGTTTATTAAGTTAATTGTGACCTATGTGTTCACAATTAACAATGAACCTTTTTCGTGACAGTCACAAGATCTTATAGCGAAAATTGCAAGAACGCTGGTATGGAATGTTAACATTTTACAGATTACAGATTTTTCAAATAATAGATGTTTTAAATCCAACGCTAAACTCATGCCACACATATTGAGTTGAAATAAATTATTCATGGATTGTTAATTTTTTTTTTAGAAAATTAAATGTAAAATGATTGTAAGTAAACCTCTTTAAAAACAAACAAATATATCTAATACTTGTTTAAGTGATGTAAAGTTATTTATTACCACTATGAAGATTTACGTGAGAAGTATTTCATTGTTTCATGAAATAAATAAACATCGTCACAAACAGACATACATATATACGTTTTTATCATTCTTGTTTACCTTAGTTGTTGTTGGGTTTTTGTGGGATTTAAAAAAAAATCTCAAATAGAGTTATGTTCTGTTTTTTTTTTGCTCTCCTTCAATCACACTGGAGTTGAAGCACGTGCGAAAGTTGGTTAACTGTATATTATGTTTATTCATAACATTTGGCTGTGGGGGTTTTTTCTATTCTTGTTTAACATTGGTATTTGATTTCAATTACAGTAACACGAAACCATTAACAATATCCCCACTGTTAACAGCGGGAGTACAATGTATGTTTACTCTCGATCTATGTTATTTACATAAGAGGAGTTACAACAGTACAACCAGGGTCAATGTGATTTACGAAAAATATTCCAATGTAGCGAAACGAAATATTATAAGGTGATATTCCTTATATTTATAAACATTAAAAAAATTCCATAAAATTTAGCCATTATCCAGGCCGAATCTTATGTACCCTTCACCATGGATTGCGTAGAAACTTCTACGAAAGACTGTCATCGACAATCGAAATACTTGGGTTGCGGTATCTTAAAACTTCTTAACATCGTTTTCTAAATTGTGAGTTAGTCCATACGTGGTAGAGAGCCAGAATTGTAATATGGGGGTCGCTTATATGTGGGCTATATACAATTATGAACTTGATGTGGACCAATTTTTGTGTGATTGGAAATCGATTTATCTGAGGGATATATATAACTATAGACCGATATGGACCTAGTTAGGCATGGTTGTTAAAGACCATATACTAGCACAATCTACCAAATTTCAACTCACTCGGATGAAATTTGCTCCTCCAAGAGGCTCCAAAACCAAATCTCGGGATCGGTTTATATGGGGCTATATATGATTATGGACTGATATGGACCACGTACCAAATTTCAAGCAGATCGGATGAATTTTGCTTCTCCAAAAGGCACCGGAGGTCAAATCTGGGGATCGGATATGGGAGCTATATATAATTATGGGCTGATAGGAACCAATTCCTGCATGGTTGTTGGATACCATATACTAACATCACGTACCAAATTTCAACCGAATGGGAAGAGTTTTGCTCTTCCAAGGGGCTCTGGAGGTCAAATCTGGGGATCGGTTTATATGGGACCTATATATAACTATGGACCGATTTCGACCAATTTTTGCATGGTTGTTTGAGGCCATATATTAACACCATGTACCAAATTTCAACTGAATCAGATGAATTTTGGTCTTCCAAGAGGCTCCGGAGGTCAAATCTGGTGATCGGTTTATATGGGGGCTATATATAATTATGGACCGATGTGGACCAATTTTTGCATGGTTGTTAGAGACCATATACCAACACCATGTACCAAATTTCAGCCGGATCGGATGAAATTTGCTTCTCTTAGAGGCTCCGCAAGCCAAATCGGGAGATCGGTTTATATGGGGGCTATATATAATTATGGACCAATGTGGACCAATTTTTGCATGGTTGTTAGAGACCATATACTAACACCATGTACCAAATTTCAGCCAGATCGGATGAAATTTGCTTCTCTTAGAGCAATCGCAAACCAAATTTGGGGGTTCGTTTATATGGGGGCTATACGTAAAAGTGGACCGATATGGACCAGCTTTTGCGTGGTTGTTAGAGACTATATACTAACACCATGTACCAAAGTTCAGCAGGTTCGGATGAAATTTGCTTCTCTTAGAGCAATCGCAAGCCAAATTTGGTGGTCCGTCCATATAAATATGGGCGCTATACGTAAAAGTGGACCGATATGGCCCATTTTCAATACCATCCGACCTACATCAATAACAACTACTTGTGCCAAGTTTCAAGTCGATAGCTTGTTTCGTTCGGAAGTTAGCGTGATTTCAACAGACGGACGGACATGCTCAGATCGACTCAGAATTTCACCACGACCCAGAATATATATACTTTATGGGGTCTTAGAGCAATATTTCGATGTGTTACAAACGGAATGACAAAGTTAATATACCCCCATCCTATGGTGGAGGATATAAAAATCATAGAATTTCATAGATTCAAATCAATTTTTGCGAAAATACTCACAAAATGAAGTCATTAATATTCATTTTTGAAAAAAATCATAGAATTTCATAGATTCTAATCAAATTTTGCGAATATATTCCAAAAAATTATGAAGTGTGGTTAAACTGCTCTCAACAATATTGGTGATATTTCTGAGCGTTTCTAAGCTAGTTTAAATAGCTCCATACATAGTGTATATGCCTTTCAATCTCGGCAATAAGCAGCAAATTCAACTGTGAAAACTCTCACACGTGGACACTCTGAAAAGCGGACGAGGTGTCAAAAGTGGACAATTGTCGTGAGACGTTTGCTATTTTATCACATTAAAATTAACCTCTCTTAAGTGGATGCCTCCCATCTGAAAAATTGAGGCGACCGTGGCAGTCCGTCCTCAAATCAGAACCATTGAAATTTTCAATTTCAGTCTACCACACGGATGGATGTGCCCAGCATTATTGAGAGGGGATAAACCACTGGTGAACGACTTTTTGAGCCCGTGCTATCCATTGAGCCTTGTATTCTTTTTAAACGTAGTTAAGGATCTCAATTAAAATTCCTAATTGTAGACAAATCGGGTAAAACTTGCATCTTCTATATGTCCAGGTAGAAGTAAATTCGTCCAAGGCATTTAAAATAACTATTTTTAAAAGTAATTTCTTTATTATGATTGTTTTATTATTATTATTTTTTATTTTCTAAAAATAATTTCTACTTGGCATTTTTATGTTTATATTCTTATAAGTTCATAAAGGCCACACTGTTTACAGTCCTTATTTGTGGATTTCATTTGCCTCTGTTAAAAGCGCCTAATCAATGTTACCATTTCAATTTCTCCCCTGTTAATACTATCTTTCTATCAATAAGGACCAAATGATTTACCACTGTTAACACATATTTTAACAAGGGGGTGGTGCCGGGGTGAAGCAAATAATGTGAATGCACTCTCTTAACTTAACATTGAATGTTGTTTTTTTGTTTTTGTTTTACATATTTCATTCCTTGTTTTACGGCGACAGGCCTGTTAGCAATTTTGTTTTCGTCCATAAGTTTAGTAGTGAATGTTCAGAGCGCGTGTTTAGATCGACACGATTAAGGAAATCTAAAGCTAAAGCAAAACAAAGTATAAACACTCTCACCTTAAGCGGAAGATGGTGATGAAGATGAGTGTTTAGAATTGTTTGGCAATTTTGCGGGTGTAAACAACAACAAGTGTTATGTGAAACTATTTATTGAATGGTAGCACCTAACAATAAAGTGAATGAATAATAAATTTGCCCAATGATGTTGTTATAAAATTGAGTGAATGAATGCGAAAGTGTAATACAAATTGTTATTGTAGTAAAATAACAAGAATGCATTAAGGCTGGCGTTGCCTATCGTTAGTAATTAGTGTTGCCATATTAGCTTTGTGTGGGCCTAAGTTTACAGTTTTAGTGTGAGTGGCTGTGTGTGTAAGAGAGAGGGAGTTAGTTTAATGACATCGATTAGAAAAACAATAACAACAATAAGCAAAGGATTAGTGAAAGTGTAAGCCTTAAATCACAACTTAAATTGATTATAATAAAAATAATAACAAAAAATAAAATAAAAAGTATAATAAATAGTAGAAATAACGGAAAAAAAATAAGTTGTACAATGACTAGTCTTGTAGTGCCGCTATAAATAACTAAGCCATAGTTCCTCCAGATTTTTCCTTGTTTTTTTTTTGTAGTGTTTGTTAAAATAATCACTGTGAATCGTACCACAAGCAAATCTCAATATAAACAACAACAACTACACAAACAACAAAAAGGTATCTCCAAATTGGAATTTTATTGATTTTCTTGTCATAAGTTTGGCCAACTATTAGTGAATTTGCTCGATTGTGTATGTGAGTGTGTGTGTGCGTGAAGGTAAATAAATATTTAATAAGTTTCTGTATTTCTTCACAACATTTACTTGTTTTTATCGAAATACCCTACACTCTTTCCACATCTAAAGCAACATCATTGGACATACCATTATTGTCCTGTTGCTAGCCGGTAATTACCCAAAATAGATTGCCTTGCAACCTATGCTTAGAGGTATGTGAACACAGCTGCGTGTCTCTGAATATTAACGACTTTCTGTGTGTGTGTAAGTATGTCGTATGTCTACTGAAATAGTCAATCATTCATTTCCTTTAGAAATTGAATTTGTAATGAATGTAACAAATTAAGGGAAATCACATTAGGATCGATTTTAGGAAGCAGGGTTGGTAGAAAATCTCGTAAAATTTGAATTGTGGTTTCATGTACAAGAAATAAATAAAAAACGTTTAAAAAGGAGTTAACCCTTCAGGGCACTAAAGTCAATTGAACTTTATTGTAGTAATTATTATGGTTTAGTTTAAATGTCCCCAATATGGGAAAGATTCCGTTACTTTAATATTTTTTGTGTACTGAACGTACGTACGTAAAAATGCCTTAATAAAAATAAAAAATAATAAAATTTACTAAATTGGTATTTACCATAAAATAGATCAGAATTTACTAAAATTTTTAAATCACATTAGGTTTGATTTTAGGAAGCAGGTTTGGTAGAAAATCTGGTAACATTTGAATTGTTGTTTCATGTACAAGAAATAAATGAAAAACGTTTAACTACATTCTAAAGGAGTGAACCCTTCAGGGCATTAAAGTCAATTGAACTTTATTTTAGTTCATGGTAATTCTTATGGTTTACTTTAAATTTCGCCAATATGGGAAATATTCCGTCGTTTTTTGTGTACGTTAAATAAATGAATTAATAAATAACAAAAAATAATAAAATTTATTAAAGTATATCACCATTTATTAAATTTGTAAATTCTACCTAAACTGTTGCCACAGTTGGTAGAACTCTACCAAAAATGATATTTTTGTACACTGAAAAAAAATATTGTCGTGAGGTCAAAGATTTCATGTCTTTAAAATAAGAATGCAAATTTTGCTTACCATAGAAGACGCATTTCTCTAATATAAAGTTTTTTTCCTTGACCAAAGGTCGATAAACTTTTCAATGAAGTCGTATTGTCCTTATAATTAAGTGATTTGATTTAAAAATGGATATCATAACATGAAAGAAAAAATGTTTGGGCTAAGGTCAACTTGACTTTAATAATTTAGAAAAAATCTTTAAATTTAATGAAATTGTCTTTAAATTTTTTGTCTTTTTGCATTTTGACTACAAAGCAAAAAATCGTTCAAATATAGGACATGTTTTTCAACACTTTATTTTAAAGACGGTTTTTACTTGAAACACAGCATAATTTCTACTAGAAGTCGAGCATATGAAGAAAAAAAAGCTGAAAAAGCGAAAAATTAAAATTTGCTTCCTAGAAGCAAGTACACAAAACCCGATTTTAAAAGAGAATTGTGTCTTAAAAGTATCCTTACTTGTATTCTCCGCTTCTTTGGCTCGGAATCAATACCAAATTTTTTAAAGTAAAGACAAAATCTTTGGAACCGGGTATGCTTTTTTTTCAGTGTACTGTTTGGGAGATTGGTAGAATTTTTGATGGTTTGGTAGATTTTGCAATATATCCCACTTCAACTAAGAGGTACCTCAATTTTTTAAAGAAATAAAATTTTGACAGAATTCCTATAGAAACAAAATTTAAGCAAAATTTCTATAGATATAAAATTTTGACAAAATTTTCTATAGAAATAAAATTTTGCAAATTTTTTATAGAAATAAAATTTTGACAAAATTTTCAATAGAAATAAAATTTTAAGAAAATTTTCAATAGAAATAAAATTTTAAGAAAAATTTCTATAGAAATAAAATTAAAAAAAAAAAAATACTATAGAAATAAAATTTTAAGCAAATTTTCTTTAGAAATAAAATTTTAAGAAAAATTTCTATAGAAATAAAATTTTAAAAAATTTTCTATAGAAATACAATTTTGAAAAAATTTTCTATACAAAAAAAAAAAAAATTATACAAAATTTTCTATAAAAATAAAATTTTCACAAAATTGTCTATAAAAATAAAATTTTGACCAAATTTTCTATAGAAATAAAATTTTGACAACATTTTCTATAGAAATAAATTTTTAACAAAATTTTCAATAGCAATAAAATTTTAAGAAAATTTTCTATAAAAATAAAATTTTAAGAAAAATTTCTATAGAAACAAAATTTTAAACAAAATTTCTATAGAAATAACATTTTGACAAAAATTTCTATAAAAATAAAATTTTCACAAAATTTTCTATAAAAATAAAATTTTGACCAAATTTTCTATAGGAATAAAATTTTGACAAAATTTTCAATAGAAATAAAATTTTGACAAAATTTTCTATAGAAATAAAATTTTGATAAAATTTTCTATAGAAGTACGATTTTGAAAAAAATTATAGAAATAAAATTTAAAAAAAATTCTATAGAAATAAAGTTTTGAGAACTTTTTCTATAAAAATGAAATTTTGACATTTTCTATAGAAATAAAATTTTGAGAATTTTGAAATAAAAATTTTATCAAAACTTCAAAATAAGAATTTTTAAATTTGGTAGATTTTTGGTTTTTTTTTTCAACAAAATGTTGATAAAATTTTCTTTAGAAGTAACATTTTGACAAAATTTTCTTTAGAAACAAAATTTTCTATAGAAATAAAAATTTTTACACAATTGTCTATAGAAATAAAAATTTTACAAAATTTTGACAAAATTTTCAATAGAAATAAAATTTAACAAAATTTTCAATAGAAATAAAATTTTGACAAAATTTTCTATAGAGATAAAATTTTGAAATAGAAATAAAATTTTAAGAAAATTTTCTATAGAAATTAAATTTTAAGAAAAATTTATATAGAAATAAAATTGTAAAAAAATTTTCTATAGAAATACAATTTTGAAAAAATTTTCTATACAAAAACAACTTTACAAAATTTTCTATAGAAATAAAATTTTGACAAAATTTTCAATTGAAATTAAATTTTGACAAAATTTTCGATAGAAATAAAATTTTGACAACATTTTCTATAGAAATAAAATTTTGATAAAATTTTGACAAAATTTTCTATAGAAGTACGATTTTGAAAAAAAAATTATAGAAATAAAATTTAAAAAAAATCTATAGAAATAAAATTTTGAGAACATTTTCTATAGAAATGAAATTTTGACATTTTCTATAAAAATAAAATTTTGAGAATTTTGAAATAAAAATTTGATCAAAACTTCAAAATAAGAATTTTTAAATTTGGTAGATTTTTGGTATTTTTTTCAATAAAATTTTGATAAAATTTTCTTTAGAAATAACATTTTAACAAAATTTTCTATAGAAATAACATTGTCTATAGAAATAGAAATTTTACAAAATTTTGACAACATTTTTAGAAAGAAATAAAATTTTGACAAAATTTTCTATAGAAATAAAATTTTGAAAAAATTTTCTACAGAAATAAAATGTTGACAAAATTTTCTATAGAAATGAAATTTTGACATTTTCTATAGAAATAAAATTTTGAGGAAATTTTCTATAGAAATAAAATTTTGACAAAAATTTGATCAAAACTTCAAAATAAGAATTTTTAAATTTCGTAGATTTTTGGTATTTTTTTTTTTCAATAAAATTTTGATAAAATTTTCTTTAGAAGTAAAATTTTGACAAAATTTTCTTTAGAAACAAAATTTTCTATAGAAATGAAATTTTTACACAATTGTCTATAGAAATAAAAATTTTACAAAATTTCCTATAAAAGAAAACTTTTGACAACATTTTCTATAAAACAAAAATTTTGACAAAATTTTCTATAGAAAAAAAAAATTTTTTGACAAAGTTTTCTATAGAAATAAAATTTTGACAAAATTTTCTAAAAAAATAAAAATAAAAAAATTTTCTAAAAAAATAAAATTTTGACAAAATATGAGCAAAATAAATTTTTCATATAAAAATTAAAATTTTTTAGGATTTGGATGCAATTTTTAATTTTTTTGGGGCTGGTCACGAATTAAAGTTTAATTCCTTTCCCTATCAAATTCAGAAGGATAGACCACCCTCAAGCTTATCCGAAGGAGAAATTCGGGAAGCTTTTCTTCAAGTTGGAAAAGGCATGAGGGAGGTCTCCTCTCCGTCAAAAAGCAGATACCCCACATTAATTCCAACCTCCCTCCACGTTCATTGTAAATTTTAAGTAAATCGGGGAATTTTAGTTTTTTTTACACTATATTCAAAAAAGTCCTGCAAAAAAGTCGTATTGTATCTTTGTGTAAACGCCAACACCAATTGTTCCCAAAAATCGGAGAACATAAACGCAATTGTCAAAATGTCGGACAAGTGGGAGGTCCATCTTCCCGTTCAAATATCAAAACATCAGGTATCCCATTTTAATTGCATAACCTCCACCCACGTCCTCTATAAATTTATCAATCTGATAAAAGACACACTGTTAGAAAAATATGTTTTATATATGTTCCGATATAAACAAAATGTGTTTCGGGCACAATTTTTAAACACAATATATTTAAGGGCAAACATGTAATGTTCCTAAACTAACACAAAATGTTTGGGACACATATGTTAATATGTTGGAATATATTATGTTTGGGGCATGAATGTTTCATAAAAATAATATGTGTGAATGTAAACATATATAAATTTACAAATTTCGAGTAAACATATATATGCTGTGATACTTTATTCAGAGAGCGACAGAGAGAGAGAGAGAGTTAGTATAGAGAAATAAATAGAGATGGAAACCGGGAGGGTTGAATAAAAAGATATCAACATAACACAGCGAGAGAATGAAATGAGAGCAATTTCTGTGAAACCGCTTGTATGTTGTTTCGGAAAACTGTTTCATGATAAGGCCAAAAATTTAATATGCTTAAGTCTAAATATTATTTAATTTGAATATTAGAATGAGTATTCGGAATCAAGAGAATAGACATTTGAAAAACAACAGCATATTACAGAAAAAGATGCGAAGAACTCAAAAATTTCGTGGAAGTGAAAATTATGTGAGGGAATGAGCACAATCTTTTTTGAGGAATTCTTCCAAGCATATACTATTTTTGGACTCAAAATGCTTCCAAACATATAATATGCTCACATAAAACAAACATATTAATGTTTCGGCAGTATCCAATAATATATGTGCTTCCTGCAAAATATGTTTGGAACATATGTTAGAGAAGCGATTTTTCTTGAGGGTGCAGGGCCCCTTCCCAACCAACTATCGAAAAATGCGATAACGGATCCTTGTCTGGACGACACACCTAAACGTATAACTTGGATCCAATTTTTAAAAAGTCAGTCAAGGAGGAGGTCCCCCTCCCCTACCAGATATCAAAAAATCAGGTTACTATTTTCAGCAAATGATCACCCTTTATGTTCTCTGAAAATATCAAGTAAATTGGTAAGCGTCCAGAATGGAGATCGGTTTATATGGAAACTAAGCCAAAGTTATATCTAAATAAGGTCTGATATTTAATATTCCCAGCGACCTATTGCTATAATAAAAACTGTCGAATGATGGTATTGGTTTTTCTTTTTGATGAACAAACCATTGTATCGCCATTTTTGACATTACATCATTGTGACATATCAATTAAAAAATGTCATTACAAGGCAAGGATTATCATAAAGTAATAAACACCATATATGTTGATTAATCTTTTTTTTTTGTAATGGTAGTTTTTTAACCAAGATTGATTATGCACTGAAAAAAAAAGCATGGCCGGTTCCAAATATTTTGTCTTTACTTTAAAAATTTTGGTATTGATTCCGAGCCAAAGAATTTTTAAAGTTAAATTGACCTTACCCCAAAAAATTTTTCTTTCATGTTATGATACCCCTTTTTAAGTCAAATCACTTAATTATAAGGACAATACGACTTCATTGAAAAGTTTATTGACTTTTGGACAAAGAAAAAAACTTTATTTTAGAGAAATGCGTATTTTATGCTAAGTAAAATTTGCATTCGTATTTTAAGGACATGAAATCTTTGGCCTCACGACAATATTTTTTTCAGTGTGCTATGAAACAGATTTGTACTCCAATTGCACTGACAGTGACACTGCAATTGACAAGTAGGATTTTTTTTTTTAATTTAATTGAATCCACTGTTGATATCCTTGCATATACACATATAGGTTATCAAAATTTAAAAAAAAAAACTATTTTACTACTCGAGGAAAATCCTGCGTAATAGCGAAATTTATGAAAATAGATAATAAAGGGTGATTTGTTAAGAGCTTGATAACTTTTTAAAAAAAAAAACGCATAAAATTTGCAAAATCTCATCGGTTCTTTATTTGAAACGTTAGATTGGTCCATGACATTTACTTTTTGAAGATAATTTCATTTAAATGTTGACCGCGGCTGCGTCTTAGGTGGTCCATTCGGAAAGTCCAATTTTGGGCAACTTTTTCGAGCATTTCGGCCGGAATAGCCCGAATTTCTTCGGAAATGTTGTCTTCCAAAGCTGGAATAGTTGCTGGCTTATTTCTGTAGACTTTAGACTTGACGTAGCCCCACAAAAAATAGTCTAAAGGCGTCAAATCGCATGATCTTGGTGGCCAACTTACCGGTCCATTTCTTGAGATGAATTGTTCTCCGAAGTTTTCCCTCAAAATGGCCATAGAATCGAGAGCTGTGTGGCATGTAGCGCCATCTTGTTGAAACCACATGTCAACCAAGTTCAGTTCTTCCATTTTTGGCAACAAAAAGTTTGTTAGCATCGAACGATAGCGATCGCCATTCACCGTAACGTTGCGTCCAACAGCATCTTTGAAAAAATACGGTCCAATGATTCCACCAGCGTACAAACCACACCAAACAGTGCATTTTTCGGGATGCATGGGCAGTTCTTGAACGGCCTCTGGTTGCTCTTCACTCCAAATGCGGCAATTTTGCTTATTTACGTAGCCATTCAACCAGAAATGAGCCTCATCGCTGAACAAAATTTGTCGATAAAAAAGCGGATTTTCTGCCAACTTTTCTAGGGCCCATTCACTGAAAATTCGACGTTGTGGCAGATCGTTCGGCTATTCATGATGAAATGTCAAAGCATACTGAGCATCTTTCTCTTTGACACCATGTCTGAAATCCCACGTGATCTGTCAAATACTAATGCATGAAAATCCTAACCTCAAAAGAATCACCCTTTAGAAGCCAACCCCAAATAGTCAGTAAAAAAATTATGGCGCCTGAAAATAGGCAAAGAAATTTTGAACCGAGTACTCATCTGAACTGTTAAAGTTAAAGGATTGGTTGTCGATGAAAAGGAGATAAAATCATTGATGGGTTTATTTAGATAAACAAACATATGAAATAATCAGTGCCACTTTTTTTAAAGCAAGTGTGCCACCTTTCATTGAGAGTGAAACTTTTTGTGATACTTTTATACATTTTCAACGGTAACGTTGCCTTATAGATTCTACCGGGGCGAATTCAGCGACGTTATTATTGAAACCAGGGCTGTGGAGTCGGAGCCGGAGTCGAAGACTGACGATTTTGCTGGAGTCGGAGTCGAGGCTAATAAGAAATGCTGGAGTCGGTGCCGGAGTCAAGCAAAATTGACTCGACTCCACAGCCCTGATTGAAACTATTTTTTATACCCTCCATCATAAGATGGGGGTATATTAACTTTGTCATTCCGTTTGTAACACATCGAAATATTGCTCTAAGACCCTATAAAGTATATATATTCTGGGTCGTGGTGAAATTCTGAGTCGATCTAAGCATGTCCGTCCGTCCGTCCGTCCGTCTGTTGAAATCACGCTAACTTCCGAACGAAACAAGCTATCGACTTGAAACTTGGCACAAGTAGTTGTTATCGATGTAGGTCGGATGGTATTGAAAATCGGTCCACTTTTACGTATACCCCCCATATAAAGGGACCCTCAGATTTGGCTTGTGGAGCTTCTAGCAGAAGCATATTTCATCCGATCCGGCTGAAATTTGGTATATGGTGTTGGTATATGGTCTCTAACAACCATGCAAAAATTGGTCCACATCGGTCCATAATTATATATAGCCCCCATATAAACCGATCCCCAGATTTGGCTTGCGGAGCCTGAAAGAGAAGCAAATTTCATCCGATCCGCCTGAAATTTGGTACATGGTGTTGGTATATGGCCTCTAACAACCGTGCAAAAATTGGTTCACATCGGTCCATAAGTATATATAGCCCCCATATAAACCGATCCCCAGATTTGGCTTGCGGAGCCTCAAAGAGAAGAAAATTTCATCCGATCCGGCTGAAATTTGGTACATGATGTTGGTATATGGTCTCTAACAACCATGCAAAAATTGGTCCATATCGGTCCATAATTATATATAGCCTCCATATAAACCGATCCCCAGATTTGGTTTGTGGAGCCTCAAAGAGAAGCAAATTTCATCCGATCCGGCTGAAATTTGGTACATGATGTTGGTATATGGTCTCTAACAACCATGCAAAAATTGGTCCACATCGGTCCATAATTATATATAGGCCCCATATAAACCGATCTCCAGATTTGGCTTGCGAAGCCTCAAAGAGAAGCAAATTGCATCCGATCCGGCTGAAATTTGGTACATGGCATTGGTATATGGTCTCTAACAACCGTGCCAGAATTGGTCCATATCGGTCCATAATTATATATAGGCCCCATATAAACCGATCTCCAGATTTGGCTTGCGAAGCCTCAAAGAGAAGCAAATTGCATCCGATCCGGCTGAAATTTGGTACATGGTATTGGTATATGGTCTCTAACAACCGTGCCAGAATTGGTCCATATCGGTCCATAATTATATATAGCCCCCATATAAAACGTTCTCCAGATTTGACCTCCGGAGCTTCTTGGAGGAGCAAAATTCATCCGATCCGGGTCAAATTAGGAACGTGGTGTTAGTATATGGTCGCTAACAACCATACCAAAATTGGTCCAAATCGGTTCATAATCATGGTTGCCACTAGAGCCAAAAATAATCTACCAAAATTTTATTTCTATAGAAAAATTTTGTCAAAATTTTATTTCTAGATAAAATTTTGTTAAATTTTTATTCGGTTCATAATAAAATTTTCATCATTGTCAAAATTTTATTTCTATAGAAAATTTTGTCAAAATTTTATTTCTATAGAAAATTTTGTTCAAATTTTATTCGGTTCATAATCATGGTTGCCACTCGAGCCAAAAATAATCTACCAAGATTTTATTTCTATAGAAAATTTTGTCAAAAGTTTATTTCTATAGAAAATTTTGTTAAAATTTTATTTCCGTAGAAATTTTTGTCAAAATTTTCTTTCTATAGAATGTTTTGTCAAAATTTTTATTTCTATAGAAAATTTTGTGAAAATTTTATTTCTATAGAAAATTTTGTTAAAATTTTATTTCTGTAGAAAATTTTGTCAAAATTTTATGTCTACTTTGTCAAACTGAATTATATACGTATTGGATCGATCTTTTTTGATTTAATATATACCACGTATGGACTTACATACAATTTAGAAGATGGTGTTAGGAGGTTTTAAGATACCTTGCCATCGGCAAGCGTTACCGAAACTTAAGTAATTCGATTCTGGATGACAGTGTTTAGAAGAAGTTTCTACGCAATCCATGATGGAGGGTACATAAGCTTCGGCCTGGCCGAACTTACGGCCGTATATACTTGTTTTTTGTTCCCATTAAACACCCTTAATATTAATGCTATTATACACACATATGTTACATAAATTATTATTTGGATTATTCCACACTATTGATGGATAGTGTCTGTCTATTGACCTATTAAAATAGTCAGTTTATATATGATAGCTTTTTGGCTCTGAGCCAGATTAGCGGCAGCTTCAATTTAAATGCTCAAACAATGAGTTCCTAAAAATATTATCTTTATTAACAGTCATCAATCATTTCAAATGTTAATATATTTATGTATGTATTGAAATGAGATAGGCAAACAGAGAAACAGGCAGACAGATAGACAGAGATAATAATGCGAATAATTACAATAAGCATATTTTCAGATTACATCCTCTCTCAAATCACAAATCAAATTGCTATGTAAATTGGGAAATTTTAAAGGACGAACATAATGCATTTAAATGAAGAACTAAAATTGAAGTGATTTAATTTTCAGCGATGAAGAGAGAAATTATTTTACTATGAGGGACAAAAATTCAATCAATTTCAATGAGAATGTGAAAATTTTTTGATCAAAGAACGTTTTTTTTGGAGAGCTAAATCTCAATTTCCTTTAATTAGTGTCAGGACTTTTGCAAGTATCTTCAAGGTAGCCACCATCAATTTTTGATGGAGGAGGAGGTTTGACTTTAGTTCTTTCAAGAATTTCTAAAATGTACACATAACCTTATAACGAAACTGGCATAATTATGAGTACTCGTATGTTTACCTATCAATGACTCCATAATATTTATCGTTCAAGGATCTATCGTTATTGTTTCAAAAGGAATAATTAATCATATAAAACAAGGCGTTAACCCAAAAAGTTTTATAGGTTATTGTAAATATATATTTTTGTTATTTGTCATTTACCATTTCCCCTTGTATGGATCAATAAATTTAATGGTCTCATATGGATTAGTCATAAATGTGATTTAAATTAGGATTCTAAACAAATTAAGGTTATACATATATCATAAGAAAGGCTATAAGCCATAAAATTTATATTTTCCTATACCACATGCAAAGATGCTCACCTCCTACAGAAAAACATATTGTGAAAATCGGGCAATAAATTTATGTAAGAGCTATATGTAAGTCTGAATAAGACGGGCTAATACATCTAAATTACAAATCTCAGTAACATTGGATAATAATTAAATAATTGTGAAAATCTTACGATACCTACACGGATGAAAAAGGCTGTTTTTCATATGTTTGGCTATAAACATTATATGTTTGGAACACAAATTTTTAAACACAATATTTTTGAGTGCAAGCATATAATGTTCATAAACTAGCATAACATGTTTGGGACATATATGTTAATATGTTAGAACATATTATGTTTGGGACGTAAAATGTTTGTAAATATAAAATGTTTGGATGCAAACATATATTAATTTAGAAATAGCCTATAAACATATATGTGTTTAGTAGCTTGGAGCGCTATTTAACAGGGAGCGATATTGAATTAAGTTGGTGGTTGTTGCTTGTTATTACAAAATTAACATTTTATTTTTCCTTGGGCAATTGATCAGCTACTTCTTTGATCCTTACAAACTGTGTGGTCCGCTGTTCGAATCCCCGTCCGGCAAAAGGTAAAATTAAAATAAAAAAATCATACAATTGAATAATTTCTTCTACAATGTTTGTATTACAGAAAAAGGTACTAAGAACTAAAAAATCTCGTGGAAGTGAGAAAGATGTGGGGGAATATACAATTGGGCAGAAACAAAATTTTGAGCATTCAGGTCGAAAACCTATGTTGTTAGCACCTATATTACCTGTTTATTTTCATAATTCGTTATGATTGTAAATATATAAATAAATAACTAAAATTTTGAGCACAATATTGTTTGGGAGAATTTTTTTAAGCATATAATATTTTTGGGTGCAAAATGCTTCCAAACATATTATATGTTCACATAATAACATATTGTTTTTTGGAAGACAACATTATTGAATTTGGATGCAAAAATACAAAATGTTTGAAACTTAGACTACCCAAACATATATTGTTTAGACTAATATGCTTTCAAACATATTATATATTGGAAGAGATCAAACATATAAATGTTTGGGCAATACCCAAAAATGTATATGCTTGAAGCAAAATATGTTTGGGAGTATATGTTACAGAAGCGATTTTTTGTGAGCGTGTATATATGAGAGCTTTATCTAAATCTGAACTGATTTGGATGATATTTTGCTGGTTTAGGTGCTAGTTACTATAGAAAATTAATTTGTGCCAGCTTTAAGTAAGATTGGTTAATAAATAATATTTGGGAAAATCGGGCAATACTATGCAATACAATTCTTCTATAGAAATAAAATTTTGACAAAATTTTCTATAGAAATAAAATTTTGACAAAATTTTCTATAGAAATAAAATTTTGACAAAATTTTTTAGAGAAAGAAATGACAAAATTTTCTATAGAAATAAAATTTTGAAAATAGTGTATATAGAAATGAAATTTTAAGAAAATTTTCTTTAGAAATAAAATGTTGAGGAAATTTTCAATAGATATAAAATTTTTACAAAATTTTCTATAGAAATAAAAATTTGACAAAATTTTCTATAGAAATAAAATTTTGACAAAATTTTTTAGAGAAAAACAAGTAAGGAAAGTCTAAAGTCGGGCGGGGCCGACTATATTATACCCGGCACCACTTTGTAGATCTAAATTTTCGATACCATATCACATCCGTCAAATGTGTTGGGGGCTATATATAAAGGTTTGTTCCAAATACATACATTTAAATATCACTCGATCTGGACAGAATTTGATAGACTTCCACAAAATGTATAGACTCAAAATTTAAGTCGGCTAATGCACTAGGGTGGAACACAATTTAAGTAAAAAAAAATGGGAAACATTTAAATCTGAAGCAATTTTAAGGAAACTTCGAAAAAGTTTATTTATGATTTATCGCTCGATATATATGTATTAGAAGTTTAGGAAAATTAGATTCATTTTTACAACTTTTCGACTAAGCAGTGCCGATTTAACAAGGAAAATGTTGGTATTTTGACCATTTTTGTCGAAATCAGAAAAACATATATATGGGAGCTATATCTAAATCTGAACCGATTTCAACCAAATTTGGCACGCATAGCTACAATGCTAATTCTACTCCCTGTGCAAAATTTCAATTAAATCGTAGCAAAAAATTGGCCTCTGTGGTCATATGAGTGTAAATCGGGCGAAAGCTATATATGGGAGCTATATCTAAATCTGAACCGATTTCAACCAAATTTGGCACACATAGCTACAATGCTAATTCTACTTCCTGTGCAAAATTTCAACTAATTCGGAGCAAAAAGTTGGCCTCTGTGGTCATATGAGTGTAAATCGGGCGAAAGCTATATATGGGAGCTATATCTAAATCTGAACCGATTTCAACCAAATTTGACACGCATAGCTATAATGCTAATTCTACTCCCTGTGCAAAATTTCAACTAAATCGGAGCAAAAAATTGGCCTCTGTTGGCAAATGAGTGTAAATCGGGCGAAAGCTATATATGGGAGCTATATATAAATCTGAACCGATTTGGCTGATATTTTGCAAGTTTTTCGAGACTCTTAAAATATTCGAATGTACTGAATTTGAGGAAGATCGGTTGATATACACGCCAATTATGACCAGATCGGTGAAAAATATATATGGCAGCTATATCTAAATCTGAACCGATTTTTTCCAAAATCAATACGGATCGTCTCTGAGCTGAAACAGGATACTATACCAAATTTTAGGACAATCGGACTAAAACTGCGAGCTGTACTTTGCACACAAAAATACATCAACAGACAGACAGACAGACGGACATCGCTAAATTGACTCAGAATTTAATTCTAAGACGATCGGTATACTAAACGATGGGTCTCAGACTTTTCCTTCTTGGAGTTACATACAAATGCACAAACTTATTATACCCTGTACCACCATTAGCGTAGCTAGACAATTTTCCTAGAGGGGGCTATAGCCCCCCTAGCTAAAACTTTATAGACTGAACTTATAGGTTCAACTAATGTTTTATTTCATAAAATTGAATAAAAAATAGACATCAAAATAGCTCGACAATCAACTAAAAGTACCCTACGATAAATTGGTGCAAATTGCCACTGATGGACCTATCACAGAACTGGTACCTGTGCTCCAGTTAGTTGCAATTTTCACATTTAGTGAAATAAAATTATCAGAATAACCTTTTGTTCGACATATTTCAATTTTTTTTTTCATTTCGGGTTCGATTAGGAGCCCAAATTGAAAGAGATTTCTAAGAGTTTGTCCGAGACTGGTTCCTGAGGACCTGTTTATGGGTTGCTTCTGCTAAATTGTCCCAGGACGTGTCCTTTGGGATGAGTCCAAGACGCGTTCTATGACAAACCCGTCAATGACAAACCCATGTTAAAGTGGACGGTCCCTTCCATACGTTTTGATCAGAACTGGGACTGGTCCATACACACCAGGGACTAGTCCTGTACCAGTTCTGTGGTTGATCCATTTCCCTTAGGGTAGTTCCACACTTTTCCCAGCAAAAAATTGGGAGTTGTTCTAAAAGCACAACTTTAAAAGCACTTCCAAAAATGTCTTCACAAAGAAGTTAACTATTTTAACTACATAGGAAGTTTTTTTTCTTTATTTTTTTATATTTTAATGCGTAATTTTTTGTTTTCTTTTTTTAAATAGTTTAAAAAAAGAGTAAGAATAAATAAAATGGTAAAATTATTCAAATTTTGCCACAAAAATGCTAAATCCATTATAGAAAAATCGATAATATTTGAAAAAACGTTTCAAACAAGCGTTAGAATGCATTAAAAATCATAAAAAAGTATAAAAATTATTTATTTGGGAAAATATCCCAAAATTTTTAATTCACATTCAAAACACTGAATTCGGATCACACCTTAAGAAGTGATGCAAATTCATTGCAGCGGTTGCTGAAACGGTGGACATTCGTTCTATGACAAGTTCATATTACATTCATCGCTTCTCCGCCAATTTTGTACCACTTCCAGACCCAAAAAGAACATTTTCACTTCTTTTTTGGCGACGCTTTTTTGGAGCATTATTAAGAAATTAATTTATGAAAGAATAGTTTTAATATCTATTACTATTTTTTATTCAACTAAATCATAAGTTCAACCACAGCTTTATTTCATAAATATCAGACTTCTACCACAACCCAAGTAATTCGATTGTGCATGAAAGTCTTTAGTGGAACTTTGTGCGTTGTACTAGTATATACTTGTTTAATTTTTATAAAAATGTAAAATCGTAAAAGGTTTTCAAATTCTGGGGGGTCTAAGCCCCCTCCCCAGAGGCCTTCCTACGCTTATGTGTACCACAGTAGTGGTGAAGGGTATAAAAATGACAAAATTTTGTATAGAAATAAAATTTTGAAAATAGTGTATATAGAAATGAAATTTTAAGAAAAATTTCTTTAGAAATAAAATGTTGAGGAAATTTTCTTTAGAAACAATACTTTGAGGAAATTTTCAATAGAAATAAAATTTTTACAAAATTTTCTATAGAAATACGATTTTGAAAAAAAAAATATAGAAATAAAGTTTAAAAAAAAAAATTCTATAGAAATAAAATGTTGATAACATTTTCTACAGAAATAAAATTTTGACATTATTTTTTATCAAAAATTTCAAAATAAGAATTTTTAAAATTTTGACAAAATTTTCTATAGAACTAAAATTTTTACACAATTTTCTATAGAAATAAAATTTGTACACAATTTTCTATAGAAATAAAATTTTTACAAAATTTTCCATAGAAGGAAAATTTTGGCAAAATTTTCTATAAAAATAAAATTTTTACAAACTTTTGACAAAATTTTCTATAGAAATAAAATTTTTACAAAATTTTCTATAGAAATAAAGTTTTTACAAAATTTTCTATAGAAATTAAATTTTCTATAGAAATAAAATTTTGACAACATTTTCTATAGAAACAAAATTTTAGCAAATTTTCCTATTTTTCACTGCAATGTGGAACGCCGTTCGGACTCGGCTATAAGAAGGAAGTCCCTTGTCATTGAGCTTAACATGGAATCGGGCAGCACTCAGTGATAAGAGAGAAGTTCACCAATGTGGTATCAGAATGGACTGAATAGTCTAAGTGAGCCTAATACATCGGGCTGCCATCTAACCTACCCTATTCGTGGCCAAAACAAAAATCTACCAAACTTTGAAGAAAATTTTACTAAAAATCTAACAAATTAAAAAACATATATATTTTGAAGTTTTTGACTTTGGTCGATGGTCTTATATAGATGACTTAAAACGGAAAACCAAAATTTTTAATAATATCGAATTTATAAATTTTTTTTGTTGTTTTTTGATTTCAGCTTAAAAACATGCATTGACAAAACTTGTAGTAGAGGATGCTGATGAGGAATGTGGTAATTCCGAAACGTGCGTCCATCCAACCATCTTGCAGTCTATAGGGCTTTGCCCAAATAAATTTGACAAACATTCTTTTCTTCTGTTGGTTAAGCTACACTTGTAGTTTAGTCAATGCATGCACACAAAAATTTTTTTTTCTGATTCAATCACGAAATTAATTGATCCAATTAATTTTTAATTGAAATGTCTTCAATCACAGAAATGATAGTATCAATTAAAAAATTAATTGAAGGTTAATTAAAAAATTAATTGATACTATTATTTTTGTGATTGATTTTTGTTTCAATTAAAAAATTTGTTGAATCAATAACATTTTTAATTGAATATTTTTTAAAACTCAATTCAAATTTTAATTGGAAAAATTTTCGTGAAATTTTTTTGTGTGTGGTTGTAAGCTGAAAACAAAAAACAACAATAATGCTTAAAGAACAAAAACCAACAATACAAAACAAAACGAATAACATTTTTTTTCTATAGAATATTTTGACAAAATTTTATTTCAGTACAAAATTTTGTCAAAATTTTATTTCTATAGAAAATTTTGTCAAAATTTTATTTCTGTAGATAATATTGTCCAAATTTTATTTCTATAGAAAATTTTGTCAAAATTTTAGTTCTATAGAAATTTTTTTCAAATTTTATTTCTATAGAAAATGTTGCCAAAATTTTTTTTCTATAGAAATTTTTTTCAAATTTTTATTTCTATAGAAAATTTTGCCAAATTTTATTTCTATAGAAAATGTTGCCAAATTTTTTTTTCTATAGAAATTTTTTTCAAATTTTTATTTCTATAGAAAATTTTGCCAAAATTTTAATTTTATTCTATAGAAAATTTTGTCAAAATTTTATTTCTATAGAAAATTTTCTCAAATTTTCATTTTTATAGAAAATTTTCTCAACATTTTATTTCTATAGAAAAATTTGTCAAAATTTTATTTCTATAGAAAATTTTGCAAAAATGTTATTTCTATAGAATTTTTTGTCAAAATTTTATTTCTATAGAAAATTTTGTCAATTTTTTTTCTATAGAAAATTTTGTCAACATTTTATTTCTATAGATACTTTTGTCAAAATTTTATTTCTATAGAAAATTTTTTTAAATTTTATTTCTATAGAAAATTTTGTCAAAATTTTATTTCTGTTGATACTTTTGTCAAAATTTTATTTCTATAGAAAATTTTGTCAAAATTTTATTTCTATAGAAAACTTTGTCAAAATTTTATTTCTATAGAAAATTTTGTCAAAAATTTATTTTTTTAGAAAATTTTGTCAAAATTTTATTTCTATGAAAATTTTGCAAAAATGTTATTTCTATAGAATTTTTTGTCAAAATTTTATTTCTATAGAAAATTTTGTCAATTTCTTTTTTCTATAGAAAATTTTGTCAACATTTTATTTCTGTAGACACTTTTGTCAAAATTTTATTTCTATAGAAAATTTTGTCAAAATTTTATTTCTATAGAAAATTTTGTCAAAATTTTATTTCTATAGAAAATTTTGTCAAAAATTTATTTTTTAGAAAATTTTGTCAATTTTTTTTCTATAGAAAATTTTGTCAACATTTTATTTCTGTAGATACTTTTGTCAAAATTTTATTTCTATAGAAAATTTTGTCAAAATTTTATTTCTATAGAAAATTTTGTCAAAATTTTATTTCTGTAGATACTTTTGTCAAAATTTTATTTCTATAGAAAATTTTGTCACAATTTTATTTCTATAGAAAATTTTGTCAAAATTTTATTTCTATAGAAAATTTTGTCAAAATTTTATTTCTAAAGAGAAATTTGTCAAAATTTTATTTCTATGAAAATTTTGCAAAAATGTTATTTCTATAGAATTTTTTGTCAAAATTTTATTTCTATAGAAAATTTTGTCAATTTCTTTTTTCTATAGAAAATTTTGTCAACATTTTATTTCTGTAGATACTTTTGTCAAAATTTTATTTCTATAGAAAATTTTGTCAAAATTTTATTTCTATAGAAAATTTTGTCAAAAATTTATTTTTTAGAAAATTTTGTCAAAATTTTATTTCTATGAAAATTTTGCAAAAATTTTATTTCGATAGAAAATTTTGTCAAAATTTTATTTCTATAAAAAATTTTGTGAAAATTTTATTTCTATAGAAAGTTTTGTCAACATTTTATTTCTATAGATAATTTAGACAAAATTTTACTTCTATAGAAAATTATATTTCTATAGAAAATTTTCTCAAGTTTTTATTTTTATAGAAAATTTTCTAAACATTTTATTTCTATAGAAAAATTTGTCAAAATTTTATTTCTATAGAACATTTTTTGAAATTTTTATTTCTATAGAAAATTTTGTCTAAATTTTATTTCTATAGGAAATTTTGTCAAAATTTAAATTTTATTTCTATAGAAAATTATGTCAAAATTGTATTTCTACAGAAAATTTTGTCAACATTTTATTTCTATAGAAAATTTTGCCAAAATTTTGTTTCTGTAGAAAATTTTGTCAATAATTTTATTTCTATAGTAATTTTTGTCAAAATTTTATTTCTATAGAAAATTTTGTCAAAATTTTATTATATAGAAAATTTTGTCAAAATTTTATTTCTTTGAACATAGAAACGTTGTCAAAAGTTTATTTCTATATCAAATTTTGTCAAAATTTTATTTCTATAGAAAATTTTATTTCTATAGAAAATATTGTTAGAATTTTATTTCTATAGAAAAATCTGTCAAAAATGTATTACTATAGCAAATTTTATAAAAATTTTATTTCTATAAAAAATTTTGTGAAAAATTTATTTCTATATAAATAAAGTAACTCATAGTTGGTAGAATTCTACCAACTTTGGCAACCGTGCTAAAGAGATGATTTGTTCTTATTTCCAGATTTGAGGCACTACATTGTCTTGAACCATTTAATTATGTTATATTTTTAGCCAATTTTTTAATTAAATGAGAGTCATAAATCATTAATCCATAAATTGGAAATCTTGGGGCCCTAGTTATAGCAAATTTTTAATTTTTTAGTAGTTTTGTATCTATGTAAAACATATATAAACCACTGTCTTGGGATCAAAAATTTATAGGGATCTTGGATTTTTTTTCATAACCAAAATAAAATTTTGAAAAATTTATATTTTTGTAAACCATTTAAATAATTTAGAATTTTTAGGTAATTTTTTTATTGAAACTGGTAAGAGCTGAAAGTTCCATAAATTATTGTGCAATTTCTAAATAATTTTGTATCTTTGTAAAACTTACAAAACCACCGTCCCATACATCTTTTGGTTTAACTTCTTGTTTACTCAAGGGTTTGTAGATTTTTTTTCATTTCATTTCAAAAATATTGTCGTTATTTTCAATTATTCAGTTATAAGGAATTTAAATAATTTATTTTTTTCTAAGTTTGTCATTTATAGTAGAGTCATAAGCCACAGATCCATAAATTTGTACACTTGGTAAAACTTACATATCCACCACTGTCCCGTATAATATTTTGACTTAGAACATATTTTTCTTTTTAGGACTCTCATTTTTTTATAGCCAATATAAATCTGTTATTATCTACAGGTATGAGTTCAATGTATATTTCCTCCCCTCATGACCTTAGATATTAATATCATCCACTTTAAAGGATTATTTTTCTTCTTTCACCATAAGAACATCCATTTTTATTTTAGCTAAAAGAAGAGGGGTAAAAACGATGTATGTTGGCCTGGCGATTGGGCGGGCATTCAGATTTGGTTGCTACCTCTCTTCTCAATTTCAATGATGACCTTTAGCTTTGGGATTGTTTTTCTTTTGCCATTTTTGGAGGAAGGATTTTTTTGTCTGTTCGTATTGCTTAACAAATTATTCATTGCCATTAGTAACAGATGGACGATAGCGAACGTTTACATAAAATCTAGCAAGAATCTCCATGAGAAATACTAGAAGCTGTGGTAGGAGGAACCATATGTTAATTGAAACAAAAAGAATGTAGTAAAATAATTGGTAATTACGAGAGTGGTATGATAAGTACATAACCTCGAAGTAGGAATGTCGATCGATTCTACACAGGTAGAAAACTCTTAGCTAGATTTGTCTTTAAAATTGAGCTAACCAAACAATTTCGTTGGGAGCCACCATGGTGGTATGGTTACACGGACGAAAAATACTATTTTTCATATGTTTGGATGTAAAAATGATATGTTTAGAACTCAAAATTTTTAACACAATATTTCTAAGTGCAAGCATATAATGTACATAAACTAGAATAACATGTTTGGGACATATATGTTAATATGTTAGAACATATTATGTTGGGGACATAAAATGTTTGTAAATATTATATGCTTGGTTGCAAACATATATTAATTTAGAAATAGCCTATAAACATAGATGTGTTTAGAAAGAGAGACCTAGAGAGTATGCTGCAAGTACAACAATGGAAGTAACCAATTGGCGACTTAAAAATATACATATATACACAAAGAAAATTTCATTAAAATTTTTTTCTACCAGTGTATGCTTGAGGTGAAACATAATATGTTTTAACAATACAAACAATATTTTGTTTGGAACAATCCTAAAAATATATATGCTTGAAGCAAAATGTGTTTGGGCCATATGTTACAGAAGTGATTTTTTTTGAGGGCGTAGCCTTGCCCGCCTTGCATATGAAGGCTCACGGTTTCAATCATAGCTTCGACCAAACACTAAACAGTTTTTCAGAGATGAATTATCCGCTATTAGTTATTCTTCTGACTCAAGATAACCTCCTTGGACTCAGATTAACCCCCTGAGTCGATTTGTCCATGTATTTGTTGTTTTTTTGGCACAAGGACAAACGCTATTGAATCTAGGAAAAATCGGATCAAATTTAGATATAGCTCCCGTATATATGTATAGCCCGATTTCGACAAATGGGGTCACATTCACGGTTGTCATAGTAGGTAGAATTCTACAAAAGATGGTAGATTTTTTACTGTTTGGTCGATTGGTAGAATTCTCAATGTTATGAACTAAAATTTAAAATGTAAAGAACTAAAATTTTGACAAAATTTTCTATAAAAATAAAATTTTGATGAAATGTTCTATAGAAATAAAATTTTGACAATATTTTCTGTAAAAATAATATTTTAACAAAATTTATATTAAAATAAAATTTAGGCAAAATTTTTATAAGAATAAAATTTTGAAAAAATTTTCTATTATAATAAAATTTTGACAAAATTTTCTATAGAAATAAAATTTTGACCAAATTTTTTATAGAAATAAAATTTTGACAAAATTTTCTACACAAATACAATTTTGGCAGTATTTTATATAGAAATAAAATTTTGGATTTTTTTGGAAATAAAACTTTGACAAAATTTTCCATAGAAATACAATTTTGATAAAATGTGCTATAGAAATAAAATGTTGACTAAATTTACAAAATTTTCTATAAAAATAAAATTTTAACAAAATTTTCTATCAAAATAAAATTTTAACAAAATTTTCTATAAAAATAAAATTTTGACAAAATTTTCTACAGAAATAAAAATTTGCCAAATTTTCTAGTTTTACATAATTTTCTATAAGAAAAACATTTTGACAAAATTTTCTATTATAATAAAATGTTCACAAAATTTTCTATAAAAACACAATTTTGATAAAATTTTCTATAAAATACATTTTTGACATCCTTTTCTATATAAATAAATAAACATTTTCCATAGAAATACAATTTTGATAAAATGTTCTATAGAAATAACTTTTTTACAAAATTTTTTATAAAAATAATATTTTAACAAAATTTCTATTAAAATAAAATTTAGGCAACATTTTTTTATAAGAATAACATTTGGACAAAATTTTCTTACAAATAAAATTTCCACAAAATTTTCTATAGAAATAATTTTTGACAAAATTTTCTACAGAAATAAAATTTTGACCAAATTTTTTATAGAAATAGAATTTTGACAAAATTTTCTACACAAATAAAATTTTGGCAATATTTTATATAGAAATAAAATGTTGGCATTTTTTGTTTGGAAATAAAATTTCGGCAAAATTTTCCATAAAATGTTGACTAAATTTACAAAATTTTCTATAAAAATAAAATTTTAACAAAATGTTCTGTCAAAATAAAATTTAGGCAAATTTTTCTATAAAAATAAAATTTTGACCAAATTTTTTATAGAAATAACTTTTTTACAAAATTTTCTACACAAATACAATTTTGGCAATATTTTATATAGAAATAAAATGTTGACTAAATTTACAAAATTTTCTATAAAAATAAAATTTTAACAAAATTTTCTATCAAAATAAAATTTTAACAAAATTTTCTATCAAAATAAAATTTAGGCAAATTTGTCTATAAAAATAAAATTTTGACAAAATTTTCTATAGAAATACAATTTTTACAAAATTTTCTACAGAAATAAAATTTTGACAAAATTTTCTACACAAATACAATATTGGCAATATTTTATATAGAAATAAAATGTTGACATTCTTTTTTTTTTTAATAAAATTTTGACAAAATTTTCCATAGGAATACAATTTTGATAAAATGTGCTATAGAAATAAAATGTTGACTAAATTTACAAAATTTTCTATAAAAATAAAATTTTAACAAAATTTTCTATCAAAATAAAATTTTGGCAAATTTTCTAGTTTTACATAATTTTCCATAAGAATAACATTTCGACAAAATTTTCTACAATAATAATAAGTTCACAAAATTTTCTATAAAAATAAAATGTTGACAAAATTTTCTACAGAAATAAAATTTTGACAAAATTTTCTATAGAAATAAAATGTTGACAAAATTTACTATAGAAATAAAATTTTGACAAAAATTTCTATAGAAATAAAATTTTTGACAAAATTTTCTATAGAAGTTTCTATAGAAAAAAATTGAGGAAAATTTTCTGCAAATTCAAAATCTTTAAATAATTTAATTTTCCTATTATTATATACTATCAATGTCCATTGTGAGTAAGATCTCTCTTTATGTAGAGGGAGCTACTTTTCCATGTCGCTGCAAGCTAAAATCGTCAACACATTTACAATTTAAGGGATATTTAAACGTCCGCTTCTTTAATAACCAATTGCGTTTATCATCCTCAAATTTGGCATAAAGTAATATAATTCACTACCCTTGCAGAATTTCATCGAAAACGGTACAGATTTGTTTATAGGTCCCTTATATATGTATCGCCCGATCTTCCCAAATTTGGCCTTAATGATCTGGCTCAAAGCTGGCATAAATTAATCTTCCATAGTATTCACTAAGCCTGCAAAATATCATCCAAATCGGTTCAAATTTAGATATAGTTCCCATATATAAGTATCTACCGATTTTCCCAAATTTAGTCATAATACACTTATTTGGGAAAATCGGGAGATACTTATATATGGGAAATTTAGTCATAATACACTTATTTATTAAACGATTTTAGGTCGAAAATCTATGTTGTTAGCACCTATATTACCTGTTTATTTTCACAATTCATTATGATTGTAAATATATAAATAAATAAATAAATATTAAACGATTTTGCTCGAAGCTGGCACAAATCAATATGCAATAGTTGCACCTAAAACTGAAAAATTGGGTTAGATTTAGATATAGCTCTCATATATATATGTATCGCCCGATTTCCCCAAATTTGACCATAAAAGCTTTATTTATTAATTAATTTTACTCAAATTTCAAATTTTGATGTAGTAGTCGATCTTATTCAGACTTACAAATTTGGCTACATTATCCACACTAATTGAGCCCTTTTTTTTAATAATAGTGGGATACTCTCCCTCTCTCTCTGTATGTGTAAAATCACAAATTTGGCTACATTATCCACAGTAATTGAGCCCCTTTTTTAATATTAGTGGGATACTCTTCCTCTCCCTCTCTCTCTCTCTGTATGTGTAAAATCAAGTATAGCTCCTAATATCAGGTATATCTGTTGAGATAAAGCTCACATCAAAATGTACCCCTTAATTTTCCTAAATATGGAAATTCGCTTTATCTCCCAACCCTATTTCAAAGATACTCCACAAATGCTTATGTCTACTAATTTAGTACGGGTGGTTTAGATTAATAAATTTTTTTCAGTGTAACTAACCATAAAAAACCGCAATCTACACAATCCAATATCTTTGCTAGCTACACCCAGAGAAGGAATATGATCACCTCAAACATGTTTTAAGAGCAAAATGTTATTTTTGGGTGGTGACCATGTAACATGGTTTTCGCAACCATGTTTTTTTTCTCGGAAATCATGTATCTGATTTCGGCAAGCAGGTTATATTTGACGAGAAAATAACATTTTAGTGACAAACATGTTACATGGTCACCATACAAAAATAACATTTTGCTCTTGATACATGTTTGAGGTGATCATATTCCTTCTCTGCGTGTAGCATTCGTAATTGCTCTCCAAATTTAAAACTGAATAAAGTTTTAATATTTTTTCGGGTAACCAAAGAAATTGCCAAGAACCACCATCATCGACATCATCATTGGGCAGAGATATTTTCGTTTTAAAAAATTCATGAAATTCTTTGAGTTTTAATGCCTTTTTTCGCCAAGGCATTTTCCTTTCTATACTCAGCGATGGACGTGTGTGTGTTGTGTCTGCAATTCCTTTCATTTGGAAGATGAAATGCGTTTTAACCATTTCACAAAGAAGTGGGTGTGAGTTGGCCATAAGATTTTCGCATAATCCATGTTTTATTGAAGGAATTCTATAGTTAAGCTCATTGAGTGGCTGCTTGAGTTTTACTTTTTTTTTGTTTTGCTTGTGGGGAGGGGATTCCAGCTTTTTGTTTAATTTTCTCAAGATGCCGATAAAGTTGGTTTTTAGTGGCCATAAAATTTCCTAGCATTAATTATGCACCAAGTACTGTTCATTGACCTAGTTTTAATGTAACAGTAACATTATTGTGATGAGTGCATCACTCTACGTTGGGGGGGAAAAATAAAGAAGGACAAAATCATATATTTTTTTTGAGGAAGGTGGTCGGTCACATACATGTGCTTCTCGTGAGGAATATGAAATCTTCAAGAGGTCATAAAATATGCCTTAAAGCTTTCACATTTAATGAAAATCACAAAAACTTTTGGCTACAATTTAAAGTGTGAAAGTTAGGTGGGTATAGTAGGACCATGAGAATAGAAAGAAGAATATGTTGTCGACATATTTTAAATATCCACCAACATGGATCTTATTCAAGAAATTTATTTTATTTGAAACCCAAAAATTTTGCTACGTTTACATGAACAAAATTAAAGCGAAAGAAATAAAATTTCTATAAAAAATTTTGCAAAATTTTATTTCTATAGAAAATTTTGTCAAAATTTTATTTCTATAGAAAATTTTATCAAAATTTTATTACTATAGAAAATGTTGTCAAAATTTTATTTCTATAGAAAATTTTGTCAATATTTTATTTCTATAGACAATTTTGTAAAAAATTTATTTCTATAGAAAATTTTGTCAAAATTTTATTTCTATAGAAAATTTTGTCAAAATTTTTATTTCTATAGGAAATTTTGTCAAAATTTTATTTCTATAGAAAATTTTGTAAAAAGTTTATATCTATAGAATATTTTGTCAAAATTTTATTTCTATACACAATTTTGTCAACATTTTATTTCTATAGAAAAATTTGTCTAAATTTTATTTCTATAGAAAACTTTGTGAAAGTTTTATTTTTATTGAAAATTTTGTCAAAATTTTACTTCTATCGAAAATTTAGTCAAAATTTTATTTCTATAGAAAATTTTGTCAAAATGTTATTTCTATAGAAAATTTTGGCAAAAATTGTATTTCTTTAGAAAATTGTATTTCTAAAGGAAAATTTTGTCATAATTTTATTTCTATAGAAAATTTTGTCAAAATTTTATTTCTATAGAAAATTTTGTTTCTATAGAATATTTTGGCAAAAATTGTATTTCTATAGAAAATCTTGCCAAATTTTGTCAAAATTTTATTTCTATACACAATTTTGTCAAAATTTTATTTCTATAGAAAATTTTGTCAAAATTTTATTTCTATTGAAAATTTTGTCAAAATTTTATTTGTTTAGAAAATTTTGTCAATTTTTTTTTTCTATAGAAAATTTTTCAAAATTTTATTTCTTTTGAAAATTTTGTCAAAATTTTATTTCTTTTGAAAATTTTGTCAAAATTTTATTTCTTTTGAAAATTTTGTCAAAATTTTATTTCTTTATAAAATTTTGTCTAAATTTTATTTCTTTATAAAATTTTGTCAAAATTTTACTTCTATGGAAAATTTTGTCAAAATTTTATTTCTATGGAAAATTTTGTCAAAATTTTATTTCTATAGAAAATGTTGTCAAAATTTTATTTCTATAGAAAATTTTGTAAAAAGTTTATTTCTATAGAATATTTTGTCCAAATTTTATTTCTATAGAAAATTTTGTCAACATTTTATTTCTAAAAAAATTTTGTCAAAATTTTATTTCTATAGGAAATTGTGCCAACAATTTTATTCCTATAGAAAATGTTGTCAAAATTTTATTTCTATAGAAAATTTTGTTAAAATTTTTTTTTCTATAGAAAATGTTGTCAAAATTTTATTTCTATAGAAAACTTTGTCAAAATTATATTTGTATAGGAAATTTTGTCAAAATTTTATTTCTATAGAAAATTTTGTCAAAAAATTTATTTCTATAGAAAATTTTGTGAAAATTAAAAAAAAAACAACAAAACAAAAAATTTTATTTCTGTAAAAAATTTGTCAAAATTTTATTTCTATAGAAAATTTTGTCAAAATTTTATTTCTATAGAAAATGTTGTCAACATTTTATTTCTATAGAAAACTTTGTCAAAATTATATTTCTATAGGAAATTTTGTCAAAATTTTATTTCTATAGAAAATTTTGTCAAAATTTTATTTCTATGGAAAATTTAGTTAAAAATTTATTTCTATAGAAAAATTTATCAAAATTTTATTTCTATAGAAAATTTTGTCAAAAATTTATTTCTATAGAAAATTTTGTCAAAAATTTATTTCTATAGAAAATTTTGTGAAAATTAAAAAACAACAAAACCAAAAATTTTATTTCTGTAAAAAATTTGCCAAAATTTTATTTCCATAGAAAATTTTGTCAAAATTTTATTTCTATAGAAAATTTTGTCAAAATTTTTTTTTCTATAGAAAATTTTGTCAAAATTTTATTTCTATGGAAAATTTAGTTAAAAATTTATTTCTGTAGAAAATTTTATCAAAATTTTATTTCTATAGAAAATTTTGTGAAAATTAAAAAAACCAACAAAAACAAAAATTTTATTTCTATAAAAATTTTGCAAAATTTTATTTCTATAGAAAATTTTCTCAAAATTTTATTTCTATAGAAAATTTTGTCAAAATTTTATTTCTATAGAAAATTTTGTCAAAATTTTATTTCTGTAGAAAATTTTGTCAAAATTTTATTTCTAAAAAAAATATAGAAATTTTTTTTCAAAATTTTATTTCTATAGAAAATTTTGTCAAAATTGTATTTCTATAGAAAATTTTGTCAAAATTTTATTTCTATAGAAAATTTTGTCAAAATTTTATTTCTATAGACAATTTTGTCAAAATTTTATTTCTATAGAAAATGTTGTCAAATTTTTATTGCTATTTATTTCAAAAAAAAAAAACAACAAAAAACAAAAATTTTATTTCTATAAAAAATTTTGTCAAAATTTTATTTCTATAGAAAATTTTTTCAAAATTTTATTTCTATAGAAAATTTTGTTAACATTTTATTTCTATAGAAAATTTTGTTAAAATTTTATTTCTATAGAAAATTTTTATTCAAACTTTACTTCTATAGAAAATTTTGTCAAAATTTTATTTCTATAGGAAATTTTGTCAAAATTTTATTTCTATAGAATATTTTGTGAAAATTAAAAAAAAAACAACAACAAAACCAAAAATTTTATTTCTATAAAAAATTTTGCAAAATTTTATTTCTATAAAAAATTTTGCAAAATTTTATTTCTATAGATAATTTTGTCAAAAATTTATTTCTATAGAAAATTTTGTCAAAATTTTATTTCTATAGAAAATTTTGTCAAAATTTTATTTTGTAGAAAATTTTGTGAAAATTAAAAAAAAAACAACAAAAACAAAAATTTTATTTCTGTAAAAAATTAGTCAAAATTTTATTTCTATAGAAAATTTTGTCAAAAGTTTTATTTCTATAGAAAATTTTGTCACTCTTTATTTCTATAGAAAATTTTGTCAAAATTTTATTTCTGTAGAAAATTTTGTCAAAATTTTATTTCTGTAGAAAATTTTGTCAAAATTTTATTTCTATAGGAAATTTTGTCAAAATTTTATTTCTATAGAAAATTTTGTCAAAATTTTATTTCTGCCGAAAATTTTGTTAAAATTTTATTTCTATACGAAATTTTGTCAAAATTTTATTTCTATAGAAAATTTTGCAAAAATTTTATTTCTATAGAAAGTTATATCAAAATTTTATTTCTATGGAAAATTTTATCAAAATTTTATTTCTGCAGGAAATTTTGTCAAAATGTTATTTTTATAGGAAAATTTGTCAAAAATTTTATTTCTATAGAAAATTTTGTCAAAATTTTATTTCCATAGAAAAAATTGTTCACAGTGGTGAACTTTAAAAATACGTTTTCAATGACCACTAATTACATCTGCTCTCCAGCCTTCTAATTAAAAAACACAAACTATGCAAATATCACTTAACGAATATCTTCTTTTTTGTTGTCCATGGAAATTAACCCGCAATTTAATTGTAATTACGTGGTTAATTGCAAGTGGAGATTTTTTGCAAGTTCATTATTTAAAATTGCTTATAAACTTTTTTGGTTTTGGAGGTCATCAACCCTCCTAATAACAGCCCATTAAACTGTAGTACACTCGACAGTATGATTTACATGGTTGCACAAATATTGACCTTAACATTGACTTAAGGATTTTGGTAATGATTCCAAGGATTAAATCTATGTTAGAATCTCTGAAACTAAACTAATTATAATTCAGATCTAATTTAAGAAATTTCGTGACGTCAGCATATGCTTTTTACTACTTATGCAAAAATTGGTCCAAATCGGTTCATAAGTGTATGGGGCTATACCCCCATATAAACCGATCCCTATAATTTGACTTCTGGAGCGTCATGAAGAAACAAATTTCATCCGATCCGAATGAAATTTGGCTCTCCAGTTACCGTGGTTCATATCGGTTCATAATTATTTATATATTGCCCTCTACAAATCGATCAGGAGCTAAAGTGGCTTATATATGTATTTAATCAGCCTGATTTTGTCTATACTCCATATGGACTAACTTACAATTTAGAAGACTACGTTAATAAGTTTTAAGATACCTTGCCAGGGGCAAGTATTACAATTACTAAAGTAATTCGATTGTGGTTGATTGTCTTTAGTACAACTTTCTACGCAACCATGGTGGAGGGTACACAAGATTAGGCCTGACCGAATTTGCGGCGGTAGTTATATGTTTTTCTTTAATACATATAAAATTAAATTTTAAATTTCTGATTAAATTTGAATTTAAATTTTTATACCCTCCATCATAGGAGGGTATAAAAAGTATACATATTCTGGGTCGTGGTGAAATTCTGAGTCGATCTGAGCATGTCCGTCCGTCTGTTGAAATCACGCTAACTTCCGAACGAAACAAGCTATCGACTTGAAACTTGGCACAAGTAGTTGTTATTGATGTAGGTCGGATGTTATTGCCATATCGAACCACTTTTACGTATAGCCCCCATATAAACCGACGCTCAGAATTGGCTTGCGGAGCCTCTTGGGGGAGCAAAATTCATCCGATCTTTTTGAATTTTGGTACATGGTGTGAGTATATGGTACTTAATAAACATGCAAAAATTTGTCCAAATCGGTCCATAATTATATATAGCCCCCATAGTTAGTATATGGTTAAGCTAACCTAACCTAGTATATGGTTAGTAGTATATGGTGTTAGTATATGGTATCTTACAACCATGCAAAAATTGGTTCACATCGGTATATAATTATATATATAAGCCGATCCTCAGATTTGACCTCCGGAGCCTCATGGATGAGCAAAATTCATCCGATGCAGTTGAAATTTAGTACGTGGTGTTAGTTTATGGTCTCTGACAACCATGCAGGAATTGGTCCATATCGGTCCATAATTATATGTAGCCCCCATTTAAACCGGTCCCCAGATTTGACCTCCGGAGCTATTGCAAGAGCAAAATTCATCCGACCCGGTTCAAATTTGGTACATTGCGCTAGTATATGGCCGCTAACAACCATGCCAAAATTCGTCCATATCGGTCAATAGTTATATATAGCCGATCCCCAAAAATTATCTACCAAAATTTTATTTCTGTAGAAAATTTTGTCAAAATTGTATTACTTTAGAAAATTTTGTCAAAATTTTATTACTATAGAAAATTTTGTCAAAATTTTATTACTATACAAAATTTTGTCAAAATTTTATTACTATAGGAAATTTTGTCAAAATTTTATTACTATAGAAAATTTTGTCAAAATTTTATTACTATACAAAATTGTGTCAAAATTTTATTACTATAGGAAATTTTGTCAAAATTTTATTTCTATAGAAAATTTTGTCAAAATTTTATTACTATACAAAATTGTGTCAAAATTTTATTACTATAGGAAATTTTGTCAAAATTTTATTTCTATAGAAAATTTTGTAAAATTTTATTGCTATAGAAAATTTTGTCAAAATTTTATTACAATACAAAATTGTGTCAAGATTTTATTTCTATAGAAAATTTTGTTAAAATTTTATTTCTATAGGAAATTTTGTCAAAATTTTATTTCTATAGACAATTTTGTCAAATTTTATTGCTATAGAAAATTTTGTCAAAATGTTATTTCTATAAAAAATTTGGTCAAAATTTTATTACTATACAAAATTGTGTCAAGATTTTATTTCTATAGGAAATTTTGTCAAATTTTATTGCTATAGAAAATTTTGTTAAAATTTTATTACAATACAAAGTTGTGTCAAGATTTTATTTCTATAGAAAATTTTATTTCTATTGAAAATTTTGTCAAATTTTATTGCTATAGAAAATTTTGTCAACATTTTATTTCTATAAAAAATTTTGTCAAAATTTTATTACTATACAAAATTGTGTCAAGATTTTATTTCTATAGAAAATTTTGTCAAAATTTTATTTCTATAGAAAATTTTGTCAAATTTTATTGCTATAGAAAATTTTGTCAACATTTTGTTACTATACAAAATTGTGTGAAGAATTTATTTCTATAGGAAATTTTGTCAAAATTTTATTTCTATAGAAAATTTTATCAAAATTTTATTTTTATAGGGAATTTTGTCAAAATTTTATTTCTATAGAAAGTTTTGTCAAAATTTTATTTCTATAGAAAATTTTGTCAAAATATTATTACTATACAAAATTGTGTCAAGATTTTATTTCTATAGAAAATTTTGTCAAATTTTATTGCTATAGAAAATTTTGTCAAAATTTTATTTCTATAGAAAGTTTTGTCAAAATTTTATTTCTATATTAAATTTTGTCAAACTGAATTATTTACGTATTTAATCGTCCTTTTTGTTTAATAAAGGGTGATTCTTTTGAGGTTAGGATTTTCATGCATTAGTATTTGACAGATCACGTGGGATTTCAGACATGGTGTCAAAGAGAAAGATGCTCAGTATCATCATGAATAGACTTACTAACGAGCCACAACGTCGAATTTTCAGTGAATGGGCCCTAGAAAAGTTGGCAGAAAATCCGCTTTTTATCGACAAATTTTGTTCAGCGATGAGGCCCATTTCTGGTTGAATGGCTACGTAAATAAGCAAAATTGCCGCATTTGGAGTGAAGAGCAACCAGAAGCCGTTCAAGAACTGCCCATGCATCCCGAAAAATGCACTGTTTGGTGTGGTTTGTACGCTGGTGGAATCATTGGACCGTATTTTTTCAAAGATGCTGTTGGACGCAACGTTACGGTGAATGGCGATCGCTATCGTTCGATGCTAACAAACTTTTTGTTGCCAAAAATGGAAGAACTGAACTTGGTTGACATGTGGTTTCAACAAGATGGCGCTACATGCCACACAGCTCGCGATTCTATGGCCATTTTGAGGGAAAACTTCGGAGAACAATTCATCTCAAGAAATGGACCGGTAAGTTGGCCACCAAGATCATGCGATTTGACGCCTTTAGACTATTTTTTGTGGGGCTACGTCAAGTCTAAAGTCTACAGAAATAAGCCAGCAACTATTCCAGCTTTGGAAGACAACATTTCCGAAGAAATTCGGGCTATTCCGGCCGAAATGCTCGAAAAAGTTGCCCAAAATTGGACTTTCCGAATGGACCACCTAAGACGCAGCCGCGGTCAACATTTAAATGAAATTATCTTCAAAAAGTAAATGTCATGGACCAATCTAACGTTTCAAATAAAGAACCGATGAGATTTTACAAATTTTATGCGTTTTTTTTTTTAAAAAAGTTATCAAGCTCTTAACAAATCACCCTTTATATACCCCGTATGGACTAACTTATAATTGAGAACACGGTGTTAAGAAGCTTTACGATACCTTGCCATCGGTAAGTGTTACCGATTCGATTGTGGAATGCAGTCTTTTGTAAAAGTTTCTATGCAATCCGTGGTGGAGGATACATAAGATTCGGCCTGGCCGAACTAACGGCCGTATATACTTGTTAATATTCATTTTCATTATATGTGTAGCTACAGCCTATTATTTCAGGCTCACTTAGACTATTCAGTCCGCTGTGATATCACAAGTGGAGAACTTTGGTCGTTTGGTCGAAACTGGGATTGAACCCATGATCCTTTGTTTACCAGGCAGGCATAACCATTGTACCATAGGCTCGGCTAACCCTCAGCTTTATAGGCCGCCGTGGTAATTAAATGGATTGCGCTATAGAGAAATGATTATAATTAAAATGTAATTTAATTTACTTATATTTTAATTTATAGCATCCCAATAACTGTAACACAACTAAAGTTAATTGCATGCCTTTAAGGTATAAAAAAAACAACTTTAGGATTATTTATAATTTTGTGAATGTTCAATACCGCGGTTAGTGAACCCAGCTGTGGTTTTTTAATTTCCCATAGCTACGTCAACAAGTATTGGCAAAACAATGAATATTAATTTGTTATCCGTTTAAAGGGGAAGGTATTAGTATGAGTCTGAGTGTATGTGTGTGTATGTCTGGAAGCGAATGATTCTATACAGGCGGTTAGATGATAAGAGATCCATATGTTATTTCCCTTTGGCGTGTGTGTATGTGTGTGTTTTATTATGAAAACTCTTTGTATTGTCACATCAAATTTACAGTAACTTGTTATGTTTTCTCTTATTCTCTATCTCATTCTCGTTCACTCTCTTCTCTTTAATTACAGCATCATTGGTGGTGCAAAAAAAAAAAAAAATATGGCAATAATCTATGTTTGCTTTGGAAGAGGAAAAAAGTAATTAAAAATTAATTAAATGGTCATTCATTTACATAAATAAACCATAACCCTTAAGCAAACAATGCTGTAATGGAACGACATTAATTCGAAAGGAGAGAATCTAGAAACACCACTCTCACCAATACACAACACACAAATTAATCAAAGGCCCCTCACCACCAAAAAGAGTTTGAGGTGAGCATATTAAAAATTCCTCAATTACTAACGGAAACTGACTTGTGTGTGTGTGTGTGTGTGTAAACCCAAAATCCATGAAGATTGCTTTTTATTCCGTGTAACCCCCTGGATAAAGCAAAAGCGACTGAAGCCGGTGGCTCCACCAAGATTTTTTTCATTTTCGTCTCAATCACTGCAAGATTCTGTCCAATCTGTGGCAACGCATACGATCGCCACGGCCCAATAGGGCTAGTGGCGGCTATATTCTAACCAGTGGTAACGGTGGTAATTCATCAACCACTGGCAGTAACTTAGCCCCTAATACTACCACAACATATTGGACAAATGCTGATGGCAGTATCCAGGGTGGTGATAGTCCCTATGGTGTTGAGACATTATCATCGAATGAGTGCATAATTAATGTAACCCAGGCTGCTGATAGAGATTTTGAAATTAGGGCTTTCGATATAGCCAAACCGGCCACAATAATCACCACTACCTGTGTCACAGATAGTGAAGAAGAGGAAGAAGAAGAAGACGACGGCGATATCTATGAGCAAGGGAGAGAGGCTGGTGGTGGTGGTGGATACAAGAAAGGAGGTGAAAGCACCAAAAATAATGGTGAAAGTAGTGAAAGTGATAAAGCAAATAATGAAGGTGATTCGAACGATGACAATGACGATGATGATGATGACGACGACGACGATATAGGTGTTGGAGCCGATGATGATGATGAAGAAAGGGCTCTAAGACGTTATTTTCGTAGTTATTTTGCTCGACATGCCCAAAAGAACAACAATAACAATAACATCAGTGCAAGCAATCATCCCCCAAGCAAACCCAATAAACCTACAACCTTACTAAGAGCACCCGAAGTGAAAATCATACCAGCACCAGCAACAAGTCCTTGGACTCCATCGCCAGTTAATAACATTTACAATACATCAATTCCAACACATACAACAACAGCAACTGCAGCAGCACCGACCACAACAACTACAACAACAGCGACGACTACAAAAATGATTGCTCCACGTTATCGTTTTCGCGATTTACTTCTAGGCGATTTTTCCTTTAATGACGATGGTGAAAGGTAAGTCTCCATTAACCATATTCTACTCTCGTTCCTTCTTCAGTTTGTTTTGTGTGTAATTATTTTAATAGAATTTTAGCCAATCTCCGACAGGAAACAAAAAAAAATTTAATTGAGGATGTCAACAACAGTCTTGCATAGCCATAGGGCCAGTTTGTTTCATCTTTTTAATGAATAAAAAAAACGTAAATATAAGAAAAAGCATTGCTTTTGTAATAGCAAAGTAAAATTAATATTTTGCATGTCCTATTACAAGGGATTGTAATGAGAATCAAAAAGTAGACTTTACGACTTTTTCCAAAATTGGAAAATATAATTTTTGGACTTTTTCAAATTTCCAAAATGTCATCTTTTGACTTTTTCAATTATAATTGCAAAGGTGACTTTTGATGTTGCGACTTTCGACTTTTCGGCCTAAACAAACTATATAACTCACGGTTTTTTGATTTTTATACCCTTCACCACTACTGTGGTACAGGGTATAATAAGTTTGTGCATTTGTATGTAACGCCAAGAAATAATTGTCATAGACCCATCTTTTAGTATACCGATCGGCTTAGAATTAAATTCTGAGTCGAATTAGCGATGTCCGTCTGTCTGTCTGTCTGTATATGTAATTTTGTGCACAAAGTACAGGTCGCAGCAGCGTTGCCAATTTAGCTTTTTTCCCGCTAGATTTGGCTTTTTTTGAAGTCGTTTAGCGGGGAAAAAATGCATTTAGCTTTTAGCTTTTTTTCTGGCTTTTTTCATGACCCTTTTAGCTATTTTTGGCTTTTTTTATTTTCGACATATTTCTATTGAAATATGGATAAAACGGCGCTTTTATCTAAGGCTTGCTGTCAGAATAAGGTTTTCCACATATTTCAAAGCTCAATTGAAACATTAATGCTGATTCCAGCCATTTTGCGGGCATTTTTCCATCAACTACACCTTGTTATAACGTTTTTTCCTCATATTCATACAAGTTATCGTAAACTTTAAATCTAATGGTAGATACATGTTCCTTAAATAAACTGTCACTAAATTATTAGGAATATTAGCATTTGACTCGTTGATCCTTTTTATGCTATTATAATATTCTAAAGTTATTATGATATTACTAAATTAAAATAGTAGATATGAATTGCTTTGTACACTGAAAAGATATTGTCGTGAGGTCAAAGATTTAATGTCCTTAAAATACGAACGCGAATTTTGGTTATAATATCATTTGAATTTCTCTTATATAAACTGTTTTCTTTGTCGGCTTGATAAAGTCGTTTTGTCCTTATAGTTAAGTGATTCAACTTAAATCTATACATGAAAAACGGCGTGGATCAATTCTAAAAAATTCTTAAAATTAATGAAATAGTCTTTAAATTTGTGGATTTTTTGTATCTTGACCACAAATCAAAAAAGCGTTCAAAAATAGAAGATATTTTTAAACACTTTATTTCACTTCATTCATGAAGAAAAAGCTAAAAAACGAATAAATTCAAATTTGACTCGGATTCAATACCAAAATCATTCATTAAAATCATAAGAAATAATTAAGGAAATAAAGTTTTGAATGGGGTATTATTTTTTAATTTCAAAAAAATACAATAAATAAAATCAATCAAAACATTTTTAAACGCGCGCTAAAAACAAATCTTTTATTTATTAATAGAATGGATTTACATTTACGAACATTCGACACCAATAGGTTTGTTTGGGTAATTTTCCAATAAAAGTTATTCAGTATAAACTTGCAAGACAGTAAGAATGGGTTTTATTCTCTTGGGTAAAATTAGAAGAAGTTTCCACGTTCACGAATGTTCGCCGAATGCGAAAAGTATGGAAATATAGGGAAAAATAAAAACACGATAGTTTAATATTTTCAATATATAACAAGAGCAGAAGGTTTTATTAAGGTGTTTTCTATTATAATTAATGGTAAACAATATTACCTATAATTTCCAACGATATGGATAAATTTGCAACCGCACCAATTGGCTTATCGATAACAAGTAAAGTGAGAGATGCTCTCAACCAAGATGGCGGAAGGCGGGGCTTTTGACAAGATAAATTAATATTCAAATTATGACATTTCTACTCTGGCAGGGATGTACCAAAAAGTAGTATACAAATTCTAACGAACACTATTAAGTCCAATTAATCTTTACTCGAACTTAAACATTGCCGGCCGCCTTGCAACATCAAGGTATGTTGTAACTAAAACTAAACTTAAAATACAAAATGAGGCTAAGTGCAGTGCAAAGTGAGTTTCCTTCAGTTCATTTACCATAAATCCAATTTATTAATTCATTTATCTTTCCAAATTCAACCTAAGACTAGATTACAAAAAAAACTAATAAAAATAATTACGTAAGGTCAGAAGGGGACCTGGTAGAACCCAAAAGGGGGGCTCTCGCGACAATATATCGATGGGTCAAAAGGGGACCCGTTACAACCCCAAAAAGGGGGCTCTCGCGAAGAGATACAATAAAACGATGGCCAAAAGGGGGCCGTTAGAACCCAAAAGGGGGGCTCTCGCGCATTTACCCTAGCAGTTACACAACCCGGACAGAACCCAACCGAAGATTGTATAATGAGCCACCGGGAGACCGGGCGACGTATACACCCTATGTGTTATGATTCGCCCATACACCTCAGGACCAAAAACGATCGCAACCCGTCCCACTCGGTAAAATTGCGGATCTGCCAAAGGTAATCCCAAAAAGGATTCCTTGATCCGTTCTGGCACGGCTTCGGCGGGGGTCAACACACGACCTAGATCGTGCACACGAGCAGTAAACGTCAGTCGCTGCTCTGGATCATAAGCGGACGATACTGTCAACCGGCAAAATTGGACCCCCTCAATATTTGTAACCGGTAGCCCTAAGTTCTCGACCATAGAACGACAGATTTGGCTTTGGCGCGCGCAGTTGTCGATTACTGCACGGACCGGAACGGACACACCATGGGGGGACACGCGGACTACGAGGCTGGGCGCCAGAGTAACGACATTCTGCAGAGGCAGAACTCCGACGCCGCCAAAATCGGAATATGACCGTGCCACAGCAAGATCGGACGGACGATTCGTATGGCTCCCACTACGAATCCGCTGAGCAGACCTCGAGCTCCCATGTTCAATTCGAGGCGCCACAGCCGCAGCGTGTAACAAAACATTGTGGTCCCCGGAGCAACTGGGGCACCTACGCCGGCTAGGACAATCCTTCGACTGGTGGGTCTGTGCTAGACATCTGTAGCAATAGCGATGTCGTACCACCATACGTATCCTCTTCTCAATCGAAAGAGAGAGGAACTTCCGACACCGCCGCAATGCGTGACGACCTCCACAAACCCTGCAAACCAATGGAGCAGGAGTTCGACCAACATCAGTAGCCTCTACTACAGCAGGCGCCACCACGGGCTCATCCACAACTACCGGAGGTGGACTCTCAATTTCTTGGGGCGATAGCTGAACCTCCGGAATGGCAGGCGACGGTATCGCCATCGGCTCCTCCAACAATGCCCGTTCGACCGCCGACATATCAAGGGGGCACGCAGTATCATCATCCGATTGATCCATAATAACCTCGAAATTTTCCAAGTCGTCAGCGAAGCACGAGGTATTTTCCATGATACTGCGAGAAAATATACGAATTACAAAGAGTTCGCCGAAGTGTCGGTCAATGAGACCAACTTAGCTATAGGTCGTCTTACAACGCCATTCTCCGTACGTATATCCGCGACCCGAATGTGACCATCTACGCCCGGGTGAACCGACACGACTCGACCTAATTTCCAAGAAGTTGGTGGAAGCTGTTCATGACGAATAACGACTAGGTCATTTACCATAACATCGCGCTGAGGAAATTTCCACTTATATCTCATATGCAGATTCTTCAAATATTCCTCTTTCCAACGTACACAAAACTGTTGTGCAAGAGCCTGTACCTTACGAAACCGATTCACCAACGAAAGAGGCTGTTCGGTTATAACTGGCTCAGCAGGGGCGAGTAGAGGGGCACCTATAAGAAAATGACCCGGTGTCAAAGCGTCAAGCTCCTGCGGGTTATCCGATTGGGGACAAAGAGGTCTTGAATTCAAACAAGCCTCAATACGAGCCAACACCGTCGAAAACTCTTCAAACGTGAAACGAACATTCCCTATTTGCCTTCTGAAATGCAACTTAAAACTCTTCACCCCAGCTTCCCAAAGGCCTCCCATATGAGGCGCACCAGCTGGGATAAATCGCCACGATAGGCCCTGGTGTGCAAACTTAGAGGACACGACATCACTGCTTCCCCTAATTACATCCCGGAAATTTCGTTCAAGCTCACGCGACGCACCGACAAAATTTGTCCCATTGTCCGAGAAAATGGTCGCAGGACAACCCCGACGAGCAACAAACCTATGAAATGCCGCAAGAAAGCCGGCAGTCGACAAGTCGGAAACCGCTTCCAAATGAATCGCCCTAGTAGCAAAACACACGAAAACGCACACATAACCTTTAGTTATGCGACAATAACGTCCGGTGAACGACTTCACCTCAAAGGGGCCTGCATAGTCTACGCCAGTCGTAGTAAAAGGTCTGTCGAGAACAGTTCTTTCCGGAGGAAGAGGAGCCATCACCTGACTACAAACCCGTTTCCTCTCCAAAAGACATGGTTTACACCTATGTATAACCGAACGAATAAGATTCCTCACCCGAGGTATCCAGTATTCTATACGAAGAATACGCAACATCAACTGATTTCCTCCATGAATGGAAATCAAATGAACAAATTCCACCAAAAGCTTCGTGAATCGACAGCTGTAGGGCAAAATTATAGGGTGCCGCTCCGAATACGAAAGAATAGGCGAGCGGCTCAAACGACCATACATCCGCATTACACCCATTTCATCAAATGTTGTCCAAGCCGAAGGCGTTTTCTTTAACCAGGCTAGTACAATAGTCGAATCCGTCCAACAATAAATTCGACCAAAATCAATACCGATTTCTCGAATGACCGTTCTTGCGAGTTCGGACGCTAAAACAGCGCCGCAAAGCTCCAAACGAGGCAAAGAAACCGATTTCAACGGAGCAACTTTCGTCTTGCACGATAGCAAATTAACGACAATCTCGCCATTTGGGGCCAAAACTCGAATATATACTACCCCCGCGTATGCCTTAAACGAGGCATCTGAAAATACGTGAAGCTCGGCCGAAGTGCACGGTGTGTAACGAATCCACCGAGGAATATTTATCGAATTGACATCCGGATAACTATCTACAAATTTTTCCCACTCGGATGCCGTTGCCGAAGGCAGTATTTCATCCCAGCCGACGCGATCAAGCCAAACCTTCTGCATGATAATCTTTGCCACAATTATCACTGGACCTAACCAACCGACAGGGTCGAATAATTTCGCGATAGCCGACAACACTTCCCGTTTAGTGTATCCACACCTTTTTGCTAAAGGCTCGACCGCGAAGTAGAATGCATCCAATTGAGCATTCCATCTCACACCCAATGGTTTCGAATTGCTAGCCTCGACAAATGCCAGCAATTGAGCATCAACCAAATATTCCGGCGGTAGTGAATCTAAAATTTCTCTATAATTCGATGTCCATTTCCGCAGTTCAAATTTAGCCGTCGCAAGCGCCGCGATTAATTGATCCCGAGCCATTATCGCAGTTTCAAGGTCATGAGTTCCGGTCAAAACGTCATCAACGTACATACATTTACGTAATATATCGGCCGCGAGTGGAAACTCCTCCTCAGTGTCTTCAGCTAACTGTAACAGTGTCCGTATCGCGAGATATGGTGCACAGTTTACACCGAAGGTCACCGTTTGTAGTTCATAGTCCTGGACTGTCCTTGTCGGAGAATCCCTAAAAACAATTCTCTGCAACGGAGCATGAGAAGAGTCCACTCGAATCTGCCTATACATCTGTGTAATATCGCAGTTGAACACGTATTTAAATAGTCGCCATCGCACAATAAGAAGGACTAAGTCCTGCTGCAAAGTGGGACCTACGTGAAGGATATCGTTAAGACTATTCCCGTTGGACGTTTTATTAGACGCATTAAATACGACGCGAAGTTTGGAAGTCTTCTTCTCGAGGTTAATGACAGGATGATGTGGAAGATAACACGAAAGTGTATCACTTGCAGAAATGGCGGATACTGGCCTCATGTGATCCAAATGCAAATATTCTTTAACAACACTATCATAAACTGATTTCACGTCCGGCCTTTTCGATAATGACGATTCATTACGATAAAATTGCCTCAAAGCAGTTGTTCGGGACTCACCCAAATATCCACGAGGACCGAGCTCTTCCTTTAGCGGAAGTGTAACTATATATCTACCTTCCGAATCTCTGCGCGTTGTCCGAACGTAATTTTCCTCACAGAACTTATCGGAGGGGGACAAAACCCCTTTACGTGGTGTTTCCTCCAACTCCCAAAACCGTAAAAGCGTTCTATCTAAATTTTCCTCTTCATCAACCGCTATAGTCGTAGTAAATGTTTGAATTTGCGATGTAGAAATCGGACCCGTTACTAGCCAGCCGAAAACACTGTTCTGTGCTATCAATGATTGAGCCGCAATCTGCCGGCAACCTTCTAATAGTATTCTCGGGTACAAGTCAGCGCCTAGTAGAATATCGACCGGTCTCGACACGAAAAGATTCGGATCAGCTAAGCGAATATCCGGAATCTGAGACAAAACTTCCTGCGACACCGTAAAGGAAGGTAAATTCCCGGATATAGATTGGAGCACTATAGCCATAGTTTCCAACAAAACCGACGCGTTGAGTGGAGATCCGATTTTCAAATTACACATTTTACTCGATTTGGCCGAAATTGCGCTATTTACCCCCGAAATTGTAACATTAGCCGCGTGAACCGGTAGTTTCACCCGATTTCGAAAGCGTTCCGTCAGAAACGAAGATTCTGAAGCGGGGTCAATCAAAGCGCGTGCCGGATATGAAACCCCATCGTGCATGATATTAATCATCGCAGTTCCCAAAAGCACGGCCCTATTTTGCGTCGTATGAAATGCCTGGCGAGGTAGGCACGCCGACGAGGTAGAAGGTTGCGGCTGATCAACCGAAGGCATAGTTCTCGGTTGAAAACTAGCCGCTGAACTCGACAAGGTGTTGGTCGAACCCGTCGCCGAAGTCGCGCTCTTAGACGGCGTAGAATCGCGATGCAATAGCGAATGATGTCTCGAATTACATTTTGCACACGAATATTGTCTTGGACAATCCTTCATCTCATGACCTTTCATTAAGCAATTCAAGCACAACCGGTTACGTTTTACCACTATGTAACGTTCCGATACCGAGAGTTTACCAAATTTAACGCAAGCCGAAAGTCTATGATTATGTTTAGGACAAATAACGCACTTAGATTCTGACGAAGCACGCGACGATTTAGAAGAAGACGCATTGGTAAAATGCGCTTTTACCTTCTTTTCCTGAGAACGCTTCGAAGACGTGTCTTCCCGCAAATCATGCAAACACATCAACGTACGAACCCTTTCGGACAAAAAAGCGTCTAAATCCGCCCACGACGAAAGGGCTGATTTGTCCCTAACACTCTGCTCCCAAAGAGTCTGTGTGAGCCGCGGCAAACGTTGAAGGCAAATAAAAACGAGTATCTGGTCCCAATTATCGGTCGAAACTTCGTACGTATTCAATGCCGAAAGACAGCCATTGATTCCACGTTGAATCGATTTCAAACCCGCACTTGTCTCTACCGATACTGCCGAAATTGCAAAGAGAGACTTAAGTTGATTGTGAACTAGAACCCGCTTATTGTCGTATGCATCAACGAGGGCCTTCCACGCGAGGGCAAAACTTCGATGTGTCAGCGGAAACTTCGAGACAATTTCCCTAGCTTCGCCACTGGTCTTCCGCACAAGATGACACAAACGCTCGACGTCCGTTAATCTTGAATTGTTAACATAAACTGCTTGAAACAAATCCCGGAATGTAGGCCAGTCTAGAAAATTGCCCTCAAATACATCCGTATCGCACGGTGGCAACGCCAAATTGTGAACCATATCACAAAGTGGAGGGCCACTAACGGCCACCTCACCCCTAAACCCGGCTTTGCCATTAGGCAGCGACTGCCCATCCCGATCAGCCGGTATCGAAGTAGTCGCCCAAATCGCTTCGGATCCTTGAGTCGATTTATGAGACCCGATACTCCGTCTCGATGCTGCAACGACCGAAGACGCAGACGAAGTGATCGATGATCTACGTGACCGACGAAACTGGCCCAATTTTCGATTTATCGCGGACAAACAATTCATATAAGCCTGATGGGACGCGTCATATTTCCCGTCCACCGATTCAATATCGCTCGTTTGCGTTGTTCCGGCACCCTGTAAACTAGCCACGCATTCCTCAAAGCAATCCTGAACCTTTGTCCACAACTTCCCCAATTCCTCACTTCGAATCTCGAGGCTATAGACGTCTAACTCCTCATCTTTCATGGCATTAAAGTGGGCGTGGAATTTAATAAGAGCGTCCGAAACGCGAATAAAGCGATCAAAGGGAGATACAGACATTCTAACTTTACGTTCAACTACCAAATTGAAGAATGTAACCAAATACGAAATTACAATATAGCCAAGAAGCAACGGCCAATAAAATTACCAAACTCAGACAAGGTTCCGTTCAATAAAAATAGCAAAATACGCAAAAGTAACTCGAGTTACAAAGATTAATTCGAGTCCACAACTCGCGAAAATCCGACAAAAGATCAAACGTTCCCAGAAACCGAAAATACTGAATGTAGGGTGCACAAAATATTACCCCCGAACGCTTGACACAAGAAAAATTATAATAATAATAATAATAAACAAAGGTATAAATAAATCAATAATAATAAATACCTGTCCAATAAATATTCAAAATTTACCAAATATTTGAATGATCGAATAATTTCTCTCAGTGTGAGAGCGTAAAAGTTTCAAAATATACCGAGTTTTAATTCAAGCCCCGATTCCAACCGGGAAATATTCAAACCTTTGAATTCAACTTGAATTCTACTGTGGGAATTACACGTAGTGTATAGCCCCCTTAAGAATTCAAATGATGATCGATATCCGATAACACGATAGTACGAGATGTGCCCGATTAGTCACTATACTATAGCAATCGACTAAGAGCGCAACACTGATGAGAACAAAACAAAATAAAAGCTTTTGTATGTTCTCAAATATATGCAAATGAACGAAACAATAATTAATAAATGAAATTTCAGCACAGAAAACGCGAAAAAGTGGTGAATATACGAAACAAAGAGAGTGATATATGTGTATAGTGAATATTAGTGTACGAAAGTGGTGAAAATATGTACTTTAAGTTATTTCTCTCCGAAATTATTTGCACAGACGTCAAAATGGAAATACAAAAACAAAAACCTTGAATGCGTTTTGCCGTCGGCAAATGAAAATTTACTTAAAAACAATGAAAAACGATATTTTCACGCAAATAAAGGCAAATAAACCACTTTAAATAAAAAAACACTAATATTCACTGATATCACTGAACTTGTACACCACTTTTAGGAATATTTATAATAAAAACCGATCGCGTAGCGTTGTAAAACAACCTTTTTTTTTCTTTAAATGGACGGACGACCACTATATTTGTTGTTGCACCGACCGCGAACTCACTTTATAAGGGAAAATGCACTGCACTTACCTTATAAAACGATGAAACAGATGTTGAGGATGATGAACTGATTGGTTTGAGTTTAAGGTGAAATTGATGACCAGGTCAGGTGGACTGTGTCTATAACAAAAACCAAGAAAAACACCGGTTAAACCAATTCTTCCACTCCGAAGTCCAATTATCCGGTACGAATGGATCAAAATGTTCGCCGAATGCGAAAAGTATGGAAATATAGGGAAAAATAAAAACACGATAGTTTAATATTTTCAATATATAACAAGAGCAGAAGGTTTTATTAAGGTGTTTTCTATTATAATTAATGGTAAACAATATTACCTATAATTTCCAACGATATGGATAAATTTGCAACCGCACCAATTGGCTTATCGATAACAAGTAAAGTGAGAGATGCTCTCAACCAAGATGGCGGAAGGCGGGGCTTTTGACAAGATAAATTAATATTCAAATTATGACATTTCTACTCTGGCAGGGATGTACCAAAAAGTAGTATACAAATTCTAACGAACACTATTAAGTCCAATTAATCTTTACTCGAACTTAAACAACGAATTTATCATAAATTCAGCGGTTTTAAACCAAAAACAAAAACGAAATATATTTATATTTTCTAATGCACTTCTATGCGACATTGTGCAATATATCGCACATTGGATTTGTCGATGATTAACCAGCTGATAATTGCACGTTTTTACTGGGAAATGTAAACGAAGGACTTCCAGTAAAAATTTGTGATAGTAATCAAAATGTATCGAGTACGCACACAGAGATCATATGGCTTAGGTATTGTTATAGTCTCACAGAAGTAGAATTAAAATGAATACAATTAAAATAATATGCATTATAAGTGAAATAAAGTCTTTAAGTTTGTTAAATTTCAATCAAAAATGTATTTTAAGTGAAATAAAGTCTTTAAGTTTGTTAAATTTCAATCAAAAATGTGACTTTTGATACAACAAAATTTAGCTTTTTTTCTAGTTTTTTTAAACATTTTTTAGCTTTTTTTAGCTATTTATTTGGGCAAATCTAGCGGTTTTCGGTGAAACAATTCTGGCAACGCTGGTCCCCATCCACATATGAAATCATCGGGTACCCCATATTAATTCCATAACCTCACCACATGTTCTCTGTAAATCTCAGATAATTTAGAGAATTTTAGTTTTTCACTGTACTTTAAAAAAAGTCGAACAAAGGAGAGGCCCCCCTCCGCCAGCAAATATCGAAATAAAAAGTAGCGGATCTTTGTCTAGATGCCAACCCCAATCTTCAACGAAAATTTCAACCAAATCGGTCAACTTTGGTCCAATTTTCAAAAAGTCCGACAAAGGGGAGGTCCCCCACCGCGACCAGGTGTCAAAAAATGAGGTACCCTATTTTCACCACATGAACGCCCCCTACGATCTCTGAAAGTTTCAAGTAAATCGGTTCAGCCGTTTCGGAGCCAACTCGGTACATACAAACAAACAAACAAACAAACAAACAAATAAACAAACATAGATTGAATTTTATATATATAGATAATAAAATTTTAAGTAAAATGAAGTTTCTAATCTTTGCTTCAAAAAAAATTTTTATTAGATGTAGGACACAAATTTTGGAAATTGGCGTCTCTCCGTTAATTCAATTTGTTTACTGTAGGGTATATTAAAGTAAGCTCCGTCTGACTTATGCTTTTCCCTCCTTTTAGGATTTGTAATTTATTTTCGTTTTTTCTGCGTAATCCCACTTTCGTTTGTTTATGTTCATTGGTTCAATGGAAGGTTTAAGGGCCCAAGGGTCAAAAATAGTAATTATTTTTCTGAGAATAAGTGGAAATCATGGATAAACAGGGAAGATGGACTTAACTTAAAATGAGTTAAAATTTCGCTTCAAAAGACAAAGAGCCCTTAAGGTAAGAGATTTATAAATTTAATTTAAAGCTATTCAACTTCAACAAAATAGTAAAAATATATATACAAATAAAGGGTGATTTGTTAAGAGCTTGATAACTTTTTTTTAAAAAAAAACGCATAAAATTTGCGAAATCTCATCGGTTCTTTATTTGAAACGTTAGATTGGTCCATGACATTTACTTTTTGAAGATAATTTCATTTAAATGTTGACCGCGGCTGCGTCTTAGGTGGTCCATTCGGAAAGTCCAATTTTGGGCAACTTTTTCGAGCATTTCGGCCGGAATAGCCCGAATTTCTTCGGAAATGTTGTCTTCCAAAGCTGGAATAGTTGCTGGCTTATTTCTGTAGACTTTAGACTTGACGTAGCCCCACAAAAAATAGTCTAAAGGCGTCAAATCGCATGATCTTGGTGGCCAACTTACCGGTCCATTTCTTGAGATGAATTGTTCTCCGAAGTTTTCCCTCAAAATGGCCATAGAATCGCGAGCTGTGTGGCATGTAGCGCCATCTTGTTGAAACCACATGTCAACCAAGTTCAGTTCTTCCATTTTTGGCAACAAAAAGTTTGTTAGCATCGAACGATAGCGATCGCCATTCACCGTAACGTTGCGTCCAACAGCATCTTTGAAAAAATACGGTCCAATGATTCCACCAGCGTACAAACCACACCAAACAGTGCATTTTTCGGGATGCATGGGCAATTCTTGAACGGCTTCTGGTTGCTCTTCACTCCAAATGCGGCAATTTTGCTTATTTACGTAGCCATTCAACCAGAAATGAGCCTCATCGCTGAACAAAATTTGTCGATAAAAAAGCGGATTTTCTGCCAACTTTTCTAGGGCCCATTCACTGAAAATTCGACGTTGTGGCAGATCGTAAGTCTATTCATGATGAAATGTCAAAGCATACTGAGCATCTTTCTCTTTGACACCATGTCTGAAATCCCACGTGATCTGTCAAATACTAATGCATGAAAATCCTAACCTCAAAAGAATCACCCTTTATGAATGTAAACCATAAGCATAAATAAATAATAATTATTTGATATATTTTCTCTTTTGAAGAAGAAAAATAAAAAAATAACAAAATGCTCTTTAATTTTATCTAAATATAAAAACATATTTTTATAGACCTAGATTTAAATAACAACTTATTTTTATAACATTTCTCTCTTGAATAGGCAAAGGAAAACACGTTAAATTTTTATTGACTATTGCTTCCCCATCGAATTGCTTCGTACTGCAGCAACAATTCTGATTCAAAGTTTTTTTTGCCTTTAGTATGGTATACCCTTCCAGGTAATACAATCTAAAAATATCAGGAAATCAATAAAAGCCATTAACATTAATAAACTAAAAGTGTTGCAGCTCAATTGTGCTTTTAAAATTCCAACAGAAACTTCCAACTAAGTGTAAAACGGAAAAGAATGGAAATGCCTGTCAAACAGTATACGAAACATCGGAAGTTTAAGTCAATACATTATCGATGCATTGTGAAAATTGGCCAAGAACATTACACAAGGAAATTGAAAGAAATGACTTTTGATTTTTGCAAGTAGGAAAAAGCACTGAATTCAGCCGGGCTAAAGCTCATAACCTTCAACCAAGGGTTAAATGCCTTAGGACTTGCAGTAGAAAATAAATGTATAACAATTTAACAAGAGAGGACAACAAAAAATACTGAATATTTTATATGACAATTTTTGATACGAAATGAAAGCCAAACAACTAATAAACGCAAATAGATGTATGGGGAAAGTTTCTATGAAAACTTTAAATTTTCTATGAATATTTCAATTTTCTATGAAAATTTCAATTTTCTATGAAAAAACCAATTTTCTATAAAATTTCAATTTTCCATGAAATTATCAATTTTCGATGAAAATTTAAATTTTCTATGAAATTATCAATTTTCCATGAAAATTTCAATTTTCCATGAACAATTTTTCTATGAATATTTCAATTTTCCATGAAATTATAAATTTTCGATGAACATTTAAATTTTCTATGAAATTATCAATTTTCCATGAAATGATCAATATACTATTAAAATTTCAATTTTCTATGAAAATTTCAATTTTCTATGAAATTATCAATTTTCTATAAAAATTTAAATTTCTATAAAAATTGAAATTTTCTATTAAATTTAAATTTTCTATAAAAATTCCAATTTTCTATGAAAATTTCAATTTACTATTAAAATTTCAATTTTCTATGAAAATTTAAATTATCCATAAAATTTTCATTATTCTATGAAAATTAGGATTTTCTATGAAAATATGAATTTTCTATGAAAATTTGAATTTTCTACGAAAATTATAATTTTTTAATGAAAATTGGAATTTTCTATGAGAATTGGATTTTTTTATGAAAATTTAAATTTTCTATGAAAATTTGAATTTTCTATGAAAATTATAATTTTTTTATGAAAATTTGAATTTTCTATGAAAATTGGAATTTTCTATGAAAATTGGAATTTTCTACGAAAATTGGAATTTTCTATGAAAATTTAAAATTTTAATTTTCTTCTTCTTCTTCTTCTTTATTGCATATTCGATATTCGAATGTTAGCGATCATATTACATTTCATGTAGAGTTTCCTTTTATATATTATTGACAAAACAAGAAAAATAATTCCCTGTTTCTAGCTTCACTTATTAAATTTTCTGCATTTCGAAATTCTGTCCATTGTTTAATATTTTGAATCCAGGTCATCTCTTGTCTTCCTCTACTACGTTTTCCTTCTACGAAAATTTAAATTTTCTATAAAATTTAAATTTCTATAAAAATTTCAATTTTCTCTGAAAATTTCAATTTTCTTTATCAATTTTCCATGAAATGATTAATTTACTATAAAAATTTTAATTTTCTATGAAAATTTCAATTTACTATGAAAATTTCAATTTACTATTAAAATTTCAATTTTCTATGAAAATTTCAATTATCCATAAAATTTTCATTATTCTATGAAATTAGGATTTTCTATGAAAATATGAATTTTCTATGAAAATTGGAATTTTCTACGAAAATTATAATTTTTTAATGAAAATTGGAATTTTCTATGAGAATTGGAATTTTTTTGGAAAATTTAAATTTTCTATGAAAATTTGAATTTTCTATGAAAATTATAATTTTTTTATGAAAATTTGAATTTTCTATGAAAATTGGAATTTTCTATGAAAATTGGAATTTTCTACGAAAATTGGAATTTTCTCTGAAAATTTAAAATTTTAATTTTCTTCTTCTTCTTCTTTATTGCATATTCGATATTCGAATGTTAGCGATCATATTACATTTCATATAGAGTTTCCTTTTATATATTATTGACAAAACAAGAAAAATAATTCTCTGTTTCTAGCTACACTTATTAAATTTTCTGCATTTCGGAATTCTGTCCATTGTTGAATATTTTGAATCCAGGTCATCTCTTGTCTTCCTCTACTACGTTTTCCTTCTACGAAAATTTAAATTTTCTATAAAATTTAAATTTCTATAAAAATTTCAATTTTCTTTATCAATTTTCCATGAAATGATTAATTTACTATAAAAATTTTAATTTTCTATGAAAATTTCAATTTACTATTAAAATTTCAATTTTCTATGAAAATTTCAATTTTCTATGAAAATTTCAATTATCCATAAAATTTTCATTATTCTATGAAAACTAGGATTTTCTATGAAAATATGAATTTTCTATGAAATTTTGAATTTTCTACGAAAATTATAATTTTTTTATGAAAATTGGAATTTTCTATGAGAATTGGAATTTTTTATGAAAAATTGAATTTTCTATGAAAATTTGAATTTTCTATGAAAATTTGAATTTTCTATGAAAATTATAATTTTTTTATGAAAATTTGAATTTTCTATGAAAATTGGAATTTTCTACGAAAATTGGAATTTTCTATGAAAATTTAAAATTTTAATTTTCTTCTTCTTCTTCTTCTTCTTCTTTATTGCATATTCGATATTCGAATGTTAGCGACCATATTACATTTCATGTAGAGTTTCCTTTTATATATTATTGACAAAAGAAGAAAAATAATTCTCTGTTTCTAGCTACACTTATTAAATTTTCTGCATTTCGGAATTCTGTCCATTGTTGAATATTTTGAATCCAGGTCATCTCTTGTCTTCCTCTACTACGTTTTCCTTCTACGAAAATTTAAATTTTCTATAAAAATTAAATTTCTATAAAAATTTCAATTTTCTCTGAAAATTTCAATTTTCTTTATCAATTTTCCATGAAATGATTAATTTACTATAAAAATTTTAATTTTCTATGAAAATTTCAATTTACTATTAAAATTTCAATTTTCTATGAAAATTTCAATTATCCATAAAATTTTCATTATTCTATGAAAATTAGGATTTTCTATGAAAATATGAATTTTCTATGAAAATTTGAATTTTCGATGAAAATTTGAATTTTCGATGAAAATTTGAATTTTCTACGAAAATTATAATTTTTTTATGAAAATTGGAATTTTCTATGAGAATTGGAATTTTTTATGAAAATTTGAATTTTCTATGAAAATTATAATTTTTTTAAGAAAATTTTAATTTTCTACGAAAATTGGAATTTTCTATGATATTTTAAAATTTTAATTTTCTACGAAAATTTCAATTTTCTATAAAATTTAAATTTCTATAAAAATTTCAATTTTCTATGAAAATTTCAATATCCCATGAAAATTTCAATTTTCTATGAAAATTTCACTTTTCCATGAAATTATCAATTTTCGATGAAAATTTAAATTTTCTATGAAATTATCAATTTTCCATGAAATGATCAATTTACTATTAAAATTTCAATTATCTATGAAAATTTCAATTTTCCATCAGTATGTAAATTTTCCATGAGAACTTCAATTTTCTATGAATATTTAAACTTTCCATAAAATTTTCATTATTCTATGAAAATTTGAATTTTTTATGAAAATTTGAATTTTCTTTATCAATTTTCTATGAAAATTTCAATTTTCTATGAAATTATCAATTTTCTATGAAAATTTCAATTTTCTATGAAATTATCAATATTCTATGAAAATTTCAATTTTCTATGAAAGAATCATTTTTCTATGAAATTTTCAATTTTCCATAAAATTATGAATTTTCTATGAAATTATCAATTTTCTATGATTATTTTAATTTTCTATGAAAATTTAAATTTTCTATAAAAATTTAAATTTTCTATAAAAATTTGAATTTTCTATGAAAATTTCAATATCCTATGAAAATTTCAATTTTCTTTATCAATTTTCCATGAAATGGTTAATTTACTATAAAAATTTTAATTTTCTATGAAAATTTCAATTTACTATTAAAATTTCAATTTTCTATGAAAATTTCAATATTCTATAAAATTATCAATTTTCTATGAAAATTTCAATTATCCATAAAATTTTCATTATTCTATGAAAATTAGGATTTTCTATGAAAATTTCAATTTTATTTATAAATTTTCCATGGAATGATCAATCTACTATTAAAATTTTAATTTTCTACGAAAATTTCAATTTTCTATGAAATTATCAATTTTCTATGAGAATTTAAATTTTCTATGAGAATTTAAATTGTTCATCAGTATTTAAATTTTCCATGAGAGCTTCAATTTGCTATGCAAATTCCAATTTTCCATAAAATTTTCATTATTCTATGAAAAATTTGAATTTTTTATGAAAATTTGAATTTTTTATGAAAATTTGAATTTTCTATGAAAATTTCAATTTTCTATGAAAATTTCAATATCCTATGAAAATTTAAATTTTTTATGAAAACTTCAATTTTCTCTGAAAATTTCAATTTTTTTTATCAATTTTCCATGAAATGATCAATTACTATTAAAATTTCAATTTTTTATGAAATTATTAATCTTCTATGAAAATTTCAATTTTTCCATCAGTATTTAGATTTTCCATGAGAAATTCAATTTTCTATGAAAATTCCAATTTTCCATAAAATTTTCATTATTGTATGAAAATTTGAATTTTTTACGAAAATTTTAATTTCCTATGAAAATTTAAATTTTCGATGAAAATTCCAATTTTCTATGAAAATTTTAAATTTTAGTTTTCTATGAAAATTTCAATTTTCTATGATAATTTAAATTTTCTTTGAAATTGCATTTCAATTTTCTGTGAAATTATCAATTTTCTACAAGAATTTGAATTTTCTATGAAAATGTGAATATTCTATGAAAATGGAATTATCAATTTTCTATCAAAATTTCAAATTTATATGATATCATCAGTTTTCTATGAAATTATTATTTTTTATGAAAATATCAATTTTCTATGAAAATTTCAATTTCTATGAAAATTTAAATTTTCCATGAAATTTTCAATTTTCCATGAAATTATCAATTTTCCATACACTTTTCATTATTCTATGAAAATTTGAATTTTCTATGAAAATTTCAATTCTATTATGAAATTTTCAATTTTCTACGAAATGTAAAATTTTTTGTGAAAATGTCTCTTTTATAATCGTTTTACATTACACTGTAATTCAGTATAACAGATGCTCACATGACCATTGTTTATCTGTATAGTTTTGATTGTCTTCGTGTCTCATTGAACTCGAAAGACACTCTAACATACACTCTCTACTGTTAACATTTGCATTTTTCTTGCATTAGCCAAATCTCAAACTAGATTTAGGCCAATATCAATTAAAACCCATTAACTGGACAAGAAAATGCTTTATAGGCTGACAATGAAGTTAGCCTGGCACATGGCCAAGCAGAGAAGAGAAGACAGCATGAGAGTCCAATTAGTGAGACAGGTGAAAAGAGTTCATTTCTTCTTCGTAGTTAAAGTCTCTTCCACAAATTTGCTTTGCGAAGTGTCACAGGAGCTTAAGTAAGAAAATTTAAGAGTTTTTTTGTCACCACAATGAATGAATGTTTTCACCACAATCCGTAATAGTTTCGAAAATGTTCATCATAGAATTAATTTTTTAAGAAGAAATAAATAAAAAAAATTCTCCACACAAAAATACGATTCATAAAGGCTTTTTTGAAATTGCATTGTTCCAATTTTTATGATTTTCTTGCAATTGGTCAAGCAATTTATTCTAGTTTTTTATTCATTTCAAATTCATTTCTCACTTCCCTCTTCTTTGCCATTGAACGAAATCATTTACACCATTCTGCTGTATAATCAAAATTTGTTGTTAATATTTTTAGTAAAACGATAAAATCTATATTGATTTGTTTATCTGTTGGGGGCGAACGAAGAATAAAAAAAAATGACATAAAACCGAGACAATAAACAAAAATGATAGTGACACGGTATAGAGGACATAGCGTATGGACAGACTTCATGACACAATGCAAAGAGGTATAAGTACTCAATGGCGAGTTTTTTTTGACTTTCAGGCTTATCAAATTAAATTAACTTAACTTGAAGGACAATAATTTTTAACATAATATTGGCCTTATTACAAAAATTGAATGGAAAATGTCATTATGTTCTTTTTATGCTGAAATGTCATGTGAAAAATTGCAATCCGCACGAACGAAAAAGACTGTTTTTCATATGTTTGGGTGCAAAAATGATATGTTTGGAACTCAATTTTTTTACTCAATATTTTTAAGTGCAAGCATTTAATGTTCATAAACTAGCATAACATATTTGGGACATATTTGTTAATATGTTAGAATATGCTTCGATGCAAACATATATTAATTTAGAAATAGCCTATAAACATATATGTGCTTAGAAAGAGAGACCTAGAGAGTATGCTGCTAGAAAAATAATGGAAGTAACCAATTGGCTCCTTTAAAATATATCCACAGAAAGAAAATTTCATTAAAATTTTTTACTACCGGTGTATGCCCTAAGGTGAAACATAATATGTTTGAACAATACAAACAATAGTTTGTTTGGACCAATCCTGCAAATATATATGCTTGAAGCAAAATCTGTTTGGGGCATATGTTACAGAAGCGATTTTTTTGAGGGTGTTCAAGAACGTTTGCCACAGTCGGTAGAATTCTAACATAAATGGTGAATTTTTTTTGTTTGGTAGAATTCTTGATGGTTAAGTAGCTGTGCACCGGAGAGTTACTTCACAAATTTTCTATAGAAAAAAAAAAACTTTGACAAAATTTTCAATAGAAATAAAGTTTTGAAAAAATTTTTTATGGAAATTCATTTTTGAAAAAATTTTCTAAAAACTAAAATGTTGACAAAATTTTCTACAGACCTAAAATTGTGACAAACTTTTCTATGGAAATAAAAATTTCATAACATTTTCTAAAGAAATAAAATTTTGACAAAATTATCTAAAGAAATAACATTTTGACAAACTTTTGTATAATTTTCTATAGAAATAAAATTTTGACAAAATTTTCTAAAGAAATACAATTTTGACAACATTTTCTAAAGAAATAAAATTTTGACAAAATTTTCTATAAAAATAAAATTGTGACCAAATTTTCTATAGAAATAAAATTTTGACAAAATTTTACAGAGAAATAAAATTTGGATAATATTTTCTATAGAAATAAAATTTGGACAAAATTTTCTAAAGAAATAAAAATTTGACAAAATTTAATAAAGAAATAAAATTTTCTATAGAAATAAAATTTGGACAAAATTTTGTAAAGAAATAAAATGTTGACAAAATTTTCTTTAGAAATAACATTTTGACAAAATTTTCTAAAGAACTAAAATGTTGACAAAATTTTCTAAAGAAATAAAATTTTGACAAAATTTTCTAAAGAAATAAAATTTTATACAAATTTTTCTAAAGAAATAAAATGTTGACAAAATTTTCTATAGAAATAACATTTTGACAAAATTTTCTAAAGAAATAAAATTTTGACAAAATTTTCTAAAAAAAAATAAAATTCTGACAAAATTTTCTAAACAAATAACGTTTTGACAGAAATAAAATTTGGACAACATTTCTAAAGAAATAAAATTGTGACCAAATTTTCTAAATAAATAAAATTTTGACAAAATTTTCTATAGAAATAAAATTGTGACCAAATTTTCTAAAGAAATAAAATTGTGACCAAATTTTCTAAAGAAATAAAATTTGGACAAAATTTTCTATAAAAACAAACTTTTGACAAAATTTTATTTCTGTAGAAATTTTTGATTTTTTTGTTAGTTTTTAGTACAATTTTCTCCAAATGTTGGGTGATTATGTTTGGCTCGAGTAGCAACCTGCCTGCAAATCGAAATCTCAGCAAGTGTGACATAGAGAGGACATTCCACTGAAGGAACGGTAAATCCAAACCTTAATTCGTAATAGGTTGACACTCAAGATAGGATTCCAGTACCCCTTGTAGGTACTGTGGAAGGATCAGAACTCTTTGGGGGTACTGTAGAAGGCTGAATGGGGGAAATTTATTAATTTAAGCTAAATATAATTTTTTCTCAATTTCATCGCAAATCAATCCTTGAAATTACCAGATCAGAGGAAAACCCATTTTAGCTTTAAAAAATGTCCTTTGCATATTTTAGGCGGCATGGAATAAGTACTCGAACTTAAGGTATTTGACGCATAAGTTCGATTTGATATTAAGGGTAAAAATTTTCTATCCCTCCGGAAGAGAAATTAATTACAAATTGGCACAAGATGGCAAAAAAGTGGCACAAAAATTAAAAATGGCATTTAATGACTAACCCAACAAGTGGCATAAAAATATCAACGCTTCAAAAATGTGGCAAATTTACCAAATAAAGAGCACAACAGTAACACTGTAGCAGATTAGAATAGTATAGGACTCTAGCTACGCGTAATGAATTTTGTTGGAATATTTTGTACTTTTTCTTCCCTTTTTATATGTTGAAAAGCGAAAAATATTCCTTTGGACCATAGCCAAATTTGAATTTTGAAAATTATTTCCTTATTAAGTTAAGTTTTGAGTCCCTTTGCATTTCATCGATTCTATTGAATTGCTACAATAGAACAAAGAAAATATCGTCAAAACGCATCAGGCGTTTCTAATAATAGGTCATAAGAAGACAAACAAACTCCAAACGTGGCTACCAAAAATAAATGTACAACATACAAATTTACATAATCAAATGACTAAGGATAAAGAAAAATTAAAAAAAAAGATACGAAAGCCATCCCATCAATGTATGCCTGCAAGGATGTAACAAAATGTGACAAAAACTGAAAACCAATTATCTCAGTAAACAAAATATGCTTTGTTAACAAACACAAAATTCCGCAAGTCATAAAAAATGTTTAAAGGTATGTTAAACAGGTTTTCAATGGAAATATCTGAAATGTCTTATTGCCAACATTTAGGTGAATTGTTTTTCACTCTCTCTCTCTCTGTCTTTCTCTCACCCATTTAGTCAAAATAAAGCCATTGCAATACAAAGAAAGGCAACAATATTGAATTGCTTTTTTTGTTAAATGATATATCATCATTTAAAAATTAAAAAGTCATCTCTTTAAGACTTTTCACACATATTAAGAAAAATAGGCCGATACTCGGATTATGAATGAGAATGAAAAATTCCTTAAGCTATGCCTCAAATATTTATTGTCTGATAAACTTAAATAAATATGAATAGAATGTAAAAATAAAAGAATTTACTATTTTAGGATAGGGCTTATTACGAGAATGGAGTGATAAAACAATATAGCAATTGACTATTGTGTAGTATATTCTTGTAAATGGTTACTGTCTAAATTTCAGAAACTCCGACTCGAATTTTTTATTCGCTCTTCAAAAGGCAGTGTCTGTGCATTCTCAAAAAATTGCAAAATATTAAAAGATTCCCGGAGGTAAATCAGGAGTTTGAATGCTGCGTAGGGTGACTTTTCTCTAGCTCCACAAATTGTTTTATGGCTCGATGAGCCATGTCACTTTTTTCGAGGCAATCTGTTTATTGTTTATTTTTGGGCCACAATTTTGTTACGCCATACTTTTTTTACCCTGTGCCACACAGTGGCAGTCTGAGTCCAATCTACTTCAAATTTAGCACAGGTATGCATTTTGGGTTGGAATAGAACCCTATTGATTCCAAAGCTTCTGAATTTGGGGACAAGAGCCAGAACTTTTTATAATCGCCCGAATCAACTTTGACTTTTGAATTTTGTACAACACGTGTCGAATCGATTAACCCAAGGTCAGACGCCAGTTACAAAAGTAAATATTTCAAAATACTGAGGTAAAGTAGAACAAATTGGTTCCAGAGTAAGGGTTAAACAAAAACAAGTAAGGAAAGCCTAAAGTCGGGCGGGGCCGACTATATTATACCCTTCACCACTTTGTAAGTCCACATTTTCGATACCATATCAAATCCGTCCAATGTGTTGGATGCTATATTAATCCATACACATATATTCTGTATATCTGAGCAGATCTGTACAGAGTTCTGCAATACTTATAGATTTTACATTTAAGTCGGCTAATGCGCTGGAACACAATGTTAATAAAAAACACAATGTTAGTAAAAAAATATAGGAAACATTTAAGTATGAACCAATTTTGAGGCAACTTCGCAAAAGTGTATTTATGATTTATCGGTCGACAGATGTGTATTAGAGTAATAGAAGAATGTGAGTAATATTGATAAGTCTTCGACTTGGCAGTGGCGATTTGATAAGGAAAATGTAGGTATTTGGGCCAGTTTTGCCTAAATAGGAAAAACATATATATGGAATCTATATCGAAATCTGAAACGATTGCAATCAAATTTCACATGCATAGTTACTATGTTGAATCTACTCCACGTGCAAAATGTCACGTAAATCGGGTAACAACTTTGAACTCTGTGGTCATATGACGGAAAATCGGGCGAAAGATATATATGGGAGCTATATCAAAATCTGAACCGATTTCAACCAAAATAAACACGCATATGCAGAACCTTAATTCTACTGCCTGTGCAAAGTTTCAAGTTCAATTCTACTCCCTCTGCAAAATTTCACGTAAATCAGAGTAGCACGTTTGCCTCTGTGGGCATATTAGTCCAAATCGGGCGAATGATATATATGGGAGCTATATCTAAATCTGAGCCGACTTCAACTAAATTTTGCACAATTAACGATACTATAAAACGTACTCCTTGTGCAAAATTTCAAGCAACTCAGGGCAAAACTCTGGCTTTTGAGGCCATATATATCCAAATCGGACGAAAGATATATATGGGAGCTATATCTAAATCAGAACCGTTTTTAATCAAATTAAGCACACTTAACGATACTGTTAAACGTACTTGTTGTGCAAAATTTGAAGCAAATCAGGGCAAAACTCTGGCTTTTGGGGCCATATAAGTCCAAATCGGTCGAAAGATATATATGGGAGCTATATCTAAATCTGAACCGATTTCAACTAAATTTGGCACAATTAACGATACTATTAAACGTACTCCTTGTACAAAATTTTAATCAAATCAGGCAAAACTCTGGCTTTTGAAGCCATATAAGTCAAAATCGGACGAAAGATATATAGGGGAGCTATATCTAAATCTGAACCGATTTCAACTAAATTTGGCACAGTTAACGATACTATTAAACGTACTCGTTGTGCAAAATTTGAAGCAAAACAGAGCAAAACTCTCGCTTTTGGGGCCATATAAGTCCAAATCGGACGAAAGATATATATGGTAGCTATATATAAATCTGAACCGATTTAGCTGATATTTTCAGTTTTTGCGGGACTGACAAAACATTCAGATGTACAAAATTTGAAGAACGTCGGTTCATAAATACGTGAATTATGATCAAATCGGTGATAACTATATATGGCAGCTATATCTAAATCTGAACCGATTTTTTCCAAAATCAATAGCGATTGTTTTCTACCCGAAGAAAGACGTTATGTCAAATTTGAAGACGATCGGACTTAAACTGCGACCCAGCGTTGCCAGAATTGTTTCACCAAAAACCGCTAGATTTGTCCAAAAAACTAGCCAAAAAAAGCTAAAAAATGTTAAAAAAATAGCTAGAAAAAAAGCTAAATTTTTTTTTGTATCAAAAGTCACATTTTTGATTGAAATTTAACAAACTTAATGGCTTTATTTCACTTAAAATGCATATTATTTTAATTGTATTCATTTTATTTTCATTTCTGTGAGACTGTAAGAAAATCTAAGTTATATTAGCTATGTTTGCGTACTCGATACATTTTTCCCAGTAAACTTGCGATTATCAGCTAGTTAATCATCAACAAGTCCAATATGCGATATATTGCACAATGTCACATAGAATTGCATTAGAAAATATCAATATATTTCGTTTTAACTGAATTAATGATAAAGTCGTGAACGTGTACACTTCTCCTAATATTACCCAAGAGAATAAAACCCATTCTAACTGTCTTGCAAGTTTATACTGAATAACTTTTATTCGAAAATTTCCCATACAAACCTATTGTTGTCCAATTTTCGTAAATGTAAATCCTTTCCATTAATAAATAGCAGATTTGTTTTGATCTTATCACTACGAATTTTTTATTGCATTTTTTTATGTTAAAAAAATAATACCACATTCAAAACTTTATTATTAATTTATTTATTATTATTATATAATTTTTATGTTCGGTTCCAAAGATTTTGTACACTAATGATTTTGGTATTGATTCCGAGTCAAATTTGAATTTATTCTTTTTTTCAGCTTTTTTTTTCATGAGCTATCATGCTTTAAAAACGTGCTAACGACAACTTAAATTTCCATATTCAGACTCGACTTTAAGTAGAAATTATTCTATGTTACGTGTTTAAAATAAAATGTTAAAAAACCTCTTCTATTTTTGAACGCTATTTTGGTTTGTGGTCAAGATACAAAAACTGCACATATTTAAAGCCTATTTCATGTTTCATGAAAAGATACCAATTTGTAAGTTGAATCACTTAACTATAAGGACAAAACGACTTTATCGGCTTTTGGACAAGGAAAACAGTTTATATAAGAGAAATTCACCAATGCTTTATAACCAAAATTCGCGTTCATATTTTAAGGACATGAAATCTTCGGCCTCACGAAAATATTTGTTCAGTGTACAAATCAATTCACATTTCACAATTCAGATAAAAACGAAGTCTTATCCATATTTCAATAGGAACATGTCGAAAATAAAAAAAGCCAAAAATAGCTAAAAGGGTCATGAAAAAAAGCCAGAAAAAAAGCTAAATGCATTTTTTTCCCGCTAAACGTCTTCAAAAAAAAAGCCAAATCTAGCGGGAAAAAAGCTAAATTGGCAATGCTGGAGATCAATGAAATTTGATATTTTATTTTGATACAAACGGAATGATAAACTTATCATATCGTTCATGCTATGATGGCGATTATGAAAACGAAAAAGTGAAGACATAATTTAATTTTATTAATTTAAAATTTTTATGGTCACTGTTATTCTATTTTCTCTTCTTGGCTAACAACAGCAGTAGATTTATCTCGGTCATAAAATAACTTGACAATACCATTTTTCTATATGTTTCTATGTTACTCTTCTCAATGTTCCTTCCTTCCTTCCTTGTGTGTATATAAAGGTGTGGGTATTAGTGTGTCTGCATGTTGAACAATTTAATTTCTAACCTTTATTCTCTCGTCCTCTCTCAATTTATTCAAAAATAATTGGAACTGCTTTTTGAAGAAATTTTTCTTCTCTTATTCCTCTATTTTCAACTGTATTGAATAAAATGGCCGCTTAAAAAATTAATTTCATTAAAAATTGAAATTTAAAAATAGTCTACAAAATACACTTAAGAGAGAAGGATAAAAACTATTTTTATTAATCTTTAAAAAGGACGCTTATGAGATAATAGTGGTATGAAAAAACTTTTACGAGTACTCAATATCATCACTGAAATTGAATGCATTTGGTTTTTGTCTCAATATATGTTTAATGCTTTGTTGTATGTTGAATAATTTAGCAGCTTAAATCTCTGCCATTTCGAGTAATTCAATTAAAGTTATTGCACACAAATTCGCAGACAATAGGTAACAAAGAAAATGAATGGCAATGGTTTGCCACATATGTTGTGACGACAATAGCACTAACAGATACCAAGCTAATGCACAGTGGTATTTATGCTGCTACAGTTTTAGAAATCAAAACTAGAATTTCAGTTAGTGGCAACAAGTTTCAAAAAAAAAAAACAAAAATAGATTTAAAACCCCCAGGTAGCTTAGATATTTTGCAATAAGAACTTTGGTATATAATTTAAAAAAATTACAATTTTTAAAGATACAATTTTATTGTATAGAAATAAAATTTTGACAATATTATCCAAAAAATTATTGACAAAATTTTCTATAAATTCAATATAAAATATTTCTTTGGAATAAAAAAAAAATTGTATACTAACTACAAAAATTTTATCAACAACTTTGCAATGAGATTTTTTAATTTGTTAGATTTTTGGTAAAAGTTTCCTTTATAGTTTGGAACATTATTATTGGCACGAGTGGCAACCGTGAGCTCAACTCCTCTAAACACAATCAAATGGGAGCTCAGCTCCACGAACTCTTACTAGGGGGGAGCTCATCTCCACCAAGTGATACTAGAGGAAGCTCAACTTCACTATAAGCAACCAGTAGGAAGCTCAACACCTCTAAACACAACCCAAGCGGAGGTCCACTGCGCCAATTCTTACTACAGTGAGCTCAACTCCAACCTGACCAACTGACCTCATTTGTGATTATTATCGCCTTTTATAGGCAGTTATGAACATCACACATACGTTGATGGGGTTGATCAAACCAACAGCGCACAACAAATTAACCCTAAGTCATACCCTTTTTGCCAATAGATGTTGCTCCATATGTCCATTAAATTCGAATTCCATCCTCAACGGATAATAAATTAATTTTTATACCGTCCACCATAGGATGGGGGCTATATTAACTTTGTCATTCCGTTTGTAACACATCGAAATATTGCTCTAAGACCCCATAAAGTATATATATTCTGGGTCGTGGTGAAATTCTGAGTCGATCTGAGCATGTCCGTCCGTCCGTCCTATCGACTTGAAACTTGGCACAAGTAGTTATTATTGATGTAGGTCGGATGATATTGCAAATGGGTCATATCGGTTCACTTTTACGTATAGCCCCCATATAAACGGACCTCCAAATTTGGCTTGCAGACCCTCTAAGAGAAGCAAATTTCATCCGATCCGGTTGAAATTTGGTAAATGGTGTTAGTATATATTCCTTAACAACCATGCAAAAATTGGTCCACATCGGTTCATAATTATATATAGCCCCCATATAAACCGATCCCCCGATTTGGCTTGCGGAGCCTGTAAGAGAAGCAAATTTCATCCGATCCGGCTGAAATTTGGTACATGGTGTTAGTATATAGTCTCTACTTACCACACAAAAATTGGTCCACATCGGTCAATAATTATACAAAGCCCCCATATAAACCGATCCCCCGATTTGGCTTGCGGAGCCTCTAAGAGAAGCAAATTTCATCCGATCCGGCTGAAATTTGGTACATGGTGTTAGTATATAGTCTCTACTTACCACACAAAAATTGGTCCACATCGGTTCATAATTATATATAGCCCCCATATAAACCGATCCCCAGATTTGGCTTGCGGAGCCTCTAAGAGAAGAAAATTTAATCCGATCCGGCTGAAATTTGATACATGGTGTTAGTATATGGTCTCCAACAACTATGCAAAAATTGGTCCACATCAGTCGATAATTATATATAGCCCCCATATAAACCGATCACCAGATTTGACCTCCGGAGCCTCTTGGAAGATCAAAATGCATCTGATTCAGTTGATATTTGGTACGTGGTGTTAGTATATGGCCTCAAACACCTATGCCAAAATTGGTCGAAATCGGTCCATAATTATATATAGCCCCCATATAAACCGATCCCCAGATTTGACCTCCGGTGCCTTTTGGAGAAGCAAAATTCATCCGATCTGGTTGAAATTTGGTACGTGGTGGTAGTATATGATATTTAACAACCATGCCAAAAGTAATCCATATCAGTCCATAATCATATATAGCCCCCATATAAACCGATCCCGAGATTTGGTTTTTGAGCCTCTTGGAGGAGCAAATTTCATCCGAGTAAGTTGAAATTTGGTACATTGTGCTAGTATATGGCCGTTAACAACCATGCCTAACTAGATCCATATCGGTCTATAGTTATATATAGCCCTCAGGTAAATCGATCTGCAATCACACAAAAATTGGTCCATATCAAGTTCATAATTGTATATAACCCACATATAAGGGACCCCCATGTTTCAATTTAATACCGTGCAAAAGTCCATATCGATTCGTAATTATTTTTAGACTTACCTACACATACCTTTTTGTGTAATATATACCACGTATGGACTACCTCACAATTTAGAAAACGATTTAAGATACCACAACCCAAGTAATTCGATTGTGGATGACAGTCTTTCGTAGAAGTTTCTACGCAATCCATGGTGGAGGGTACATAAGATTCGGCCTGGCCGAACTTACGGCCATATATACTTGTTTTTGTTAAAGACTACGACTAAATTTAACATAAACATAGTAATTAAAGTAAATAAAAGTGGAAAAATAACAAAATCAAATATAATTTCATAATAATGATGGCGTAAATAAAATAAAATTTTTATGAAATATTGAAGTTTTTGTAGAAAATGTTTATTTAAAAAATTTAATTAGCTATGAAAATTTAAATATTTCTGATAAATGTTCCATATCTGAAATATATTCACTGTGTTCCATGTTTGTGGTTTTATACACCAGAGGGCATGTATATATCCTACGTATGTATGTTCTCACTTAACATTGTTACGCGGCTGAACGCGCATATACGCAGCCTAGTTGAATACCCACAAATGTAACCAAATGATTAGGCTAATTCGTGAGAACAAAAGAATGGTGTGTGTGAGCGAGAGAGTGGTGTGATGAGAATGAAAGCCAGATATAGTGGTGAGATACAGACAACAACAAATGAATAAATGAATGTTGTCATAAAACACGTTTTTCGTTTGACTCTTGATACTTGCAAGTGCAAAAATAACAGAAGCAGAACAAAGAAATAAAAATCACAAGAGAATACAAAATACATATACACACACAGTACACAGTCATTTACACATACACTACCCATAGATCAGCCCATCACTAATATCCTGTTAAAATAGACAGTGTATGAATAACACACATTGGGGACAGGTACTAGACAAACTATTACGGGTGTATAGGTATGTGTTTTTGAGTTGTACACATACATTCACACATATATGTACTTTAGCAAATATACTTTATTGCTGGATTTGGCCAAATTAAACATCTGCCATGAACTGACTTGATGTCTTCCATTCGCGAACTTTGTTCAAATTTGTCGACTAACTTTTACCCTCCCCCATTCCCATGCAACAGTAGTGGTGCTAATCTCTTGATACTGTATGGCAAATTTTTTTGTGTGTTTGTTTATCAAGGTTGATGATGATGCTGCCGCCCCAACTCACACATCTGTCAGCTCTCAGGGACATATCCACAAATATCATTGCTCGGATGACTAAATGGATGCTTGAGCACACGTGCTTTTAGCAGATATTGAAGACTTAAAGCTCGTTTACTTTGTGTTGTGTTGCGTTGCTTAGTGATTGATATTCAGTTAGTTAGTGTTCTTCAAGAGTTCGGTTCAAATTTGATATATTTAAGTGCATGGAAAATGGGCTAAGACAGCATACAAGACAGTTATCGTATTGCAAAAGAGGATATGATTAAAATTTCCTTGAAAAAAAAGGATATACTTCAAAATAAATACTAACGCTAATCAAAGGATTTTTTTGTTTCGGTCATTTAATGTGAAGGCCAAAAAAGGGATAAACCGCACATTGACTACAAATTTATTTTTGTTATTATTAAAGTAAAATAAAATAAAATAAAAAGAAGCAAATGGAATTAAGTATTAAAATATAATTAAAATATTTGTTGTTTTGATAAGGGGTTGTCCAATAAAAGGTCTTTCTTCAGTATTAAAAGAAAAATTCCATTTTGGAAGATAAATGATAAGAAAAAACCCGTGATTTACTTCAACTCTTGGTGTCTATAGCAGCAATATTCTTTGTTGTTCTTGAGCGATAGGTTAGGTTAGGTGGCAGCCCGATGTATCACGCTCACTTAGACTATTCAGTCCATTGTGATACCACATTGGTGAACTTCTCTCTTGAGCGATATTCAAGGGTTTTATTATTCAACTCACCACCTTGTACCACCAGCTCAAACTTTTCCTGCAGTTTTTATATTGCTGTCCGATGGGATCAGCTAATGTTCAATTGTTTCGCAATTTCTTGAATCATTTCAATGCGATTATCGGATTTTTGTAAATAGTAAAAAGTTATAGCCACCGAAACACCTGGTGATGGTTAGATTAGGTTAGATTAGGTGGCAGTCCGATGTATCAGGCTCACTTAGACTATTCAGTCCATTGTGATACCACATTGGTGAACTTCTCTCTTATCTCTGAGCGCTGCCCGATTCCATGTTATGTTAAGCTCACTGACAAGGGACCTCCTTTTTATAGCCGAGTCCGAACGGCGTTCCACATTGCCGTTCGTTCACTACTTAGAGAAGCTTTGAAACCCTCAGAAATGTCACTGAGGTGGGATAATCCACCGCTGAAAAACTTTTTGGTTTTCGGTCGAAGCAGGAATCGAACCCACGACCTTGTGTATGCAAGCGGATATGCTAACCATTGCACCACAGTGACTTCCTGGTGATACTGGAAAGCTCTTTCTTTTAACAGGAAGAGGGAACTCCTTCCTGCCAGACTGCAAAATAATCCCTCATGGCAGCTATAATTTCGTCATTGGAATGTTATTTTTTCCTGTCGAATAATTTTTTAAATTTGAATAAAAGCTACAAAATTTTCTATAAAAATAAACTTTTGAGAAAATTTTCTATAGAAAAAAATTTTGACAAAATTTTCTATAGAAAGAAAATTTGACCAATTTTGACAAAATTTTCTATAGAAATAAAATTTTGACAAAATTTTCTATAGAAATAAAACTTTGACAAAATTTTCTATAGAAATAAAATTTTCTATAGAAATAAAATTTCGAACAAAATTTTCTATAGAAAAATAAAATTTTCAAAACAAACATTGACAAAATTTTCTATAGAAATAAAATTTTGAAAAAAATTCCTATAGAAATAAAATTTTGACAGAATTTTCTATAAAAATAAAATTTTCACAAAATATTCTATAGACATAAAGTTTTGACAAAATTTTCTGTAGAAACAAACTTTTCTATACAAATATAATTTTGACAAAATTTTCTATAGAAATAAAATTTTGACAAAATTTTCTGTAGAAACAAAATTTTTTATAAAAATATAATTTTGTCAAAATTTTCTATAGAAATATAATTTTGACAACATTTTCTATAGAAATAAAATTTTGACAGAATTTTCTGTAGAAACAAATTTTCTATAAAAATATAATTTTGACAACATTTCCTATAGAAATAAAATTTTGACAAAATTTTCTATAGAAATAAAGTTTTGACAAAATTTTCTGTAGAAACAAAATTTTCTATAAAAATATAATTTTGACAAAATTTTCTATAGAAATAAAGTTCTGACAAAATTTTCTATAGAAATAAAGTTTTGACAAAATTTTCTGTAGAAACAAAATTTTCTATAAATTATAATTTTGACAACATTTCCTATAGAAATAAAATTTTGACAAAATTTTCTATAGAAATAAAGTTTTGACAAAATTTTCTGTAGAAACAAAATTTTCTATAAAAATATAATTTTGACAAAATTTTCTATATAAATACAATTTTGACACTATTCTCAAAAAAAATTGACAAAATATTCTATAGAAATAAAGTTTTGACTAAATTTTCTGTAGAAACAAAATTTTCTATAAATTATAATTTTGACAAAATTTTCTATAGAAATAAAGTTTTGATAAAATTTTCTATAGAAATAAAGTTTTGACAAAATTTTCTGTAGAAACAAAATTTTCTATAAAAATATAATTTTGACAAAATTTTCTATAGAAATAAAGTTTTGACAAAATTTTCTATAGAAATAAAATTTTGACAAAATATTCTATAGAAATAAAATTTTGACACTATTCTCAAAAAAAAATTGACAAAATATTCTATAGAAATAAAGTTTTGACAAAATTTTCTGTAGAAACAAAATTTTCTATTAAATTATAATTTTGACAAAATTTTCTATAGAAATAAAATTTTGACAGAATTTTCTGTAGAAACAAAATTTTCTATAAAAATATAATTTTGACAAAATTTTCTAAGAAATAAAGTTTTGACAAAATTTTCTGTAGAAACAAAATTTTCTATACAAATATAATTTTGACAAAATTTTCTAAGAAATAAAGTTTTGACAAAATTTTCTCTACAAATATAATTTTGACAACATTTTCTATAGAAATAAAATTTTGACAGAATTTTCTGTAGAAACAAATTTTCTATAAAAATATAATTTTGACAACATTTCCTATAGAAATAAAATTTTGACAAAATTTTCTGTAGAAACAAAATTTTGTATCAAAATATAACCTTGACAAAATTTTCTATAGAAATAAAACTTTGACAAAACTTTCTATAGTAATAAAATTTTGTTTAAATTTTCTATAAAAATAAAATTTGAAAAAATTTTGTATAGAAAAAAAATTTTCGAAAAGATTTCTATAGAAATAAAATTTTGACCAAATTTTCTATAGAAATAAAATGTTGACAAAATTTTCTATAGAAACAAAATTTGGCAAAATTTTCTATAAAAACAAAATTTTGACAAAATTTGCTATAAAAAATTTTTGACAAAATTTTCTATAAGACCAAAATTTTGACAAAATTTTCTGTAGAAATAAAATTATGAAAAAAAAAATCTATAGAAATAAAACTTTGACAAAATTTTCTATAGAAATAAAACTTTGACAAAATTTTCTATAGAAATAAAATTTTGTTTAAATTTTCGATAAATATAAAATTTGAGAAAATTTTCTATAGAATAAAAATTTTTTTCAAAAAGATTTCTATAGAAATAAAATTTTGAAAAAATTTTCTATAGAAATAAAATTTTGACACAATTTTCTATAGAAATAAAATTTTGGAAATTTATTTATAGAAATAAAATGTAGACAAAGAAAGAAAGGTTTGACCAAATTTTCTATATAAGTAAAATTTTGACAACATTTTCTATAAAAAATATAGAAAGAAAGAAAATTTTTAGTCAGTTTTCTATAAAAACTTTCTATAGAAATAAAATTTTGACAAAATTTGCTATAAAAAAAAAATTTGACAAAATTTTCTATAAGGCCAAAATTTTGACAAAATTTTCTGTAGAAATAAAATTTTGAAAAAAAATTCTATAGAAATAAAACTTTTCTATAGAAATAAAACTTTGACAAAACTTTCTATAGAAATAAAATTTGAGAAAATTTTGTATAGAAAAAAATTTTTCGAAAAGATTTCTATAGAAATAAAATTTTGACAAAATTTTCTATAGAAATAAAATGTTGACAAAATTTTCTATAGAAACAAAATTTTGACAAAATTTTCTATAAAAACAAAATTTTGACAAAATTTTCTATGAGACCAAAATTTTGACAAAATTTTCTGTAGAAATAAAATTTTGAGAAAAATTCTATAGAAATAAAACTTTGACAAAATTTTCTATAGAAATAAAACTTTGACAACATTTTCTATAGAAATAAAATTTTGTTTAAATTTTCGATAAACATAAAATTTGAGAAAATTTTCTATAGAATAAAAATTTTTTCAAAAAGATTTCTATAGAAATAAAATTTTGAAAAAATTTTCTATAGAAATAAAATTTTGACACAATTTTCTATAGAAATAAAATTTTGGAAATTTATTTATAGAAATAAAATGTAGACAAAGAAAGAAAGGTTTGACCAAATTTTCTATATAAGTAAAATTTTGACAACATTTTCTATAGAAAATATAGAAAGAAAGAAAATTTTTAGTCAGTTTTCTATAAAAACTTTCTATAGAAATAAAATTTTGACAAAATTTTTTATAGCAATAAAATTTTGACAAAATTTTTTTTTGCAATAAAATTTGGCAAAATTTTTATAGCAATGAAATTTTGACAAAATTTCCTATAGAAAGGAAATTTTGACAATATTTTCTATAGAATAAAGGAAATTCTTAATGCTTAGTTTTGGGGTTATTTAAGCGTCTTCGTAATCCTTTGAATTAAATTTTATAGAGTTTATGAGTAAGTCTTATATTTAGTGATAATATTTCGCTTTATCTACGTGGCTGTCCATGGAGCGTATAAGTATTATTAATTATGCTGGAATTCCAATATATTGTCCATATCTCCAGAAAAACTAAACTGATGTAATCCGTTTTTAGCCATTTTTGATAGCTTACTAATTGAGTTATATAAAAAAAAATATTTGGAACTTTGAATTGACTCTAAGAAATTTAATTTGCAAGCGTAACATTTTCAGAAATAATATTGAAAACTTATAGTGTTTCACCAAACCCTTTATTTACCATTGAATAAAATGTTTATATATACTTAACATTTACACAAACATTAAAAAAAATTGATCTCTGCATATATTTCCAAAATGCACTGTTCTTTGGGCCCGCTTTAACTTAGGCTTTAACTAAACGATATAACCATTTCAAATTCAGCATAGTTTCATCAAATGTATTCGATTTCAAGTATATATTCAATGAGAAATTTCCTCTTGGATGCATTTGAGGCAAAGCCGCCTTATTGAAAGCATTGCGAAACAGATATGATCCTGATTTAACGGGACATTTCAAAGGATCCGAATGATTTACAAGAAGATGCTGATAGAAACCATGAAAGACACGATTGAGAAGAGGATTGGAAAGAAAGCTGCAACCTTCCATGTTATTGATTTTGTACATTTCCTTATCCTTGTCGACTTGATTGATAATTACATCAATGTAGAAAGCCTTAATATCCTTGACAATGACACAATCATAGATATTATCATCATCGGAGATACGACGAAATTCTTTAATGTAGACAGTATCGGGTGTAGCCTCAAAATGATCCACAATGAATTTGATGGATTTTGAAAGAGGCATTATAGTGGGCTAGAAAGAAATAGAGAGGGTGGGAGAAAGAAATAGTTTTGTGTTAACTCGGCTACAGAAAAATGAAAATCCATTAAAATATTACCTGCGATTTTATTTTATGCAAATTACAGCATAATATTAAAATAATGCATAGAATTTTAGAATTTTTCATATTTAATTATTTTTTCGTTTTTTGTTTTTTTTTTTTTTTTTATTTCACACAAAACTTATTTAGCTTAAATTATTATTTTATTTGTATTTTTCACCAAATTATTTTTACAGACTGATAATTTTTACCTTAAGCCTAATTGTTTATATTTTCCTGTACTTTGATTTTTCATTTTCTAGTAAATATTTAAAATCTCATTAGACCTCATTTGCTGCATCGTATCGTATTTTCTGACGGAATTACAAATAATTTAATTGCTTTGTTATTTTGTTGAGCTCCAAATGTGAAGGTGGTATAATGGTTATTTAATCGGTTTAGTTTTCCCATTTTGGGCCAGAACTCATACAGATTCGTGTTGGCGGTGGGGAAAAACAATCAGATTTATTTATCATATCATTGTATCTATTGTCATCATCGTCATGTAATGATATTTACATAGATATATTTTCTATAGATAGCACATGTCTCCAATTATGTGCGTTTTGGTTATCAACAAAAGGCGATTTACTAGATTTAGCATAAATAAATTGAATTATTAAAATATAAATAAAATAGATTTAATCATATTATATGACATTGTCATAGTTCAACTTATAGGTATTTCCATTTACCTATACACACACATATCTAAACTCAAAAAAAAAAAAAAACTTGGATCCAAATATTTTGCCCTTTGAAAAAATTTTCTATAGAAATGAAATTTTGACAAATTTTTTGTAGAAATGAAATTTTGACAAATTTTTTTTATAGAAATGAAATTTTGACAAATTATTTACAGAAATGAAGTTTTGACAAAATTTTCTATAGAAATAAACTTTGAAAAAAATTTCTATAAACATTTTGAAGAAATTTTCTACAGAAAAAAATTTTGGTACAATTTTCCATAGAAAACAAGTAAGGAAAGTCTAAAGTCGGGCGGGGCCAACTATATTATACCCTGCACCACTTTGTAGATCTACATTTTCGATACCATATCACATTCGTCAAATGTGTTGGGGGCTATATATAACGGTTTGTCCCAAATACATACATTTATCACTCGATCTGGACAGAACACGGTTGCCACGGTTGGTAGAATTCTACCAAAAATGGTAGATTTATTATACTATTTGGTAGAATTCTTGATGGTTTGGTAGATTTTGCACATAAATCCTCTCCAACTAGGAGGTACTTTACACACTTCTATAGAAAACAAGTAAGTAAAGTCTAAAGTCGGGCGGGGCCGACTATATTATACCCTTCACCCCTATGTAGGCCAAAATTTGTGTTACCATCTCAACTCCTTCAAATTTGCTGGAAGCTATATAAAGGGGACAATTTTTTTACTTCTACAAAATCTCTAGAATTAACATTTAAATCGGCTAACGCTATTCAGTTAATTGGAGGAAACTTCCATTGAAAATGGGTCTAAAATGTGTAATAGTCTACCATATTTCCCCAACTCTGGTGTACGTATATATGGGAGCTATATATAATCTGAACCGATTTTGACTAAATTTGACATGTAAAGTTAGAATAATAATTCTGCTATCTATGCGAAATTTCACGTATGTTAAATGGGAGTATAACTTTGGCCCCCTGGTCATATGAGTGCAAATCGGACGGAAGATATATATGGGAGCCATATTTACATCTGAACCGATTTCAACCAAATTTGGCACAATTACCGATACTACTAAACGTACTCCTTGTGCGAAATTTGAAGCAAATCACGGCAAAACCCTGGATTTTGAGGCCATATAGGGTCAAATCGGGCGAAAGATATATATGGGAGCTATATCTAAATCTGAATCGATTTTGACAATATTTGGCACATACAATAGTATCGTTAAAAGTACCGCTTATGCAAAATTTGAAGTAAGTCAGGGAAAAACTCTGGCTTTTGAGACCATATAAGTCCAAATCGGGCGAAAGATATATATGTGAACTATATCTAAATCTGAACCGATTTTAACAAAATTTGACACACTTAACGATACTACTAAACGTACCTCTTGTGCAAAATTTGAAGCAAATCACGGCAAAACACTGGCTTTGTAAGTTCAATGGCCATGTAAGTTCAAATCGGTCGAAAGATATATATATATATATATATATATATATATATATATATATATATATATATATATATATATATATATATATATATATATATATATATATATATATATATATATATATATATATATATATATATATATATATATATATATATATATATGGGAGCTATATCTAAATCTGAACCGATTTGGCTGATATTTTGCAAGATTTTCGAAATTCATAAAATATTTGGATGTGCGGTATTTCAAGAAAATCGGTTGATAAACACGCTAACTATGACCAAATCGGGGATAAATATATATGGCAGCTATATCTAAATCTGAACCGATTTTTTCCAAAACCAATAGCGATTGTCTCTGTCCCACGAAACGGCCCTATGTCAAATTTGAGGACGATCGGACTTAAATTGCGAGCTCTACTTTGTGCACAAAATTACATATACAGACGGACGGACAGACAGACAGACAGACAGACAGACGGACAGACGGACATCGCTAAATGGACTCAGAATTTAATTCTAAGCCGATCGGTATACTAAATGATGGGTCTCAGACTTTTCCTTCTTGGCGTTACATACAAATACACAAACTTCTTATACTCTGTACCACAGTAGTGGTGAAGGGTATAAAAATGTTGTTGAAATTTTTTATAGAAAAAAAAAATTTTGTTGAAATATTCGATAGAAAAAAATTTTTGTTGAAATAGAAATACCAATAAAATTTTTTGCAAAATTTCTATAGACATAAAATTTCCACAAAATTATCTCTAGAATACAATTTTAACAAAATTTTCTACAGAAATACAATTTTGTCAAAATTTTCTATTGAAATAAAATTTTCTGTAGAACTAAAATTTTATCAAAACTTTCTATAGGAATAAAATTTTGCCAAAATTTTCTATAGAATAAAATTGAAAAAATTTTCTATAGAAATAAAATTTTGACAACATTTTCTATAGAAATAAAATTTTAACAAATTTTTTATAAAAATAAAAATTTAACACAATTTTCTTTAAAAATAAAATTTCGACAAAATTTTCTATATAAATAAAATTTTGATAAAATTTTCTATAGAAATAAAATGTTGTCAAAGTTTTCTATAGAAATAAAATTTTGACAAAATTTTTTGTAGAAATAAAATTTAGAAAAAAATTTTTATAGAAATAAAATTTTGATAAAATTTTTTATAGAAATAAAATTTTGACAAAATTTCCTATAGAAATAAAATTTCCACAAAATTATCTATAGAAATAAAATTTTGAAAAAATTTTCTATAGAAAAAAATTTTTGTCATTTTCCACACAAATAAAATTAAAAAAAAAATTGACACAATTTTCTGTAGAAACAAAATTGACAAAATTTTCTATAGAAATAAAATTTTGTCAAAATTTTCTATAGAAATGAAGTTTTGACAAAATTGTCTATAGAAATAAGATTTTGACAAAATTTTCTATAGAAATAAAATTTTGACAAAATTTTCTATAGACATACAATTTTGACAAAATTTTCTATAGAAATAAAATTGTGACAAAATTTTCTATAGACATACAATTTTGACAAAATTATCTATAGAAATAAAATTTTGAAAAAATTTTCTATAGAAAAAATTTTTTGTCATTTTCCACACAAATAAAATTAAAAAAAATTGACACAATTTTCTGTAGAAATAAAATTTTGACAAAATTTTCTATAGAAATAAAATTTTGTCAAAATTTTCTATAGAAATGAAGTTTTGACAAAATTGTCTATAGAAATAGGATTTTGACAAAATTTTCTTTAGAAATAAAATTTTGACAAAATTTTCTATAGACATACAATTTTGACAAAATTGTCTATATAAATAAAATTTTGATAAAATTGTCTATAGAAATAAAATTTTGACAAAATTTTCTATAGAAATAAAATTTTGACAAAATTTTCTATAGAAATAACATTTTGACAAAATTTTCTATAGAAATGAAATTTTGACAAAATTTTCTATAGAAAGTTTTGACAAAATTGTCTATAGAAATAAGATTTTGACAAAATTTTCTATAGAAATAAAATTTTGACAAAATTTTCTATAGAAATAAAATTGTGACAAAATTTTCTATAGACATACAATTTTGACAAAATTATCTATAGAAATAAAATTTTGTAAAAATTTTTTATAGAAATAAAATTTTGACAAAATTTTCTATAGAAATAAAATTTTGACAAAATTTTCTATATAAATAAAATTTTGACAAAATTTTCTATATAAATAAAATTTTGATAAAATTTTCTATAGAAATAAAATTTTGATAAAATTTTCTATAGAAATAACATTTTGACAAAATTTTCTATAGAAATAACATTTTGACAAAATTTTCTATAGAAATAAAATGTCAAAATTTTCTATAGAAAAAATGTCAAAATTTTCTATAGAAATAAAATTTTGACAAAATTTTCTATAGAAATAAAATTTTGATAAAATTTTCTATAGAAATAAAATTTTTACAACATTTTCTGTAGAAATAAAATTTAGACAAACATTTTTATAGGAATAAAATTTTGATAAAATTTTCTATAGGAATAAAGCTTGGACAAAATTTTCTATACACCCTCAAAAAAAATCGCTTCTTTAACATATGTTCCAAACATATTTTGCAGGAAGCACATATATTATTGGATACTCCCGAAATATTAATATGTTTGTTTTTTGTGAACATATTATATGTTTGGAAGCATTTTGAGCCCAAAAATATTATATGCTTGAAAGAATTTTCCCCAGAGAAGATTGTGATCATTCCCTCACATAATTTTCACTTCCACGAAATTTTTAGTTCTTGGCACCTTTTTCTGTAATACAAATAATGTTGAAGAAATTATTCAATTTTATAATTTTTTTTTTTTAATTTTACCTTTCGCCTGGGCGGAGAATCGAACCGAGGCCCATACAGTTTGTAAGCCAACACACTATCCACTGGGCTACGTAGTAGTTATAGTCACCAGTAGACAATTATCGTTACAAGTTACATTTATATAGCATACTTTGCAGCACTCACGAGCCCATGCAAACATAACATTATTTAAAAGAAACATACATTTGTTGGCCACGTGGAGCAGTGATTAGCATGTCTGCCTTGCATGCAAAGGGTCGTGGGTTCAATTCCTGCTCCGACCGAACCAATTTTTTTTGTAATTTAGACATTTATACTATATTAAATTTTTGTAATGAAACTTCGAAATGTGGGTTATTAAAAATTTACAGTCCCCATATACATAAAATTCTCCTCTCAAGGCGAAAACACATGCTGTTTTTTTTCAAATCTCTATGCTCTTGGTTCCGAATGTCTATTCTCTTTACTCTGAATACTCATTCTAATTTTCAAATTAAATAATATTTAGACTTAAGCATATAAAATATTTGGCCTTATTATAAAGCAGTTTTCCGAAACAACATACAATCGTTTCACAGAAATTGTAAACATATATATGTTTGCTCGAAATTTGTAAATTTATATATGTTTACATTCACACATATTATTTTTATGAAACATTCATACCCCAAACATAATATATTTTAACATATTAACATATGTGTCCCAAACATTTAGTGTTAGTTTAGGAACATTACATGTTGACACTTAAATATATTGTGTTTAAAAATTATGCCCGAAACACATTTTGTTTATATCGGAACATATGAAAAACATATTTTTCTAACAGTGTAGAAATAAAATTTTACCAAAATTTTCTTTAGAAATAAAATTTTGACAAATTTTTCTATAGAAATCAAATTTTGACAAAATTTTCAATAGAAATAAAAGTTTTGACAAAATTTTCTATAGAAATAAAATTTTGACAAAAAAATTTCTATTGAAATAAATTTTGACTATTTCCACACAAATAAAATTAAAAAAAAATTTTACACAAGTTTCTGTAGAAATAAAATGTTGACAAAATTTTGAGCAAATTGTCTATAGAAATAAAGTTTTGACAAAATTGTCTATAGAAATAAGATTTTGACAAATTTTTCTATAGAAATGAAATTTTGACAAACTTTTCTATAGAAATAACATTAAAAAATTTTCTATAGAAATAAAATTTAGACATTTTCTACACAAATAAAATTAAAAAAAAAAAAATTGACACAAGTTTCTATAGAAATAAAATTTTGACAAAATTTTCTATAGAAATAAATTTTGAGATTTTCCAAACATAAAATTAAAAAAAAAAATTGACACAAGTTTCTATAGAAATAAAATTTTGGCACAATTTTTTATAGAAATGAAATTTCTAAAGAAATGAACTTTTGACAACATTTTCTATAGAAATAAAATTTTGACAAATTTTTCTATAGACATACAATTTTGACAAAATTATCTAAAAAATAAAATTTGGTTAAAATTTTCTTTAGAAATAAAATTGTGACAAAATTTTCTATAGAAATAAAATTTTCACTGAAATTTTCTATAGAAATAAAATTTTCACTGAAATTTTCTATAGAAATAAAATATTGACAAAATTTTCTATAGAAATAAAATTTTCACAAAATTTTCTATAGAAATAAATAAATAAATAATTTAGGATCTGGCCCAGCTGGGAAACAGTGACTGACATATTAGGAATTTCGTTAAAGACACAGATATCCTGGAATAAAAGATGGGTACGTTGGAAAAAGGAGTTCGAAAGCACAACAAGTCGAATACTAGCTTATGTGCATGTCGGCCGATCCTCTTTTCGACCTAGTCTAACCTAATCCAAACATATATGTATCAATACACGGACTGGGTATAATCGGCAATTGGTTGGGAACTATCTTCCAGCTTATAATCCAAACATTGAAATAGTCTATGCGACCCGCATGTGTGCTTTCTTGAGTTACATCATTTATGTTAAGTGCCTATAAAGATTTAAAAATCATCCCATAAATAAATCCTTAATAAGATATAAAGAAATTTAAATTCTTCCACGTTAATATTTTGCAAAAGATGAAAGGACTTAAAGAAAACACAAAGACAACAACACCATCACATATATGTGGAAAAATTCAATGTTTCCTTTTCGTTTTCTCATTCAAAGGGTCATGCATTCACAAAAAAAAAAAAACTATAAAAGGCTATAAAATGCAAGAAAGAAACATTAAAATTCCAAAGGAAAAAAAACCTGCCAATGGTTTCCATGTCGAACAATTTTGCTTGTGGCGGTTTTTATTTCACCGCGTGGATTTTTATTATTTTTGTTGTTGTCCTCTTCTGTGTTTCTTACTAAAAATGTCAGAAGTCGGCGAAAGTAAGTCTTCCAAGCTAAAAAAAAAACAGGTAAATATGCAAGAAAAAAAAAAAAACAACACAAAATTATGAAATTCCATAGCATAAAGTGGAAAGTTAGGAAAATTGAGCATGAAGAAAAATTAGATTTTGTAACATTTTCTGGTTGGCGGTTTTTCATTTTTCCCCTACTTTCCTACTCCTTCTCCTTCTCATGTTGTTGTTGCTGCTTTATTGTCGTATTTGTTCACATTCACATGTCTTCTTAGCTACCTGGCTTTTGAAACGTTTCAAAAAAATATGGAACTGACATGGCTGAACTATTTACGCGCTTAAACGAACAAACAAAATGTGTCTTTGTCAGGGTAAGTATCTCAGTTATTGAAGCTGGGGGAAACGTGCAAATTTTATTCTTCCCCCCCTAACCCCTTTTTTCTGGTTTCCTTGTTAGTTTTATTGAAGCCTGGAAATGCTTTTACATTGTCTTCCATTCCAAATCCTCTGTCTCTCTGGCCCATCACTTGCTGTACTGTTTGTGTTTTCGACAGACACATGAACTAGTATTTCATCTAAAAATCTCTCAAATGCCCCTTCCTCTCAATTTTCGTTTACCTTAGTGGTTAAGGAGACCTTCTATTACTAAGTTGTAGTGCAATTGGCAAGACTCTTCTGGTATTTACATAGCATCACTTTTGTCTCAATTCGAATGTCAGGTATAGAACAAGCTCCAGAAATAGGATATGGAGAATTTTCTTCGTATGTTATACGCTCTGGTGAATTCAGAGTTTTCTCGTCTCATTAGGCCAATGAGGTATTGCCAAAGGTTTTGTTGGATGAAGGCCTTTGACAGAGTAGAAGGAAATGGAGAGTAACAAAATTAATAACCGGTGGAATTGATGCTCAAATGAAACTTTTTCTCCAACTAACTGAGACCTTTTAAAACTCAAATGAACCCTTTTTCAAATTAAATGAAACCTTTTTCAAAACAAATGAAACCTGTGTAAAATATATTGAGATCGGAAATTAAAAATGCTCGATTTTTTTAAAAATGTTTACCGCAACTAAAACACAACTCGTCCTTTGACTCAATCCGTGAATCTCCCACCCCCCCTTTCGCCACTCCCCCATTTTTAGCTTCCTCATAAGAACAACAATGCTGATCACCTAGGTAATGTTCCATCGATCGGAACATGTTGGAATTCAGAAGGATCAACGTCAGGGCTATATGACTGGTGGATTATGATGTCCCATTTGAGAAGTTCACCATTGTGATATCACAATGGACTGAGTAGTCTAAGTGCAAAATTATTATAACACTTTCAAATAGCTTGATTGGGGGTGAAAGGCTCAAAATTTTGACTAAAATTACTACAATTATTAATAAAGTTTTTTGATTTAATCTAATATTTTTGATTAATTGGCGGCTAAATTTGAGTCGAGATGAGCCGACATATTCGGCGGCGGCGTTGACTGGCCAAAAATGGCCGGCGGCGACTGAAATCGGCGGCGCGACTCGGCGGCTTCATTCTCTGGCCCTGAGCTGTCTTGCGGGCATTTTCCCGAATATATTCATTTCGTTATTTCGACCCGAGGTCGATGAATACGAGCGCCCAACATCATTACCATCGGCGGCACATGAACCGACAAAGCCAAATACCACCTTGATCGACAATTTGGTTGATCGACACTTTGGTATTTTTGAGTGCTAGACTTACTTTCCAAAAAGCCCAAGACACAAAAACTTCAGCAGATTGATATCCGGAGATTTTGGTCGCTAGAAATTAAGGTATTTATGATTGACTCTTGCCGAGTGCGATGGTGATGAGTCTTTTGGAATGTCTATTGCTTGCGACCGAAATGTTTGCCTGCATAGGGCTTTAATACTGTATTTAGGACATTTTCGCGATAATATTTGGCATTTATTTAGGTGATCACAAGCGGATCACAACAATAACATATGAGGCATTTGAGTTCTGGTGGTCAATCGAAGATGTACATTTTCAGCTGTCTTTGTTAGCAAGTAAATTCGATCATTTTGTTTTTTCACAAACTGCTCACTTTGGAATGGCTTCTCATTAGAAAAAAACAAAAACAAATTCGGTCACTGGCCACTTTCTTGCAAGCGAAGCAACTCCTTGGCTTTCTCCAGTATAACATTTTTTGGGCATCGGTGAACCATTTTAGAACGGCATGACTTCAGACCAACCTCATTTTGACAAAATTTTCTATAGAAATAAAATTTTGACAAAATTTTCTACAGAAATAAATTTTTTATAAAAATTTTATATAGAAATAGAATTTTGACAAAAGTTTATAGAGAATTCAAATTTTGACCAAATTTTCTATAGTAATAACATTTTGATAAAATTTTCTATAGAATTAAAATTTTGATAAAATTTTCTATAGAATTAAAATTTTGACAAAATTTTCTAGAGAAATAAAAGTTTGACTAAATTTTCTAGAGAAATAAAATTTTGACAAAATTTTCTATCGAAATCAAATTTTGACAAAATTTTCTATAGAAATAAAATTTTGACAAAATTTTCGAGTGAAATCAAATTTTGACAAAATTTTCTATAGATATAAAATTTTGTCAAAATTTTCTAAAAATAAATTTTTGGCAAAATTTTCTATAGAAATACATTTTTGACTAAAATTTTTTATAGGAATAAAATTTTGATAAAATTTTCTACAGAAATGAATTTTTGACTAAATTTTCTATAGAAATAAAATTTTGACAAAATTTTCTATAGAAATAACATTTTATTAAATTTTCTATAGAAATAAGATTTTGAAAAAAGTTTCTAATGAAATAAAATTTTGAAAAAAATTTTCTATAGATATAAAATTTTGACAAAATTTTATATAGAAATAGAATTTTAAAAAAAGTTTATAGAGAATTAAAATTGTGACAAAATTTTCTATAGATATAAAATTTTGCAAAAATTTCTACAGAAATAAATTTTTGACTAAATTTTCTATAGAAATAAAATTTTGATAAAATTTTCTGTAGAAATAAGATTTTGAAAAAAGTTTCTAATGAAATAAAATTTTGAAAAAAAAATTCTATAGATATAAAATTTTGACAAAATTTTATACAGAAATAGAATTTTGAAAAAAGTTTATAGAGAATTAAAATTTTGATAAAATTTTCTATACAAATAAAATTTTGACAAAATTTTCTGTAGTAATAAAATTTTGATAAAATTTTCTATAGAAATAAAATTTAAAAAAATTTTCTATAGTAATCAAATTTTCAATAGTAATAAAATTTTCTATAGTAATAAAATGTTGATAAAATTTTCTATAGAATTAAAATTTTGACAAAATTTGCTAGAGAAATAAAAATTTGACAAAATTTTCTAGAGAAATAAAAATTTGACTAAATTTTCTAAAGAAATAAAATTTTCGAGAGAAATCAAATTTTGACAAAAATTTCTATGGAATTAAAATTTTGTCACAATTTTCTATAGAAATAAATGTTTGACAAAATTTTCTATAGAAATAAAATTTTGACAAAATTTTCTATAGAAATAAGATTTTGACAAAATTTTCTATAGAAATAAGATTTTGACATAAGTTTTTATTGAAATAAAAATGTGATAAAATTTTCTATAGAAATAAGATTTTGGCATAAGTTTCTATTGAAATCAAATTGTGATAAAATTTTCTATAGAAATAAAATTTTGACACCATTTTCTATAGAAATAAAATTTTGACAAAATTTTCTGTAGAAATAAAATTTTGACAAAATTTTCTATAGAAATAAAATTTTGACAAAATTTTCTATAGAAATAAAATTTTGACACACGTTTCTATAGAAATAAAAAATGATAAAATTTTCTATAGAAATAAAATTTTGACAAAATTTTCTGTAGAAATAAAATTTTGACAACATTTTCTATAGAAATAAAATTTTGACACAAGTTTCTATAGAAATAAAAAATGATAAAATTTTCTATAGAAATACATTTTTGACTAAATTTTCTATAGAAATAAAATTTTGACAAAATTTTCTATAGAAATTAAATTTTGATCAAATTTTCTATAGAAATAAGATTTTGCAAAAAGTTTCTAAACAAATAAAATTTTGACAAAATTTTATAGAAATAACATTTTTACAAAATTTTATATAAATAAAATATTTACAAAATTTTCTAGAGAAACAAAGTTTCAGCTACGTTACTTATCATCCCTGTTTTCAAGTCATATATAAATCAATTGCATTATCACGCTTAAATTAAACCGCTAATAAATGCTGAATGCAATATATTCCAATACTTTTGTTAGCTTGTAAACAGTAAAATGAATTGTCTCTGAAAAAAATCTGTCAGTTGTCAGACAAGCGGTTTAGAAATGATAGCAACCTGACGATGGTTGTAAAACATATCAGCCACCCTCTACGATTGTAAAAACTCATAATTTTTCTGTTATCCATGAATTACAACAGACCAGATTTCAATAGCAATCAGAGATGTAGAAGTCCCATTTGTTGGAAGGAAATCTTATCGGGCCTACGAATACTGATTTTCAGTACTGGATAACTTCATTGCCATTACGACCACCACCACAAGAACTGTCACTTGCTTAGCCTCCAAAACAGAAAATAATTTCAACGCATAATATGAACTCGTTCATGAGTAAAATATTAAAATGCTTTGCGACGCATTTAGTCCTGGTTATGTGGTTACTACAACCGTATTCTTTGCTCACATATGCTGATGTGATATGTGCAAGAGTTTACAAAGTTCATTGTTTCTTGAAATTAATTGGGGAGGAAGTGTTATGCGTTATAATTTCATAATTTATAGAATACGAACTCGTGTAAGCAAGACGAAGAGAAGGTTCTTTCCATTCCCATGTGAATTAACTTAAATTGGAAGACTAACGTGCATAAAATGTTAATAGCTTTACAAAGGATCTGATATTTTTGAGAACTTAGAAAGAAGAAATAGAAGCCACCAATACAGATGAGGTGGATTCGGAGTGAGGAGATAATGCGAAGACTTATTCAAGGATTTTGTCCATGGTTTATACGGACCTTAATTTTTAATCACTCGCAAAAAATAAAAAATGCATTTAAATTCTAAAAAAAATTGAAATTTTTCTATGTATAATTCTTTTGCTCATATCTCCTAAACATAGAGCGAAAAATGCAATTATAGAAATGACGAAGATCGTTTCTATTCACATTGATCTACCAATTTTATTATTTGATTATTTAGAAGAAAATGTTCGTTCATAAAAAAATATAGTGACAAGATTCCTATTTTCATCTCCCGAGTATTTGGAAGAGTATGACATAACTTTTATATTTTTTAAATTCTTAAATTATTACAGATTTTCTTCAGCAAAGTCTACTTCTTCATTTTGTTTTTCATAAAAACTTGTCAAAAATTTATTGGAAAATTTATTGTGAGACATTTTAATTTAAAATGGGGAATTTTGGGGACAAGACCTCGTAATTTGGGGACAAGGACCAGATAAATACTGGCGACAATGGTTGTGAAAGATGATTGGCTGGTTAGTATATGGATTGATGGAATATTTTCTCTCTCATATTCAATGCTACTAGAAATACAAATTTGACAAAATTTCATATAGAAATAAAAATTTGTCAAAATAAAATTTGACAAAATATAGAAATAAAATTTTGACAAAATTTTCTATAGAAGTAAAATTTAAAAAAAAAAATTCTATAAAACTAAAATTTTCTAAAGAAATAAACTTTTGACAAAATTTCCTATTGAAATAAAATTTTGACAAAATTTTCTACAGAAATAAAATTTTGACGAAATTTTCTATAGAAATAAAATTTTGACAAATATCTATTATTATAAAATTTTGACAAATATCTATTATTATAAAATTTTCACAAAATTTTCTATAGAAATAAAATTTTGACAAAATTTTCTATGGAAATAAAACTTTGACAAATTTTCTATAGAAATAAAATTTGGACAAAAATTTCTATAAAAATAAAATTTTGACAAAATTTTCTATAAAAATAAAATTTTGTCAAAATTTTCTATAGAAATAAAATTTGAACAAAATTTTCTATAGAAATAATATTTTCACAAAATTTTCTATAGAAATAAAATTTTGAAAATTTTTTCAATAGGAATAAAAATTTGACAAAATTTTCTATAGAAATAAAATTGTGACAAAATTCTATAGAAATAAAATTTTGACAATATTTTAACAAAACAATATTTACAACATTTAACAATATTTTAATAAAATTGTCTATAGAAATAAAATATTTAAAAAATTTTCTATAGAAATAAAATTTTGACAAAATTTTCTATAGAAATAAAATTTTGACAACATTTTTTATAGAAGGAAAATTTTGACAAAATTTTCTATGGAAATAAAATTTTGAAATTTTTTTCGATAGAAATAAAATTTTGACAAATTTTCCATAGAAATAAAATTTTGACAAAATTTTCTATGGAAATAAAACTTTGACAAATTTTCAAAAGAAATAAAATTTGAACAAAATTTTCTATAGAAATAAAATTTTGACAAAATTTTCTATAGAAATAAAATTTTGAAAATTTTTTCAATAGGAATAAAATTTTGACAAAATTTTCTATAGAAATAAAATTGTGACAAAATTCTATAGAAATAAAATTTTGACAATATTTTAACAAAACAATATTTACAACATTTAACAATATTTTAATAAAATTGTCTATAGAAATTAAATATTGACAAAATTTTCTATAGAAACAAAATTTTGAAAAAAAAAAAATGAAAAATAGAAATAAAATTTTGACAACATTTTTTATAGAAGGAAAATTTTGACAAAATTTTCTATGGAAATAAAATTTTGAAATTTTTTTCGATGGGAATACAATTTTGACAAATTTTCCATAGAAATAAAATTTTGACAAAATTTTCTATAAAAATAAAATTTTGACAAAATTTTCAAAAAAAAATAAAATTGTGACAAAATTCTATAGAAATAAAATTTTGACAATATTTTAACAAAACAATATTTACAACATTTAACAATATTTTAATAAAATTTTCTATAGAAAAAAAATTTGACAAAATTTTCTATAGAAATAAAATTTTGACAAATTGTTCTACAGAAATAAAATTTTGACAAAATTTTCTATAGAAATAAATTTTTGACAAAATTTTATGTAGAAATAAAATTTTGACAAAATTTTATATAAAAATAAAATTTTGACAAAATTTTCTATAGAATTAAAATTTTTACAAAGTTTTCTATAGAAATAAAATGTTGACAAAATTTTCTGTAGAAATAACGTTTTCACAAAATTTTCTATAGAAACAACATTTTTATAGAAATAATATTTTCACAAAATTTTCTATAGAAATAAAATTTTGACAAAAGTTTCTATAGAAACATCATTTTTATAGACATACAAGTTTAACAAAATTTTCTATAGAAATAAAATTTTGACAAAATTATCTATGGAAACAAAACTTTGACAAAATTTTCTATAGAAATAAAATTTTGTTGACATTTTCTATAGAAATACATTTTTTTGAAATTTTCTATAGAAATAAAATTTTGACAAAATTTTCTATAGAAATAAAATTTTGACAAAATTTTCTATAGAAACAAAATTTTGACAAAATTTTCTATAGAAATAAAATTTTGACAAAATTTTCGATAGAAATACAATCTAGACCAAATTTTCTATCGAAATAAAATTTTGTTGAAATTTTCTATAGAAGTACATGTTTTTGAAATTTTCTATAGAAATAAAATTTTGACATCATTTTTATAGAAATAAAATGTTGACAAAATTTTCTATAGAAATAAAATTTTGACAAAATTATCTATGGAAATAAGACTTTGACAAAATTTTCTATAGAAATAACATTTTGACAAAATTTTTTATTGAAATAAAATTTTGACAAATTTTTCTAAAGAAATAAAATTTTCACAAAATTTTCTATAGAAATAAAATTTTGGCAAAATTTTCTACAGAAATAAAATTTTGACAAAATTTTCTATTGAAATAAAATTTTGACAAAATTTTCTATTGAAATAAAATTTTGACAAATTTTTCTATTGAAATAAAATTTTGACAACATTTTCTTTAGAAATAAAATTTTGACAAAATATTCTATAGAAATAAAAATTTTCTAAATAAAATTTTTACAAAATTTTCTATAAAAATAAAATTTTCACAAATTTTTCTATAGAAATAAAATTGTGACAAAATATTCTATAGAAATAACGTTTTCACAAAATTTTCTATAAAACAAAGTTTTTATAGTCTATAGGGCTTTGCCCAAATAAATTTGACAAGCATACTTTTCCTCTGTTGGTTAAGCTACACTTGTAGTTTAGTCAATGCATGGCTTTAAGCTGAGATCAAAAAACAAAAAAAAACAACAATAACGATTGAAGAGAAGCCAACAATAACAAACAAAACGAATAAAATTTTGACAAAATTTCCTATAGAAATAAAATTTAGACAAAATTTTCTAAATGAATAAAATTTTCACAAAATTTTCTATAGAAATAAAATTTTAAGAAAATTTTCTATAGAAATAAAATTTTCACAAAATTTTCTATAGAAATAAAATTTTAAGAAAATTTTCTATAGAAGTAAAATTTTGACAAACGTTTTTATAGAAACAACATTTTTGTAGAAATAAAATTTTGACAACATTTTCTATAAAAATTAAATTTTGACAAAATTTTCAATAAAATTAAATTTTCTATAGAAATATTTTTTTTTTAAATTTTCTATAGAAATTAAATTTTGACAACATTTTCTATAGAAATAAAATTGTGACAAAATTTTTTATAGAAATAATATTTTGACAAAATTTTCTATAGAAATACAATTTTGACAAAATTTTCTATAGAAATAAAATTTTGACAAAATATTCTATAGAAATAGTACATTAAAAAAAAAAAAATTTCATTTGGTAGTGTTTGGTAAAATTTTTTTAAAATTTTTGTAGATTATTTTTGGATTGATTGGCAAATGTGTAGTCTATACTGAACTCATTCCAAAATGTTATGTTATTTCCGACATTTTTTTGCTTTTGAACAATAATGTTTAAATTTTTTAAAAACATATCATCCACCCTATAATGTTTCATTTCATTTACATGTGATCAACATAACAAAAATCATTGGCACTTTGAATTATTGTAGCTTTTGTCTTAAATATTCACATCGACAAATCTTCACGTCAGTGTCATAACATGAAACTTCATAGAAATATTAAATCACATAGAATGTGCGTGTTTGTGGCAAAAATGATTGTCTGGAGGATTTTGTCTGTGATTTAAACATAAAGTTAAAGAAAATATCAACTGATTCTGGATTTTGTCTGTGCATTCCTGATTCTGTATTGTCAAAGAATCACAAGTACAATAGCACCTGCCATATGTGTAATGGAGGGTTGTGGTACTAATGCCACAGGCATTTGGCATTGTGATGCTTTCGATTAAGTCACACGCATTCACATTTGTTCTTTTTTCTTTTATTTAGCCCAAATATTTGTCCATGTACTCGAAGCACGAATGAAGGATGAATGAAGATCTATACTCCCAAACATATGAAAACCACCCCAAGGCCATCATGTTACACACACACACTTTGATTTTGTTTGGGTTATTTGGTGGCTACATCAGAAGACTACTGGAAAATGTAGGTGTTGTAATACACGAACTAACCAACCAACGAACCAAACAACCAATTTGTTCTATATTTTGTTTGTTTTCCTTATTATTAGGCCTATGGGAGGCTTAAATAAAAATATTCGTTAGTCGTACGTGCAATCATAGTAAACGTAGGGACTTAACAAAAACATAAAGGCTTTGAGCTAATGTTTAGAGTGGTGGGAGCAAAAGAGAAGCAAAAGTAAGTGTAAGTGTGTGTGGGTATGTGCGAATTTCTATGTTCCCCTCTATTTTCTGTGGGTATGGACATATGGGAGAATTTAAATAGAATATTAAGAGTGCTGCAACCATAATGATCGATGTTGAATTATGAGTTACACCATACTGTAAAACAGGGATGGACAAAGAGACTACGAGGCTTTTCGCTCTCAATTTTCAAAATATTCTCTTGCTAAGAAGAGCACAAAATCAATATTTGATATGTCACAAAACATTGTCTCACACATGTTATGTTACACATGGTTTCCAGAGACATTTTTATAAAATATTATCGGTTTGATTTCAGCTTAAAATCATGCGTTGAGTAAACTACAAGAGTAGCTTGACCCACAGAGGAAAATTATGTTTGCCAAAGACCTTTAAACTGCATGATGGTTGGATGGACGGCGGTTTTGGAATTAATGCTATTAATTATTTATATATATAAGAAATTAGTTATTTCTTATCAGCATTTTCTACTTGAAGCGAAACTATCAACCAATTATCTAAATAAATTCACTAAACCAAAACTGAACTACACTTGAACCTAACAAAAAAAAAAAAAAATACATACATTTTTGTACAAACATATCACTTTTCCTTTGCCAAAGTCAAATCATGGATTTCAGTGCAGTGGGCTAGGTTTCTTTTGAGCGTGCTTCAGTGTTCCCATTTTGGTCGGATCGGACCAAAATTGGTCCACAGAATTATTAATTTTTAAATTTGGTCCGATGATCGGACCAAATGGAATTTGGTTGGTTTTGGTCCATTTTCGTAATTTTTTTGAAAATTTTGACAAAATTTTCTATAGAAGTAAACATTTTGACAAAACTTTCTATAGAAATAAAATTTTGACAATATGTTATAAACAATAAAATTTTGCCAAAATTTTGTACAGAAATAAAATTTAAAAAAATTTTGTATAGATTCAAAATTATGCAGAAATTTTGTACAGGAAGAAGATTTTGTAAAAAAAATTATAAATAAATACAATTTTGTGAAATTTTCTATAGAAACAAAATTTTGACAAAATTTTCTATAGAAATAAAGTTTTAACAAACTCTGTAGCAATACATTTTTGCAAAATTTTGTACAGAAATAAACTTTAAAAAATTTTGTATAGGTACAAAATTATGCAAAAATTTTGTACACGAAGAAAATTTTTTAAAAATTTTATATAGAAATAAAATTTTGCGATAATTTTTTGTAAAAATAAAATTTTGCGATAATTTTCTGTAGAAATAAAATTTTAACAACATTTTCTATAGAAATAAAATTTTGACATAATTTTCTATAGAAATAAAATTTTGATAAAAATTTCTACAGAAATAGGTTAGGTTAGGTTATGTGGCAGCCCGATGTATCAGGGTCACTTAGACTATTCAGTCCATTGTGATACCACAGTGGTGAACTTCTCTCTTATCACTGAGTGCTGCCCGATTCCATGTTAAGCTCAATGACAAGGGACCTCCTTTTTATAGCCGAGTCCGAACGGCGTTCCACATTCCAGTGAAACCACTTAGAGAAGTTTTGAAATACTGAGGTGGGATAATCCACCGCTGAAAAACTTTTTGGTGTTCGGTCGAAGCAGGAACCGAACCCACGACCTTGTGTATGCAAGGCGGGCATGCTAACCATTGCACTACTGTGGCTCCGTAGTGCAATGGTTAGGGTGTCTTTGAAATCTATTATACAGCAGAATAACTCGGTTGATTTACTATAGAAAATTTTCTTTGCATAGTTTTAGGCGGAACAGTGTTGCCAGTATTGAGGACTTTCCCCCAAAATGATAGATTTTGCAAAATATTCTTCTGCTACTAAGTGGTACTTCACAATTTTTTTTTTAATGTTGACAAAATTTTCTATAAAAATAAAGTTTTGAAAAAAATTTCTATAGAAATAAAGTTTTGGCAAAATTGTCTATAGAAATAAAATTTTGACAAAATTTTCTATAGAAATATAATTTTGACATAATTTTCTATAGAAATATAATTTTGACATAATTTTCTATAGAAATAAAATTTTCACAAAATTTTCAATAGAAATAAAATTTTCACAAAATTTTCTATAGAAATAAAAGTTGGACAAAATTTACTAATAAAATAAAAAGAAATAAAAAATTTAAAAAATTTTCAATCGAAGTAAAATTTTTGGAAAAATTTAACAATTAAATTATATTAATTTAACTTGGAAAAATGGTGCGCTGGTACTAATTTTGGTCCAATTTTGATTCGAAACTTATTTGGAAAATGAGGCAATTGTTTTCATGAAGACAATATCCAAATGTCAATAATATCAATTAAAATTTGAAATTTGAATAAGATCCCCCATGACAAATGAAAAAATTCTTGTTCTAATTAAAATTGCTAACTCATTTTGGTCCAAGTTTGAAAAAATGGTGGTCCAAAATAAATATTCATTGTGGCAACGCTGGCGTGCTTCCTCTTTCTTCATTTTTAGAAATTCATGGCAGAAAAAAAATCAAAGCTTTTCTTCACTTAGTAAAAAATAGAGAGCGTAATGTTAAACTACACTTGTTTTTCCTAATTCGAAATTCAAGAAATATCCACGAGAAACATGAAGAGAGTGATCATATGGACTCGCACAAAATCACAAATCTCTCTCTCTCCCTCTCCCTATGCCATGATGTAAAGTATACTCTCAACCATTGACTAAGAAATGTAGAGACGCCTTAAGATAAATTAACGGTGCTGTTGTTTGCTTACAATGTACATATAAAGGGTGATTCTTTTGAGGTTAGGATTTTCATGCATTAGTATTTGACAGATCACGTGGGATTTCAGACATGGTGTCAAAGAGAAAGATGCTCAGTATGCTTTGACATTTCATCATGAATAGACTTACTAACGAGCAACGCTTGCAAATCATTGAATTTTATTACCAAAATCAGTGTTCGGTTCGAAATGTGTTTCGCGCTTTACGTCCGATTTATGGTCTACATAATCGACCAAGTGAGCAAACAATTAATGCGATTGTGACCAAGTTTTGCACTCAGTTTACTTTATTGGACATTAAACCAACCACACGAATGCGTACAGTGCGTACAGAAGAGAATATTGCGTCTGTTTCTGAGAGTGTTGCTGAAGACCGTGAAATGTCGATTCGTCGCCGTTCGCAGCAATTGGGTTTGTGTTATTCGACCACATGGAAGATTTTACGCAAAGATCTTGGTGTAAAACCGTATAAAATACAGCTCGTGCAAGAACTGAAGCCGAACGATCTGCCACAACGTCGAATTTTCAGTGAATGGGCCCTAGAAAAGTTGGCAGAAAATCCGCTTTTTTATCGACAAATTTTGTTCAGCGATGAGGCTCATTTCTGGTTGAATGGCTACGTAAATAAGCAAAATTGCCGCATTTGGAGTGAAGAGCAACCAGAAGCCGTTCAAGAACTGCCCATGCATCCCGAAAAATGCACTGTTTGGTGTGGTTTGTACGCTGGTGGAATCATTGGACCGTATTTTTTCAAAGATGCTGTTGGACGCAACGTTACGGTGAATGGCGATCGCTATCGTTCGATGCTAACAAACTTTTTGTTGCCAAAAATGGAAGAACTGAACTTGGTTGACATGTGGTTTCAACAAGATGGCGCTACATGCCACACAGCTCGCGATTCTATGGCCATTTTGAGGGAAAACTTCGGAGAACAATTCATCTCAAGAAATGGACCGGTAAGTTGGCCACCAAGATCATGCGATTTGACGCCTTTAGACTATTTTTTGTGGGGCTACGTCAAGTCTAAAGTCTACAGAAATAAGCCAGCAACTATTCCAGCTTTGGAAGACAACATTTCCGAAGAAATTCGGGCTATTCCGGCCGAAATGCTCGAAAAAGTTGCCCAAAATTGGACTTTCCGAATGGACCACCTAAGACGCAGCCGCGGTCAACATTTAAATGAAATTATCTTCAAAAAGTAAATGTCATGGACCAATCTAACGTTTCAAATAAAGAACCGATGAGATTTTGCAAATTTTATGCGTTTTTTTTTTAAAAAAAAGTTATCAAGCTCTTAACAAATCACCCTTTATTATACACAATTGCACTTACGAGTCTCTCAATATCTCTTTGGAGAAAGAGAATTGCAGTACATATCAATCAATCAATCCGATTACATTTAAAAAGGGCTGGATGTGTACAATGTTTTATGATGTTTTATTAAAAAAAAATAATAAGAATAATAATAAAAAAAACTAAATAAATAAATAAAATAAATCAAACACAAATTAAAAATATTAATTTTTAGAAGCAAATGGTGCACTAACTCAGGACGTCTATACCATTATTCCACTATGAGCTCAATCTTTTGATGCTAATCTGCTACTCTCTAAAGCATTGGAATATTGGTTACAGAGAGAGAGAGAGAGAGAGAGAGAGAGAGCGAGAGAGAGATGAAGACAAATATCTATACTCACAACAATGCTAGGCATAGACAATAGAAATACATAGATGCCCCATGGGTGTCAAACTAAGTTTGACAGTTCCGAAGATTAAGAATAAACGAAGAAAATCAAGAGAATTGAGAGATTTTTGGTACTCTTTTCAACACAACAGGGTGTTCTGCAATAAAAAACTCCTCATAAAAAATTAATTGTGAATGGACAACGAATACAAAAGAATCTCTCTTAACGAAAAAAAAAACAAAACGAAATGTCAGAAAATTAATTTTTGGAACTGACACATTTTTTTAAAGAGAAGAGTGGGACATCTATGTATTTCTATTGTCTATGATGCTAGGGAACTAAAATATCTTAGAATGGCATTGAATTTTTTTTTTGTGGGTCGAAGCATTAACTCCCCTCCTCTATGAATTAAACTGTTTTTATGATTTAAATATCGAAGTAATTTTGATTCGAAATTTATTAGGAAAATGAGGCAATTCGTACACACGAAGACAATATCCAAATGTCAATAATATAAATTAAAATTTGAAATTTGAATAAGATCCCCCATGACAAGTGAAAAAATTCTTATTCTAATTAGCATTGCTAACGTATTCCCTTATATTGTTCATTACTGTTGACCCACCTTTTGTTGGGAAGTCCTGAGCTCGTTATATCACCAGTGATATTTTTCTTTCCATTTGTTCTTGTTCTTTCATTTTTTGAAATTTGTTGTGGATGGTTTGGTTTTGGTTTTTTGGTTTTTTTTTTGAAATTTGTTGTGGATGTTTTGGTGTCAAAACAATTGAAATAGAAGAGGTTCGGATATGTCTATTAAAATGGCTCAATGTTTGTGATTGGGCCACCTTCAAATGGTTGACAGATTTTATTGGCAGTTACATTTTCCGAATTATGCTGCATAGTGGGTGACATGGAATCGAAATTTATCAGACCAGGAAAGTCATGTTGTCATATAACCACTAGGCTAGGTCGATCTAACGATTTATATATCATCTATTTATAGATGGTCAAGATGCACTTAGACTATCTATTACTAGAGATTTTATATTTTTTGTAAAAGAATAAAAGTACACCGAAACAAAAGTGAACTGTTTTATAGGAAGAAAAGTTTTATAGGAAGAATGAACTACCACGCACGAAAATTGAACTAAATTTTACTCCACATTTTGAGATTTCCATAAAGCGTTGTGAAAACCAGGAAATTTTAATGCCCTGTTGTACTTTTTAACTGCAGTTCACGAAATTACATCATCTCATAGAAGAAACAATTAACTAAAAGTAAAGAAGAAAATCTTTGGTGCCATATCATGACCATTTTAACCATACAGTAGTTCATTCTTACTATTTTTGGGAATCGTACGAAAATTTTCATTTGTTTTAGTTCATATTGAACTTATGTGTACGGTCATTGAACTTTATACTCACGTTTAGTTAATAACATTTTTGAGACACACTTAAAAAAGTAAGATTTCATTAAGCTGTGGAAAATTTCGATAAAAATAATAAAATTTAACTACATGCAAATAAAATTTTTCCAATAAAAATAAGTTAAATTTAGCGTTAGTTTAACTACGGAAATTTTTTCTGTGTACTTTCTTCCTTATTTGAAATGATGTCTTTCCACACTTGACCACTGTGAGCATTCTTTTGGGGATACTCTCAATTAAAATTTACATAGGCTATTACGGGGTAAGTACTCACAATTATTTTCTATCCTTAGAAATTTGGAAAAGTGTGAAAAAGGGTTAAAGAGGGAAAAAATCATAATAATTTCAAGATAATTTCATGGCTGCAAGGGAATTTTATGGTCACAATTTTAGGTTTGACGTCAATTCAACAGGTCATCTAATAAAAATTTTATGGCACCAAATTATGATGACACCCAAGCAAAAAAGGATACGATTTTCCCTTAAAATGGTGGGAAAAGAATATAAAAAAAATTAGTAATAAAAAACTTCCCTATACATTTCTATTCAACTCTTTTTAAACATTAAATTGTTCCATTATCCTCGATATCACCTTTTGCTTAATAGAAATCGCTTTATGTAAAATTCTTTTGTATTTACTGTCACATTCTCTTTGTTTGTATAACCATTACAAAGAGCAAAAGATTACGCCATTGTTAGTAGAAATTTTTTAAAATTAATTTCAATTTTGCCTGGTTTGTGTGGTGTTAATTAAAACCCACATCTTTGTGGGTTTATCCTTTGTCGTGTCACTCTGGGTGGTGTGGTGAACATATTCACCACACCACACATACTAACATTACTTGTTGAGAGAAAAAAAAACTCGAGTGTTTACACTTTCTCCCTCTCTCTCTCTCCCGCCACTTTACACGTATGAAAACCCCATTAGTAATTGGTGAATCCTTTTGAGATTAAATTTTAATGAAATTCGAAAAGTTCACAAAGTTTAAGAGATATTCAATTATGCGATTCTTAACATACGAATCTGGTACAAGGTTATCGCAAGTTAGCACAATCAAAATTTATTTTTAAAAGGTTTTTCTTGAAGAATCAATTACAGGATGGCACAGAATTTTCCCTAAAAAAAAACACCGACAGTTCCACCTACGAAAACCGACAGCATTTGTATTTGTTTGTATTTCTATTGCAAGACTTTAGTTAAGCTTCATTGAATTGGGAGTTTTATGGGAAAACATTCATTCAGCCTTATTGAATTTAAACTTTTCTATAGGACAACTTTAATTTAGCGAGGCTGAAAACTTGCAGAAAACTAAAATATAGCCTAGCTGGGTTTTCTGTACGAAAACTTAAATTAAGTCAGGCTGAATTAGGCTTTCTATTGGAAAACTTAAATTCTGCTTGGCTGAATTAGGTTTTGTATTGGGAACCTTTAATTCAGCCTGGCTGAATTGGGTTTTCAAAGGGAAAACTTCAATTATGCCTGGCTGAATTAGGTTTTGTATAGGGAAACTTTAATTCAGCCTGGCTGAATTGGGAAAACTTTAAATCAGCGTAGCTGACTGTGTATTTTTATTAGAAAACCTCAATTCAGCCAGTCTGAATTGGGTTTTCTATAGGAAAAATTTAATTAAGCCGTGCTGAATTGGATTTTCTGTAGAAAACTTAAATTAAGCTTAGCGGAATTAAGTTTCCCATAGAAAACTTTTAATTAAGCCGTGCTGAATTGGGTTTTTCTGTAGGAAAACTTAAATTCATCCTATCTGAATTGAATTTTCTGTAGGAAAACTTACATTCAGCCTAGCTGAATTGAGTTTTCTATAGAAAAACTTTAATTAAGCCGTGCTGAATTGGATTTTCTTCAGGAAAGCTTAAATTTAGCACAGCTGAATTGGGTTTTCTGTAAGAAAACTTAAATTCAGCCTATCTGAATTGGTTTGAATTAGGTTATCTGTGGGAAATTCAGCATGACTCAATTAAGTTTTCTATAGGTAAACTTAAATTCTGCCTTGCTGAATTAGGTTTTCTATAGGGAAGCTTAAGTTATACCTGTACGAAAACTTAAATTAAGTCAGGCTGAATTAGGCTTTCTATTGGAAAACTTAAATTCTGCTTGGCTGAATTAGGTTTTGTAGAGGGAAACTTTAATTCAGCCTGGGTGCATTGGGTTTTCAAAGGGAAAACTTCAATTATGCCTGACTGAATTAGGTTTTGTATAGGGAAACTTTAATTCAGCCTGGCTGAATTGGGAAAACTTTAAATCAGCGTAGCTGAATGTGCATTTCTATTAGAAAACTTCAATTCAGCCAGTCTGAATTGGGTTTTCTATAGGAAAAATTTATTTAAGCCATGCTGAATTGGATTTTCTGTAGAAAACTTAAATCTAGCTTAGCGGAATTAAGTTTTCCATAGAAAAATTTTAATTAAGCCGTGCTGAATTGGGTTTATCTGTAGGAAAACTTAAATTCAGCCTATCTGAATTGGGTTTTCTGTGGGAAAATTTAAATTCAGCCTAGCTGAATTGAGTTTTCTATAGAAAAACTTTAATTAGGCCGTGCTGAATTGGGTTTTCTCCAGGAAAGCTTTAATTTAGCCCAGCTGAATTGGGTTTTCTGTAAGAAAACTTAAATTCAGCCTATCTGAATTGGTTTGAATTAGGTTTTCTGTGGGAAAATCAGCCTACCTCAATTAAGTTTTCTATAGGAAAATTCTGCCTTGCTGAATTAGGTTTTCTATAGGGAAACTTAAGTTATACCTGGCTGAATGTGTATTTCGGAAGGGAAAACTTTAATTCAGTGTGGCTGAATTGGGAATCTTTAATTTAGCGTTGCCGATTTGTTTTTTTTTTTTTTTTTTGATAATTTTAAATCAGCTTAGCTGATTTGTTTTTTCTACTGGAAAATTTTAATTCAGTCTAGCTGAATTGGGTTTTCTATAGGAAAACTTTAATCCAACCTTGCTGAATTAGGTTTTCAATAGAACAACTATAATTCATCGTGGCTGAATTGGGTTTTCTATATGTAAACTTTATTTTAACCCAGTTGAATCAAGTTTTCTATAGCAAAACTCTTAGTTGGTATGGCTGAATTCGGTTGTCTGTAATAAAATTTCAATATAGCCTGACGGAATTGGGTTTTCTGTAGGAAATCCTTAATTCCACCTGGCTGAATTGGGTTTCCTAGAGTAAAATTTTAATTCAGCCTGGCTGAATGAGGGTTTCTCTAGGAAAACTAGGCTCTCTATAGGAAAACTATAGGAATACTTATAATCAGCCTGGGATTTCTGTAGGAAAACTTAAATTCATCCCGGCTAATTTTGGGTTTCTCTAGGGCAACTATAATTCAAACTAGCTGATTTGGATTTTCTATAGGAAACCTTTAATTCACTGTGTCTGAATTAGGTTTTTTATAGTAAAACTTTAAGTAAGCCTTGCTGAATCAACTTTTCTATAAGGAAACTTTAACTACACTGGTCTGAAATGGGCTTTCTAAAGAAAACCTCTAATTCAGCCCTGCTGAATTAGGGTTTCTATAAGGCATCTTAAATTCTGCTTGGCTGAATCAGGTTTTCTATGGTGAAACTTTAATTCAACCTTGCTGAATTAGGTTTTGTATAGGGAATCTTTAATTCAGCCTGGCTGAATTGGGCTTTCTATAGGAAAACTTTAAATCAACGTGGCTGAATGTGTATTTCTATTAGAAAACTTCTTTTCTCTATAGGGTATTTTTAATTCAGCCTAGCTGAATTGGGTTTTCTGTAAGAAAATTTAAATTAAGTCCGGATGAATTAGATTTTCTATGGGAAACCTTAAATTCAGCCTGACTCAATTAAGTTTTCTATAGGAAAACTTAAATTCTGCCTTGCTGAATTAGGTTTTCTATATGAAAACTTAAATTATGCCTGACTGAATGTGTATTTCTAAAGGAAAACTTTAATGCAGCGTGGCTGTATAGGGTTTTCTATAGACAAACTTTAATTCAGTCCAGTTGAATTAGAGTTTCTATAGGAAAACTTTAATTCAGTCCAGCTGAATTAGGTTTTCTATAGGTAAACTTTAATTCAGTCCAGCTGAATCAGGATTTCTATAGGGCATCTTAAATTCTGCTTGGTTGAATTAGGTTTTCTATGGTGAAACTTTAATTCAACCTTGCTGAATTAGGTTTTGTATAGGGAATCTTTAATTCAGCCTGGCTGAATTGGGGTTTCTATAGGAAAACTTTAAATCAACGTGGCTGAATGTGTATTTCTATTAGCAAACTTCTTTTCTGTATAGGGAATCTTTAATTCAGTCTAGCTGAATTGGGAAAATTTAAATTATTCCGCATGAATTAGATTTTCTATGGGAAACCTTAAATTCAGCCTGAATCATTTAAGTTTTCTATAGGAAAACTTAAATTCTGCCTTGCTGAATTAGGTTATCTATATGGAAACTTAAGTTATGCCTGACTGAATGTGTATTTCTAAAGGAAAACTTTAATGCAGCGTTGCTGTATAGGGTTTTCTATATGTAAAATTTAATTTAGCCTAGCTGAATAAGGTTTTCTATAGACAAACTTCAGTTCAGTCCAGCTGAATTAGGTTTTCTATAGGAAAACTTTAATTCAGACCGGCTGAATTAGGTTTTCTGTAGGGAAATTTATATTTAGCCCTGCTGAATTAGGTTTTCTGTAGGGAAATTTATATTTAGCCCGGCTGAATTAGGTTTTCTGTAGGAAAATTTTAATTCAGCTCGGCTGAATTAGGGTTTCTATAGGAAAAGTTTAATTTAACCTTGCTGAATTAGGTTTTCTATAGGAAAAGTTTAATTTAACCTTGCTGAATTAGGGTTTCTATAGGAAAACTTTAATCCAGCCTGGCTGAATTAGGTTTTCTATAAGAAATTTTTAATTTAGCATGGCGGAATTGGGTTTTCTATAGGAAAACTTTTATTCTGTGCAGCTGAATAAGGTTTTCTTCTAAACCCCTTTGTTTAAAATTTAACTTTGCTCCATACTTAATCCGAGTATTACCCAATTACCATAGATATACTAAATGAGATTGTATCTCGTTTGTTATTGTACATATCACTCTAAAGGGTCTCTTATTTCATTGCCCCAGTATGATGTCAGGTTAAGTCATCTGAATGTATGTGGGTGAATTGTGTAGTTAAGTTTTTTTTTAAGGTTTAGCTCTGTAAATAAGATAAGAATACATGGCGGGCATGCAAATTGCCATACAAGTCCTTAGACAAGGACATCAAAGAAAAAAAAAAAACCGAAAACATGACAAAAGCCATTGTCATCAGAAATGAAAGCAAAGTTTCCTTTATTTTTGCTACAATCACAAACTATAAGATGGTCCTTACAAGTGACTTTGTCTTGTTTAGAGCCTAGGTATGAACTGACTATGGGCGAAAGTATTTGCCAGAGTCTTTTGGATGTGACTCTGTTCATGCATCTTTTTGTGGTCCTCAGAATCTTAAACAATTGTAAAGAAGAAATTGTAAAACTTTATGATGAATTTTGCACAAAGCTCATAGCTGAAGATGAAGAAGATTTTTTTCCACTGGTATTCAGACAGGTGGGAGAATCTTGTCTAGTCGTTGGACACGCATATTTTTCTCAGTGTGGTAGTAGTCACCACCAAAATGACATACACGTTCCGCTCTGACAAATCATAAAAACCATTGGTTTTTTTTTTATAAAAATGACTTTTCTTAGCTAAATCACAAAGCACAAAAGAAAACTCTGTGCCTTTTTTTGTTCAAAACAATCCAAGCTTGTCATCTCCATCGTCCAGGGGATTTGGAAATGGCATTTTCCTTGGTAGACCATTTTTTGTCGTCGCACAAATTTATGCCTCCATGAAAAACTGTGTTGACCTTTTTACTTAAACTAATGCCAGTCGTCGACCCCCATTCCTCACTCACCCACTACTGACTGACCATGTTGTGTAATTTTTTACCATTCCGCCTGTCTGTAATAAATATTTTGTACAAATTTTAGGATTTTCTGTTGCAAACATTTTGTCTTTAGGATTGTGAGCCCATGGGGAATAGTCATCAATATTAGGTATCGATGTTGGTCATGTCATCCTTAGAGAACATCATCATTCATTTATTGTTGGATTTTATTTTATGGTCTTGCTTTGGATTTATATTTCATGTCGAATTGAAGCTTCAATTTCACGAAAACTTTGGCACATCTTTATCACCATTCAGGACCAGTGCTAGGAAGTGCTAATGGACCATAATGTGATGTATAAATTTACCAAAGTAGTACAGAAGAAAAACAATCGAAGCGTTTAACAGTTGCCCGAAAAGTTTCCTATGGATGCATGTAGTGATAAAGGTTGACATGGAAAGAAATCCCAATTCTGCCATGTCGAATTCAAATTTTCCTTAAGAAAGCCAAATTCAGCCATGCTGAATTCAAGTTTTCCTTTAGAAAACCCAATTCAGCCAGGTTGAATCAAAGATTTCCTATAACAAACCTAATTCAGCTCAGCTGAATTAGAGTTTTCTTAGAGAAAACCCTATTCAGCTATGCTGAACTAAAGATTTTCTATGAAAAAACCGATTTCAGCCTAGCTGAATTAAAAATATCTTTTCAAAAATCCAATTCTGCCATGTCGAATTAAAGTTTTCCTTAAGAAAACCAAATTCCGCCATGCTGAATTCAAGTTTTCCTTTAGAAAACCCAAATTCAACCAGGCTGAATCAAAGATTTCCTATAGCAAACCCAATTCAGCTGAGCTGAATTGGAGTTTTTTTTTTTAGAGAAAACCCTATTCAGCCAGGCTGAACTAAAGATTTTCTATGAAAAACCCAAAAAAAAAATCTTTTAGAAAACCCAATTCAGCCGGACAGAATTAAAGATTTTCATATACAAAGCCCAATTCAGCTAAGCTGAATTAATGCTTTCTTAGAGAAAACCCTATTCAGCCAGGCTGAACTAAAGATTTTCTATGAAAACCCCAGTTCAGCCTAGTTGAATTAAAAATATCTTTTAGAAAACCCAATTCTGCCATGTCGAGTTCAAGTTTTCCTTAAGAAAACCAAATTCATCCATGCTGAATTCAAGTTTTCCTTTAGAAAACCCAATTCAGCCGGTCTGAATTAAAGATTTTTACATAGAAAACCCAATTCAGCCATGTTGAATTCAAGTTTCCCTTTAGAAAAACCAATTCAGCCAGGCTGAATCCAAGATTTCCTATAGCAAACCCAATTCAGCTAAGCTCAATTAATGTTTTCTTAGAGAAAACCCTATTCAGCCAGGTTGAACTAAAGATTTTCTATGGAAAACCCAAAAAAATCTTTTAGAAAACCCAATTCAGGCGGGCTGAATTAGAGATTTTCATATAGAAAACCCTATTCAGCCAGGCTAAACTAATGTTTTTACTATGGAAAACCCAATTCAGCCTAGCTGAATTACAAACATCTGGTAGAAAACCCAACACGGTCGGCCTTAATAAAAGTTTTTCTATGGGAAACCCAATATAGCTTAGCTGAATTAAAGTTTTCTTAGAGAAAACCCTGTTTAGGAAGACCGAATTAAAGTTTTCCAATAAGAACCCCAATTAAGCCAGACTGTTTTAAATTTTTCCTATAGAAAATGAAATTCAGCCTGGCCGAATTAATGTTTCCTTTATAAAACCCAATTCAGCCGGGCTGAGTTAAAGGTTTCCTCTAGAAACCCTTATTCAGACACGGTGAATTACAGTTTTTCTGTAGATAACCCAATTCAACCAGGCTGAATTAATGTTTTTCTATAGAAAATCAAATTCAGTCAGGCTGTATTAAAGTTTTCCAATAGAAAACTCAATTCTGCTTGGCTGTGTTAAAGTTTTCCTATTGAAAACCAAATTCATCCAGGTTGTATTAAAATTTTCCTAGAGAAAACTTTTTCCATCCTGGCTAAATAAAATGTTTCCTATAGAAACCTTTACTCAACGTGGCTGAATTATATGTTTCTTATGGAAAACCCTTATTCAACTTGGTTAAATTTTAGTTTTCCTATAGAAAATCCATTTCAACCTGTCTGAATTAAAGTCTTCTTATAGAAATCCCACATGAGCGAGACAAAATTATAGTTTTCTTATAGAAACTCCAATTCAGCCCGCCTGAATTAAAGTTTTCCTATGGTAAACCTAATTCAGCTAAGCTTAATTAATTTTGTCCCATTGGAAAACCCAATTCAGCCAGTCTAAATTGAAGATTTCAACTCAGCCAGTCTTAGTACAAATTTTCCGATAGGAAACCCAATTCAGCCAGTCTGAATTAGAGTTTTGCTATGGAAAATCCAATTCAGCCAGTTGAATTGAAATTGTCCTACGGAAACCCCGATTTAGCCTGGGTTAATTAAAGTTTTCCTATGGAAAACCTAAGTCACCTAGGCTGAATAAAAGTTTTCCTATAGAAACCCCAATTCAGCCGGGCTGAATTAATGTGTTCCCATGGAAAACCCACTACTGCCAGGCTGAATTAAAGTTTTCCTATTGAAAACTCCATTCAGCCAGACTGATCTAAAGTTTTCCTAAAGAAAACCCAATACTACCAAGCTGAATTAAAGTTTTCCTATATAAATCCTTTTTCAGCCAGGCTGAGTTAAAGTTTTCTCGTAGAAAACCCATTTCAGCTGGGCTGAATTCAAGTTTTCCCACAGAAACCCCAATTCAGCTAGGCAAAATTCAAGTTTTCCTATAGAAAACCCAATTCAGCTAGGCTGAATTCAAGTTTTCCCAAAGAAACCCCAATTCAGCTAGGCTGAATTCAAGTTTTCCTATAGAAAACCCAAGTCAGCTCAGCTGAATTAAAGTGTTTTCAGAGAAAACCCTAGTCGACCAGGCAGAATTTAAGTTTTCCCAAAAAAAACTTTATTCAACTCTGCTGAATTACCTTATTTAGCCCCGATTTAGCCAGGCTTAATTAAAGTTTTCCTATGGAAAACCTAAGTCACCTAGGCTGAATAAAAGTTTTCCTATAGAAACCCCAATTCAGCCGGCCTGAATTAATGTGTTCCCATAAAAAACCCACTACTGCCAGGCTGAATTAAAGTTTTCCTATTGAAAACTCCATTCAGCCAGACTGAACTGAAGTTTTCCTAAAGAAAACCCAATACTACCAAGCTGAATTAAAGTTTTCCTATATAAATCTTTTTTCAGCCAGGCTGAGTTAAAGTATTCTTGTAGAGAACCCAATTCAGCTGGGCTGAATTAAAGTTTTCCTATAGAAAACCCAATTCAGCTAGGCTGAATTCAAGTTTTCCTATAGAAAACCCAATTCAGCTCAGCTGAATTAAAGTTTTCCTATAGAAAACCCAATTCAGCTCAGCTGAATTAAAGTTTTCCTATAGAAAACCCAATTCAGCTAGCCTGAATTCAAGTTTTCCTATAGAAAACCCAATTCAGCTCAGCTGAATTAAAGTTTTTTCAGAGAAATCCCTAGTCGACCAGGCAGAATTTAAGTTTCCCCAACAAAACTTTATTCAGCTCTGCTGAATTACCTTATTTACCTAGAATGGATTAAAATTATCATAGAGAAAACCTTATTCAGCCAGGCTGAATTAAAGTTTACCTATAAAAACCCTTGGCTGAATTATGGAAACCGCTATTCAGCTTAAGTGAATTCAAATTCCTATGAACACCATATTCTTTGAAGTTGAATTAAAGCTTGTCGTAAAAGAATGTTACGGACATAAGTCAAAAATATTTTTTTTTATTTCTAGCCTCAAAAGTAAATACCATAACGATTCCTCTTAATTACCGTTCAGTGGACTCCATTAACCATGAAAGATGGGATATATTTATTTATTATCGCTTTTGTTTTCAAAATAAATTTCAAATATAATTGGTTTCTGGAACATGCCTTTAATTTTAAATATGTGGAGGGACTCATTGCGGATTGGATGTTCATTTAATTCGAGTCTGTTAATTAGATTTTAATTGTCGATAAATGGCATTTATCACAGCCACGAGGAGTAAGAGTTGGGATGGACAAGATAGTCATTATTTGTTTAGCCAAATGTTAATTAAGCAGTAAATTTCCAATTTCATTATTTGTGGCTTTGTGTTAACAGCTCTAATGATGAGTTTTCTTTGTCGAGTGGGCGTAAGCCATTTAGGCAAAAGGCGCATGTAAAGCACAAATGCTAAATGTAGCCAAAAAAATTTAGGACAATTCTGTAGTTTATCGTGGCAGAGGGGGAGGGGGGTTTCCATTGGCAATATCCTTTAATGACTTCAATAATCCAGGTTTCTAAGCAGATTAACAAATATAAAAATGGACATCGCAGCTCTCGACAACGTCTATTGAAATGGAATAAAGCATCTGCGTTACGCGTGTAAACCAACTATTGGCCGTGGACAAAAAATTTGCTCTGGGGAAATTTCATAGACATGAAAGAGCACATAAAGAACTGAATTTGAGATGAGATAATGATAAAATGTGAAGAAATACAGCTGGTGTTGCCCACAACTATAATGAAAGTTGGGGGGCAAATAGTGAAATTTAAAATATTTTTCTTTAGGAAAACTTTAATATAGCCTAGCTGAAGTAGATTTTCTCTAGGAATTCTTACATTCAGCTTAGCTGAATTGCATATTTTGTAGAAAAACTTTAATTTAGCCCAGTTAAATTATGTTTACTCTAGGAAAAGTTTAAGTCAGGTTGGCTGAATTGGGTTTTATAGAGGAAAACTTAAATTTAGCCAGGCTGAATAAGGGTTTCCACAGGAAAACTTCAATTCCCCTGGGTTTAATTAGGTTTTCCATGAGAAAACTTTAATTCAGCCAGGCTGAATAATGTTTTCCACTGGAAAACTTCAATTCCCCTGGGTTTAATTAGGTTTGCAATGGGAAAACTTTAATTCAGCAGTGCTGAATAAGGGTTTCCTCAGATAAACTTTAATTCCGCTGGGTTTAATTAGGTTTTCTGTTGAAAAACATTAATTCAGCTAAGCTGAATATGGTTTTCTAAGAAAAAAACTATAATTCAGCTGGGTTGAATAATATTTTCATTGGGAAAACATTGATTCAGCCAATCTGAATAGGTTGTTTTGTAGGAAAACTTTAGTTGAGTCTGTCTGAATTAGGTTCTCTATAGGAAAACTTTAACTCATCTAAGCTGAATTTGGCTTCTTATAAGGTAACTTTGATTCAGCCTAGTTGATTTGCATATTTTATGGATAAACTTTAGTTTAGCTTTATTAACTTATGTTTTCTTTAATTCAGCACGGTTGAGTTAGATTTTCTACGGGAAAATTTTAATTCAGCCAGGCTGAATAAAATTTTCTATAGGAAAACTATAATTCAGCTTAACTGAATTAGGTTTTCTGTACGAAAACATTAATTCAGCCTAGCTGAATTAGGTCTTCTGTGTGAAAACTTTAATTCTGCTTAGCTGAATTAAGTTGCCTAAGGGAAAGCTTTACGTTACGCTACCTGAATTAGGTTTTCCATAGGAAAATTTTAATTCAATCCAGCTAAATAAGGTTTTCTATAGGAAAGCTTTAATTCAGCCAGGCTGAATAAGGTTTTCTACAGGAAAACTTTAATTCAGCCAGGCTGAATAAGGTTTTCTATAAGAAAACTTTAATTCAGCCCGGCTGAATAAGGTTTTCCAAAAGAAAACTTTAATTCAGCCCGGCTGAATAAGGTTTTCTATAAGAAAACTTTAAGGTTTTCTATAAGAAAACTTTATTTTCTACAGGAAAACTTTAATTCAGCCAAGCTGAATAAGGGTTTCTACTGGAAAACTTTAATTCAGCCAGGCTGAATAGGATTTTCTACTGGAATACTTTAATTCAGGCAGGCTGAATAAGGTTTTCTACAGGAAAACTTTAATTCAGCCAGGCTGAATAAGGTTTTCCACAGGAAAACTTTAATTCAGCAAAGCTGAATAAGGGTTTCCACAGGAAAACTTTAATTCAGCAAGGCTCAATAAGGTTTTCTACAGGAAAACTTTAATTCAGCCGGCCTGAATAAGGTTTTCTACAGGAAAACTTTAATTCAGGCCGGATGAATAAGGTTTTCTACAGGAAATCTTCAATTCAGCCAAGCTGAATAAGGTTTTCTACAGGAAAACTTTAATTCAGCAAGACTGAATAAGGAAAACTTTAATTCAGCCAGGCTTAATAAGGTTTTCTACAGGAAAACTTTAATTCAGCAAGGCTGAATAAGGTTTTCTATAGGAAAACTTTAATTCAGCCAGGCTGAATAAGGTTTTCTACAGGAAAACTTTAATTCAGTCAGGCTGAATAAGGTTTTCTGTAAGAAAACTTTAATTCAATCCGGCTGAATAAGGTTTTCTTTAGAAAACTTTAATTCAGTCCGGCTGAATAAGGTTTTCTATAGGAAAACTTTAATTCAGCCAGGCTAAATAAGGTTTTCTACAGGAAAACTTTAATTCAGCCAGGCTGAATAAGGTTTTCTACTGGAAAACTTTAATTCAGCCGGCTGAATACGGTTTTCTGCAGAAAAACTTTAATTCAGGAAGGCTGAAAAAGGTTTTCTACAGGAAAACTTTAATTCAGCCAGGCTGAATAAGGTTTTCTACAGGAAAACTTTAATTCAGCCAGGTTGAATAATGTTTTCTACAGGAAAACTTTAATTCAGCCAGGCTGAATAAGGTTTTCTACAGGAAAATTCTAATTCAGCAAAGCTAAATAAGGTTTTCTACAGGAAGACTTTAATTCAGCCAGGCTGAATAAGGTTTTCTACATGAAAACTTTAATTCAGCAAGGCTGAATAAGGCTTTCTATAGGAAAACTTTAATTCAGCCAGGCTGAATAAGGGTTTTCATAGGAACACTTTAATTCAGCCTGGCTGAATTTTGTTTCCTATAGGAAAACTTTAATTCAGCTTGGTAATCGAATTAGTGTATTTCAACTCATTGACTATATTCTCATGCTTGAATGTGCTATTGCCACTCATTAATTCTTTACTTAACCAATGATGAGTAAGATATCTTTGCGCTGACAAATTTTATGATAATATGATTGGAAACTATTCCGCACATCATATGTCAAATCATACGTGGGGAAGAGGGTGGTCCATGTGAATGACTTGCTGAATAGATGTCAGTGTCATCTGGCGGCTGCCTTTCAGGTCTCCTCCTCAGTTCTCTATTGAAATGCAATTCCACGAACTTATAATGTTTAGGGTCTCATTGACAATGTATGACAAATTTGGATTTTTATTAATTCGTTAAATAATCCAAGTGGATGAAATGAGGGAGGATATTTCTCAATGGAATGACAAAGTCATCTGTTCTTGTTGTGCGGCAGCCAAGAGAAGCCGTATCATCATTCTAAGCTGTATCCTTTATTGCTGCTATAGGGCGATATGGCTCAATAAGCAAATCATTCAAGTGCTGATGTGTTATGCTACGATAAGGACTCTTTTATGAAGAGTGTATTGGTGGTTTTATCCTTTTAATGGGGCGGGTGATGATCGTTAGCTGTGTGAATTGGACATGGTATTGAGGTTTTAAGTAGAAATGTGAGGTTTAAAGTGGGTGTGCCCATAAAAGGTTTTTTGGTATACTGAAGTTGAGGTTAATGAGTTTTAATTGTAATTATAGTTGAATTTTAGGTTAAAATAAAAATTAAATACATTAAATTCTACTTAATTTGTTTTCTATAGACAATTTTCTCAAAATTTTATTTCTATAGAAAATTTTTTCCAAATTTTATTTCTATAGAAAATTTTGTCAAAATTTTATTTCTATCAAAAATTTTGTCAAAATTTTATTTCTATAGAAAATTTTGTCAAAATTTTAGTTATATAGAAAATTTTGTCAAAAATTTAATTTGTATAGAAAATTTTGTCAAAATTTTATTTCTATAGAAAATTTTGTCAAAATTTTATTTCTATAGAAAATTTTGTCAAAATTTTATTTCTATAGAAAATTTTGTCAAAATTTTATTTCTATAGAAAATTCCGTCAAAAATTTTATTTCTATAGAAAATTTTCTCCAAATTTTATTTCTATAAAAAATTTGTCAAAATTTTATACAATTTTGTCAACATTTTATTTCTATGGACATTTTTCGCAAAATTTTAATTTTGTCAAAATTTAAATTTTTACAGAAAATTTTGTCAAAATTTTATTTCTATAGAATATTTTGTCAAAATTTTATTTCTAACGAAAATTGTGCAAAATTTTAATTTTGTAGAATATTTTATCAACATTTTATTTTGTGTCAAAAATTTATTCGTGGTTTTATCCTTTTAATGGGGCGGTTGTTGATCGTTAGCTGTGTGAATTGGACATGGTATTGAGGTTTTAAGTAGAAATGGTGATTTAAAGTGCGTGTGCCCATAAAAGGTTTTTGGTATACTGAAGTCGAAGTAAATGAGTTTTAATTTTAATTCTAATTGAATTTTAGGTTATAATAAAAAATGAATTTGTTTGCTATAGAAAATTTTCTACAAATTTTATTTCTATAAAAAAATTTGTCAAAATGTTATTTCTATAGAAAGTTTTGTAAAAATTTTATTTCTATCGAAAATTTTGTCAAAATTTTATTTCTATAGAAAATTTTCTACAATTTTTTTTTAAACAAAATTTTCTCCAAATTTTATTTCTATAGAAAAATTTTTCGAAATTTTATTGCTGTTGGAAATTTTGTCAAAATTTTATTTTCATAGAAAATTTTGTCAAAATTTCATTTCTATAGAAAATTTTGCCAAAATTTAATTTCTATAGAAAATTTTGTCAAAATTTTAGTTATATAAAAAATTTTCTCCAAAGTTTGTTTCTATAGAAAATTATCTCCAAATTTTAGTTGTATAGAAAATTTTGTCAAAATTTTATTTCTATAGGAAATTTTGTCAAAATTTTATTTCTGTAGAAAATGTTCTCAAAATTTTATAGAAAATTTTTTCAAAAATTTATTTCTATATTAAGTTTTGTCAAGATTTAATTTCAATAGGAAATTTTGTCACATTTCTATAGAAAATTTTATGAAAATTTTATTTCTATAGAAAATTTGTCAAATTTTATTTCTGGAAAATATTAAAAAAAAAATATATTTCTATAAAAAATTTTATCAAAAAAATATTTCTATAAAAAATTTTATCAAAATTTCATTTCTATAGAAAATTTTATCAAAATTTCATTTCTATAGAAAATTTTATAAAAATTTTATTTCTATAGAAAATTTTGTCAAAATTTTACTTCTGGAGAAAATTTTGGCAAAATTTGGTTTATGTAGAAAATTTTCTCAAAATTTTATGTTTATGTAGAAAATTTTTCAAAATTTTATGCTTATAGAAAATTTTGTCAAAGTGTTATTTCTGTAGAAGTTTTGTCAAAATATTATTTCTATAGAAAATTCCGTCAAATGTTTATTTCCAAAAAAAGTTTTGTTAAAACTTTATTTCTATAGAAAATTTTCTCCAAATTTTGTTTCTATAGAAAATTTTCTCCAAATTTTAGTTGTATAGCAAATTTTGTCAAAATTTTATTTTTATAAAAAAATTGTCAAAATATTATTTCTATAGAAAATTTTGTCAAAATTTTATTTCTATCGAAAATTTTGTCAAAATTTTATTTCGATAGAAAATTTTGTCAAAATTTTAGTTACATAGAAAATTTTGTCACAATTTTAGTTCTATCGAAAATTTTGTCAAAATTTTATTGCTATAGAAAATTTTTTCAAAATTTTATTTCTATAGAAAATTTTGTCAAAATTTTATTTCTAACGAAAATTGTGCAAAATTTTAATTTTGTAGAATATTTTATCAAAATTTTATTTTGTGTCAAAAATTTATTGGTGGTTTTATCCTTTTAATGGGGCGGGTGATGATCGTTAGCTGTGTGAATTGGACATGGTATTGAGGTTTTAAGTAGAAATGGTGGTTTAAAGTGCGTATGCCCATAAAAGGTTTTTGGTATACTGAAGTCGAAGTAAATGAGTTTTAATTTTAATTATAATTGAATTTTAGGTTATAATAAAAAATGAAATACATTAAATTCTACTTAATTTGTTTTCTATAGACAATTTTCTCCACATTTTATTTCCATAAAAAAAAATGTCAAAATGTTATATCTATCGAAAATTGTGTCAGAAGTTTATTTCTATAGAAAAATTTTCAAAATTTTATTTCTATAAAAAAATTTCTACAAATTTTATTTTAAAGAAAACGTTCTCCAAGTTGTATTTCTATAGAAAATTTTTTCGAAATTTTATTTCTGTTGCAAATTTTGTCAAAATTTTATTTCCATAAAAAATTTTATCAAAATTTCATTTCTATAGAAATTTCTGTCAAAATTTAATTTCTATGGAAAATGTTAAAATTTTTAGAAATAAAATTTTAGTTATATAGAAAATTATGTCAAAATTTTAGTAGTATAAACAATTTTCTCCAAATTTTGTTTCTATAGAAAATTTTCTCCAAATTTTAGTTTTATAGAAAATTTGTCAAAATTTTACTTCTATAGGAAAATTTCTCAAAATTTTATTTCTGTAGAAAATTTTCTCAAAATTTTATTTCTATAGAAAATTTTGTCAACAACTTATTTCTATATAAAATTTGGTCAAAATTTTATTTCTATAAATTATTTTGTCAAAATTTTATTCTTAAATTTTCTTAAAATTTTGTATGTATAGAAAATTTTATCAAAAATAATTTTAATTCTATAGAAAATTTTGTCAAAATTTTATTTCTATGAAAAATATTTTCGAAATTTTATTTCTAGTGGAAATTTTCTAAATTTTATTTCTATAAAAAAATTTGTCTGAAGTTTATTTCTATAGAAAATTTTGTCAAAATTTTATTTCTATAGAAAATTTATAAAAATTTTATTTCTATAGAAAATTTTGTCAAAATTTTATAGCTGGAGAAATTTTTTTTCTATAGAAAATTTTGTCAAAATTTAATGTTTATCGAAAATTGTGTCAAAGTTTTATTTCTTTAGAAATTTTGTCAAAATTTAATTTTTATAGAAATTGTTTTGTTAAAATTTTATTTGTATAGAAAACTTTGTCAAAATTTTATTTGTATAGAAAATTTTATGAAAATTATATTCTTATAGAAAAGATTATCAAAATTTTATTTCTATATAAAATTGTATCAAAATTTTATTTCTATATAAAATTGTATCAAAATTTTATTTCTGTAGAAAATTTTTTTAAATTTTATTTCTATAGAAAATTTAGTCAAAATTTTATTTCCATAGAATTGAAATAAACGTCCTATTTAACAACCAAATAAATGAAACTTTTAGCTAGATTGTTAACTGCAGTGTCAAGTTATTATCCTTTTTACGGGCCTTCTCGCAAATGGTTTCCCTCGTGCAATAAAAGAAGTTATCCTCCTTTTAAGCTACCGAATTTTAAGGTGATTAATGACTTTGAAATAAGTAAATAAAAGTTTTTCTTTAATGGTTAAACTTTTGGTTACGTATTTTTTATTTATTTCATTATTCGTAGCAATAAAGTGTATAGCATTTACCACTATTCGCAATCGCTTTCATCTGTATCCTTTTGGGGTTAATTATTTATTTAATTAAACAAAACGGATTTAAGTGCTTTACCTGAAGTTGTTATTGATTTTCGCAACCTTTTCCAAATAAAACCAATTAATTAAAGTTTTTCATTAACATTTATCACGAAAAAATGATGGTAAACTCTTTCGCGGCAAATTAAAGATAACTGGTGCTCCACAACACACTCTCCATGGGAGTAGTAAGAGGATGCAAGGCAATTGTGATAAAGTTGGCTTTTCATAGCCAGGGTGATGATATAATAAGTTTGCCATGACGTCTATAACACATCGAAATATCGATTATTAAAAACAGTTTTTTTAAATATAGAAATTTTGATTAAAACAAAGCTTAAAAATATTTGTCATTCAATTTAGGACACGAATCTTTAAAATTTGTATTCGTCCGTTAAAATCGTATTTTTCTTAAAATAACGAAAAACCATTTCGATTTAAAGAAATAATATTTAATTTTGTTTATCGTTTTTTTCTTCTATTTTATCGGCTTTTTCTATGAATTTGTATTTTGGGACTAAAGGTGAGCACGTGATTAATATTTTACTCACACTCACGACGGAAAAATCTTACTGATGCATGATATTTTTGGTAGGGCTCACGTATACTCTTGACAAAAAGAAAAAACGTTCTACGCACACTCACGAACAGAAATGTCATGACACGGAATAATTTTAGAGAACTTCACCTGGGGAACCTCATTCGAAAAACGCGAGCATGTTTAAAATCGAGAACTCTTAATAACATATTTACGGTGTCACTAAATTTATAAGCGATTTCCACTCGAAAGCGTTATTATGTTCGTGAGCGGAATTATTTTCGTTTGCGTATTTTTCCGAAATTCGTTACTCACGTACAATCACGAAGAGATTTTTTTCGTGACACACGCTCGCGTATGACATTAGGTTGGTTAATCACGCTCACACACACTCACGTGAACACTCCATTTGGGACCATAAATTGGTTTGCCGACTAGGGTCACAAGAACCCGTAATTGTTGTCCGATTTGCCAGACAATTTGGCAAATATCCCGATTTGACTTCAATTTTTTTTTCGATTTACCTAAAATTAAAAGTCTAGAGGTATTTTAGGTTCATAAATAGATAAGCCAAGTAAGCCGTGTATCGGTCCATCTTTTGGTGTGAGCCCCATATAGACCGATATCTCGATTTGACTACTTCGGCCTTCTAGACACCTCAATTTGTATCCGATTTGCCTGAAGTAGGAAGTTTAACGAAATTTGGTTTATATCGATCCATGTCTTGATAATGCTCCCATATAGACCGCCCACCCGATTTGACTTTCCGGACATATAGCAGCTTTTCCTTAAATTAGAAATCTAGAGGTATTTACCTAATACAAAGACCTGAGACGAATTTGGTTTGCTTCTGTAGAAATATAATTTTGACAAAATTTTCTGTACAAATAAAATTTTGACAAAATTTTCTTTAGAAATAAAATTTCGATAAAATTTTCTATGGGAAAAAAAAATTTCGACTAAATTTTCTATGGGAATAAAATTTTGACAAAATTTTCGTTGGGAATAAAATTTCGACAAAATTTTCTATGGGAATAAAATTTCGACAAAATTTCTTAAGGGAAAATAATTTCGAGAAAATTTTGTAAAGAAATAACATTTTGAGAAAATTTTCTATAGAAATAAAATTTTGACAAAATTTTCTAAAGAAATAAAATTTTGTCAAAATTTTCTAAAGATATAAAATTTTGACAAATTTTTCCATAGAAATAAAATTTTGACAAAATTTTCTATAGAAATAAAGTTTTGACAAAATTTTCTATAAAAACAAAATTTTGACAAAATTTTCTATAGAAATAAAATTTCTAAAGGCTGTGGAAAGGTTCATTCGCCCGAACCGAAACATGTACAGTCCAGGCGTGTATAGATTTGTATCTGGCGTTTTCTTTTCAATGGCTCTATTAACCATGTTCCTTAATCTATATCTGTCCATAAAGCTCGAAAAATAATTGTATAATTAGATATAATGCATTTGGACGTCAATTGCCTGTTTCGGTATCAGGCTAACATGTAATAAAATAAAATTTTGACAAAATTTTCTATAGAAATAAAATTTTGACAAAATTTTCCATAGAAATAAAATTTTGGCAACATTTTCTATGGGTATAAAATTTGGACAAAAGTCGACAAAATTTTCTATAGAAATAAAAATTTGACAAAATTTACTATAGAATTAAAATTTTGACAAAATTTTCTTTAGAAATAAAATTTCGATAAAATTTTCTATAGGAATAAAATTTCGACAAAATTTTCTATGGGAATAAAATTTCGATAAAATTTTTTATGGGAATAAAATTTCGACAAAATTTTTGATGGGGAAAAACTTCGACGAAATTTTCTATAGAAATAAAATTTTGACAAAATTTTCTATTGAAATAAAATTTTCACAAAATTTTCTATAGAAATAAAATTTTGACAAAATTTTCTATAGAATTAAAATTTTGGCAAAATATTCTATGGGAATAAAAGTTCGACAAAATTTTCTAGGGAAATAAATTTCCACCAAAATTTTCTATGGGAATAATATTTGGACAAAAGTTTCTTAAAAAATTTTTTTTTTACAAAATTTTCTATAGGAATAAAATTTTGACAAAATTTTCTTTAGAAATAAAATTTCGACAAAATTTTCTATAGAAATAAAAATTTGACAAGATTTTCTATAGAATTAAAATTTTGACAAAATTTTCTATAGAATCAAAATATTGGCAAAATTTCGACAAAATTTTCTATGTTAATAAAATTTTGACAAAATTTTTTAAGTGAAAAATGTTTGGCAAAATTTGTTAAGGGAAAAAAATTTCGAGAAATTTTTCTAAAGAACTAACATTTTGAGAAAAATCTCTATAGAAATAAAATTTTGACAAAATTTTCTATAGAAGTAAAATTTTGACAAAATTTTCTGTAGAAATAAAATTTTTACAAAATTTTAATTTGGCCAAAAGTTTCTTTAGAAAAAACATTTTGACAAAATTTTCTATAGAAATAACATTTTGATAAAATTTTCTATAGAAATAAATTTTGACAAAATTTTCTATGGGAATAAAATTTGGAAAAAACGTTTCTTTAGAAATAAAATTTCGATAAAATTTTCTATGGGAATAAAATTTTGGCAAAATTTTCTATGGGAATAACATTTTTACAAAATTTTCGATGGGAATAAAATTTTGACAAAATTTTCGATGGGAATAAAATATCGACAAAGTTTTCTAGAGGAATAGCTTTTTGAAAAATTTTTCTATAGAAATAAAATTTTGACAAAATTTTTTATAGAAATAAAATGTTGACAACATTTTTTTTAGAAATAAAATTTCCACAAAATTTTGACAAAGTTTTCTATAGAAATAAAATGTTGACAACATTTTCTATAGAAATAAAATTTTGACAAAATTTTCTAAAGAAAAAAAAATTTCCCAAAATTTTATTTTGAAATAAAATTTTGACAAAATTTCTATAGAAATAAAATTTTGGCAAAATTTTGTAAAAATTCAATTATTCTAAAAGTTTTAATATTCGTGTTACTATCAAAGTCCATAGTAGGTAAGTTCTGCTATTTTGTAGAAGTAGTAACTGAAATAACTAAAATAAAATATAAACAAGTAAGTAAAGTCTAAAGTCGGGCGGGGCCGATTTTATCATACCCTTCACCCCTATGTAGGCCAAAATTTGTGTTATCATCTCAACCACTTCACATTTGCTGGAAGCTATATAAAGGAGAAAATTTTTTTACTTCTACAAAATCTCTTGAATTTAAATTTAAATCGGCTATGTTAGGTTAGTTAGGTTAGGTTGAAAATGGGTCTAAAATGTGTAACAGTCTACCATATTTCCCCAATTCTGGTGTACGTATGTATGAGAGCTATATATAATCTGAACCGATTTTGACTAAATTTGACATGTATAGTTAGAATAATAATTCTGCTATCTATGCGAAATTTCACGTAAATGGGAGTATAACTTTGGCCCCCCTGGTCATATGAGTGCAAATCGGACGGAAGATATATATGGGAGCCATATCTAAATCTGAACCGATTTTAAAGCAAATCACGGCAAAACCCTGGATTTTGAGGCCATATAAGTTCAAATCGGACGAAAGATATATATGGGTGCTATATCTAAATCTGAATCGAGTTTGACCATATTTGGCACATACAATAGTATCGTTAAAAGTACCGCTTGTGCAAAATTTGAAGTAAGTCAGTAAGTCTGGCTTTTGAGACCATATAACTCCAAATCGGGCGAAAGATATATATGTGAGCTATATCTAAATCTGAACCGATTTTAACAAAATTTGACACACTTAACGATACTATTAAACGTACCCCTTGTGCAAAATTTGAAGCAAATCACGGCAAAACTCTGGCTTTTGTGGCCATATAAGTTCAAATCGGACGAAAGATATATATGGGAGCTATATCTAAATTTGAACCGATTTCAATCAAATTTACCAAGCATTGGTAGAATGTCAATTCTAACCTCTGTGCAAAATTTCACGAAGATCGGTAGTAAACTTTGGCCTCTGTGGTCAAATGAGTCTAAATCGGACGAAAGATATATATGGGAGCTATATCTAAATCTGAACCGATTTGGCTGATATTTTGCAAGATTTTCGAGATTCATAAAATATTTGGATGTACGGTATATCAAGAAAATCGGTTGATAAACACGCTAACTATGACCAAATCGGGAATAAATATATATGGCAGCTATATCTAAATCTGAACCGATTTTTTCCAAAACCAATAGCGGTTGTCTCTGTCCCAAGAAACGGCCCTATGCCAAATTTGAGGACGATCGGACGTAAATTGCGAGCTGTACTTTGTGCACAAAATTACATATACAGAAAGACGGACGGACAGACAGACAGACAGACGGACATTGCTAAATCGACTCAGAATTTAATTCTAAGCCGATCGGTATACTAAAAGATATGTATATGACCACTTTTTCTTGGTGTTACACACAAATGCACAAACTTATTATACCCTGTACCACAGTAGTAGTGAAGGGTATAAAAAGAGGAAAAAACATTTTTGCATATTAACAACAAAAATGTGATTAAAAACGGCAAGATAGGATTTTTGTATTTGGTAGATTTCAGGTCAAATTTTCTTAAAATGTTGGTAGATTATTTTTGGCATGAGTGACAACCGCGAATATAGGTCCAAAAACCAATGTGCTGCATATGGTGTGTATCGGTCAGGATTTTGGTGTAGCCCCCTTCGACGGTTGCAATAGATATCAATGGGATGATGCATGTATATGTATTTTTTTTAATCCGGCCACACTGTATGTCTAGGATCAATGCCGTTTACTTTATATTCTTGCTCTCAGAGGTTTCCTCTCTCTCTCGCTCTCTGTCCTTCTCTTCAATTTTAGAGGAATTTTATGATTATAGGCCATTAAGGCATATTCACTTTATTCACTGTCCTTATTTTGTTTATATCTGCTATTAAATTTTCACAAATTCTCTGGCCAGTCTATTGTAGAAAATGAAATGTCTTGTTAATTATTTGCCATAAATCTAAAAACAAAGAAACACTAAAACAGTATCTCAAAAGCCAAAATGGAAAAAGCATGATAGAGTACCACAAAGAAATTTATAGCAAGTCATCGCTGAACAGTTTACACAGTCTGTACTATGAACTTAGAATTGACCTTAAATTTAAGCATCGCGAGTCTCTCGATAATCGTAAACAGTTTAGTTTGTGGATACAATGAAATTGTATTTATCTAAGCCTCTGTTTCCACAAAAAAAAAAACCAAAGATTTTTTCATGCAAATAAATCATTCATGCCATGAGAATTCATGCCATTGAGTGGCAATGCAAATATGTGCCCTTAGTAAAAACGTAAAACTTGGCGTTTCGCACAATTTCATTAACCTTGAACTTGAACTCGCAATTCTGTGTAATTGTATCTCAATTACTAGCAAGAACTTGACACGTTTCCTGTGTCAACGATGACAAAGTTTGTGTTTGCAGACGCTCTATCTGTTCACCTGTTCAAGTGTTCTTTTATTCCCACTTTAACCTTCGGGCAGAAGGAGGAGGAGGAGAAGGAGGTAAATATTTTACCAAAACATTATGTTCATGCTAATAGCAATGACATTTAGACTGGAATTTATTTCTTACATTGTATGCTCCTTTGAATTCACTCTTATAAATGGCACAAATAAAATTTCATCTAAAGACAGACACACGAGAATAAATGTTTCACGGCCCATGAAATTTAAGTACCTGAAATTTGTTATCCTTTTTCTAGGTGGGAGGGTGAAATATGTATGTCTGGTAATTAACAATATGAGAATGGTGGGGATGATTATTTCATTCTTCAACTCCTACAAAGATAGAGAGTATGTGTAATTTGACATGACCAAAATGCCCTTCTGGAAGCAGGAACGAGATTCCTACAGTCCCTATCTACTATCTAGAGAAACCACAGCCAAGAGAACAGGCTTGAAATATTTAGTGGAAAAAATACCATGTTGAGCATGGTGTTTGGTATTAATATATTATCTTAAATTTTTGACATTGAGTCATTATATATTGAGTAGTCGAAAATGACTTTTCGTATTATGCCAATAGATGTCGTAGAATTTTTTAATGAAATTTTTTCCACATAAATAAAATTTTGCCAACATTTTCTATAGAAAAAAATTTTAGAAACAAATTTTGACAAAATTTTCTATAGAAATAAAATTTTGACAAAATTGTATATAGAAATAAAATTTTGACAAAATTTTCTATAGAAATAAAATTTGGACAAAATTTTCTACAGAAATAAAATTTGGACAAAATTTTCAATAGAAATAAAATTTTGACAACATTTTGTATAGAAATGAAATTTTGACAATATTACTTATAGAAATAACATTTTGACAAAGTTTTCTATAGAAACAAAATTTTGCCGAAATAAAATAAAATTTTGACAAAATTTTCTATAGAAATAAAATTTTGCCGAAATAAAGAAAAATTAATTTTGGACAATTTTTTCTATAGAAATAAAATTTGACAAAATTTTCTATGTAATAAAAATTTGACAAAATTTTACGTAGAAATAAAATTTCGAAAAAAATTTCTATAAAATAAAAATTTGACAAAATTTTACGTAGAAATAAAATTTCGAAAAAATTTTCTATAGAAATAAACTTTGGTGAACATTTTCTATAGAAATACAATTTTGGCAAAATTTTCTATAAAATAAAATTTTGACAATTTTTTCTATAGAAATAAACATTTGCGAACATTTTCTATAGAAATAAAATTTTGTACAGAATTAATATTTTGACAAAATTTTCTATAAAATAAAATTTTGACAAAATTTTCTATAAAAAAATGTTGACAAAATTTTACGCAGAAATAAAATTTCGACAAAATTTTACGCAGAAATAAAATTTCGACAAAATTTTCTATAGAAATACAATTTTGACAACATTTTCTATAGAATTAACATTTTGACAATAGTTTCGTAAAAAATAAAATTTTGACAACATTTTCTATAGAAATAACATTTTTACAATAGTTTCGTTAAAAATAAAATTTCGACAAAATTTTCTATAGAAATAAAATTTTTACAATATTTTCGTTAAAAATAAAATTTCGACAAAATTTTCTATGGGAATAAAATTTCGACAAAATATTTTATGGGAAAAAAATTTTACAAAAAATTTCTAGAGGACTAACAGTTTGAGAAAATTTTCTATAGAAATAAAATTTTGACAAGATTTTCTAAAGATACAAAAATTTTGACAAAAATTTGTGTTGAAATAAAATTTCGACAAAATTTTCTATAGAAATAAAATGTTTACAATATTTTCGTTAAAAATAAAATTTCGACAAAATTTTCTATGGGAATAAAATTTCGACAAAATATTTTATGGGAAAAAATTTTACAAAAATTTTCTAGAGGACTAACAGTTTGAGAAAATTTTCTATAGAAATAAAATTTTGACAAGATTTTCTAAAGATACAAAAATTTTGACAAAAATTTGTATTGAAATAAAATTTTGACAAAATTGGTTAAGGGAAAAAATTTCGACAAATTTTTCGAAATAAATAACATTTTGAGAAAATTTTCTAATGAAATAAAATTTTGTATAGAAATAAAGTTTTGACAAGATTTTCTATAGAAATAAAGTTTTGACAAGATTTTCTATAGAAATAAAGTTTTGACAAGATTTTCTATAGAAATAAAATTTTGACAAAATTTTCTATAGAAATAAAATTTTGACAAAATTTTCCATAGAGATAAATTTTTGACAAAATTTTCTATAGAAATAAAATTTTGACAAAATTTTCTATAGAAATAAAATTGTGACAAATTTTTCTAAAGAAATAAAATTTTTGCGAACATTTTCTATAGAAATAAAATTTTGACAACATTTTGTATAGAAATAAAATTGTGACAAAATTCTATGTAGAAATAAAATGTCGATAAATTTCTCGATAGAAATACAATTTCGACAAAATTTTCTAAAGAAATAAAATTTTGACAAAATTTTCGATAGAAATAAAATTTTGACAAAATTTTCTATAGAAATAAAATTTTGACAAAATTGGTTAAGGGAAAAAAATTTCGACAAAATTTTCTAAAGAAATAACATTTTAAGAAAATTTTCTATAGAAATAAAATTGTGACAAAATTTTCTATAGAAATAAAATTTTGACAAAATTTTCTAAAGAAATAAAATTGTGACAAAATTTTGTATAGAAATAAAATTGTGACAAATTTTTCTATAGAAATAAAATTATGACAAAATTCTACGTCGAAATAAAATGTCGATAAAATTTTCGATAGGAATACAATTTCGACAAAATTTTCTATAGAAATGCAATTTTGACAAAATTTTCTATAGAAATAAAATATTGACAATAGTTTCGTTAAAAATGAAATTTTGACAAAATTTTCTATAGAAATAAAATTTTGACAAAATTTTCTATAGAAATAAAATTTTCAGAAAATTTTCCGTAGAAATAAAATTTTGACAAAATTTTCTATAGAAATAAAATTTTGAAAAAAATTTCTATAGAAATAAAATTTTGACAACATTCTCTATAGAAATAAAATTTTGACAACATTTTCTATAGAAATAAAATTTTGACAAAATTTTCTATAGAAATAAAATTTTGAAAAAATTTTCTATAGAAATAATATTTTGCCTAAATTTGCTATAGAAACAAAATTTTGCAAAAATTTTCAATGGAAATACAATTTTGACAAAATTTTCTATAGAAATAATATTTTGCCTAAATTTGCTATAGAAACAAAATTTTGCAAAAATTTTCAATGGAAATACAATTTTGACAGAAATAATATTTTAATAAAATTTTTCATAGAAATAATATAAGGAGAAATAAAATTTTGACAAATTTTTCTAGAGAAATAAAATTTTTGCGAACATTTCCTATAAAAATAAAATTTTGACAAAATTTTCTAGAGAAATAAAATGTTAACAAAATTTTTAATAAAATGTTGACAAAATTTTCAGTAGAAATAAAATTTTGACAAAATTTTCTATAGAAATAAAATGTTGACAAAATTTTCTGTAGAAATAATATTTTCCCTAAATTTTCTATAGAAATAAAATGTTAACAAAATTTTCTATAGAAATAAAATGTTGACAAATTTTTCTACAGAAATAACATTTTGTTAAAATTTTCTATAGGAATAAAATTTTGATAAATTGTTTGACAATTTTTTCTATCAGAATACAATTGTGACGAAATTTTCTATAGAATTAAACTTTTGCGAACATGGAAAAAAATTTTGACAATATTTTCTAGAGAAATCTCTCTGTTGGTTAAGCTACTCTTGTAGTTTAGTCAATGTATGGTTTTAAGCTGAAATAAAAAAACAACAACAATGCTTAAAGAACAAAACCAACAATAACAAAACAAAAAAAAAAAATGGAAAAAGAAGAGGAGGCACGCTCAAAATAAACCCAGCCATGTGAATTCAAATCGATGATTTGACAGTGGCATAGGAAAAGAGATATGTTTGTTTCGAATTTATTTCGGCATAAGCCGGCTATCAATGTAAAACCTTTTTTCGGAGGGTTCAAGTGTGGTTTTTGTTGGGTTTAATAAACTGCCTGAATTTATTCTGATAATTGGTTGATAGTTTTGCTGCAAGTAGAGGATGCTGATGAGGAATGTGGTAATTCCGAAACGTGCGTCCATCCAACCATCTTGCAGTCTATAGGGCTTTGCCCAAATAAATTTGACAAACATTCTTTTCCTCTGTTGGTTAAGCTACTCTTGTAGTTTAGTCAATGTATGGTTTTAAGCTGAAATAAAAAAACAACAACAATGCTTAAAGAACAAAACCAACAATAACAAAACAAAAAAAATAAAATTTTGACAAAATTTTCTATAGAAATAAAATTTTGACAAAATTTTCTATAGAAATAAAATTTTTCGAAAATTCTTTATAGAAATAATTTTTTCGAAAATTCTTTATAGAAATAAAATTTTTCGAAAATTCTTTATAGAAATAATTTTTTTCGAAAATTCTTTATAGAAATAAAATTTTTCGAAAATTCTTTATAGAAATAATTTTTTTCGAAAATTCTTATAGAAATAAAATTTTTCGAAAATTCTTTATAGAAATAAAATTTTGCCAACATTTTCTATAGAATTTAACTTCATATTTTTCCCATCCCAGTTACGTTTCATCTTCATTAGCTAGGGTTCATTTCTTTTAAAAACAAAAATGGAAATGATACCTAATGGTATTTTGGGGGCCATTTGCATGTTTCACTTGGGTCTCACATTCATTGGCCTCATATTCTTTATGAAATGTCGCCCACATTAGTGGCCCTGTTTTATTTTAGGGTTTTGGGGCTCATTTTCATACCACCTTCTCTAGGCTCAATTCATTTAAAGTGTCGCAATTGTCATCTGTGGTTCTGTTTATTTATATGAATAAATATGCTTATCTCTCATGTTTATTTCCATGATAATTGCCTATTAACGCTAATTCTTAATGATGAGCTTCGCCACAATTTTGTTACCCAAATGCTTGGATATGTGACTGTATAAAATTTTTTTTTATATTTTTCACAGACCTATAGGGCAAATTCAAGTGGCATCACGAAGAACATTTAATAAAATATTTTCACATTTATTTTAATTTGTGAGGAGAAATTAAAATAACGATAATTGTACAATGAATTTTTGGGGGGATTATTGAGGGAAGATACTACAACCAAGAGACCTTAGATAAAATATTCACCCCTATGCTATTTTTCAAATTATTGGTGTATATTTTTTTTGAGGTTAAATTGTTACCAGGAATTATTTTTAATATTCTCACTATGTATGATAATTTATTCCTATAAATTTCAATTTTTTTTTTGTTTCTGAAAATATCTTAATCTCATGTTTTTTTGTTATTCGTGTGAGAAATTATGCTCCATTTTCAATGGAGAACATATCGTTTGTCTTTGGCTTTGTCCATAGGTGCTTGGGCTGTTTCTGTTCTTCCAATTCTGAAAATGTTTCGTTCGTTGTTAGTCTAAAATGCTGCATATTTCCATTTGTTATTCCGGTAAATGTGGGTATTATTTGCATTACAAATTGTTGGAGTTAAATTTACTATGAGAGCATATCTTTGGGGGGTGATGGTCATGAATTTTTAAAAATATTTCCGTTTTTGCCTGTTTCTCCTTCGCTTTTGCAAGTTATGTACTGCATTCTGTCCTGACTACTGATTCATAAATAGAAGAAATTACATGATAAAATATTTTGAAGTGGTATGCAAAACAAGAAGAAGAAAACAAGAAAATAAAATAAAATTAAGAAGAATACTGAAGTTTGAAAATTTAAAATATTTTTCTCTAATGACGGAAGAATTTTCATGATGGAAGATAGTTGGAAAATACCTGCAGGGGAATTTATTTATATATATTTTTTTAAATAATAATACAAAAACTAAATAGAATAAATTCCATTTTTACTATAGTTCTAGTCATGATAAAACAAAAATCAACAGTTTTAAATATTCCAAATCTGATTTGGTGCTTCCTTTTTTTTAGAAAAACCAGAAATGGGTTTATTTAATTTTTATGTACAAATGTATCTGATATTAAAAACAAATCAATTGAATATTTTGGTCACTTTCCATCCTGCCATTTATCTTCGGGTACATTTTATATTGTCTATGCTATCCCTAAGAAATAAATCTACTTGCATTGAAAAGCTTTCCTTTTCAATTCCTTGATTGCCTCTTAAAGGCCGAAGTGGGTAATTAAGTTACAGGAATAAAATCCATATCCTTGAATGGATGATCTCTTCCTTTGTTCCTTTAAAGGCTTTAAAACTTCACACATAAACAGTCAAGCATATCCTTCCAGTTATATCCGTATTGCTATAGTTAAAAATAGTCCAAGCAAACATATGTATGTATTCCCCCATAGGGAGAGGAAACCATTTAAGCTTTTGGGAACAGGAACTACGCCGAGTTAAAGTGGACAACACTAAACGCATTTATAAACAAGTGCATTAAGTATCCTTTGATGGTCGACGGGAAAACTAAGTGCAAGTTAGCAAATAGAGCTTCTTTTCACTCTCCAGCTCTTTTCATTTTCCGAGGTTAGATTGAATACTTTCCTAGTAAAAAAAGAGAAATGAATATTTTGGTATGGCGGTATGAAAATGGACCCCAGGAAAATGAGGCGTGAACAATGTATTTGAAGCTTGAAAATCCAACCAAAATAAAATTAGGGATAAAATTTTGGCAAAATTTTCTATAGAAATAAAATATTGACAAAATTTTCGTAAAAATAAAATTTTTGCAAAATTTTCTTTAAATATAAAATGTGGCAACATTTTCTATAGATATAAAAATTTTGGCAAAATTTTCTATAGAAATAAAAATTTTGTCAAAATTTTCTTTAAACATACAAATTTCAGCAAAATTATGGAAATAAAATTTTGGTAAAATTTTCTATAAGAATAAAATTTTGGCAAAATTTTCTATAGAAATAAAATTTTGGCAAAATTTTCTTTAGAAATAAAATTTTGACAAAATTTTCTATTGAAATAAAGTTTTCACAAACATTTCAAAAGAAGTAAATTTTTTGACAACATTTCCTATAGAAAAAGATTTTAACAAAAGTTTCTATAGAAGTAAAATTTGGCAACATTTTCTATAGAAATAAAAATGTTGGCAAAGTTTTCTGTAGAAATAAAAATGTTATAAAATTTTATATAAAACGAAAATTTTGGCAAAATTTTCTATAGAAATAAAATTTTGGCATAGTTTTCTTTAGAAATAAAACTTTGGCAAAATTTTCTATAGAAATAAAATTTTGGCAAAATTTTCTATAGAAATAAATTTTTGACAAAATTTTCTATAGAAATAAGATTTTAACAAAATTTTCTATTGAAGTAAAATTTTGACAAATATTTCTATAGAAGTAAAATCTTGACAAAATTTTCTATAGAAATAAAAATGTTGGAAAAATTTTATATAAAACGAAAATTTTGGCAAAGTTTTCTATAGAAATAAAATTTTGGCAAAATTTCCCATAGAAATAAAATTTTCTATAGAAATAAAATTGTGGTAAACTTTTCTATAGAAATAAAAGTTTGGAAAAATGTTTCACAGAAATAACATTTCGGCAAAGTTTCCATAGAAATAAAAATTTTGGCAAAATTTTCCATTGAATTAAAGTTTTGACAAAATTTCCTATAGAAATAAGATTTTAACAAAATTTTCTATAGAAGTAAAATTTTGACAAATATTACTATAGAAGTAAAATTTTGACAAATATTTCTATAGAAATAAAAATGCTGGCAAAGTTTTCTGTAGAAATAAAAATGTTGGAAAAATTTTATATAGAAAGAAAATTTTGGCAAAATTTTCTATAGAAATAAAATTTTGGCAAAGTTTTCTATAGAAATAAAATTTTGGAAAAATGTTTCATAGAAATAAAATTTTGGCAAAGTTTCCATAGAAATAAAAATGTTGGCAAATTTTTCCATAGAATTAAAGTTTTTCCATAGAAATAAAGTTTTGACTTTTCCAGAGAAGTAAAATTTTTGACAAAATTTTCTATATAAGTAAACATTTTGACAAAATTTTCTATAGAAATAAAATTTTGACTAAATTTTCCGTAGAAATAAGATCGTGACAAAATTTTCTATGGAAATAAAATTGTGCAAAATTTTCCATAGAAATAAGATCGTGAAATAAAATTTTTGCAAAATTTTCCATAGAGGAAGATTTTGACAAAAATTTCCATAAAAAGAAGATTTTGAAAAAATTTTCTATAGAAATAAACTTTAAAAAATTATATATAAATAAATAATTGTAAAATTAGATAAATATAAATATAAAAATAAACTTTAATAAAATTCTCTATAGAAATACAAGTTTGCAAAATTTTCCATAGAAATAAAATTTTGGTACAATTTTCTAAAGAATTTCTTTCTAAATTTGACAAAATTTTCTGTATATATAAAATTTTGCAAAATTTTCTATTAAATATAAAATTTTGACAAAATTTTCTATTAAATATAAAATGTTGACAAAATTTTCTATAGAAATAAAAATTTGACAAAAATTTTTTATAGAAATAAAATTGTGGCAAAATTTTATATACAAAATTAAGGTTTGGCAAAATTTTCTATAAAAAATAAAATTTTGGCAAAATTTTCTTTAGAAATAAAATTTTGGCAAAATTTTTTATAGAAATAAAGTTTTGACAAAATGTTCAATATAGGTAAAAATTTTGACAAAAATCCTTATAGAAATAAAATTTTTGTAAAATTTTCTATAAAAAATAAAATTTTGGCAAAATTTTCTATAAAAAAATAAAAATTTGGCAAAATTTTCTAAAAAAAATAAAATTTTGCAAAACTTTCTATAGAAATAAAGTTTTGACTAAATTTTCTATAGAAATAAAGTTTTGACAAAATTTTCTACATAGGTAAAGGGTGATTCTTTTGAGGTTAGGATTTTCATGCATTAGTATTTGACAGATCACGTGGGATTTCAGACATGGTGTCAAAGAGAAAGATGCTCAGTATGCTTTGACATTTCATCATGAATAGACTTACTAACGAGCAACGCTTGCAAATCATTGAATTTTATTACCAAAATCAGTGGCAGAAAATCCGCTTTTTTATCGACAAATTTTGTTCAGCGATGAGGCTCATTTCTGGTTGAATGGCTACGTAAATAAGCAAAATTGCCGCATTTGAAGTGAAGAGCAACCAGAAGCCGTTCAAGAACTGCCCATGCATCCCGAAAAATGCACTGTTTGGTGTGGTTTGTACGCTGGTGGAATCATTGGACCGTATTTTTTCAAAGATGCTGTTGGACGCAACGTTACGGTGAATGGCGATCGCTATCGTTCGATGCTAACAAACTTTTTGTTGCCAAAAATGGAAGAACTGAACTTGGTTGACATGTGGTTTCAACAAGATGGCGCTACATGCCACACAGCTCGCGATTCTATGGCCATTTTGAGGGAAAACTTCGGAGAACAATTCATCTCAAGAAATGGACCGGTAAGTTGGCCACCAAGATCATGCGATTTGACGCCTTTAGACTATTTTTTGTGGGGCTACGTCAAGTCTAAAGTCTACAGAAATAAGCCAGCAACTATTCCAGCTTTGGAAGACAACATTTCCGAAGAAATTCGGGCTATTCCGGCCGAAATGCTCGAAAAAGTTGCCCAAAATTGGACTTTCCGAATGGACCACCTAAGACGCAGCCGCGGTCAACATTTAAATGAAATTATCTTCAAAAAGTAAATGTCATGGACCAATCTAACGTTTCAAATAAAGAACCGATGAGATTTTGCAAATTTTATGCGTTTTTTTTAAAAAAAAGTTATCAAGCTCTTAACAAATCACCCTTTAAAATTTGAACAAACTTTTTTTGTAGAAATAAAATGTTGGCCAAATTTTCTATAGCAATCAAAATTTGGCAAAACTTTCTATAGAAATAAAATTTTGGAAAAATGTTTCATAGAAATAACATTTTTGCAAATTTTTCCATAGAATTAAAGTTTTTCCATAGAATTAAAGTATTGACTTTTTCAAAGAAGTAAATTTTTTGACAAAATTTTCTAGATAAGTAAAAATTTTGACAAAATTTTCTATAGGAATAAAATTTTAACAAAATTTCTACAGAAACAAAATTTTGACAAAATGTTTTTTCAGAAATAAAATTTATTGCTACATTTTCTATAAAAAAAATTTTGGCTAAATTTTCCATAGAAAAAAGTTTTTGACAAAATTTTCTATGGAAATAAAATTGTGTAAAATTTTTCATAGAAATAAAATTCTTGCAAAATTTTCCATAGAAAGAAGATTTTGACAAAAAATTTCCATAAAGAAATTTTCTATAGAAATAAACTTAAATATAAATATATAAATATAAAAATAAACTCGAAAAAATAAAGCTCGAAAAATAATTGTATAATTAGATATAATGCATTTGGTCGTCAATTGCCTGTTTCGGTATCAGGCTAACATGAAATATAATAAAAATAAACTTTAAGAAAATTCTCTATAGAAATACAATTTTGCAAAATTTTCTAATATATATATATATATATATATATATATATATATATATATATATATATATATATATATATATATATATATATATATATATATATATATATATATATATATATATATATATATATATATATATATATATATATATATATATATATATATATATATATATATATATATATATATATATATATATATATATATATATATATATATATATATATATATATATATATATATATATATATATATATATATATATATATATATATTGACAAAATTTTTTATAGAAATAAAAATTTGCCAAAATTTTCTATAAAAAATTAAGGGTTGGCAAAATTTTCTATAATAAATAAATTTTTGACCAAATTTTCTATAGAAATGAAATTTTGGCAAAATTTTCTATAGAATTAAAATTTTGCAAAACTTCCTATAGAAATAAAATTTTTGCAAAATATTTCATGGAAATAACATTTTGGCAAAGTTTCCATAGAAATAAAAATTTTGGCAAATTTTTCTATAGATATAAAGTTTTGACAAAATGTTGAATATAGGTAAAAATTTTGACAAAATTTTTTATAGAAATAAAATTTTAGCAAAATTTTCTATAAAAAATAAAATTTTGGCAAAATTTTCTATAAAAAATAAAATTTGGCAAAATATTCTATTAAAAATAAAATTTTGGCAAAACTTTCTATAGAAATAAAGTTTTGATAAAATTTTCTATAGAAATAAAGTTTTGACAAAATTTTCTACATAGGTAAAAATTTGGAAAAAAAATTTATAGAAATAAAGTTTTGGCCAAATTTTCTATAGAAATCAAATTTTGGCAACATTTTCCATAGAAATAAAATTTTAGCAAAGTTTACATAGAAATAAAATTTTGGCAAAATTTTCTATAAAAATAAATTGTTGGAAAAATTTTTATTGAAGAAATTTCTATAAAATATATAATTTTGGCAAAATTTTCTATAGAAATAAAGTTTTGGGAAATTTTTCTATTGAAACAAAATTTTGGCAAAATTTCCAAAGAAATAAAATTTTGGCAAATATTTCAATAGAAATAAAATTGTGGCAAAATTTTCCATAAAAATATCATTTTGGTAAAATTTTCTATTGACATAAAAATTTTGGCAAAATGTTCTATAGAAATAAAATTTTTTAAAAAATTTGTATAGAAATAAAATGTTGCAACATTTTTTAGAAAAAAAAAATTTGGCAAAGTTTTCTATAGAAATAAACTTTTGGAAAAAGTTTGTATAGAAATAAAATGTTGGCAACATTTTTTAGAAAAATAAAATTTTTGCAAAATTTTCTATAGACATAAAATTTGAACAAAATTTTCTATAAAAATAAAATTTTGACAAAATTTTCTAAAGAAATAAGGTTTTGACAAAATTTTCTATTGAAGTAAAAATTTTGACAAAATTTTCTATAGAAATAAAAATTTTGGCAAAAATTTTTATAGACATACAATTTTTGGCAAAGTTTTCTATAGAAATAAAATGTTGGTAAAAGTGATCAATTTCTTTAAAATTACCAAGCTTTTTCTAAATATATTGAGATAATGATGATTTGACGAGATAATGGAGCAGTGGTAGTCATTTTAATTGAATGTTTCCAAAACAAACAAAAAATGTCTTTTCATTTCAAAGACACAAATACATAAAAATTTTAACTGAAAATAATTTTCAAACTATGTAAATTACAAATACGCTTAGGGACTTTTTGCCATTAGTGCCTTTTTCAAAAAAAGAGACAAATCTTGTGGAACTAAAATTCCTTTGCCTTTTTGGATTAATATCCGGCATTAAGAGCAATTTACTTTGGTTTACCACAAGTGATGTAAATCAAGTCAGTAGCTTAAGTAAATACATTTTTCCTAAGCCGATAAAAAATATGAGTTTGTTTTCCTAGTACAATGATAGTTGGGGATAAGCTTGAAGGGAATTATTTGCAACAAAAAAATGCACCAAAATTTTGGAGGCAATAGAAAGAGTCATATAATTTCAGCCAAGCTTTTATTGTAAGCGCACAATAATTTTTTTTCGGATCCTATCTCGATATTAGTAGAGATATTAGAGAGATTAGTAACATTGGGAAAGACGTCCCGAAGACTTAATAGTAGGGAACATCGTATAAAGGACGAGGTATACTGGGATGCTTATTACAGCTGATTCAGAAATACGTTTACGGTGGGTGTCTCCTATTATCCGGAGATTTTGCTGGTCATTATGCTGTAAAAATGAAGCGCTGAATTTCCTTCTTGGAAGCGCTGAATTTCCTTTTTTGTTGACGCTTATTAAGTTTATGCAAAATTTCAGCACGATAGCTTCATTATTGAAGACTGTAGCGTGATTGTAACAGACAGACAGACGGACAAGGTTATAATCTTAGAATTTCTCCCTTTTGTGTAGTCGGAAATTGATATTTCCATGTGTTACAAAAGCAATGCCACACTCTCTCCCATCACCATCAACGATTTACTATAAGGTCAACAATCTTCAATATTCTCGCAATATTTTTTGTCTTCTAAATTAACAGTCTGAAGATTTCGATAATGAAATCTCTTTGTAATAATTTTAATGAAAAAAAGGAGAGAAAAAAGAAAGAATCAATTGCAATTCTATTCAATGTAGACTGATTTAACTATGCGATATCAATTTTATCATCTTTGCAATATGCTTAACCAACAAAGCCAATAACCACCAACGAACATGCCTTCAATGTCCCACACATACTCACACGCAAAACATCCTTTCACACAAACGATGGAAGGCACAGCCATGTCAAACAAATCCATATTCATACAGTCGAGGAAAGTGAAATCATTCTTTAATCCATGTACGCAATACATTCAAAGAAAAAATTTTCAATTGTTAAACTTCAGAGATTTACTTGAATCAAAAAAAAAAAAAGTTTTTCGAAGTTAGCAGAACTCATTGATGTGGGAGATGTTGAACACTTGTGGTATTACAATGGTTGAGTAGGCTAAGTGAGTTTAAAATAACGGCCTGTCCTACATTTAACTTAACCAAGGTTGGGGGAATTTATGCACGGTTGCCACAAGACCCAAAAAGATCTAGCAAAATTGGGAAAAATGTTACCAAAAACTTAAACTTTTATTTCTATAGAAAATTTTGTCAAAATTTTATTCTATAGAAAATTTTATCAAAATTTTATTTCCATAAAAAAAAATTGTCCAAATTTTATTTCTATCAAAAATTTTGTTAAAATTTTATTTCTATAGAAAATTTTGCCAACATTTTATTTCTATAGAATATTTTGTCAACATTTTATTTCTATAGAACTGTACAAAATTTTGTCAAAACTTTATTTCTGTAAAAAAAATATGTTTCTACAGAATTTTTTTTTCAAATTTTATTTCTATAGAAAATTTTGTCAAAATTTTATTTCTATAGAACATTTTTTTAATAACTTAACTTGTTATAGAAAATTTTGTAAAAATTTGATTTCTATGGAAAATTTGGTCAACATTTTATTTCTATAGAAAATTTTGTCTAAATTTTATTTTTATAGAAAATTTTGTTAAAATTTTATTTCTATTGAATTTGTCAAAACTTTGTTAAAATTTTTGACATCATTTTATTTCTAAAAAAGCTTTGATAAATTTTGTGATAACTTTATTGTTTTAGAAAATTTTGTCAACATTTTATTTCCATAGAAAATTTTGTCAAAATTTTATTTCTATATACAATTTTGTTAAAATTTTATTTCTATAGAAAATTTTGTAAAAATTTTATTTCTATAGAAAATGTCGTCAAAATTTTATTTCTTGGGAAAATTTTGTCAAAATTTTATTTCTTTAGAAAATTCTTTTAAAATTTTATTTCTATAGAAAATTTTGTTAAAATTTTAATTCTATAAAAAATTTATTCACAATTTTATTTATATAGAAAATTTTGTCAAAATTTTATATCTAAAGAAAATTTTGTCAAAAATTTATTTCTATAGAAAATTTTGTCTAAATTTTATTTTTATAGAAACTTTTGTGAAAAATTTTATTTCTAAAGAAAATTTTGTCAACATTTTATTTCTATAGAAAATTGTGTCAAAATTTTATTTTTATAGAAAATTTTGTCAATATTGTATTTCTATAAGAAATTTTGTCAAAATTTTATTTATTTAGGAAATTCTTTTAAAATTTTAATTCACTATAAAATTTTGTGAAAATTTTATTTCTATAAAAAATTTCCTCATAATTTTATTTCTATAGAAAATTTTGTTAAAATTTTATTTCTATAAGAAATTTATTCAAAATTTTATTTATATAGAAAATTTTGTCCAAATTTTATTTCTAAAGAAAATTTTGTCTAAATTTTGTTTTTATAGAAACTTTTGTGAAAATTGTATTTCTATAAAAAAAATCCTCAAAATTTTATTTCTAAAGAAAATTTTGTCAAAATTTTATTTCTATAGAAAATTTTGTCTAAATTTTATTTCTATAGAAAATTTTGTCTAAATTTTATTTTTATAGAAAATTTTGTCAAAATTTTATTTCTATAAGAAATTTTGTCAAAATTTTATTTCTTTAGGATATTCTTTTAAAATTTTATTTCTCTAGAAAATTTTGTGAAAATTTTATTTCTATAAAAAATTTCCTCAAAATTTTATTTCTATAGAAAATTTTGTTAAAATTTTATTTCTATAGTAAATTTTGTCAAAATTTAATTTCTATAGAAAATTTTGTCAAAATTTTATTTCTAGAGCAAATTTTGTTTTTGCAGAAAATTTTGTCAAAACTTTATTTCTATAGAAAATTTTGTCAACATTTTATTTCTATAGAAATTTTTATCAAAATTTTATTTCTATAGAAAATTTTATTTCTATAAAAAATTTTAGAAAATTTTGTCAAAACTTTATTTCTATAGAAAATGTTGTCAACATTTTATTTCTATAGAAATTTTTAAAAATTTTATTTCTATAGAAAATGTTGACAAAATTTTACGATTTACAATTTCTTTAGAAAATTTTGTTAAAATTTTATTTCTATAAGAAATTTATTCAAAATTTTATTTATATAAAAAAATTTTGACAAAATTTTATTTCTAAAGAAAATTTTGTTAAAATTTTATTTCTATAGGAAATTTTGTCAAAATTTATTTCTACTGAAATTTTTATCAAAATTTTATTTATATAGAAAATTTGGTCAAAATTTTATTTCTATAGAAAATTTTGTCTAAATTTTATTTTTATAGAAAATTTTGTCTAAATTTTATTTTTATAGAAAATTTTGTCAAAATTTTATTTCTATAAGAAATTTTGTCAAAATTTTATTTCTATAGAAAATTTTGTCAACTTTTATTTCTATAGAAAATTTTGTCAAAATTTTATTTCTACAGAAATTTTTATCAAAATTTTATTTATATAGAAAATTTGGTCAAAATTTTATTTCTATAAAAAATTTTGTCAAAATTTTATTTCTATGGAAAACTTTGTCAAAATTTTATTTCTATAGAAAATTTTATATCTGTAAAAAATTTTATTTCTTTAGGATATTCTTTTAAAATTTTATTTCTCTAGAAAATTTTGTGAGAATTTTATTTCTATAAAAAATTTCCTCAAAATTTTATTTCAATAGAAAATTTTTCTTAAAATTGTATTTCTATAGGAAATTTTGTCAAAATTTTATTTCTACAGAAATTTTTATCAGAATTTTATTTATATAGAAAATTTGGTCAAAATTTTATTTCTATAGAAAATTTTGTCTTAATTTTATTTTAATAGAAAATTTTGTCTAAATTTTATTTTTATAGAAAATTTTGTCAAAATTTTATTTTGATAGAAAATTTTGTCAAAATTTTATTTCTATAGAAAATTTTGTCAACTTTTATTTCTATAGAATTTTTTGTGAAAATTTTATTTCTAAAGAAAATTTTGTGATAACTTTATTGTTTTAGAAAATGCTGTCAAAATTTTATTTCTATATACAATTTTGTTAAGATTTTATTTCTATAAAAAATTTTGTCAAAATTTTATTTCTATAGAAAATTTTATATCTGTAAAAAATTTTGGGAAAAATTTTATTTCTTTAGGATATTCTTTTAAAATTTTATTTCTCTAGAAAATTTTGTGAAAATTTTATTTCTATAAAAAATTTCCTCAAAATTTTATTTCTATAGACAATTTTGTTAAAATTTTATTTCTATTGGAAATTTTGTCAAAATTTTATTTCTATAGAAATTTTTTTCAAAATTTTATTTCTAGAGCAAATTTTGTAAATTTTGTTTCTGCAGAATATTTTGTCAAAATTATATTCCCGTGTAAAAATTGGGGGATCTGATTTGATATGATTAGATCTGAGCCAAGACATGGTCAGATCTGAGCAGATCCAAAAAATGGTTATATCTGGTCAGATCTAAATACTATGAAATTGGATCTGATCAGATCTCAAAAATGAGACACATCTAATCAGATCTAATCAGATCTAATTTGATATAATTGTATATTATTTGATATTTTTGTATCTTTCGAGATCTTTGAACAGCATAGGGCACCTTCTCATAATAAAAGGCATAATTTGTATATAAAATGAGATCAATTGTTTTATTAAATAAAGAATATACATTAAATATTTGCATTTAAAAGTAAAATTATTACATATGTTAAAGAAAGCTTTTACTAGTTTCAATTTGCACTTATTAAGTTAATGTATTGTATATAATAGCTTATTGCTAAATAAAAATCAATCAATGAATACAAAAAATAAAAAACAAATTATTTTTTAATGTACCTAGGGTACTAAATAATAATAACTTTCAAATTTGCATTTTATTTTTGGCGTTTTATTTCGCCCAAACGTTGCGACATCGCCCTCTCAATTTCCCGCCTTGTTTGCGGGTCCCATCCACGTAATTTGGCAACTGCTATGGAAAAATCTGTGGAAGAATTATCGATTTATGCTCATATGCAAAAGCAGTTTATGCATATAGGTTTTAATACGTTGACTTGTGCGACGATCCCAAAGCCATGTCATGTATTACTTTGCGGCAGTATACATCGTCACCAATACAAACCATCTGCGGAAATAAAATAAATTAAACTTTAATCTTAAAAGTGAGGGAAATATGCATAAAACTTACATCTTCCTCGTAATTAGGCCCCAACATTTGATTATCATCTTTTCTGTAAGATTCCTCTATGGAAACAATAACATTCGAATTTTGAACTGGATTTGGAAATGACCGATCAATCATTATTATTCCACTGGGCCCCGGTCGGTCATTCTCCTTTCCAATTGGCTGCGATCGGTCATTCAGTGATTGTGAATTTTTTTAAGATTTTCCAATTCAGCCTCAGTTTCGCGAATTTTTTTATTTAATGTTGCAAGCTCGTCCTCCTAAAGATCAGAAATACATTTTATGTCAGAACGAATAATATAATATAAATGTATACTTACATCTTCACTAGATGAACTAAGTCTCCTTTTCAAAATGTTCTTTACTTGACACTTTAATTTTTTGTTATCTTTTTTAGACATTTTGATTAATAATTTATTTCTCCAAACGCGCCAATTAGAAATATTCCACAAAATGTCATCTCCATGTTGTTTTCATTATGAGTTGCAGAGTTGCGTTTGAACGGATTGATCGGCCTAAATTGGGGCAGAAAATAATCAGGTAGTGTTGATGGTATTGCAAATAATTTAGACACTCAAATAAATGCATTTGAAAAATGCTATAATTCAACACGTTTTCAAACATTTGCACACACTTTATACGACGAAACACAGGATGAGCTTTTTTCAAATGCAACACCTTTTAAGTTTGAGAGTAAACATAATTTTCAACATAAATTCAACTTGAGACACCTTTCAAAATATTTTAAAATTGTTTGCGAATTACTTCAAAATCGCCAAAATGTTGACGAAATCTTTGGAAGCGTTATGAAAATGATTTAAGAAAACGTGAAAAATATACTACCCTTAAATGCAACGAAAAAACATGTAATTTTCAATACTTCTTTGTGCAACGAAGTTCTTGGTCATTTGGAAGAAGTAGAAAAATATGGAACATTTTGACAATAAACTGAAGTTACTACAAATACTTTACAATAATTGGCAAGTCTAAATAAAAAACGAAATGAAAACCTTATTGAAGTCACTAAACTCAAATATTTTTGTAGAAAACTAAAATCTTTGGATGCTATATTGTTGGGAGCGTTAAGAAGCTGACCGATGAAAATATAATGGTGGCTTGTGGACAATTTCCACAAAACTTTCAAAGTGCAACCAGTTGTTGTTTATTATTAATTTTTTTTGTAAAATTCAATAAATTATACAAAATCCCCAGAAATTTGGTGTTGACTTTCAGTTAGAAGTGGGTTTAATTTTTATAAAAATGATGGTTGAAAAATATTCGCAAAAATGTTAATTTTTAGTTTGTCTCGCATCGAAAACTGTTTGAGAAATTATTGAGTATCGATGCATTTCAATTTGAGGATTATAGATGAGAAATTGTTCTGTTGAGGGTAATGTCTGTTTTTTGTTGAGAACGCGATATTCTCAACTTGAATATTACCCTAATCGTCTGAAAAATGTTTCAAATACTGTTGAATTTAAGCATTTTTCAAACGTTTGTGTTTGTCCAACAAATGGAACACTACCTGATTATCGGATTTGTTTGTGAAAGATCTAAATTGCAACTCTGTGTTTATGTTTATTTAATACAAAATTCTAAAAAGTTTAACTGCAGTTGTGAAAATGGAACAGAGAAACTATTATAGAAAATGGAAGATTACTTCTGGGGTAAGTATACATGGTTTGAATGAAATAACAATGAACTATTAATTTATTGTCTATAGATTCATAGAGCAACAGTATGGAGGTGGAAGCAAAATGAAAGATCAAGAACAAGTTGGAACACCGCAAAACGTTACAAACAGTGGAGCAATAATTCTACCACCGCTGTAAGTGCCCATCAGTCCTTTAAAAACAACAAATTTGACATCGTCTTTTATAGGTACCATATACAACACAAAGAAGGTGGAAACATTTTCTATCCAATGCAGAATGTGAGATGGACGGCTACGAAGAAGTGCACAGTGACGAGGAAGCTTCTGAATGCGACAGTGAGGGAAGTCAAGATAGTGTAGGAGAAAGTAGTGTCATCGAAGAGGGTTGTGCGATCACAGAAATCTATGAAAGTCGTAGTGCTGAAATCGATGGGAGCCAAAGCAATGACGATGAAAGTGGTGGAGAGGAATGCCACATGGTGGAAGAAAAATCTTGCTTGCTTTACAACGGCAGCTCAATGACTGTAGACAAAGCAGTGTTTGAAGTTTTAGAAATGTGGATTTCCCAAAATTTGACGAAAACTGCTCTACGATGCCAACTTGAGCTTCTAAACAAAATGCTGCCACAAGATAATCTAATGCCTAAAACGCTTTACACCTTTTTCAAATACCTTGAAAATAAATTTGACTCCATCGACGTAATTCATCACTACTACTGCATGGAATGTTTGATATATTTATCCTACAAAAAAGTAGAGATCTGTCCATCTTGCGGTGAACGTAGTATATGCTACTTTTTTGAACTTGATATTGTGCAGCAGATAAAGATGATATTTGAAGAAAAAAGTCTGGGGAGTTTATTGGAGAAGCAAATATTTTCCACTGAACCAGAAGTTATTAGTGATATCAGTTGTGGATCAGAGTACATCAGAGTGAATGCAGGGAGAAATACATATGATCTAACTTTAATACTATATACCGATGGAATATCACTATCGAAAAGTTCCAAAAGTAATTGCTGGCCTTTGATGTTTATGATTGCAGAAATACCGCCAACTTTAAGGTCCTCATTTATAATCACCATAGGTTTATGGTATCACACTGAGTTAAAACCGCCTATGAACCTTTTCTTACAACCCTTTTGCATTAAACTGAGAAAACTATCAAAAGGCATCAAATGGAGAGATCCCAAGACAAAACAATATGTTACATCAAAGGTACGGTCGCCATTATTCGTAGCTGATGCTCCAGCACGATCACAAATACAAAATATTCTGAATTTTAACGGAGAATATGGCTGCAATATGTGTGAAATAAAGACAAAGCGTTGCGCAAACGAAAAGCGAAATAGGATAATTAGATTTTATCCCTACAAGTCAAATCTACGTTTGAGAACTGATTCCAACATGCGGCTTCAGGCAATAAAAGCAGATTCTGAGAGCAATGCCATAGAAAAAGGCGTAAAAGGACATACTATAATATCGTGTCTACCATCTTTGGACTTGGGAACATGTGTTTTCCCAGAATACATGCATTCTGTGCTGTTGGGAGTTGCAAAACAAATATTAAATATTTGGCTAACACAAAAAGGACCTTGGAGAATATCCAAATATATAAATAAAATCGACACACGGTTAAATAAAATAAAACCGCTGCAATCTTTTTCAAGAATGCCTCGAAGTATCAGTCTGTACCAGTCATATAAGGCGACTGAAATGTATTATTGGATACTATTTTATTCGATTCCCGTACTCAGTGGCATATTACCGCAAGATTATTACCAAAACCTAATTTTACTTGTCGTTTCCTTGAATAATTTGCTTCAGAGACATATAGAGTATCGAACAATTGAATATACAAACATTTTATTAAACTCTTTTGTTAAAGAATTCCAATCGCTTTATGGAAAGCATTCAATGACGTACAACGTTCATCAATTGTTACACTTATGTGTATATGTTCAACGATGGGGCCCTCTGTGGGCTACATCTGCTTTCCCATTTGAATCCCATAATGGCGTTTTGGCAAAAACTTCACACGGAACGAAAAATTTAGGTACAGAAATGATTAATAATCTTAAAATATCCGAAGGAGCAAATATTTTACGACATAAGTTTGAGCAACAGTCTATGACCAATACGTGTACGTATCATCTTTTTGGACGAAAGGTTAATTATACTCCAAACGCATGGGAACGACAAATACTAAATGAGTGTTTTGAAGAAACCCACACATTTTCTTACTATTCGAGGTGTCAAATAGATAAAAATATCTACACATCCCTTTTATACAAAAATACCAAAACTAATAACTATACAGTACAATTAATAAGAAAAGATGGAGAGGTTCTATTTGGCTCTATTAATTGTTTCTTTACTCATTTTCGACAATTGTATTTTTTTATAAATCTTTTTGACGTCAACCAGCAGTATGCGGTAAAACATTTAAAAACTGGCGCTGTCGTTGATCATATTATACCCATTTCCAAAACTGACTGCTTTAGATTGATAAAACTAACTGACCTGAAGGAGCTGAACTACGTTCTGAAACTCAAAAAACATGTTTGTAAAATGCCTAATACTTTGAAATGTATTATGTAAGTTTGATAAATAAATGAAGTTATTTTTCCATCTGTAACTTTGTGTATATATCTTACGAATAGTTTTTTTTGTTTTGCTATAAAGACGTGTATTTCAAAAGTCTTTTTAACAATTTCATGATTTTTTTATTATATTTTGCACCATATTTATCCCCATATATAGTCAGATATGAAGTTATATATACCATATCTTATTAGATATAGTGCTATACATGATCCTATCCAAGCATATATTATTAGATATGCGAGATATAATTAGATATTATGCTATATATGATGAGATCTGCTATTATATCTAACCAGATCTAGCACCATATATAGCATATCTGTGCAGATCTAATTATGTCTGAAGCAATATCTGCAAAGATCCAATTAGATCCAATTTGATATTATTAGATAGGATTGGATCCTCCAATTTTTACACGGGTTTCTATAAAAAATTTTACAAAATTTTTCCAAAAATTTTCATAGAAAATTTTGTCAACATTTTATTTCTATAGACAATTTCGTCAACATTTTATTTCTATAGAAAACTTTGTCAAAATTTTATTTCTATAGAAAATTTTGTCAACATTTTATTTCTATAGAATATTTATGAAGTACTTGTTTGCAAAATCTACCAAAACATAAAGAATTCTACCAATCTACCAAACAGAAAAATCTACCATTCTGCCAACTATAAATATATGTCATTAAATTAATTTAATTTTTTAAAGTTTTGTTTTTTTTCTGGAAGCGATGTCAAAATTTTATTTTTATGGAAAATTTTATCAGAATTTAATTTCTATGGAAAATTTTATCAACATTTTATTTTTATAGAAAATTTTGTCTACATTTTATTTCCAAAGAAAATTTTGTCAACATTTTATTTCTATAGAAGTTTTTGTCAAAAATTTATTTCTACAGAACATTTTTGCAAAACTTTATTTCAATGGAAAATTTTGTCAAAATTTTATTTCTTTCGTTATGTTTTGTTATTGTTGGTTTATTCTTCAATCATTATTGTTGTTTTTGGTTTCATCTTAAAACCATGGATTGACTAAACTACAAGTGTAGCTTAACCAACACAGGAAAAGAAAATTGTGATAAAATTTCTGTAGAAATGTTGTCAAAATTTTATTTTTATAGAAAATTTTTCATCGTTTTTTTTTCTATAGAAAATTTTGTCAAAATTTTTTCCGTCAAAAATTTTGTCAAAATTTTGTTTCTGTCTAATATTTTGTCAAAATTTTTTCTATCAAAAATTTTGTCAAGACAGTAAATAATCTACCATTTTTGGTAGAATTCTACCAAATGTGGTAACCGAGAATTTATGCCATTAAATTAGGGATTTTATTTTTTCAGGGTAGAGAGAAAAACTGTCACGTGTCCCACTTTTAAATTTTGAGTCTTGTACTTTTATTTAAATTTTTTCTGGAAGTGGGTTATACTACTCCAAAGATTTTTTCCATTTTAAGTGTGTTTTTTAATTTGAGTGTATCTGCCTTTTCCCCATGCTTTCATTATTTGTTACCCTCAATTTTCGAAAGAAAATCCTCAAAAGCCTCTTGTCACAGATTATGTAGTTACTGTGATATTAGCCTAGAGTGGCATATCCTCGAAGCACTTGCCACATGGTTCTCTCTGCCTCTCTCCTTTGTTTTCTTATAAGGATGAAGCTTTGAAGTATGTACACATGGGGGGGCACTTAATTCTCTTAAATTTGCAACAAAATTTATTGGATTTTGGTGTTAACAAACGACAATCCAAATTAAAGTGGCATTAATATGCTGGAAAACTTAATATTATTGTATATTTGGGTGTATGGGAAACAATAGCTTATAAGACGTTGGTCTTAGTCCATACAATATATAAAGGATGGCCAACATGTTTTGCAACCGACTTCAGGTTGCTATTATTTCTTTTGAAAGCTGATAGATTTATTCCAGAAATGATTCGAAAAGTGAATGCGAGAGAGCTGATCGAAATCCACTCCTCAGTATCGTATAAAACTTGCTCGTGAACGGTTGACCATTAAATTCTGTCATTCATTACGAAACATCCTTTTATGCATATATGTTTGAGCTATCAGCCTATATTTTGTTTTATGTTATTTGCGAGTTGTGTCGACATCAACTCTCAAGTTTAATGCAATTTATTGTCATGTTTTTTGAGGATTTGTTTTTTTGGTTCGGATAATATGACACACTTGCGGTTCTAGCCGGCCACTTGTTCTCCCTGTCAACATGTTTTTATTACAATTAAATGAAAATTGAATTGTGGGTATTACTGAACCTAAAGTTTTTTTCTCTTGCTTACAGTGGGTTAGGTTTGATCGCTTTTATATAATGGAAGCCATAACACATGAGGCCCTGGGACTTGGCTAGATGTAGTAAAGACTTAATGTTCACTATAAACACCGCATGTCGTCTTGATTCATCCACAGCATCCAATTGGCCAAATTTCCAATCAGCGCTTGAAAGATCTCGATTACATTCCTTTAGTCGGTTTAATATGGATTCAGTATCAGGAGCAGAACACTGGGCACGTGTTCTAGTCCCCCCCCTAGTTCCTGCCAGATTGCTAAATTTTATTATGAAGATGTTGATGAGAAAGTGGTAGAAATGGAATGTTTGTATTTAACAGAATACTTGAAAATTATGGACATTGAAAATTAGGAATCAAATTCTATGTTAAAAATATATCAACTTTAGAAAGAAAACAACATTGAAGACACATTTCCAAATGTAGAAATCGCAATGAGAATCTTTTTAAGCATGATGGTTACTAACTGCAGTGCGGAAGGTTCCTTCTCCAAACTAAAAAAATTAACAAGTATATACGGCCGCAAGTTCGGCCACGCCGAATCTTATGTACCCACCACCATGGATTGCGTAGAAACTTCTACGAAAGACTGTCATCCACAATCGAATTACTTGGGTTGTGGTATCTTAAAACTTCTTAACATCGTTTTCTAAATTGTGAGTTAGTCCATACGTGGTATATATTAGACAAAAAAGTTATGTATAGTTAAGTCTACAAATAATTACGAATCGATATGGACTTTTTGTACGCAGAGAGCCAGAATTGAAATATGGGGGTCGCTTATATGGGGGCTATATACAATTATGAACTTGATATGGACCAATTTTTGTGTGATTGGGGATCGATTTATTTGAGGGCCATATATAACTATAGACCGATATGAACCTAGTTAGGCATGCTTGTTAACGGCCATATACTAGCACAACGTACCAAATTTCAACTGACTCGGATGAAATTTGCTCCTCCAAAAGGTTCCAAAACCAAATCTCGGGATCGGTTTATATGGGGCTATGTACGATTATGGACTGATATGGACCACTTTTGGCATGGTTGTTAAATATCATATACTACCACCACGTACCAAATTTCAAGCAGATCGGATGAATTTTGCTTCTCCAAAAGGCACCGGAGGTCAAATCTGGGGACCGGTTTATATGGAAGCTATATATAATTATGGACTGATAGGAACCAATTCCTGCATGGTTGTTGGATACCATATACTAACATCACGTACCAAATTTCAACCGAATGGGAAGCATTTTGCTCTTCCAAGGGGCTTTGGAGGTCAAATCTGGGGATCGGTTTATATGGGGCCTATATATAATTATGGACCGATATCGACCAATTTTTGCATGGGAGTTTGAGGCCATATATTAACACCACGTACCAAATTTCAACTGAATCAGATGAATTTTGGTCTTCCAAGAGGCTCCGGAGGTCAAATCGGGGGATCGGTTTATATGGGGGCTATATATAATTATGAACCGATGTGGACCAATTTTTGCATGGTTGTTAGAGACCATATACTAACATCACGTACCAAATTTCAGCCGGATCGGATGAAATTTGCTTCTCTTAGAGGCCTCGCAAGCCAAAATCGGGGGATCGGTTTATATAAGGGCTATATATAATTATGGACCGATGTGGACCAATTTTTGCATGGTTGTTAGAGACCATATACCAACACCATGTACCAAATTTCAGCCGAATCGGATGCAATTTGCTTCTCTTAGAGGCCTCTCAAGCCAAATTTGGGGATCGGTTTATATGGGGGCTATATATAATTATGGACCGATGTGGACCAATTTTTGCATGGTTGTTAGAGACCATATACTGACACCATGTACCAAATTTCAGCTGGATCGGATGAAATTTGCTTCTCTTAGGGGCCTCGCAAGCCAAATCGGGGGATCGGTTTATATGGGGGCTATATATAATTATGGACCGATGTGGACCAATTTTTGCATGGTTGTTAGAGACCATATACTAACACCATGTACCAAATTTCAGCCGGATCGGATGAAATTTGCTTCTCTTAGGGACCTCGCAAGCCAAATCGGGGGATCGGTTTATATGGGGGCTATATATAATTATGGACCGATATGGACCAATTTTTGCATGGTTGTTAGAGACCATATACCAACACCAAGTACCAAATTTCAGCCGGATCGGATGAAATTTGCTTCTCTTTTAGGCTCCGCAAGCCAAATCTGGGGATCGGTTTATATGGGGGCTATATATAATTATGAACCGATGTGGACCAATTTTTGCATGGTTGTTAGAGACCATATACCAACATTATGTACCAAATTTCAGCCGGATCGGATGAAATATGCTTCTGTTAGAGGCTCCACAAGCCAAATCTGAGGGTCCCTTTATATGGGGGCTATACGTAAAAGTGGACCGATATGGCCAATTTTCAATACCATCCGACCTACATCGATAACAACTACTTGTGCCAAGTTTCAAGTTCGTTCGGAAGTTAGCGTGATTTCAACAGACGGACGGACGGACGGACGGACATGCTTAGATCGACTCAGAATTTCACCACGACCCAGAATATATATACTTTATGGGGTCTTAGAGCAATATTTCGATGTGTTACAAACGGAATGACAAAGTTAATATACCTCCATCCTATGATGGAGGGTATAAAAATTAAAAATGAACTGAGAAATACAATGCTTCAAGAGAGATTAAGATTAGGGAGATCGCTGATGTCAATAGAATGTGACGTGCTAAAAAGCATAGAATTTGAAGAAGTGATTAACGATTTTGCCTGTCTCAAATCTAGAAGGGTTCCTCTTCAAACGACATAAATTAGACAGCAACCCTGATGCCAGTCTCTTTAACGCTAACCTCTGATGTCCAGGAGAAAAGATGATGGAGTAGTAAAAAGTTGTAAATGAAGTAAGTCGTTTAAAGTTGATCTGCTCTGTCGCGTATTCTAATCGATTTTGTTTTATCGTTAAAGTTGCCAGCTTAAAGTACCATCAGCCATCGATCGATTATTTTTTTAAAATTTAGTTCCCTTCAAGAGGGATACAACGATTATAACGACCTTCCAATTTTTTGATACCATTTTGGTAGTACTCCTTCAGTTTTGCCACAAAATAGGCCTCAGTTTCGGCGATCACCTCTTCATTGCAGCCAATTTTTTTCCCCTGCGAGCATCCTTTCGAGGCCTGAAAACAAGAAAAAGTCGCTGGAGGCCAAATCTGGAGAATACGGTGGGTGGGGAAGCAATTCGAAGCGCAATTCAATTCATGACTTGTGGCACGGTGCGTTGTCTTGGTGGAACAACACTTCTCTTTTCTTTTCTTTTCTTTTCTTCTTCATATGGGGCCGTTTTGCCGCGATTTCGACCTTCAAACGCTCCAATAACGCCATATAATAGTCACTGTTGAGGTTTTTTCCTTCTCAAGAAAATCGATAAAAATAATTCCATGCGCATCCCAAAAAACAGAGGCCATTACTTTGCCAGCGGACTTTTGAGTCTTTCCATGCTTCGGAGACGGTTCACCGGTCGTTATCCACTCAGCCGACTGTCGATTGGACTCAGGAGTATAGTGATGGAGCCACGTTTCATCCATTGTCACATATCAACGGAAAAACTCGGGTGTATTACGAGTTAACAGCTGCAAACACCGCTCAGAATCATCAACACGTTGTTGTTTTTGGTCAAATGTGAGCTCGAGCGGCACCCATTTTGCACAGAGCTTCCGCATATCAAAATATTGATGAATGATATGACCAACACGTTCCTTTGATATCTTTAAGGCCTCTGCTATCTCGATCAACTTCATTTTACGGTCATTCAAAGTCATTTTGTGGATTTTTTTGATGTTTTCGTCGATAACCACCTCTTTCGGGCGTCCACTGCGTTCACCGACCTCCGTGCTCATTTCACCACGCTTGAATTTTGTATACCAATCAATTATTGTTAATTTCCCTGGGCAGAGTCCGGAAACTCATTATCAAGCCAAATTTTTGCTTCCACCGTATTTTTTCGCTTCAGAAAACAGTATTTTATCAAAACACGAAATTCCTTTTTTTAAATTTTTTTCACAATAACAAAAGTAGCTTCACAAAAGACACTCTATCTCACAAACTAATTAACTTACTGACGTCAAATTTTGACACGAATCATTTGAAGGTTGGTACTATATAAAAATAATATGCATTTAATACTAGCGACGCCATCTATGTGTCAGACTTATCAGCCAACTTGTTATCAGATTTTGAAGGTTAGCGTTTGTCTACCAATTTAGGCAGCCAGATTTTGCCACAGGTTTTATTACCGCAGTATAAAGCCAGTTAAAAAGGGGGAAGGTCCCCATCGTACCATGACGAGAGTACAAAGCCTCATATGACTTTTTTATACGGTCTGTGGTATTTTCCAGTCAGTTCAGTTTAAAATCCAAGAGAACTCCCAAGTACTCAACTTCGTTTTTATACCCTCCACCATAGGATGGGGGGTATATTAACTTTGTCATTCCGTTTGTAACACAACGAAATATTGCTCCAAGACCCCATAAAGTATATATATTCTGGGTCGTGGTGAAATTCTGAGTCGATCTGAGCATGTCCGTCTGTCTGTTGAAATCACGCTATCTTCCGAACGAAACAAGCTATAGACTTGAAACTTGGCACAAGTAGTTGTTATCGATGTAGGTCGGATGGTATTGCAAATGGGCCATATCGGTCCACTTTTACGTATAGCCCCCATATAAACTGACCCCCAAATTTGGCTTGCGAGGCCTCTAAGAGAAGCAAATTTCATCCGATCCGGCTCAAATTTGGTACATGGTGTTAATATATGGTCTCTAACAACCATGCAAAAATTGGTCCACATCGGTCCATAATTATATATAGCCCCCATATAAACCGATCCCCCGATTTGGCTTGCGAGGCCTCTAAGAGAAGCAAATTTAATCCGATCCGGCTGAAATTTGGTACATGGTGTTAGTATATGGTCTCTAACAACCATGCAAAAATTGGTCCACATCGGTCCATAATTATATATAGCCCCCATATAAACCGATCCCCCGATTTGGTTTGCGAGGCCTCTAAGAGAAGCAAATTTCATCCGATCCGGCTGAAATATGGTACATGGTGTTAGTATATGGTCTCTAACAAACGTGCAAAAATTGGTCCACATCGGTCCATAATTATATATAGCCCCCATATAATCCGATCCCCCGATTTGGTTTGCGAGGCCTCTAAGAGAAGCAAATTTCATCCGATCCGGCTGAAATATGGTACATGGTGTTAGTATATGGTCTCAACTGACCATGCAAAGATTGGTTCACATCGGTCCATAATTATATATAGTCCCCATATAAACCGATCACCAGATTTGACCTCCGGAGCCTCATGGAAGACCAAAATTCATCTGATTCAGTTGAAATTTGGTACGTGGTGTTAATATATGGCCTCAATCACCCATGCAAAAATTGGTCGAAATCGGTCAATAATTATATAGGCCCCATATAAACTGATCCCCAGATTTGACCTCCGGAGCCCCTTGGAAGAGCAAAATTCATCCGATTCGGTTGAAATTTGGTACGTGATGTTAGTATATGGTATCCAACAACAATGCAGGAATTGGTTCATATCAGTGCATAATTATATATAGCCCCATATAAACCAATCCCCAGACTTGACCTCTGGTGCCTTTTGGAGAAGCGAAATTCATCCGATCTGCACGCTCACAAAAAATCGCTTCTGTAACATATACTCCCAAACATATTTTGCTTCAAGCATATATATTTTTGGATATTGCCCAAACATTTATATGTTTGATCTCTTCCAATATATAATATGTTTGAAAGCATATTGGTCTAAACAATATATATTTGGGTAGTCTAAGTTCCAAACATTTTGTATTTTTGCATCCAAATTCAATAATGTTGTCTTCCAAAAAACAATATGTTATTATGTGAACATATAATATGTTTGGAAGCATTTTGCACCCAAAAATATTATATGCTTAAAAAAATTCTCCCAAACAATATTGTGCTCAAAATTTTATTTATTTATTTATATATTTACAATCATAATGAATTATGAAAATAAACAGGTAATATAGGTGCTAACAACATAGGTTTTCGACCTGAATGCTCAAAATTTTGTTTCTGCCCAATTGTATATTCCCCCACATCTTTCTCACTTCCACGAGATTTTTTAGTTCTTAGCACCTTTTTCTGTAATACAAACATTGTAGAAGAAATTATTCAATTGTATGATTTTTTTTTATTTTAATTTTACCTTTTGCCGGACGGGGATTCGAACAGCGGACCACACAGTTTGTAAGGATCAAAGAAATAGCTGATCAATTGACCAAGGAAAAATAAAATGTTAATTTTGTAATAACAAGCAACAACCACCAACTTAATTCAATATCGCTCCCTGTTAAATAGCGCTCCAAGCTACTAAATACATATATGTTTATAGGCTATTTCTAAATTAATATATGTTTGCATCCAAGCATATTATATTTACCAACATTTTATGTCCCAAACATAATATGTTCTAACATATTAACATATATGTCCCAAACATGTTATGCTAGTTAATGAACATTATATGCTTGCACTCAAAAATTTTGTGTTTAAAAATTTGTGATCCAAACATATAATGTTTATAGCCAAACATATGAAAAACAGTCTTTTTCATCCGTGTGGTTGAAATTTGGTACGTGTGGTAGTATATGATATTTAACAACCATGCCAAAAGTGGTCCATAGCAGTCCATAATCATATATAGCCCCCATATAAACCGATCTCGAAGACTACCACCTCTATATTTGCAGGTTTCACCCCCAATCCACATCTTCTGATCCAGACTGAAAGATACTGTAAAGCCTCCTCCTAAGATCCACATGAAATACTGGAATTTTCCCATTACCAATATTACGATGTTATCCGTACGCCAATACTTTGATAACTTTTCTGCTCAGGCCAATTATTGGTCCATTTACTATCAATAGCCATAGAATACCGTTATATTACACCACCTTATGTCAATACCCTTGGGGTATTCATTTTCCTTATAGAGTTTGCCAGTTCACCCTCTATATTCGTATGAAATAACATTACCTCAATCCGCTATATGAAACAATTTTCTACACAAATCTCCTCTAACGCCAGTACTAGCCGATCAATACTTGTATTATGTTATTGAAAACATCTTCAATATGTCTTATAGGTATAACCTATTTGGGCTTGCCAACCATAGCTCGTTGAGATTTTCCACGCATATAGAGGACCAATATCAATACTACGCTTAATCTCCATTACGACTAATTTTCTTTTTATATTCACTCATATGCTAGCACTTCCATTGTGCTACCGAAGGCCAGTAGTAGATATCTTTTGCGATACTTTTGTATTAGACGTAGAGGATAAGCACTTATTGGGCCACTCTCGTACCTCTATTCAACTGTTTATATTCTATTATTCTATTCTATTTATCCTAAATATGTGAAAGGTTTTATTTCTATCCATTAATTATTTCGTTTTACTCTGCTGAAACAGTTCTTAGTATAGATGGCTAGCATCGAACTAATCACTCTATGTGAAATATTTTCCCATACGAATAGGAGAAAAAGTCCATACTGAACTGCAAACATAAATTATTTATACATCCTTTTGTGGAATAGATCAAGTTCGCTAGCAAATTGAATTGATATTTCCCCAAAGTTATTACTTCTCCAAATCAAAGTCCCTCCCATTTTCATAACACCATTATTAACGTTTGTTTTGTTGTAAAATCTTATTCTTTAAATGCGACGGACCAAAAGAGATTTCACTGCAAATGATATTTTGACATGTTGATAAAGTTATCTAAAATGAAATTGATTCCTTAAAGTTTCTTTTTTTTGTATAGTCATTTAATAGTTGAAAAAAAAAAAAATAAAATAAAGAAATTATTTGCAAAAGTAATTCAAGCATTTAACATTTAAAGGGTGAGGAGGAGGGGTCTGATAGAGATATAAACTCTCACCCACACATACTCAAATATACTCATATATGAATTACCCTTAAATTCCATGCAATTGCATTTTATCTCAATAGAGAGGAACGCATGAATGGCTGAAGGGTCGAGAGAATGTAAAACGTCATTCGCAATAATACTCACTGATACTCTTGCAATGAGTATGAGAGGGAGTATGACAAATGTTATTCCCAGAGGCTGTCGTACGATGATTGTCCAAATGATGATGATGATGATGATGATAATGATGATGATGATGTACTGATTGCTGCTGTTGGTAGTTGGTAATGACCAAAAACAATAGAAGATGAAGATGGGAAAATGGCAGCAGAGGGTATCAAACCATTGACGGCGTTCGATGCAAACGTGTCGTTTATGATTTTTTGTTCCACAAATTAAACTAAGAATAAAAAGAAATTTATATCAGGGAATGACGTTGAACAATCGGTCAAAAGTTTCTCATTATTATTTACACAAAATTTAACATCATTTGTGAGTTTTTAACAAAAAATATTGCAAATTAAAAATGAACGAACGTGTATGTATCGAACACCGTAAATGCAACTTTTGGTATGACGTCGCCCATTTTCCAATATTCCTTTTCTATTGTCTTTGGTAATGACCAAAGACCATTAATAAAGAAGACGTGAGATAAGCTTGCTCTTCCTCTTTTTCTTGAAAAAACAGAGATTAATATCATACATGTTCCATGAGACGTTGCAACTTTTTTTCGGTTTCTCTTTTCATTTTGCATTCGCAACAAAACTTAATTCGCTTATTTTAGCAATTTTTTAACTCATAAACGAACAAAAACACTTTGTGAAACATTTTATTAATAATTTAGTGCAACCGACACAGAAATTTGCGTGAAATGTTGGAGAAAATAGCTAAATAAAAATTGTCTGCATCAAACCAGTAAGTTCGGAGCGCTTTTCCAACAAGTATGATATTATCTCTGTTTTCTAGTACTAACACTATCAAAGCCCATTTCACGTCTTCTTTATTAATGGTCTTTGGTAATGACAAAGACATTTTTATCTCTTACAACAAAACAAAAGAAAGAAAAACAAACAATAACATCACAAAACACACTTCTATGTGTTTACACTCTATTCTCTTTTATAGCGATTTAGTTGATTTACTTGTATACACGGTTGCCACATTTGGTAGAATTCTACCAAAAATGGTAGTTTTTTTTACTGTTTGAAAGATTGGTAGAATTTTTAATGTTTTGATAGATTTTGCAAAATATAGACACAAAATTTTTAACAAAATTACCTATAGAAATTAAAATTTGAAAAAAAAAAATTCCCATAGAAATAAAATTTGACAAAATTTTTTATAGAAATAAAATTTTGACAAAATTACCTACACTCAAAAAAAGTTTGCTTGGATCCAAAAATTTTGACCTTCCCTTAAGGATTTTGGTATTGATTCCAAGGCTTCATTAAAATAAAGAAATTTTTTAGCAACCTATCTGGCGTTAAATCTAGGACCATAAAATTAAAATTAGGGTACAGATCTCATTTAGCAAATTTCATTCTCTTTTCGAGATTTATTAACAAAGGTAGTCACGTACAAATAAATGCCAGGTTAAAAATTCAAATTATAACGGATACTTCAAAGTAAAAAATGTTTTCTTAATTCAAAAAAAAAACTAAACCAAAGACGCTAAATCCTCAAAATAAGTATTAGCCTATATTTGAAGCGTTTTTATCTTAAATTTAAAGTTTCAATATTTCAGTTAGGTTAGGTTAGGTGGCAGCCTGATGTATCAGGCTCAATTAGACTCTTCAGTCCATTGCGATACCACATTGGTGAACTTCTCTCTTATCACTGAGTGCTGCCCGATTCCATGTTAAGCTCAATGAACAGCGTTCCACATTGCAGTGAAACCACTTAGAGAAGCTTTGAAACCCTCAGAAATGTCATCAGCATTACTGAGGTGGGATAATCCACCGCTGAAAAATTTTTTGGTGTTCGGTCAAAGCAGGAATAGAACCCTCGACCTTGGGTATGCAAGGCGGGCATGCTAACCATTGCATCACGGTTCAGTTAATTTAATGAAAAATTTCTTTAAATAAAAAATGTGTTTCTTTACTTTAAGGAAAATTAGCCTTAGTCCATTTACAAAAAAATTTACAAAATTTGTGTCCTAAATGTACTGCAAACACTTTTTGAAGCAAAGATTACAAACTTTATTTTAATTAAAATTTCATTGTTTTGAAGAAATTTGTCCTTAATATTTTGAAAATTTCGCGTCCTAAAATTTAGGTTGCGTAATCTTTAATATCACATATATATTTTTTTCAGTGTATACGCATAAAATTTTGTCAAAATTTCCAATAAAAATAAAATTTGACAAAATTTTCTGTAAAAATAAAATGTTGACAAAATTTTCTATAGAAATAAAATTTGACAAAATTTCCTACAGAAATAAAATTTTGGCAATATTTTCTATTGAAATAAAATTTGACAAAATTTTCTGTAAAAATAAAATTTTGACAAAATTTTCTATAGAAATAAAATTTTGACAAAATTTCCTACAGAAATAAAATTTTGACAAAATCTCCTATAGAAATAAATTTTTGACAAAAAATTTCTATAGAAATAAAATTTTGGTAATATTTTCTATTGAAATAAAATTTTGACAAAATTTCCTCTAGAAATAAAATTTTGCAAACTTTTCTATAGAAATAAAATTTTGACAAAATTTTCTATAGAAATAAAATGTTGACAACATTTTCTATAGAAATAACATTTTGACAAAATTTTCTATAGATATTAAATTTTAACAAAATTTTCTAAAGAAATAAAATTTTGATAAAATTTTTAAACAAATAAATTTTTTAAAAAATTTTCTATAGTAATTAAGTTTTGACAAAATTTTCTATAGAAATAAAATTTTGACAAAATTTTTAAACAAATAAATTTTTTAAAAAATTTTCTATAGTAATTAAGTTTTGACAAAATTTTCTATAGAAATAAAATTTTGACAAAATTTCCTATAGAAATAAAATTTTAAGTAAATTTTCTATAGAAATAAAAATTGGACATTTTCTATAGAAATAAAATTTTGGCAAGATTTCCTATAAAAATACAATTTCTCAAAAACTTTCTACAGAAATAAAATTTTAACAAAATTTCTTAAAAAAATAAATTTTTGCAAAATGTTCTATGGAAATAAAATTTGACAAAATTTTCTATAGATTTAAAATTTTGAAAAAAATTTCCTATAGAAATAAAATTTTGATAAAATTTTCTATAGAAATAAAATTTTGTTACGAACAATTTTAGATTTTTTTAGTGTTTGGTTTTAACGCTTTGATAGATTTTGCAAATTAGTCGTCTGCAACTAAATAGGAAAAAATTGACCGAATTTTGGATAGAAATAAAATATTGACAAAATTGTCCTTTGACAAAATTTCCTATAGAAATAAAATTTTGACAAAATTTTCTATAGAATTAAAATTTTAACAAAATTCCCTATAGAAATGAAATTTTGACAAAATTTGTTATGGAAATAAAATGTTGACAAAATTTCTTATAGAAATAAAATTTTAACAAAATACCCTATAGAAATGAAATTATGACAACATTATCTATATAAATAAAATTTTAACAAAACTTTCTAAAGAACTAAAATTTTGACAAAATTTTCTATAGAAATAAAAGTTTGACAAAGTTTTCTATAGAAATAACGATTTAACAAAATTTTCTAAAGAAATAAAATTTTGAGAAAATTTTCTATAGAAATAAAATTTTCCAAAATTTTCTATAGAAATAAAATTTTGACCAAATTTCTTATAGAAATAAAATTTTGATAAAATTTCTTATAGAAATAAAATGGTGACAAAATTTTCTATAGAAATAAAATTTTAGATTTTAGTGTTTGGTTTTAACGTTTTGGTTTATTTTGCAAAATATTTCTCTCCAAATAAAATTTTGATAAAATTGCCATTTGACTAAATTTCCTATAGAAATGAAATTTTGACAAAATTTGCTAAAGAAATAAAATGTTGACAAAATTTCTTATAAAAATAAAATTTTAACCAAATTCCCTATAGAAATGAAATTTTGACAATATTTTCTATAGAAATAAAATTTTAACAAAAGTTTCTAAACAAATAAAATTTTGACAATATTTTCTATAGAAGTAACTTGTTGACAAAATTTTCTACAAAAATAAAATTGTGACAAAATTTCTTATAGAAATGAAATTTTGACAACATTTTCTATAGTTATAAAGTTTTGACGAAATTTTCTATAGAAATGACATTTTTACAAAATTTTCTATAGAAATAAAATTTCGACAAAATTTTCTACAGAAATGAAATTGTGCAAAATTTTCTATAGAAATAAAATTTTGCAAAATTTTCTATAGAAATAAAAATTTTGACAAAATTTTCTACAGAAATAAAATTTTGACAAAATTTTCTATAGAAATAAAAGTTTGACAAAATCTTCTAAAGAAATAAAATTTTGAGAAAATTTTCTATAGAAATAAAATTTTGAAAAAATTTTCTATAGAATTAACATTTTGGTAACATTTCATATGGTAATATACACATAAAATTTTGTCAAAATTACGAATAGAAATAAAATTTGACAAAATTTTCTATAGAAATACAGTTTTGACAAAATTTTCTATAAAAATAATATTTTGACAAAATCTTCTGAAGAAATAAAATTTTGACAAAATCTTCTAATGAATTAAATTTTGACAAAATTTTCTATAGAAATAAAATTTTGACAAAAATTTTCTAAAGCAATAAAATTTTGGCACAATTTTCTAAAGAAATAAAATTTTGCAAAATTTTTTATAGAAATAAAATTTGACAAACATTTCCTGTAGAAATAAAATTTTGACAAAATTTTCTATAGAAATAAAATTTTAACAAAAGTTTGTAAAGAAATAAAATTTTGACAACATTTTCTATAGAAATAACGATTTCACAAAATTTTCTATAGAAATAAAATTTTGACAAAATTTTCTATGAAAATAAAATTTTGACAAAAATTTCTATAAAAATAAAATTTTGACAAAAAATTCTATGGAAATAAAATTTTGATAAAATTTCTTATAGAAATAAAGACAAAATTTTCGATAGAAAAATATCTTGACAAAATTTCCTCTAGAAATAAAATTTTGCTAAATTTTTTATAGAAATAAAATGTTGACAAAGATTCTTATAGAAATCAAATGTTGACAAAATTTTCTAAAGAAATAAAATTTTTATAAAATTTTCTAAAGAAATCAAATTTTGCAAATTTTCTAAAGAAATAAAATTTTGCTAAATTTTTTATAGAAATAAAATTTTGACAAAGCTTCTTATAGAAATAACATTTTGACAAAATTTTCTATAGAAATAAAATTTTTACAAAATTTTCTATAGAAATAAAATTTTTACAAAATTTTCTAAAGAAATGAAATTTTGCAAAATTTTCTAAAGAAATAAAATTTTGCAAAACTTTCTAAAGAAATAAAATTTTGCAAAATTTTCTAAAGAAATAAAATTTTGACAAAATTTTCGATGGAAATAAAATTTTTACAAAATTTTCTAAAGAAATAAAATTTTAGCACAATTTTCGAAAGAAATCAAATTTTGCAAAATTTTCTAAAGAAATAAAATTTTGCAAAATTTTCTATAGAAATAAAATGTTGACAAAATTTTCTATAGAAATAAAATTTGGACAAAATTTGCTATAGAAATAAAATGTTGACAAAATTTTCTATAGAAATAAAATTTTGACAAAATTTTCTATAGAAATAAAATTTTAACAAAATGTCTTAAAGAAATAAAATTTTGACAAAATTTGTTATAGAAATAAAATTTTGGCACCAAACTTTATAGATTTTTTATTGTTTGGTTATAACGTTTTTATAGATTTTGCAAAATAATCGTCTCCAACTAAGAGATAATTCGTAAATAGAAGAAAAAAAATTGACAAAATTGTCGATAAGAATAAAATTTTGACAAAATTGTCCTTTGACGAAATTTTGTATAAATTTTGTATAGAAATAAAATGTAACAAAATTTCTTAAAGAAATACAATTTTGACAAAATTTCTTATAGAAATAAAATTTTAACAAAATTTTTTATAGAAATAATTTTTTTTTTTTTTTTTTTTTTTTTTTTTTTTTTGATCTCAGCTTAAAGCCATGCATTGACTAAACTACAAGTGTAGCTTCACCAACAGAGGAAAAGTATGCTTGTCAAATTTATTTGGGCAAAGCCCTATAGACTGCAAGATGGTTGGATGTACAGCTGTTTCGGAATTACCACATTCCTCATCAGCATCCTCTATAGGGCTTTGCCCAAATAAATTTGACAAGCATACTTTTCCTCTGTTGGTGAAGCTACACTTGTAGTTTAGTCAATGCATGGCTTTAAGCTGAGATCAAAAAAAAAAAAAAAAAAAAAAAAAAAGAAAAACGATAACGATTGAAGAGAAGCCAACAATAACAAACAAAACGAATGAAATAAAATTTTGACAAAATTTTCTATAGCAATAAAATTTTGACAAAATTTTCTATAGCAATAAAATTTTAACAAAATTTCCTATATAAATAAAATTTTGACAACATTTTCTATTGAAATAAAATGTTGACAAAATTTCCCATAGAAATAAAAATTTGACAAAATAAAAAAGAAAGTTTTTTTCAATATCCCTTTTTATCTGGCGAATACCTTCGCTGGCTATCTGCCATCCTTGAATGACTTTGTTCTATTCATAGTGGATGGTATTCAAAATTCGTTACGACCAAAACGAGTTCCATTGTATTTACTTACGTTTTCTGTCTAATTTATTGTGTAAGTAACTATAGTCAACGAATTGCAATCGTTGCACAGTGATTTCTATGCATCATAAAAAAGACTTAAGTTGTAAACATGTTTTATTTTTCCATTCTACTATCTGTCTTATTGCCGAACTCTGCGACATAAAAACGAGCTTTCAAAATCACTGATGCGTTTCAAAGTCATTTCGATGAAATGAAGACGACGACGACCATTGTGAATGGAAGAATAGAATGCCATTTGAGAGAAAACTAAAATGATTGATTATTTTTTCATTGAATGCACGCCAGTAATGTAAACATGATTTCAAAGAATTTATTGGCATCCATATAAAATTTATATTGTTATGGGGAGCATTCAGGTCATAATATTGTCAAAGCTTTGCTTTGCTTTGAGAGACCACAGAGGATTGGGTGACACGGCCAATATGGTCTTCTTTTGTGTGGAAATATTTTTGTATTGATTCAAATGTGGGGAAATAATAGAAATTTCAGGATCCTAACATTTAAAATTCTTTGGATTGACCTTTGGTGATGTAGTGGGGAACATGTTTTTTTTTTTGTTTTTGGGCATTTATACTTTATATGTGCCTTATATAATAGTTCCGATACTTATTTGTACCTTAATGGTCTACAATCGTGTCTGCTCAATGAAAATAATTTTGGGATGGGGATTGTAATCACAATTATAAAGTGGACTTTTATTGTTTTAAATTTTTTAAAATTTGGAGTTTTAACAAGTTAAAAAAGTCGGCTCTATCAAAATTGCAATTATTCGATTATAAAAAAAATTAAAAAATGTGGTTTTTGGCTTTTCGATTTAAAAATTGGAATTTGAATAGTCAAATAAAAATTTTGGAAAACTCACTGTGAAGAAAATTCGTTTTTTTGGTTTTATCATAAAGTGGAAAGTCCAGTTTTCGACTGTTTTCAAATTTTGAAAAGCAACCTATTTAATTTTCGTCAGTTTGAAATTGACTTTCAAAATTAAAAAATCGACTATGATCTATTGAAAATTCTCTGATTTGTTTTTTTTTTTTAATTCAAAAATTTAACTTTTCCTTAAAAATTCGCAAATGTCGAGTTTCAAAATTTCCAAAATTAAGAAAAAAATTTAGAAAACTGGAAAATTCGATTTTTTAAACCTTTGTGACAGGTTGGAAAAATAGATTTTTTGGACTTTTTCAAAATTTCCAAAAAATTTAACTTTTCCTTAAAAATTCGGATATGGCGAGTTTCAAAATTAAAAAAACAAAATGTAGAAAACTGGAAAATTCGAATTTTTAAACCTTTGTGACAGGTTGGAAAAATCGCATTTTGAACTTTTTCAAAATTTGGAAAAGCGAAACTTTCGTTTTTTTTTTTAATATGAAAGATTTGAATTTCCGACTCTTTTTAAAATTTTGAATAACCAATTTTTCAAAACGTAGAATATTCGATTTTTAGACATTTCCATTTTATCACAACATAGGAAAGGCCAGTTTTTGATGATCTTAAAATTTGGAAAATATTATTAAGGGACAAATTAGAAAAATCGACTTTTTGACATTTAATATTTGGAAACATTTTTTGAAAACTGTTTGATTTTTTTTAACGAAATGTCGACCTTTCGACTGCTTCCAAATTTGGAAATTTTTTTTCAAAATTTGGAAAAGTCGGTTTTCCTAGTTTTCGAATTTTTCCAGTTGATATTTCTATTTTTCAACAAAATTGATATTTCTATTTTTTTTAAAGTTTGAAAATGTCGACTTGGTGACTGTGATATTCCTCGTCGACATCTTCGAAAATCCTTTTCAATTTTTCAAAATTTTAGATCTTTCGACATATTTTTCAACGTAGCGTACTTTTCGAATTGAAGTCAAATAGTCACCTTTCAATGTTTCAAAATTAAAAACCTGACTTTTCCACCTATAGAGCGAACTTTACGAAGGTTTTAACATTTTTTAGTTATCTTTTTAAATTTTGAATAATGAAGTTACTCTAAATGTGAAAAATTCAACTTTTGTGAAATAACCAAGGCTGTGGAGCCGGAGTCGGAGTCTTGGAGTCGGAGTCTTGGAGTCGGAGTCTGAAGATTTTGCTGGAGTCGGAGTCGTAAAAATTTTGCCCAACTCCGACTACGGCTAAACCAAATTTTTTAAAACACTTCACATTTTTGTGACTAAGCAAGTTTTTACGCAAATTAGTTTCCATTGCGTTATTCATTCGATCAATGTACAGCATGCTTGTAAATGAAAATCAATTTCCAATTACGGCTATCTTTTTAAGTTTCCTAGAATGTTAGACTAGCAGATGGGCTGGATCGATAAATTTTAATGCCCATTTCAATTTATATGAAATATTTCGAACAATCGAAATTATTTTTTTAATTTTATTTTAAGGCCATATACATATGTGGAATATTGACAGAAAATTTTTTCAAAGTTGTTTTTTATAGAAAATTTTGTCAAAATGTTATTTCTATCAAAAATTTTGTCAACATTTTATTACTATAGAAATATTTTTTTCTATAGAAAATTGAGTCAAAATTTTGTTTCTATAGAATATTTTGCAAAATTTTATTTCAATAGAAAATTTTGCAAAATTTTGTGTGTTACATAAAAATTTTTTCAAAATTTTATTTCTATAGAAAATTTTGCAAAATTTTGTTTGTTACTCAAAAAAAAATTTTTTCAAAATTTTATTTCTATTGATAATTTTATTTCTATAAAAATTTAAGTCAAAATTTTATTTCTATAGAAAATTTTGCCAAAATTTTATAGTAATAGATTTTTTTATTAGATAATTTGGTCAAAATTTTATTTCTATAGAAAATTTAGTCAAAATTTTGTTTCTGTAGAATATTTGCAGAATTTTATTTACTACACAAAAATTTTTCTAAAATTGAATTTTTATTGATAATTTTTTATAAATTTTATTTCTATAAGAAAAAATTGTCAAATTTTATTTCTATAGCAAATTTTCTCAATTTTTTTCTTACTGATGCTCACTGATATTCACTGCTATAAAAAATGTATTCAAAATTTTATTACTATAGAAATATTTTTTTTCTATATAAAATTTAGTCAAAATTTTATTTCTATAGAAAATTCAGTCAAAATTTTGTTTCTATAGAATATTTTGCAAAATTGTGTTTGCTACACAATTTTTTTTTTAATTGTTTTTCTATTGATAATTTTTTCAAACTTTTATTTCTACTATCCTTCCCGGCACTCGAAACTCGAGTGCATTGTAAGCCATTAACGGTGGGATAGAGGTCCTAGATGATATGGAACTCTAGCGAACTCTATATCATACAATTTATACACTTCTCTTTAGTTAGTTTTTAAAATAGTCTTCTATGAATTCTGTAACTGATATTTTACATTGTTCTTCTATATTGTGTGCAAGTAAAGTTAATCGGATTATGATATAAGTGGCGCACTATTTATACAAATGTAGCAACACTTTTTTTGAAAGTTTTATAAAAAGTAGTGTTTTTTTTGATGTTGCTCATTTAAGGTGGGTATAAAGTTCGAGTTCATCCTCTAAAATTGAGAATAAACCTGAAACAACAATAAGAAATTATAACTTTTTTTGAAAAAAATATAATAACTTGGTGGGGAATGGTCCAAAGCATAAATTTAAAATTTTCAGTCCTCATTACTATCAGGCTAACATAAAAATAAATATATATATTTTTTTTTAATATCCAACAGGCACAAATGATCTTGGTTATCCGGTGCCTTTCAATTATATTTTATAAATTTATTTTATGAAATATATTTTGTAAATAAATAAAATATATTTTTTTTCTTTAAAATGAATTATTAAAGAAAACTAACAGTGAAAAAGGAAGTAACATCTTTATCGAAAAATTATAAAAAAACTATTCGCATACACTAATTTGAAAACCATTTCCTTACTTTTAAACCAACAGTCTTTAAATAAAACAACAAAATGTTTTTTAATGTGAAAAACTAAAGGTTACTAAATAACCTTTAGTTTTTCACACCGTGGTGCAATGGTTAGCATGCCCGCCTTGCATACACAAGGTCGTGGGTTCGATTCCTGCTACGACCGAACACCAAAAAGTTTTTCAGCGGTGGATTATCCCACCTCAGTAATGCTGGTGAGATTTCTGAGGTTTTCAAAGCTTCTCTAAGTGGTTTCACTGGAATGTGGAACGCCGTTCGGACTCGGTTATAAAAAGGAGGTCCCTTGTCATTGAGCTTAACATGGAATCGGGCAGCACTCAGTGATAAGAGAGAAGTTCACCGCTGTGGTATCACAATGGACTGAATAGTCTAAGTGAGCCTGATACATCGGGCTGCCACATAACCTAACCTAACCTAACCTAAATAAAAGAGGCTCCTAAAGATACACACAGATTTTCTATGATTATTTTTATAATGTAATTTCCATATATTTTATTTTCGAAACCAAATTTTTAGTTAACTTAAAATTCAGGAGATTAGTATATATATTCAATAAAACCAAAAACTTTTATTAACATTCTTACATTTCACTCCCACAACCACACTCCTCTCATCTCAGTACTGTGAATAGTGTTTAGCTATATAACACCCAATCCTATTATTCCTATTTCTGTAACACGATCACTTCTCACTATTTAAGCATTACCAATGACTCTGACACTGTATCAAAAGATGGGGCTTTAATACCAACTGAAGTTTATTTTAGTTCATAAAGATTAGTTGATTTTAGTTAAATGTTGCCCAATGTGAGCAAGTGTTCCTTAGATGAATAATTTTTTGCTTACTTTATTGGCGTGTACTAAAAATAAAAAAAAGTTTTATGCAAATATAGTACATAATTTTACTAAAAAATAAAATATTTCATATTTTCCTAAAAAGGGAAAAGTTGGATTAAATTGTGTTCATAAGCCTCTCAAATGAGTAAATTTTACAAAACTTTTACCTGCCTTGAATTTCGTACAGCGCTAAAGACATTTTAATCATTTTTGGATTTGAAATTTTCTTAAACAACACAAAAAACATTATTACTTCTAAATCATTTTCTTAAATTTTCTTCAAAAACAATTAGCTTATTTGTAATATGTTGCAATTAAAAAAAATTAGTTAAAATTTTCCAAAATAATAACAACCATATATCCGTATATGGCATCCCTATAGAAGTAGGCTTAAATAAATTTAAAATAAAATTGTTTAATGTATTGTTCTAAATATTTTTTAACAAAATTAAATATAATATTACTTTCAAAAATTACTATTTCCAGCGCCTTTAGAAAATATACACGACTAACTGATCACTTTACTACGTAAAACATAAAACCACCCACCACACTCCCCCACCCACCCTATCTATTACCATCTTACAATCATATTATTCTCATTGCTCCCAATCAACTCTCACATTATCACTCTCTAACTTACTCTCCCCCATGCCAGCATAACAAAAGCCAACATACAATGCACACACACCCACACGCTACAACAAACCAAACAACAACTCTCTCGCTCTCACTCACAAACTACAACACAACAACGACAACAACGTCAATAATTTTAGAAAAATGCAATTTTCACCTCGAAAAATGCATCAATTTAAAAAATTAAAACGATTCGCCATATCTACAGAAAATTACCTTTCATTTGATATCAAATTTACCACGCAATACCCCTGCACACGCCCACAATATGTACCCAAAAAAAAGTGTAGCGTATTAATATATACAGTATGTCAAGAAAGTCTTTTGACATTGCCAACTATTTCAAATTCTAGAAATAATTGAAATATTAAATATTTTATTAAATTTTTAATTCTTTACACTTTCCTTGCATTTTTATTTTTTGTTAAAATTGTGTTACGTCCCATAACGTTAGATTTAAATTTTAAGTACATAGATTTTGTAGAAGTATATACAATTTGGTCTAAATCGATTCAGATTCAAATTCATGCATATGGGAATATAAACCTGTATATGGCTCGCAGCAAATTTAAAGTATTTGAGATAGTATCAATAATTTTGGTCCACAAATACATATACTGTTGGTATCTTCTCATATTATGATGGGTATTTATATCATTATTTTATTTATTAAACATTGCCCTAAATTTGCAATATAGAGTTCAATTGACATCTAATGTGAAATTAAGACCGATCCACTTACGGTACCCCCACAATAGAACTAGAAATTAGTGGTATTAAAATGAGATTTAGTTATATTACCCGGAGTCGAGCTGATGAAAAATGATGGAGTCGGAGTCGAGCAAAATTGGCTCGACTCCACAGCCCTGGAAATAACTTCGACTTTTTGTTACATTTTGGAATTTTCAATTTTTTCCAAATTTAAAAAAATTAGAAAGGTCAACTTCTTAATTGGAAATTCGATTTTCGAGTTTTACATCCCTAGTCTATAGAGGTCATTAGTGGTCACAGCTGCCCAATGGCATTCATTATAGTTGTCGCAGATTCATCTTGAATTCATATCATTGAAATAATTTGGAATGTTTGGTATTTCACATATCTCATCATCGACATTTTGTATTCATTGATATTTTGTATTCATAGAAAAATAAAAGAAAAGCCAATGTTTGCATTGAATTTTGGGGGCTTAAACGATTTGATGACTGATGCTTGGTTTTGTGAAGTTTTGTGTGCCAGAAAAAAAAGCAAAAAAAAAAAATTGATATGTCGCATCAACGATTTTTGATATGACATAAAGGTCATCATATCAATTTTTTTATGTCATTGACAGATTGATAGGCTAATACCCATAGGATAGTTGAGAGCAAATTCGATCATTTAAAGGGAAACTATGTCACTAGTTTATTTTTGGAAAAAAATAAAAATTGATAATCGTAGAAAAAAAAATAAATATTCAATACAAGACAAATAAATAAAACACATAAATAAAAAATATGGAGTAATAAAAGAAGGATTCTTGATATTGTTGAAAAATCTACATTTGTTATTATGGCTATGCATCAAAAAAACAGAGCCTTGTTTTTAATAGGTTAGGTTAGGTTAGCAGCCCGATGTATCAGGCTCACTTAGACTATTCAGTCCATTGTGGTAACACATTGGTGGAGTTCTCTCTTATCACTAAGTGCTGCCCGATTCCATGTTAAGCTCAATGACAAGGGACCTCCTTTTTATAGTCGAGTACGAACGGCGTTCCACATTGCAGTGAAACATTACTGAGGTGGGATAATGCACCGCTGAAAAACGTTTTTTGTTTGGTGTTTGTGACATTTCTGAAAAAAACTTTTTTTGGCGTGTGGTCGAAGCTAGGTTCGAACCTACGACCTTGTGTATGCAAGGCAGGTATGCTAACCATTGCACCAAGGTGGCTTCCCAGAAACATAACAATTTGGTGTTGTTGGTTTTGGGGGTTCCAACTAATTTTTTGGGGGTACCAACTAATTTAAAATGAAAATAAACCCTAATTTCTAATTCCTAATTTTGCAAAATATACCTCAAGAGGTACATCAGGTTTCTATGGAAGTTCAATTTTGAACAACTTTTCTATAGAAATAAAATTTTGACCAACTTTTCTATAGAAATAAAATATTGACAACATTTTCTATAGAAATAAAATTTTGACAACATTTTCTATAGAAATAAAAATTTTATTTGTTGTTTTGATCTCAGCTTAAAACCATTCTGTTGACTAAACTAAAAGAGTAGCTTAACCAACAGAGGAAAAGAATGTTTATCAAAGTCCAAATAAAGATTTATTTTGGCAAAAAGCCGACTATCATAGACCTTTTTTCGGAAGCTTCAAGTGTGGTTCACTTTGGGTTTAGTGAACTATCCGAATTTATTCTGATAATTGATTAATAGTTTTGCTGCAAGTAGAGGATGCTGATGAGAAATGTGGTAATTCCGAAACGTGCGTCAATCCAACCATCTTGCAGTCTATAGAGCTTTGCCCAAATGAATTTGAAAAACATTGCTTTCCTCTGTTGGTTAAGCTACTCTTGTAGTTTAGTCAACGCAATAGTTTTAAGCTGAGATCAAAACAACAAATATGATTGAAGAACAAACAAACAGTAAAAAAAAAACAAAATGAAATAAAATTTTGACAAAATTTTCATTAAACTAAAATGTTGACAAAATTGTTTATAGAAATAAAATTTTGACAAAATTGTTTATAGAAATAAAATTTTGACAAAATTGTTTATAGAAATAAAATTTCGACAAAATTGTTTATAGAAATAAAATTTTGACAATATTTTTATTAAAATAAAATTTTTACAAAATATTCTTTAAAACAAAATATTAACAAAATGTTCATTAAAATAATAATTTGACCAAAATTTTCTTTAGATATAAAATGTTTACTATATTACATGTTAGCCTGATACCGAAACAGGCAATTGACGTCCAAATGCATTATATCTAATTATACAATTATTATTCGAGCTTTATGGACAGATATAGATTAAGGAACATGGTTAATAGAGCCATTGAAAAGAAAACGCCAAAATTTTCTATAGAAATAAAATTTTTACCAAAATTTTCTATAGAAATAACATTTTTACCAAAATTTTCTATAGAAATAAAATTTTTACCAAAATTTTCCATAGAAATAAAATGTTTACCAAAATTTTCTTCAGAAATAAAATTTTTTACCAAAATTTTCTATAGAAATACAATTTTGACAAAATTTTCTATAGAAATAAAATTTCGACAAAATTTTCTATAGAAATTAAATTTTGACAAAATTTTCAATAGAAATTAAATTTTGACAAAATTTTCCATAGAAATGAAATTTTGACAAAATTTTTTATAGAAATAAAATTTTGACAAAATTTTCCATGGAAATAAAATTTTTACAAAATTTTCTATAGGAATAAAATTTTGACAACATTTTTTATAGGAATAAAATTTTGCAAAAAAAATTTTGGCAAAATTTTCTATATGAATAAAATTTTGACAAACTTTTCTATATGAATAAAATTTTGGAAAACTTTTGACAAGATTTTCATTAAAATAAAATTTTGACAAAATTTTCACTAAAATAAAATTTTGATAAAATTTTCTATAGAAATAAAATGTTGGCGAAATTTTTTATATAAATCAAATTTTGAAATTTTTTTCTAAAGAAACAACATTTTGACATAATTTCCTATTAAAACATTCAAAAGAAATGAAATTTTGACAAAATTTTAATAGAAATAAAATGTTGACTAAATTTTTTATAGAAATAAAATTTTGACAAAATTTTCTATCAAAATAAAATTTTTACAAAATTTTAATAACATTTTCAGTAAAATAAATTTTTGACAAAATTTCTATATAAATAATATTTTGACAAAATTACCAATAGAAATAAAGTTTTGACAATATTTTCATTAAAATAAAATTTTTACAAAATATTCTTTCAAATAAAATATTAACAAAATTTTCATTAAAATAAAATTTTGACCAAAATTTTCTTTAGATATAAAATTTTTACCAAAATTTTCTATAGAAATAAAATTTTTACCAAAATTTTCTATAGAAATAAAATGTTTACCAAAACTTTCTTCAAAAATAAAATTTTTACCAAAATTTTCTATAGAAATACAATTTTGACAAAAATTTCTATAGAAAAAAAATTTTAACAAAATTTTCTATAGAAATTAAATTTTGACAAAATTTTCAATAGAAATTAAATTTTGACAAAATTTTCTATAGGAATAAAATTTTGACAAAATTTTTTATAGGAATAAAATTTTGACAAAAAAAATTTTTTGGCAAAATTTTCTATATGAATAAAATTTTGGCAAACTTTTCTATAGGAATAAACTTTTGACAAGATTTTCATTAAAATAAAATTTTGATAAAATTTTCTATAGAAATAAAATTTTGACAAAATTTTCTATGGAAATAAAATTTTGACAAAATTTTCTATAGCAATAAAATTTTGACATAATTTTCTATTAAAACAAAGATTTTGAGAAAATTTTCTATAAATTCAATATAAAATATTTCTTTCGAATAAAACACATTTTTTTATCCTAACTACAAAAATTTTATCAAAAACTTCAAAATAAGATTTTTATACCCTCCACCATAGGATGGGGCTATATTAACTTTGTCATTCCGTTTGTAACACATCGAAATATTGCTCTAAGACCCCATAAAGTATATATATTCTGGGTCGTGGTGAAATTCTGAGTCGATATGCACGCAGAGAAGGAATATGATTACCTCAAACATGTTTCAAGAGCAGAATGTTATTTTTGGATGGTGACCATGTAACATGTTCACTACAACCATGTTATTTTTTCGGAAGTTATGTATCTGTTTTCGGAAAGCATGTTATGTTTGGCGAGAAAACGACATTTTTGTCATAAACATGTTACATGGTCACCATCCAAAAATAACATTTTGCTCTTGAAACATATTTGAGGTGATCATAGTACTTCTCTGGGTGTGAGCATGTCCGTCCGTCCTTCTGTTGAAATCACGCTAACTTCCGAACGAAACAAGCTATCGACTTGAAACTTGGCACAAGTAGTTGTTATTGATGTAGGTCGGATGGTATTGCAAATGGGCCATATCGGTCCACTTTTACGTATAGCCCCCATATAAACGGACCCCAAAATTTGGCTTGCGAGGCCTCTAAGAGAAGCAAATTTCATCCGATCCGGCCGAAATTTAGTACATGGTGTTAGTATATGGTCTCTAACAACCATGCAAAAATTTGTCCACATCGGTCCATAATTATATATAGCCCCCATATAAACCGATCCCCCGATTTGGCTTGCGAGGCCTCTAAGAGAAGCAAATTTCATCCGATCCGGCTGAAATTTGGTACATGATGTTAGTATATGGTCTCTAACAACCATGCAAAAATTGGTCCACATCGCTCCATAATTATATATAGCCCCCATAAAAACCGATCCCCCGATTTGGGTTTCGGAGCCTCTAAGAGAAGCAAATTTCATCCGATCCGGCTGAAATTTGGTACATGTGTTAGTATATGGTTTAACAACCATGCAAAAATTGGTCCACATCGGTCCATAATTATATATAGCCCCCATAACATATAAACCGTACCCCTGATTTGGCTTGCGGAGCCTCTAAGAGAAGTAAATTTCATTCGATCCGGCTGAAATTTGGTACATGGTGTTAGTATATGGTCTCTAATGACCATGCAAAAATTGGTCCACATCGGTGCATAATTATATATAGCTCCATATAAACCGATCGCCAGATTTGATGTCCGGAGCCTCTTGGAAGACCAAAATTCATCTGATTCAGTTGATATTTGGTACGTGGTGTTAATATATGGCCTCAAACACCCATGCAAAAATTGGTCGAAATCGGTCCATAATTATGTATAGCCCCCATATAAACCGATCCCCAGATTTGACCTCCGGAGCCCCTTGGAAGAGCACAATTCATCGGATTCGGTTGAAATTTGGTACGTGATGTTAGTATATGGTATCCAACAACCATGCATGAATTGGTTCATATCAGTCCATAATTATATATAGGCCCCATATAAACCGATCCCCAGATTTGACCTCCAGTGCCTTTTGGAGAAGCAAAATTCATCCGATCTGGTTGAAATTTCGTACGTGGTGGTAGTATATGATATTTAACAACCATGCCAAAAGTGGTCCATATCAGTCCATAATCATACATAGCCCCATATAAACCGATCCCGAGATTTGGTTTTGGAGCCTCTTGGAGGAGTAAATTTCCTTCGAGTCAGTTGAAATTTGGTACATTGTGTTAGTATATGGCCGTTAACAACCATGCCTAACTAGGTCCATATAAGCGACCCCCATATTTCAATTCTGGCTCCTTACGTACCGTGCAAAAGTCCATATCGATTCGTAATACATACCTTTTTGTCTAATATATACCACGTGTGGACTAACTCACATTTAGAAAACGATTTAAGATACCACAACCCAAGTAATTCGATTGTGTATAACAGTCTTTCGTAGAAATTTCTACGCAATCCATGGTGGAGGGTACATAAGATTCGGCCTGGCCGAACTTACGGCCGTTTATACTTGTTTTATTTGATTTGTGATAAAATTGTCTTCAAATTTGGTAGATTATTTTTGGGGTTAATTTTCAAGGGGTCCATATTCATCGCGCCAAACTGATATACAAAAACACAATACAAGAATGGATGAAAAAACCACAAACAACCAAAGTGTCGATAATATCAAGAGGGCGCTTAGCCCAAATACCGCAGCGTGTAGTGGCTTTGTCGGCTATTTAAAGGCCATAATTGGTGACCGAGTTAGCCAATTCGAACAAATCTAAAATTTTATGTTATTTCCGGCAGTTTTTGCTTTTTAACAATCAATAAAAAAAAAATTAAATAAAACAATTTAAAGCTTTACTTTGGTGCATTATATCCCAGGTTCTCCGTAGACCTTTCCCACATATCACCAGTTTAATTAATACTAAGCGACATTGTATGCAATGTTGGTCTGTTTTTGTGGCAAATATTATCATGGCTTTCCATTCCATCCCACAAAAAATAATAAACAAAAGTTGAAACGATTTAAAAGGAAATTATAAAAAGTTTTATTTAAATAACTTTCAATATTGTGTGAAATAAAAAAAAAAAACAAGGGATTCTCGAAAATGGGCTTGAAAAGAATTCCTTTTTTCGTAACTACGGAATGTTCAACGAAAAACAAAATCTCTACTCTGTAAAGTGAACTGAACTGTTAACAAAAATCATCAAACTCTACCGATTGCTTGCTGGCATTCATAGAAAACATGGAAAAACTAAAACTTTTCATTTAAGGATTAAATTTCCTTCTATGACAGACATAGGATATTTTTGTGTGTTTGGGTTTTTAGATTCAAATAGAAATTCTGTGGGGATTTTGTTTTGACGAGAAGTAAAAAGTTCCTCCTACTAGATGACCAAGAGGCATAAACTATGGGAGGAGGAGGTGGGATCCTTTTTGTGAAGTGAATGAATAATGAATGACCGAATGAACATACTATGAACCTGCAAATTTTTCTCTATGACTTGGCAGCATATTTCCCATATATATTTGAAATAGCATGGTCTGAATGTGGCAATCAAATGGAGAAATATTTTCGTTCTTTAATGTGTTAGTAGTTCAATGGTTTTCTCTTAAATCGATTGAACATGAATTCAAATAAAAGTTTTATTTTATTTTCTTTTATGATTTTAGATCTCTTACAAAGTTTACAAATATGTCTTGGAGAAAAAAATGTTGCTTTGAAATTTTAGATTTTTATTTTAAATTAATTTAAATGTCATTTAAATATTCTTTAGGAAAATTTGTATTTTAAGACACAAACAAATTTCAGGTAATTTTTTTGTTATACCCTCCATCATAGAATGGGGGTATGTTAATATTGTCATTCCGTTTGTAACACAACGAAATATTGGTCTTACATACCCACAAAGTATATATATATATTCTGGGTCGTGGTGAAATTCTGAATCGACCTAGGCGTCCGTCCGTCCGTTCAAACCTAGTTTGACCAAACACCAAAAAGTTTTTCAGCGTTGAATTATGCCTTCTAAAACATTCTGATGACATTTCTGAGCATTTCAAAGATTCTTTCGAAGTGGTTTCAATGTAATGTGTAACGCCGTTCGGACTCGGCTATAAAAAGGGTCCTCTTTTTGATAAAAGAGAAGTTCACCACTGTGGTACACAACCGTGCCAAACATAATCTATCAAAATTAAAAAAAAAAAAAAAAAGTATATACGGCCGTAAGTTCGGCCAGGCCGATTCTTATGTACCCTCCACCATGGATTGCGTAGAAACTTCTACGAAAGACTGTCATCCACAATCGAATTACTTGGGTTGTGGTATCTTAAAACTTCTTAACATCGTTTTCTAAATTGTGAGTTAGTCCATACGTGGTATATATTGGACAAAAAAGTTATGTATAGGTAAGTCTACAAATAATTACGAATCGATATGGACTTTTTGCACGATACGTAGAGAGCATGAATTGAAATATGGGGGTCACTTATATGGGGGCTATATACAATTATGAACTGGATATGAACCAATTTTTGTGTGATTGGGGATCGAGTTATCTGAGGGCTATATATAACTATAGACCGATACGAACCTAGTTAGGCATGGTTATAAACGGCCATATACTAGCACAATGTACCAAATTTCAACTCACACGGATGAAATTTGCTCCTCCAAGAGGCTCCAAAACCAAATCTCGGGATCGGTTTCTATGGGGGCTATATATGATTGTGGACTGATATGGACCATTTTTGGCATGGTTGTTAAATATCATATACTACCCCCACGTACCAAATTTCAACCAGATCGGATGAATTTTGCTTCTCCATAAGGCACCGGAGGTCAAATCTGGGTATCGGTTTATATGGCAGCTATATATAATTATGGACTGATATGAACCAATTCCTGCATGGTTGTTGGATACAATATACTAACATTACGTACCAAATTTCATCTGAATCAGATGAATTTTGGTCTTCCAAGAGGCTCCGGAGGTCAAATCTGATGATCGGTTTATATGGGGGCTATATATAATTAAGGACCGATTTCGACTAATTTTTGCATGGATGTTTGAGGCCATATATTAACACCACGTACCAAATTTGAACTGAATCAGATGAATTTTGGTCTTCCAAGAGGCTCCGGTGGTCAAATCTGGTGATCGGTTTATATGGCGGCTATATATAATTATGGTCCGATGTTGACCAATTTTTGCATGGTCATTAGAGACCATATACTTACACCATGTACCAAATTTCAGCCGGATCGGATGAAACTTGCTTCTCTTAGTGGCTCCGCAAGCCAAATCAGGGGATCGGTTTATATGGGGGCTATATATAATTATGGACCGATGTGGACCAATTTTTGTACGGGTATTAGAGACCATATAATAACGCCATGTAGAGGCTCTGCAAGCCAAATCGGGGGATCGGTTTATATGTTATGGGGGGCTATATATAATTATCAACCGATGTGGACCAAATTTTGCATGGTTGTTAGAGACCATATACTAACACCATGTACCAAATTTCAGCCGGATCGGATATGGGGACTATACGTAAAAGTGGACCGATACGGCCCATTTGCAATACCATCCGACCTATATCAATAACAACTACTTGTGTCAAGTTTCAAGTCGATAGCTTGTTTCGTTCGGAAGTTAGCGTGATTTCAACAGACGGACAGACGGACGGATATGCTCAGATCGACTCAAAATTTCACCACGACCCAGAATATATATACTTTATGGCGTCTTAGAGCAATATTTCGATGTGTTACAAACGGAATGACAAAGTTAATATACCCCCCATCCAATGGTGGAGGGTATAAAAATTACCAAACTTAAAAAAGTCGAAATTTTATTTCTATGGAAAATTTCAACAAAATTTTATTTCAATAGAAAATTTCAACAAAATTTTATTTCTATAGAAAATTTTGTCAAAATTTTATTTCTATAGAAAGTTTGTCAAAATTTTATTTCTATAGAAGGGTTTGTCAAAATTTTATTTTTATAGAAAATTGTGTCAAAATATTATTTCTATAGATAATTTTGTCAAAAATTTATTTCTATAGAAAATATTGTCAAAATTTTATTTCTGTAGAAAAGTTGGTACAAATTTTAGTTCTATAAGAAATTTTGTCAAAATTTATTTCTCTAGGAAATTTCAACAAAATTTTATTTCTATAGAAAATTTTGTGAAAAATTTATTTCTATAGAAAATGTTGTCAACATTTTTTTTCTTTAGAAAATTTTGTCAGAACTTTATTTCTATAGAAAATTTTGTCAAAATTTTATTTCTATTGAAAATTTTGTCAAAATTTTATTTCTATAGAAAATTGTGTCAAAATTTTATTTCTATAGAAAATTTTGTGAAAAATTTATTTCTATAGAAAATTTTGTCAAAATTTTATTTCTATTGGAAATTTTTTTTGTATGAAAAATTTTGCCAACATTTTTTTCTAATTTTACATTATTTTTTTTTACATAATTTTTTCTTTTTTTTCTATAGAAAATTTTGTCAGAATTTTATTTCTATAGAAAATTTTTTCAAAATTTTTTCTCCATAGAATATTTTGTCAAAATTTTATTTCCATAGAAAATTTTTGCAAAATTTTATTTCCTAAGAAAATTTCAACAAAATTTTATTTCTATAGAAAATTTTGTCAAAATTTTATTTCTATTCGAATTTTTTTTTTTTATAAAGTTTTCTCAAATTTGTTAGTTCTATAGAAAATTTTCTCAAATTTTTTATTTCTATAGAAAATTTTATCAAAATTTTATTTCTATAAAAATTTTTGTCAAAATTTTATTTCTATAGAAAATTTTGTTAAAATTTTATTTTTATAGAAAATTTTGTTAAATTTTTATTTCTATAGAAAATTTTGTCAACATTTTATTTCTATAGAAAATTTTGTCAAAATTTTATTTCTAAAGAAAATTTTGTCAAAATTTTATTTCTATAGAAAATTTTGTCAGAATTTTATTTCTATAGAAAATTTTGTCAAAATTTTTTTTATAGATAATTGTGCCAAAATTTTATTTCTATAGAAAATTTTGTCAAAATTTTATTTCTATAGATAATTGTGCCAAAATTTTATTTCTATAGAAAATATTGTCAAAATTTTATTTCTGTAGAAAAGTTGGTAAAAATTTTATTTCCATAGAAAATTATGTCAAAATTTTATTTCTATAGAAAATTTTGTCAAAATTTTATTTCTACAGAAAATTTTGTCAAAATTTATTTCTATAGAAAATTTCAATAAAGTTTTATTTCTATAGAAAATTTTCTCAAAATTTTATTTCTATAGAAAATTTCAACATCATTTTATTTTTATAGAAAATTTCAGTTCTATAGAAAATTTCAAAATTTTATTTCTATAGAAAATGTCAACAAAATTTTATTTCTATAGATTATTTTAGCGAAATTTTATGTCCATAGAAAATTTTGTCAACATTTCTTTCCATAGAAAATTTTGGCAAAATTTTATTTCTATAGAAAATTTTCTCAAATTTTTTATTTCTATAGAAAATTTTTCAAAATTTTATTTCCATAGAAAATTTTTGGCAAAATTTTATTTCTATAGAAATGTTTCTCAAATTTTTTATTTCTATAAAAAATTTTGTCAAAATTTTTTTCCATAGAAAATTTTGTCGAAGTTTTATTTCTATAGAAAATTTTGTCAAAATTTTATTTATATAGAAAATTTTATCAAAAAATTTTTTTCTATAGAAAATTTTGCCAAAATTTTATTTCTATGGAAAATTTTAAGAAAATTTTATTTCTATAGAAAATTTTGTCAAAATTTTATTTCTATAGAAAATTTTGTCAAAATTTTATTTCTATAGAAAATTTTGTCAAAAATTTTATTTCTATAGAAAATTTTGTCAAAAATTTTATTTCTATAGAAAATTTTCTCAAATGTTTTATTTCTATAGAAAATTTTCTCAAAATTTTATTTCTATAGAAAATTTCAACATCATTTTATTTTTATAGAAAATTTCAGTTCTATAGAAAATTTCAAAAATTTTTTTTTCTATAGAAAATGTCAACAAAATTTTATTTCTATAGATTATTTTAGCGAAATTTTATGTCCATAGAAAATTTTGTCAAAACTTTATTTCCATAGAAAATTTTGTCAACATTTTTTTCCATAGAAAATTTTGGCAAAATTTTATTTCTATAGAAATTTTTCTCAAATTTTTTATTTCTATAGAAAATTTTGTCAAAATTTTATTTATATAGAAAATTTTATCAAAAAATTTTTTTTCTATAGAAAATTTTGTCGAAGTTTTATTTCTATAGAAAATTTTGTCAAAATTTTATTTATATAGAAAATTTTATCAAAATTTTTTTTTTCTATAGAAAATTTTGTCAAAATTTTATATCTATAGAAAATTTTGCCAAAATTTTATTTCTATATAAAATTTTGTCAAAATTTTATTTCTACAGAAAATTTTGTCAAAATTTTATTTCTATAGAAAATTTTGTCAAAATTTTATTTCTATAGAAAATTTTGTCAAATTTTTATTTCTATAGAAAATTTTGTCAAAATTTTATTTCTATAGAAAATTTTGTCAAAATTTTATTTTTATAGAAAATTTTCTCAAATGTTTTATTTCTATAGAAAATTTTGTCAATTTTTTTGCTATAGAATATTTTGTCAAAATTTTATTTCTATAGAAAATTTTGTTAAAATTTTATGTCTATAGAAAATTTTGTCAAAATTTTATTTCTATAGAAAATTTTGTCAAAAATTTTATTTCTATAGAAAATTTTGTCAAAATTTTATTTCTATAGAAAATTTTGTCAAAATTTTATTTCTTGGCACCGAATAGCTTCGTTTTATTCCCTTGGGTAAAACATGAAATGAGAGGTCATTGTATTTTGACACCTGAAGAAGCGGTTGATGCATTGAGAATGCATGTATGGGAGATAGCTCAAGCAGAGATGAGTAGCAAATGTCGAAAATTTTTATTTTACCCCTTCATTTTTGAACCTTTATTTAGCTTTCCATATTTTTATACGACAATGAACAACGTTTTGGCATCTTCTGAGAAACGTATACTTTAACTGGGGTTATATCTTTAATTAACTTAAATCTATTGATAAGTCCAATGACTTTCCAAGAACAAGCATTCCATTTAAGCTCAATTAAGTGTTAATCAAGAAAAAATCCCAATAAAAGTCCCGAACAAAATCTATGACAAATTACCCATAATGAACTTGAGGGTCTTATCGACTTAATAAGAATATTTTGCGATAAACACAATAACCAACCAATGAAGGATGACATCGTAAAGAGAAATTCCAAGCAAAAATTCATTCAAGTCTCGTCCAAAGGTAAAAACAAGTAACAATAAATAAATCTCTCTCGGTGATTGGAGCGAAATCAATAATGACCACATAAAGGTAAAAATAAAATCGCAAGTATCACCAAGGTATACTGATGTCCTGTGGTTATTTCATCTTTACGAGACTAAAGATATTTTCGCTATTTCCCCGGTAATTGGACGACATGTATTTGTTGTCATCAATAAAATTTCGTATACGACTTATACCACAGATTTTTATTATCATGCCAATGGAAATCCTCGGAAAATAGAGTGGAATATAAAAGGGAATTGAAGAGCAATAGTAATGCAATGAAATCTACAAATTTAGCGGGTGGTGAGGACTCTTGAAATAAATTCTTAAATAGGGGTTTTTTTTTACTATTTCTCTTCTCTTCCTTCTTTCTATAACAATGTAATGATATGCTGAATTTGATTAAGAAAAATTCATGGTCTTAACATTGGCATATTGCTGACCTAACTTCAAATAAAGCCGTATTTTACTACTTATCGGCAACAGATATGAAAATGGCATCTTCAACTTTTAATTGAAGGAAGAATTGAAAGCCGAAAATGGACAAAACGGATGTTTCAAATCTTTGCCGAAATTTTGTGGTCTATATGCAATTCAGTTGCAATAAATCAATGTTTAGTCACTTATACTAATTTGATTGTATTTCCAGGAAAATTGCATCTCATCCACACAAAGTATGTCATGTGATATGAAAACAGTCATTATAAATTCTAGGGATTATTTATTTCCGTGCCAGAGAGAGCTAAAATTAAAATTGCATTGCAATCATCTATCATAAGGAAAGCAAAGGATGTACTCTCATAAATTGTGGGAGTATACAGTGTTCGAGAAAATATTGGTATTACTATTGCATGTAGTAAGGTCCTCGCAAGGGTTGACACAAGACCTTATGAGAGCCACGTCGGGCATTAATTTGGATATTGAATGAAAGAGGTCTGCTCTTTTGATGGTTGATGAACCCACTGGTTTTATTTTAAATATTTTTCCTTACTTGATATCTTACAAACTATTTCTTAACCTGGTTCCACACTACTTTCTCTTATCATGCAATAAATCTATATCCTGAAAATTCCCATATATTAAACTCTAGGTAGCGCTAATTATCGTAACATATACACAAACTTAGATCAAGGATGTTTAACCTGAGAGCCATTTCCCTCGAATGTCACTCCCAGCTACTAAGGTAACAAATGGCAAAGTTTTCAGCATGTTGCCAACAATTCTGATCCTTTTCCTAATGGTGGTCTCTTAATCATGTTGCCAAGGATGTACTCTCATAAATTGTTCGATTATACAGTGCTCAAGAAAATATTGATATTAGTAATAATATTAATATTGCATGCAGTGAAATCCTCCCCAGGGTTGACACAAGACCCTATGAAAGCCAGGTCGGACATTAATCTGGACATGGTATCAACAGAACCTGTATAGTCATCTAAATGGTGATGAGATATAGAGCGTTTTCCAAGTCCTGTCAGAGATCAAATAGGACGGAGGCAGGGCGAATTTAGCCTGAGAGTCATTTCCCTCTGATGTCGCTCATTTCGTTTGGAGACGAAGAACAGAGATTTCCCATAGCCCCAACAGGGGATTAGCGGGCCAGAGGCAGGTGCGACATTAGACTGAAAGCCATTTCCCTCGATTGTCACTCCCAGCTACTGAGGTACAACTTTAGTCTGAAAGTCAGCCTGACAGGTGACAAATGCCAAAGTTCTGATTATTTTCCTAACCGTGGTCCCTTAATGATGGTGCGAAGGTTGTTACTAGAGGTCTGCATCGAATACCTTTTCACTACATGTATGCAATTCGCTGTCGAATATAGTACATACACTGTCTTTCTCTCAGAGCGCAAGTATTGAAGTGAAGAGAACACTTGCTTATCAAATACCACCAAGTACTTATCCGAAAAAATATGTGTTCCGAAAAAAAGGAACAATAAAAATGCAAGTACTTGAGAAAAAGTACAACATGGATTCTCTTCACTTCACGTGGTACCACAAGTATTTTTCAGTTATGTGCGAAGCAAAACTTTCCATTATTATTAATCATAGATATGTATGTATGTCACATATTTCATATATTTATGTATGTCACACACTTACCTTAACGTTTGCCGTTCTTTATAACAAACCGAAAACATATATTATGGAGAGTATCTGTTTTTTTTTTTTTTGTATTTCTGAAACTGCACGTGGTACATGGAGTACTCTATGAAGTCTTGTTCTCGCAACATACTCGACATGATCACTCTGAGTACACTTCAATAAGAGAGAAAGAGGAATATGTGTTTGTTGGTAGTGAAGACATCAGAGTAGCTACAAGAAGTTACTCGTGGCTTTTGGTGTTCATCAAAATGTGTACCAATTGTTTTGCGACTCTCTCAAATAGATGTACTCATGTAGCAAGTACACGTGTACTCTTCATTTACAAATGGAATTGTGCAGACCTCTAGTTGTTACAGCTTATCGATATCTGCTGGTTTTTGATTGGAGAGTTCAGATTTCCGTAACGAAGAACGGAGCATCACTCTCATAACTGACCCTACATATAGGGCACCCCTGTGGAGGTATGCCTATTTAACTGGAAGCATCCGATCGCCGAAGCCACCGTGGTGCAATGGTTAGCATGCCCGCCTTGCATACACAAGGTCGTGGGTTCGATTCCTGCTTCGACCGAACACCAAAAAAGTTTTTCAGCTGTGGATTATCCCACCTCAGTAATGCTGGTGACATTTCTGAGGGTTTCAAAGCTTCTCTAATTGGTTTCACTGCAATGTGGAACGCCGTTCGGACTCGGCTATAAAAAGGAGGTCCCTTGTCTCCTGTGAAGAACAACGTCGTCTGCATCCATTTTGGTCGGCGTTTTTGTCGCCACGTGATTAACAACAGGTTTGTCTGTAGCAAGTTCTAGTTCGTGTATTTTCAACCAGGGCATTACCCGTATCGTCACTGTGCTTCTGGATGGTTCGCTGCAATATCGTCAGCGTATCCGACCAAAAACTGTCTACTGGTACTCAATTTCTAGGATCTCATCGGAGTTAATATTCCACAGATAGGGGCATAGGATTGTTGCCTGATGTGTATTATAGATACATCAGTATTATAGATCAATCAAAACTGTTTCTTCTCGATAACTTCTTATTATTCGCATGAGATACCCTGGGATCTAGAATTTAACCGCCAATGAGACTACCTAAAGCATTTTTTACGCCTAGAGTTGCGAGTAGTACGACAGGTCTGCTGTGATGTTTGCTTCTCAAGCGATTCGGAGCCACGTCCATTGCATCCTTAAGCTCTCCCATTGTAGATTTTCCTGAACTGAGAGACAACTTATAGCTGGATTGCTAGCCAAGGCTATGATAAGCCTTCGCAGCAGATCCCCAGTTGCGTTAAACATACTTAGGGTTCTCTATGATTATCGCAGTTATTGCGTTATCTGCATTGTTTTCTTAGCGACATGGACAATTTCCGTAGAGAACATCAACTTTGTATGGAGTCGTATTTTATTGTGACCCTCCCTTTAATAACGACGTCGTCTACTTCCATGTCGATCGGCTTTGCCTTTTTTGTCCCAAGATTATTAATAACAGGTTGGCTGATAAGTCCCCGGTCTGACACATAGATGGCGTCGCTAGTATTAAATGTTATTATTTTTATATAGTACCAACCTTCAAATGATTCGTGTCAAAATTTGACGTCTGTAAGTCAGTTAGTTTGTGAGATAGAGCGTCTTTTGTGAAGCAACTTTTGTTATTGTGAAAAAATGGAAAAAAGCAATTTCGTGTTTTGATAAAATATTATTTTCTGAAGGGGAAAAATACGGTGGAAACAAAAACTTGGCTTGATAATGAGTTTCCGGACTCTGCCCCAGGGAAATCAACAATAATTGATTGGTATGCAAATCTCAAGTGTGGTGAAATGAGCACGGAGGACAGTGAACACAGTGGACGCCCGAAAGAGGTGGTTATCGACGAAAACATCAAAAAAATCCACAAAATGATTTTGAATGACCGTAAAATGAAGTTGATCGAGATAGCAGAGGCCTTAAAGATATCAAAGGAACGTGTTGGTCATATCATTCATCAATATTTGGATATGCGGAAGCTCTGTGCAAAATGGGTGCCGCGCGAGCTCACATTTGACCAAAACGACAAGGTGTTGATGATTCTGAGCGGTTATTGCAGCTGTTAACTCGTAATACACCCGAGTTTTTCCGTCGATATATGACAATGGATGAAGCATGGCTCCATCACTACACTCCTGAGTCCAATCGACGGTCGGCTGAGTGGACAGCGACCGGTAAACCGTCTCCGAAGCGTGGAAAGACTCAAAAGTCCGCTGGCAAAGTAATGGCCTCCGTTTTTTGGGATGCGCATGGAATAATTTTTATCGATTATCTTGAGAAGGGAAAAACCATCAACAGTGACTATTATATGGCGTTATTGGAGCGTTTGAAGGTCGTAATCGCGGCAAAACGGCCCCATATGGAGAAGAAAAAAGCGTTGTTCCACCAAGACAACGCACCGTGCCACAAGTTATTGAGAACGATGGCAAAAATTCATGAATTGGGCTTCGAATTGCTTCCCCACCCACCGTATTCTCCAGATCTGGCCCCCAGCGACATTTTCTGGTTCTCAGACCTCAAAAGGATGCTCGCAGGGAAAACATTTGGCTGCAATGAAGAGGTGATCGCCGAAACTGAGGCCTTTTTTGAGGCAAAACCGAAGGAGTACTACCAAAATGGTATAAAAAAAATTGGAAGGTCGTTATAATCGTTGTATCGCTCTTGAAGGGAACTATGTTGAATAATAAAAACGAATTTTGACAAAAAAAAAATGTGTTTTTCTTTGATAGACCGGGGACTTATCAGCCAACCTGTTAACAGCTCTGTTTTGTAGCAAGTTCTAGTCCACGTCTTCCCAACCAGGACCTTGTCCGTAACACCATTGTGTCAGTTCTCGCCTGTGCTTCTGTGGAGGTTCGCTCCAATAACGTCAGCGTATCCGTGCATAAAGAGTCTTCTGGAATCTCAATTTTTAGGATCTCCTCGTAGCTTATATTCCACAGATCGGAGTCCAGGATTGTTGCCTGGACAGCTACTGATGTGATATCAACTCTTCGAGTTTCTTCGTGTCTGCATTATAGATCAATATTCTAACCTCTGGACAACTTCTTATTATTCGCATTAGGTACCCTGGGATCTGTAAATTAACCGCCCATGAGGTAATTATAACCAAAAAATTACGAGTAGTAAGTTGGGTCTCCCGTTATGGTTACTTATGTGGGTCGCTGGAGCCACGTCCCTTGCATCCTTAAGTGCTCGCATTAAAGATTTTTCCTGATCGGAGCCCATGTTGAGCCTGATAGGTAACTTCTTCTATCTGGATTGCTTGTTCTAGGCTTGACTTCAAAATCCTCCGCAGCTTAAGCATACATAGGGACCTTTAGGATTATCACACAAAATTATTTCCGTTTTGATTTCAAGTACCTTTACCATTCTGAGTTTGTGAAAATTCAACCCATGGGAGCCACCGTGGTGCAATGGTTAGCATGCCCGCCTTGCATACACAAGGTCGTGGGTTCGATTCCTGCTTCGACCGAACACCAAAAAGTTTTTCAGCGGTGGATTATCCCACCTCAGTAATGCTGGTGACATTTCTGAGGTTTTCAAAGCTTCTCTAAGTAGTTTCACTGGCATATGGAACGCCGTTCGGACTCGGCAATAAAAAGGAGGTCCCTTGTCATTGAGCTTAACATGGAATCGGGCAGCACTCAGTGATAAGAGAGAAGTTCACCACTGTGGTATCACAATGGACTGAATAGTCTAAGCGAGCCTGATACATCGGGCTGCCACATAACCTAACCTAACCTAACCCATTGTGCCATATTGTTTATTTTTATTTCTGCCATTCATTGTTTATTAATATTAAATTTTATGATTGTTTACCCATTGATAATATCAAGAACATAAGTTAACATAGTATGTACATGATACACAAAAATGCGTTCTTATGATTGAATTAAATTCAATTGAAATTGATTGAATGTTCCAGCGATGATAACTGCGGTAGCTATAGCAATGACAAACATTTTCATTTGTAGACAATGGCATAGTAATTGTATTAATTGATTGTTCCTAATTCTAAGGCATAAAAAAAATCTTAATTTTAAATAAATTATGAAAATATATAGTCAAAATTTTTATGACCACAAAAATACACACATGGAGACAGTCGACATGCCACCACCACCACCATCAATTCGAATATTTTATTATCTAGACGATTTTTTCTTTTTATTTCTTTTTATGTTGTTGCTATTTTGTTTGATTTATTAGTTGTGTTTTTGTAGTTCGTGCCGTCAGCTAAAATCAAATAAAACGTAGTCACATTAAATTGTGAACATTTATTGCATGCCATAAAACAGATATGAACTGTAAAGTGCTTCAGTTACACGTCATTTTGCAAGGCATGACGGCGTGATATACATTCCAAAAGTCTGGCTAGGGAGGTTTTTATATTAAAATCTGGGAAGGCTATATATCCGAATCCAAAAGTGTTCACCTTTAAGCTATCTCTTAGCATGGGGTAATGCAATGGTAAGATAACAACAGGCAAGCACCATTCCTAAGCTGTACCTAATATTATTCGTTTATTTCTCTCTCTCTATCTATCTTCTCGCGAATAAAATCAATTTGTACCGCAATCGGAAGGGGGTCAGAGTTCATGGCAATGTCCACATGTCATGCTGTGTGCGCCACGAGGTCAGAGCTAACCACAGTGATTCCCCGGAGCTTCTGCATAAGGCCGTCGGGTGGTCTTCATTTAACAAACAGAAATCTGATCCGGAAAATATTCTCCTCACGCGCAAGCTATGAGTGCCAACTAGCTTGATCGGATCGTCCGCCAGGATAGTTCGCTCACTACTTAGTTATTGCCTCGTATTATTCGGTCCTTTTTCGTTTTTCTCGGGAATAAAATCAATCTTCACCGTAATCGGAAGGTGGTCAGAATTCATGGCTAGGTTTACATGTCATGCTGCCTGTGCCACGAGGTCAGAGCTAACCTCAGTGACGCCGCGGAGCTTCGGCATGAGGCCGTCAGAAATCTGATCCCCAATATATTTTATACCCACCCGAGCCGCAATATATTCTCCTCCGGTGTCACAACCAAGCTCTGAGTACCAATTGGCTTGACATACATTCAGATCGTCCAACAGAATAGTTTGCTCACTACTGAGTTATTGCTCTTTTTCTCTCTTCTCGGGAATTACATCAATCTTCACTGTATTGGGAGGCGGTCAAAGTTCTACGTTTGGGGAGCATGGCCATCGGGTCCTATGTCATATATTCTCCCCTGGTATCACATCCAAGCTATGAGGGCCATATGTCTTGAAGTACTTTTAGATAACTTAAGAGGATAATTTGCTCACTACTGAGGTATAAGCTCATATCCAGCCTGGAGTATAAGCTCATATCTAGCCTGGCAACCTGCCCACCGTGACATTTATCCCCTGGATTTTCAAGTTTGGGGTTAGTCGTGGTCAGTGACATGGGTCTGTATCTCATAGATTCATTGACAATGAAGGATATTCGCTCACCGCTGTTCCTTTCTCGTTCGTCTCTCAATGGTATGGCAGGAAGATCTGGAGAATTTAAACTCCGGGAGCATAGTAGTGAGAATAGCCTTTGGTAATTTTAGTTATTTATTATATACGCTTCTTTCTTACTCTTTTCTTGGTAATAAAATCAGCTTTCACTGTGATATGAAGGTGGTAATAGTTCTTGGCTATGACCACGTTGCCATGTGCCGTCTGTGTCACGAGTTCACAGCTAACCACTGTTATTTCTGGGCGGCTTTGGCCGTTATGCGAGTCGGTTGTCATGATGTGCATTCATATCGGCTAAGATAATAGGCTGCTTACTACAGAATCGAGAGGGATATATGCGTTTATCACGTATATGACAACCTTCCCCACCGTGACAGTTAAACCCTACATCTTCATTTGCGGGTTAGTCTTAGTCAGTGGCATGTGTTTGTATTTCACAGCGTCATGGACAGTGGAGGCCATTTCCCCCATGGTGTTCTTTTCTCTGTTCTGCCTAAGAACATAGCAGCACGATGATCCGGAGAGTGTAGTAGCCTGGGCGTGATAATGAGAATATCTTTCTTGTCCATAACAACAGACAAGCACCATTCCTGGGTTTATTCGCTCCTTTCTCTCTCGGGAATAAAAGAATTTTCATTGTGATCGGGAGGGGGTCAGAGTTAATAGCTGTGGGCACAATGACTTCCGGGGAACTTCTGAATTTTCATTGTGATCGGGAGGCGGTCAGTGTTCATGGCTGTGGCCACGGTGACTTTCGACGAACTTCGGTCTTTACGCAAGTCAGTTGGTCTTCATTTAATACACAGAAATCTGTGTCATCCACTTGATCCGCAATATATTCTTCCCTGGCGGCACATCCAAGGTACTCACCAACTGTCATCACATCCCAGCAAAAAAATTTGGAAATTATTCCCAAGGCACAACTTTAAAAGCACTTCCAGAAGATGCACGCCCAATGATGTTCTTTATTTTAACTATCCAGGAAGTTCTTTTAATTCAATTTTCTATAACTTGGTTTTTTCATACTTTTAATAAGTAATTTTAATTTTTTTTTGGTTCAAATAGGTTAAAAACCGAGTAAAAATTCATAAAATGGTACAAATCATTTAAATTTTGTCGAAAAAAATGCTTAATCCAATCTAAAAAAATTGTGAATTTTTGAAAATATTTGAGGTCAAACGTTTTCGACAAGCGTTAGAATCTATTAAAAATTATGAAAAATTATAAAAATTATTTATTTGACAAAATATCACAGAATTTTTTAACTTACATCCAAAACATTGAATTCGGATCACACCTAAAGAAGTGATGCAAATTCAGTGCAATGGCTGTTGAAATGGAGGACTTCCGTCCTATGACAAGCCCATGTAAAATTCATCGCTTCTGCGTCAATTTTGCACTACTTCCGGATCCAAAAAGAACATTTTCATTACTTTTTTGGCGACGCTTTTTTTGCTGGGATGAGGTAACCTATCAGGATAGTTTCCTCACTACAGACGTATTGCTTTATCGGGAATCGGGAGGGATATATACATTTAGCACGCATATCACAGCCTCTCCCACCGTTACAGTTATCCCCTGTAGTCATTGAAAATGGACTATATTCCCTCAGCGATGATCCTTTCTCTGTCATGTCCAAGAATGGAGTACCTCCTGGAGAGTTTAGTCTCCTGTGATTTCAGTAATCTTCCTTTTCAGTCCATTACAGTTCCACTGAAGGATCTTGAGACCCTCAATTGGTTCTTAACAGTGCTGCGGAATGGCTGAGAAGAAAGAGCCAAATATTGCTGTCGCTTGTAGGCTATTGTCGATGGATGGAGATAGCTGAGATTGTCGAATTTTCCGGCTGCAGGTTCCAAGAAAATCAGCGGTATATTATTTCGCATTCCTGATTACCTTTGGCCGAGGTTTTGCAGACAGATATACTGTTCCGAATTTCTGAGTCCACAATCCACGAACACGAACTGACTGTCCTGGAGAATTTTCCGAGCTTGACATGACTCTGGAGCGGTGAGACGGTGAATGTGTTTTTATGGGAGGGTGTGAATTAATGTATGGAGATGTAAGATTTGAAGTCTCAATATGAGAGGACAAGTGGGACACATGAAAGCAGGAATGTAACCTGTTGACAACCAGTTGAGTCCCAAGCAATGCAGGTGTATCCAGTTGTTGTTCTTTTAGTCCTTTGGAGTTGTTCGTATTTTCGAGTTTTTAACCCCCAAATGGTTGTTTGCAGACCTTGGATAGGATAGAAAGCCCTGTGTCAGGCCTGGTCCGTGGAGCTTACTGCAGTAAGGGCTGAGGTGTACTTAGTTGTGACATTTGCTGCTCATCAGAGAGTATCAACTGTGCGTGACTGATCGCGAATAGACTGGACACGCGTGCTTCACTATTCAAGGATTGCCCTCAATGTCGTCGGCCCAAAGGAGAAGGATTATGAGCACATGAAGGAAAAAGGAATGGAATAGGGTTTCGGTTTAAGAATGCGAGTAGGACTATGAGTACGCAAACTTACTTATAACCCTGTGCGGTTGTTACAGTCCGCGGATCCCTTGTCATTGAGCTTAACATGGAATCGGTCAGCACTCAGTGATAAGAGAAAAGTTCAACAATGTGGTATCACAAAGGACTGCATAGTCTAAGTGAGCCTGATGCATCGGGCTGCCACCTAACCTACCTACAGTCCGCGGATAAGGATGGACTCTTCGTGTCGATCCCGGTATGACAGCCTCCTTCACCCAAGTTGTTATCCACTTTATCCCCAAGTCTGGGGTCAGTCTTGATTATTGATATGGATCTGTATATCACAGAGTCAGGGACAATAAAGGCTATTCCCCCAGTGGCGTTCTTTTCTCTGCCCTGCCTAATAACAGAGTAAGGATGATCTGCTAAGGCCTTAAATACTGAAGAGTCTATACTCCTGGAGCTCGGCAATAAGAATAACCTTCTTGTTCTTGAAATCTGTGATTTTAGTAACGTTCCTTCTCAGGGCATTACAGATACACCTAAGGATCTTGAAGTCATTTAACTGGGGTTGTCGAACTCTGCCTTCTTGGCTGGGCTGTAGTTAGCATGTGCTGGCAAGGTAGAATCAACTATTGCTGTCGGGTATGGGCTATTGTAGATGGTTGAGGAAAGCTAAGATTATTGTGGGTTTGAGTTTATTTTCTTAAAAATTGATTTTACACCTTTTCTCTTTAAGCAGCCAATTTTAAGATTTCAGTTATCTGTTATCTCCTTTGGCTTAATAAAAATGTTTATAATCGAATATATATTTAATATCCGTTTGTTTTTTTTTTTTGTTTCTTCTTGCAGGTGAGTCTTAACATGAATTTGCTTTTATGGTCCCACAAACTTGTTATGCAGTCTCGAAATGTAAGTAAGACGTTTTTATGTATCTTGTCTGCAGGGAATTTATTTTATTTTTATGTACTCAAAAAAATCACACAAAAATGAAAAATTGTTTGCGGTAAATCTCTGTCTCAATTCCATGTATTATGTACTTCAAGGTTTTTAAATTCTTGGGAATTTTTCTTTTGCATTGGTTTTGTTTCAACGAATGCACTAAGAGTAAAGTGAATGAGCAATAGATTATTTTGTGATATGTGAAAATCTTAATTAAAGGTTTGAAATTCGCCAATAATAAGGTTAATAAATTTAAGTTGGATTAAGCAATGGCCAGCAATTCCTGTATATCTTTAATTTAATGGATGCCTCGTGTGATCTCCTTTTGTACTAGGAAATGTTATGACAAGAATATACCGTCGAAATTTTGCACGCTCCAAATCTTATGTTACGTACCATCCACCATGGATTGCATACAAAGTTTTACTAAAGATTGTTATACACAAACGAACTACTTAGGTTGTGGTAACAATTGTCGATGGCATCTATGTATAGTTCTATTCCTTAGTAATGTCTTTTACTCCATGTACAATCTATGCAGATTAAATACCTATGTAACTTCTACATGGGATTACCAATTTCCGCTTGGTAATTAAAGGGATAAGTTTCAACCGATTCGCATGAAATTTGCTTTTCTAGTTGGCTCCAGAAGTAAACTCTCTGTCAATCGGTTTATAGGGGGACTATACCTAAAAGTAGTCCGATATTTGTAACGTGACAAAATTAATTTAGTTATTTATTTTGCCAATCAATCCAACAACATACGTCATCCAACAGTAAACCAATTAACACATACGCACACATAACCCACGACAAATTATTATGTTCAACAGCTTAGTAGTTGGGTGTTGCTGCATAGGAGTGATTTCTGGCGACAAACATTAATTAACTACTTCATACAAGCAGTGATAATTCCCAGTAACTTGTTTGTATGCATTACTTATATGGTGGACGTTTTGCACACCAAAAGCAGACTCGGATAGGTGATTGACTGAGACTTTGGACAAATACCTGCATCTGGGGTATACAACTAGGTGCGGATCGTGCTACGAGTGGCTCATTGTACATCGTACTGCTTGAAGTTCGGTGATATATTCTTTGCGTCGTCTGAGGAATTTATTCCCAGACGCGAAATAAATATTACACAGAGACTTTCGTGCCTAGAATTCCCCCACAGAGACTTTCAGGCCTACTGTTCCCCCACAGAGACCTTCAGGCCCTGTTCCCGCACAGAGACTTTCCGGCTTACTGTTCCACCACAGAGACCTCCGGGCTTACTGTTCCCCACAGAGACCTTTGGGCCTACTGTTCCACCACAGAGACCTTCGGACCTGCTGTTCCACCATAGAAGCCTTCGGGCCCACAGAGACCTCCGGGCCTACTGTGCCCCCACAGAGACCTTCGGGCCTACTATTCTCCCACAGAGACTTTCAGGCCTACTGTTCTCCCACAGAGACCATCAGGCCCTGTTCTCCCACAGAGACTTTCGGGCCTACTGTTCCACCACAGAGACCTCCGGGCTTACTGTTCCCCTACAGAGACCTTCGGGCCTACTGTTCCACCACAGAGACCTTCGGAGCTGCTGTTCCACCATAGAAGCCTTCGGGCCTACTGTTCCCCCACAGAGACCTCCGGGCCTACTGTTCCCCCACAGAGACCTTCGGGCCTACTATTCTCTCACAGAGACTTTCAGGCCTACTGTTCCCCCACAGAGACCTTCAGGCCCTGTTCCCGCACAGAGACCTCCGGGCTTACTGTTCCCCCACAGAGACCTTCGGGCCTACTGTTCCACCACAGAGACCTTCGGACCTGCTGTTCCACCATAGAAGTCTTCGGGCCTACTGTTCCACCATAGAAGCCTTCGGGCCTACTGTTCCCCCAAAGAGACCTCCGGGCCTACTGTTCGCCACAGAGACCTTCGGGCCTACTGTTCCCCCACAGAGACCTTCGGACCTACTATTCTTTCACAGAGACTTTCAGGCCTACTGTTCTCCCACAGAGACCTTCGGGCTTACTGTCCCCCCACAGAGACCTTCGGGACTACTGTTCCACCGTAGAGACCTTCGGGACTACTGTTCCACCACAGAGACCTTCGGGACTACTGTTCCCCACATAGACCTTCGACCAACTGTTCGCTCGTAGATTAGCTAGCTAAACACCGACCTTGAACAATACCGACCCGAAGCTGATCCTGACTGTCACGCCACTGTCACACCGCCTCTACAAAAATCAACTGCAGCAACACTGGCAGCCGTCAGAAAGCCGAAGATCTCATCAGCTGTTCCCGATAATCTACAAATCGACAAACAATCAAGATCACGATCAACTACAAATCGACGAGTGCCGAACCTTCCCAATCGCCAGCGAGCCGAACTACTCAGCAACGACGAAGCATCCGCGTCTCAACGAATTCTGTTGCCTCGGATTGTCAAGGAATCATCATCTACCCAGCATGGTCGAACCGATATTCTCCATTACCGATTACAAACGAACCGAACTTCCTCTCACCTAACGAACATCGATAAACCGACGTTCTCATCACTACTGATAACCGACGAACCCAATTTATCGCCGACAATGAATTATCTACGAACCGAATACCTCATCAATTACCGACGCTCTACAAGCCAACGTCCTCATACATCATCGTTCATCAACAAGCCGAATAATCAACAATCAGCGACCGTCAAGAAACCGACGCACTCATCAACGAACCGAATCTCTCATCAAACCCCTATCATCAAGCATAATCGAAGTACTTATGATTATCTACGAATCGAATTCCTTCTTCCACGAAGATACCAGTTGCCATATCGATGTCATCCCGAACAGCGTTGCCACAATGAATTTTTGTATTTTGGACCAACATTTTTTCCAAAATTGGAGACAAAATTCGTACGAGCGGACCATTTTTCCTAATAAAATCATTTAAAAGTTAAAATTTTTCCAAAATTATACTTCGATAGAAAATTTTGTCAAATTTTTATTTCTATTCAAAATTTTTATTTTTATTTTTATTTTATTTTATTTATTTTATTATTTCTATAGAAAATTTTGTCAAAATTTTATTTCTGTAGAAAATTTTGTCAAAATTGTATTTCTATAGAAAATTTTGTCAACATTTTATTTCTATAGAAAGTTATCGCAAAATTTTATTTCTATATAAAATTTTGTCAAGATGTTATTTGAATATACAATTTTGTCAAAATTTTATTTCTATATAAAATTTTGTCAAAATTTTATTTCTGTACAAAATTTCGTAAAAATTTTATTTCTATAGAAAATTTTGTCAAAATTTTATTTTTGTAGAAAATAGAAAATTGTGTCAAAATTTTATTTCTGCAAAAAAAATTTGTCAACATTTTATTTCAACATTTATTTCGGTAGAAATTTGTATCAAAAAATTATTTTTATAGAAATTGTGTCAAAATTTTATTTCTGTAAAAAAATGTCAATATTTTATTTCTATAAAAAATTTTGTCAAATTTTATTTCGGTAGAAATTTTTATCAAAATTTTATTTCTGTAGAAAATTTTGTCAACATTTTATTTCTATAGAAAGTTATCGAAAAATTTTATTTCTATATAAAATTTTGTCAAAATGTTATTTCAATATACAATTTTGTCAAAATTTTATTTCTATATAAAATTTTGTAAAAATTTTATTTCTATAGAAAATTTTGTCAAAATTTTATTTTTGGAGAAAATGTGAATATTTTATTTCCATAGAAAATTGTGTCAAAATTTTATTGTTGTAAAAAAAATTGTCAACATTTTATTTCTATAAAATTTTTTGTCAAAATTTTATTTCGGTAGAAATGTTTATCAAAAAATTATTTTTATAGAAATTGTCTCAAAATTTTATTTCTGTAAAAAAAAATTGTCAATATTTTATTTCTATAAAAAATTTTGTCAAATTTTATTTCGGTATAAATTTTTATCAAAATTTTATTTCTATAGAAAATTTTGTCAACATTTTATTTCTATAGAAAGTTATCGCAAAATTTTATTTCTATATGAAATTTTGTCAAAATGTTATTCCAATATACAATTTTGTCAAAATTTTATTTCTATATAAAATTTTGTCAAAATTTTATTTCTATACAAAATTTTGTAAAAGTTTTATTTCTATAGAAAATTTTGTCAAAATTTTATTTTTGTAGAAAATGTGAACATTTTATTTCCATAGAAAATTGTGTCAAAATTTTATTGTTGTTTATCAAAAAATTATTTTTATAGAAATTGTGTCAAAATTTTATTTCTGTAAAAAAAATTGTCAATATTTTATTTCTATACAAAATTTTGTCAAATTTTATTTCGGTATAAATTTTTATCAAAATTTTATTTCTATAGAAAATTTTGTCAACATTTTATTTCTATAGAAAGTTATCGCAAAATTTTATTTCTATATAAAATTTTGTCAAAATGTGATTTCAATATACAATTTTGTCAAAATTTGATTTCTATATAAAATTTTGTCAAATTTTATTTCTGTAGAAATTTTTATCAAAATTGTATTTTTATAGAAAATTTTGTCAACATTTTATTTCTATAGAAAGTTATCGCAAAATTTTATTTCTATATAAAATTTCGTAAAAATTTTATTTCTATAGAAAATTTTGTCAAAATTTTATTTTTGTAGAAAATAGAAAATTGTGTCAAAATTTTATTTCTGCAAAAAAAAATTTGTCAACATTTTATTTCAACATTTATTTCGGTAGAAATTTGTATCAAAAAATTATTTTTATAGAAATTGTGTCAAAATTTTATTTCTGTAAAAAAATGTCAATATTTTATTTCTATAAAAAATTTTGTCAAATTTTATTTCGGTAGAAATTTTTATCAAAATTTTATTTCTGTAGAAAATTTTGTCAACATTTTATTTCTATAGAAAGTTATCGAAAAATTTTATTTCTATATAAAATTTTGTCAAAATGTTATTTCAATATACAATTTTGTCAAAATTTTATTTCTATATAAAATTTTGTCAAAATTTTATTTCTATAGAAAATTTTGTAAAAATTTTATTTCTATAGAAAATTTTGTCAAAATTTTATTTTTGGAGAAAATGTGAATATTTTATTTCCATAGAAAATTGTGTCAAAATTTTATTGTTGTAAAAAAATTTGTCAACATTTTATTTCTATAAAATTTTTTGTCAAAATTTTATTTCGGTAGAAATGTTTATCAAAAAATTATTTTTATAGAAATTGTCTCAAAATTTTATTTCTGTAAAAAAAAATTGTCAATATTTTATTTCTATAAAAAATTTTGTCAAATTTTATTTCGGTATAAATTTTTATCAAAATTTTATTTCTATAGAAAATTTTGTCAACATTTTATTTCTATAGAAAGTTATCGCAAAATTTTATTTCTATATGAAATTTTGTCAAAATGTTATTCCAATATACAATTTTGTCAAAATTTTATTTCTATATAAAATTTTGTCAAAATTTTATTTCTATACAAAATTTTGTAAAAGTTTTATTTCTATAGAAAATTTTGTCAAAATTTTATTTTTGTAGAAAATGTGAACATTTTATTTCCATAGAAAATTGTGTCAAAATTTTATTGTTGTTTATCAAAAAATTATTTTTATAGAAATTGTGTCAAAATTTTATTTCTGTAAAAAAAATTGTCAATATTTTATTTCTATACAAAATTTTGTCAAATTTTATTTCGGTATAAATTTTTATCAAAATTTTATTTCTATAGAAAATTTTGTCAACATTTTATTTCTATAGAAAGTTATCGCAAAATTTTATTTCTATATAAAATTTTGTCAAAATGTTATTTCAATATACAATTTTGTCAAAATTTGATTTCTATATAAAATTTTGTCAAATTTTATTTCTGTAGAAATTTTTATCAAAATTGTATTTTTATAGAAAATTTTGTCAACATTTTATTTCTATAGAAAGTTATCGCAAAATTGTATTTCTATATAAAATTTTGTCAAAATGTTATTTCAATATACAATTTTTTCACAATTTTATTTCTATATATAATTTTGTCAAAATTTTATTTCTGTACAAAATTTTGTAAAAATTTTATTTCTATAAAAAATTTTGTAAAAATTTTATTTTTGTAGAAAATCTGAAAATTTGATTTCCATAGAAAATTGTGTCAAAATTTTATATCTGTAAAAAATGTCAACATTTTATTTCTATAAAAATTTTTGTCAACATTTTATTTCGGTAGAAATTTTTAACAAAAATTTATATCAATAGAAATTGTGTCAAAATTTTATTTCTGTAAAAAAATTGTCAACATTTTATTTCTATAAAAAATTTTGTCAAATTTTATTTCGGTAGAAATTTATATCAAAATTTTATTTCTATAGAAAATGTTGTCACAATTTTGCTTGTACAGAAAATGTCTTCAAAATTTTATTTCTGTAGAAAGTTATAAAAAGTTTTCTTGCTATGCAAAAGTTTTGCATAATTTTGTATCTATACAAATTTTATTTTTGTTAAAGCTTTTTTTACCGTACAAAACTTTAACAAACTTTTATTTCTATACAAAATTTTGTTAAAATTTTATTTCTATAGAGATGTTTGTCAAAATTTTATTTCTACAGAAATTTTGTCAAAATTTCGTCTGTAGAAAATTTTTAAAAATTGCCGATTTGACGAAAATGGACCAAAATCAACCAAATTCGATTTGGTCCGACCATCGGACCAAATTTAAAAATTAATAATTTTTTGGATTAACTTTGGTCCGATCGGACCAAAATGGCAACCCTGATCACGAAAGCCTGCTCCCATCAGATCCTAATCATATTAGAGAGATTGTCAAATATTACACAAGTAGATTGTAAAATAGTTTTTATCAATAGAACCGAAAGAGGTAAAAAAAATTGTGGTCTTATGCCGAAACGTTTAATGGGTCCTTACGGAGACCCAGGAGGCGATTGAGTTTATCTCAGTATGCCCCAGTCCTCGCATCACATTCCGTACCTTTCATTTTTTTTAATTTTTGGGTAGCCGTTAATTTAAATATAAATCCACCATAGCTAAAGCTCGATCATAGATGGCGCTCTTTTGCAAACGGGAAGTAAAAAAAAATCCAATGACTAAATACAAATACAGAAAAACAAAATCTTGTGACGTTATAAATTCCAGTTATTACAAATACAAGAAAAGTTATGACGTCATTGCTAACGCTGGAAATTAATGACGTCAAAATCTGTTAACCTTGCAAAAGCTTTTCGGCATTTGAAATAGAATAAAATGGAACAGCTGTTCACAGAGTAAAGAAAAAATACAAAGCAAATGTAGAAGTTTTCATTGGTATAAGAAGGAAATACCCAAGAGCAAGTAAACATACATGCAGACAACTAGGCTCTCACATACATACACAAAGAAACTTTCGAATCTTTGCTGCCTTAACCCGATTGTATGTAGTGGTGTGTTTTGCATTCATCTAGAATTTCCCGCCATTTTTCTTTGAATGAATTTTTCATGCCTCTATGCCTCTCCTTTTTTCGGCATAGGTATTTTCTCCCACTTGGTTTTTGTTGTATTCCTATATAAGCTCTTGCTACTTCCTACATTCCCAGGTCTGGTGTTTTTTTTATGAAATTTCTTATTTTACCGTTACCCTCTGTTTGTTGATACTCACCAGATATGATGAAATGAGAAATGAGTACAATGTGTGCAGTATATGAGTAGATATGTGGGCAGATGTGTGTGTGTGTCTACCAACCATCATTTGGTTGCATAGCTGAGCTCCATGTGCGTTCCTAAATAGATGTGAGTGCGTATGAGCGTTTTTGTGAATCTGTACGATTTTAATGCGCTGGCGTATTTCATAACACGTGGTCATTGACCATATCCTGTAAACTGAAATAAAATACTATAGCTGAGTATTGGAAAGTGCGTAGTATATGTGTCTGTATATTTTGTAAAAATAATGTAAACCCCTCTGCAAAATCAACAAAAACTGTGGAAAAAGAAATGAGAGAAATCTGGAGTGTTTATGAGAGTGAATATTTTGAAGGTAAAACAAAATTCTACCAATTCACTACAATAGATAGTCATTGTGTTACCGTCATAACAAACAAAAAAATCAAGACAATTTATCAACATTGAATTCCATCACAATTCACCGTCTATTCTTTGGTCATAACAATGCCAATTGAAGGCACTATCGGACTTTTCAATTCAATGTCCATTATCAATTTGGCCTTTCTGTTTCGTTTTTATTATGCTATTGATTAGCAATGTTGAAAATGAAGACAATGTTTTCTTCTTCTTTGAGACATTAATGTTTATTACAATGCGTATGGAGGGCCACTAATAAAGTTTTTGGAAAATGGGAAATTGGCAAAGATTTAATAATATGAAAATTATTTTGTTTAAGTTTAAATTATAATAAAAAGTTAAATATGGCCACACATCGTAACTTCCCAATTAGAATGTCCCCTTAAATTGGTGGGTCATTTCCCAAATAAATTAATACAATTTAAAAGTTAAAATTTTTCCAAAATATTACTTCGATAGCAAATTTTCTTAAAATTTTATTTTTATTTAAAATTTTGTCCAAATTTTATTTCTATAGAAAATATTGTCAAAATTTTATTTCTATAGAAAATTTTTTCAACATTTTATTTCTATAGAAAATTTTGTTAAAATTTTTATTTCTATAGAAAATTTTTTCCAAATTTTATTTCTATTGAAAATTTTGTGAAAATTTTATTTCTTTTGAAAATTTTGACAAAATTTTATTACAATAGAAAATTTTTGTGAGAATTTTATTTCTGTAGAAAATTTTGTCAAAATTTCATTTCTATAGAAAATTTTGTCAAAATTTTATTTATATAGAAAATTTTGTCAAAATTTTATTTCTATAGAAAATTTTGTCAAAATTTTATTTCTATAGAAAATTTTGTTAATTTTGTTAAAATTTTTATTTCTATAGAAAATTTTTTCCAAATTTTATTTCTATGGAAAACTTTGTCAAAATTCCATTTCTATAGAAAATTTAGCCAAAATTGTATTTCTTTAGAAAATATAGCCAAAGTTTTATTTATATAGAAAGTTATCGCTAAATTTTATTTCTATATAAAATTTTTGCATAATTTTGTATCAATACAAAATTTTTTAAAGTTTATCTTTGTACAAAATTTTGTTAAAATTTTATTTCTATAGAAAATTTTGTCAAAATTCCATTTCTATAGAAAATTTAGCCAAAATTGTATTTCTTTAGAAAATATAGCCAAAATTTTATTTATATAGAAAGTTATCGCTAAAAAAATTTTTTTAAAGTTTATCTTTGTACAAAATTTTGTTAAAATTTTATTTCTATAGAAAATTTTGTTAAAATTTTATTTATATAGAAATTTTTGCCAAAATTTTATTTCTATAGAAAATATTGTCAAAATTTTATTTCTATAGAAAATTTTATCCAAATTTTATTTCTATGGAAAATTTTGTTAAAATTTCATTCTTTTAGGAAATTTTGTCAAAATTCCATTTCTATAGAAAATTTAGCCAAAATTGTATTTCTTAAGAAAATATAGCCAAAATTTTATTTCTATAGAAAGTTATCGCATAAAGAGGATGCTGATGAGGAATGTGGTAAATCCGAAACGTGCGTCCATCCAACCATCTTGCAGTCTATAGGGCTTTGCCCAAATAAATTTAACAAACATTCTTTTCCTCTGTTGGTTAAGCTACACTTGTAGTTTAGTCAATGCATGGTTTTAAGCTGAAATCAAAAACAACAACAAATTTTATTTCTCTATAAAATTTGTACAAAATTTTTGCATAATTATACCCACCACCATAGAATGGTGACGGGGTTATAATAAGTTTGTAATTCCGTTTGTAACACATCGAAATATCGATTTCCGACTATATAAAGTATATATATTCTTGAACAGGGAGAAATTCTAAGACGATATAAGCATGTCCGTCTGTCTGTCTGTTGTAATCACGATACAGACTTCAATAATGGCGCTATCGTCCTGAAATTTGGAACAGATTCGTCTTTTGTTTGCAGGCAGGCCAAGTTCGAAGATGGGCTATATCGGTCCCAGTTTTGATATAGTCCCCATATAAACCCACCTCCCGATTTGGGGTCTTGGGCTTATAAAAACTGTAGTTTTTATGCAATTTGCCTGAAATTTAGAAACTGTACCGAAAATGGTGCCTATCGGTCGATGTTTTGGTATAGACCTCATATGGACCGATTTTGCTTCTTGGGCGTCTAGAAAGTGTATTTTCTATCCGATTTGCCTGAAATTGGAAATCTGGAGGTATTCTAGGGCCATAAAAAAGTGTGCCGAAAATGGGGTGTATCGGTCCATGTTTTGATATAGCCCCCATATAGACCGATTTCCCGATTTTACTTCTTGAGCTTCTAGAATCCGTAGTTTTAATCCAATTTACCTGATATTTGAAATCTAGAGGTACTCTAGGACCCTAAAGACGTGTGCCGAAAATGGGGTGTATCGGTCCATGTTTTGATTTAGCCCCCATATAGACCGATCTCCCGATTTTACTTCTTGAGCTTCTAGAAGCCGTAGTTTTTACACAATTTGCCTGAAATTGGAAATCTAGAGATATTCTAGGAAAATAAAAACATGCGCCGAAAATGGCGATTATCGGACCATGTTTTAATATAGCCCCCATATAGACCGATTCCCGATTTTACTTCTTGGGCTTCTAGAAACCGTAGTTTTTACCCAATTTGCCTGAAATTGGAAATTTAGAGGTATTCTAGGAAAATAAAAAGGCGCGCCGAAAATGGTGATTATCGGACCATGTTTTCATATAGCCCCCATATAGACCGATCTCCCGATTTTACTCATTAGGCTTCTAGAAACCGTAGTTTTTTTCCAATTTGCCTCAAACCGGAAATCTAGAGGTATTCTAGGACCTTAAGGAGGTGTGCCGAAAATGGTGAGTATCAGTCCATGTTTTGATATAGCGCCCATATAGACCGATCTCCCGATTTTACTTCTTGGGCTTTTAGAATCCGTAGTTTTTATCCAATTTGCCTGCATCTAGAGGTATTCTAGGACCATAAAGACGATCCTACATTTAAAACTTGACTCGGTCAAAATCTTTGAATGCAAATAAACATTTTTTTTGAGTGTATGGACTCTAATTTCCAATAAGTGGATTCCTCTTATGGTAAATTTAAGCCTAAGGGGTTATGGCAAAATAAAGTCCTTCCCACACCAAATATTGAAAAAAGAGATACCCTTCATGAATCATAAGAATTTCTTCTACACTTAAGAAAAACATGCCCGGTTCCAAAGATTTTGTAATTTTGAGCCCAAGAAACAGGGAATTGAATTCTCTATTAAATTTGGTTTTTGCGTATTTGATTCTAGGAAGAAAATTTAAATTTTTCGCTTTTTCAAGTTGTTGTTTGTTCATATGCTATTAAAGTCCGTTACAAACGTGTTAACAACCACATAATTTTTTAAATTCAAACTCGACTTCTAGTAGAAATTATGCTATGTTTCAGAAAATAAAAGAAAAGAAAAGAAAATAACATTTTTGCCGAAAAAAAATTGTTTTCTCGCCAAACATAAACTGGTTGTACAAGTCAGATACATAAAGTCCGAAAAAAGCGACAAACATGTTCCATGTTCACCATCCAAAAATAACATTTTACTTTTAAAACGTGATTGGGGTGATCATATTTATTCTCTGGGTGTTTCTCTGGCAATATTCCTGAGAGCTCCCCCTGATTGCTACTCGAACCAAAAAAAATCTACCGACAATTGAAGAAAATTTTACCAAAAAAAAAAAAAACCAAACAAAAAATTTTATTTTACAAAATTATATTTCCATAGAAACTGCTGTCAAAATTTTATTTCTATAGATTTTTTCCAAACCATATTTCTTTTTTTTGTCAAAATTGTGTTTCTATAGAAATTTTTGTCAAAATTTTATTTCATCAGAAATTTTTTTCTAAATTTTATTTCTTCAGAAATTTTTTTCTAAATTTTATTTCTATAGAAAATTTTTTTCAAAATTTTATCTTCATAGACAATTTTATCTAAAGTTTATTTGTATAGAAATTTTTGTCAAAATTTTATTTCTTTAGAAAATTTGTCAAACTTTTATTTCTATAGAAATTTTTTTTTAAGATTTTATTATCATAGACAATTTTTTCTAAATTTTATTATAATAGACAATTTTATCTAAATTTTATTTCTTAAGATTTTTTTTTCAAATTTTTATTTCTATAATTTTTTTTTGCAAAATTTTATTTCTACAGCTAATTTTGTCAAATTTTTATTTCTATACAAAGTTTTGTCAAAATTGTATATCTACAGAATTTTTTTTTTTTTCAAAATTTTATTTCTATAGAATTTTTTTTTCAAAATTTTATTTCTTTAGAATATTTATTTATGAGAGTGAATAAAATCTTTTAAATTTTATTTCTATATAATTTTTTTTTTTAATTTTATTTCTATAATTTTTTTTTTCAAAATTTTATTTCTTTAGAAAATTTTTTCAAACTTTGATTTTCATAGACAATTTTATCAAAATTTTATTTCTATAGAAAATTTTATTTTCATAGACAATTTTATCAAAATTTTAGTTCTGTAGAAAATGTTATAAAAATGTTATTTCTATAGAACATTTCTTCATGATTTTAGTTCTATAGAAAATTTTTTCAAAATTTTATTTCTATAGATTTTTTTTCATATATAATTTTATCAAAATTTTTTTCTATAGAAGTTTTATAAAAATTTTATTATCATAGACAATTTTATCTAAATTTTATTTCTTTAGAAAATTTTGCCCAAATTTTATTTCTACAGATTTTTTTTTCAAAATTTTATTTCTATAGAAATTGTTTCAAAATTTTATTTGTATAATTTTTTTTTATTTGATTTCTTTAGAACATTTATTTATGAGAGTGAATAAAATCTTTTAAATTTTATTTCTATATAATTATTTTTTCAAAATTTTATTTCTATAATTTTTTTTTCAAAATTTTATTTCTTTAGAAAATTTTTTCAAACTTTGATTTTCATAGACAATTTTATCAAAATTTTATTTCTATAGAAAATTCTATCGAAATTTTATTTTCATAGACAATGTTATCGAAATTTTAGTTCTGCAGACATTTTTGTCAAAATTTTATTTCTATAGACATTTTTTGCCAAAATTTTATTTTTATAGAACATTTCTTCAAGATTTATTTCTATAGAACAATTTTTCAAAATTTTATTTATATAGAAGTTTTTTTGTTTTAATTTTATTTCTGGAGAAATTTTTTTTCATATACAATTTTATCTAAATTTTGTCAAAATTTTATTTTTAAATTTTTAAATTTTATTTCTATAGACATTTTTTGCCAAAATGTTATTGCTATAGAACATTTCTTCAAGATTTATTTCTATAGAACAATTTTTCAAAATTTTATTTATATAGAAGTTTTTTTGTTTTAATTTTATTTCTGGAGAAATTTTTTTTTCATATACAATTTTATCTAAATTTTGTCAAAATTTTATTTTTAAATTTTGTCAAAATTTTATTTTCAAATTTTGTCAAAATTTTATTTGCATAGAAAATTATTTTTATAAAAAATTGTGTAGTTGGAGAGGAAGATTTTGCAAAATCTACGAAAATATTAAGATTTCTACCTATCTACCAAACAGTAAAAAATCTACCATTTATAGATAAAGAGAACATCTGTCAGTGTCGTCAAGTGTGCCAAATTTGTTTGAAATCGATTCAGATGAACATAAAGCTCCACTACATATCGTTCGCGCGATATCCATTCAATGCAGCGCAGAGACTAACGTTTCATTTTCATTTGCTTCAAATTTTGCACAGAGAGTAGAATTAACATTCTAGGTATGTGTGCTAAATTAGATTGAAAACAGTTTCGCCCAATTTAGACTCATATGGCTTTAGCCAGAGTTACACTCCGATTTACGTGTAATTTTGCACAACCCAGCAAAAAAAGCGTCGCCAAAAACGTAATGAAAATGTTCTTTTTGGATCCGGAAGTGGTGCAAAATTGACGCAGAAGCGATGAATTTAACATGGTCTTGTCATAGGACGGAAGTCCTTCATTTCAACAGCCGTTGCACTGAATTTTCATCACTTCTTTAGGTGTGAACCGAATTCAATGTTTTCGATGTAAATTAAAAAATTCTGTGATATTTTGTCAAATAAATAATTTTTATAATTTTTTATAATATTTAATGGATTCTAATGCTTGTCAGAAACGTTTGACCTCAAATATTTTAAAAAATGCACAATTTTTTCAGATTGGATATAGCATTTATTCGACAAAATCTAAATGATTTGTACCATTTTATGAATTCTTACACTGTTTTTAACCTATTTGAAACAAAAAAAGCTAAAATTACCCATTACAAGTATGAAAAAACCAAGTTATAAACAATTGAATTAAAAGAACTTCCAGGGTAGATAAAATAAAGAACATCATTGGGATTGCATCTTCTGGAAGTGCTTTTAAAATTTTGCCTTACGAAGAACTTCCAAATTTTTTTGCTGGGAAGGAGTACAATTAACATTTTAGGAATGCGTGGCAAATTTTATCAGATTTCGTAAAATCAGGTATTTTAACCGATTTATTATTAACTTAGTTAAAATACTATTACAAAATGTTAGATAAATGATCCACTCCCAATTGAAAACAATATATAAATAAGTAATAACTTTTTTTTGTCGTGGTACCAAGTTTCTCTCTGTTTTAAAACTTTTACAGTGACCTCTATGGAACATTCACTCCTTAATGTTAACATTAAATTATAAGATATGAAATTTGTTAATTCATTATGAAGGAATATTTTCCATTTAAAAATAAATGTTAATATTAACACGCATTTATTTTATTTTCCCAAAATTAAGGAAAGAGAACTTTCTTATTTTTATTTATGAATAACACGTAATATTTTGTCTTAAATTTTATTCTGCAATATTTTTCTCGTTTGTTTGTTAACATGAAACTCATGTAGTCTACTGCCATTGCTGTTATTGAGAGTTAAGCTTAATCAAGAGAGAGGCAAGAGAGTAGAGAGTTTATAGAAGCTAACTGGGAATGTTAATATGTTGGAGTGTGTGTGTGTGTTAAGCATGATTGCAAAATGTTAATTTAACACACCATTCTTGCATAGCATTTCTATGGCCATGTGTGTGTGTGTTTGTGTGTAGGTTTGTAACGCACAATAAACAGAATGATAAAAGTCACTGGCTATAGAACATCTCCCAATGTCATCTTTGATGTCCATGCTGCTGAGAAATAGAAAAATATGAAAAATCTTAACTTGCTTTTATTTGTTGTCCTTCGATGAACAGAGTCGATGAGTGTAGGACAGAATAGCAGCGCTGCTTTAGCTCTGCTAACCAACTGTCAAGCTCTTGGATATCTCGACAGCAAAATTTTCAGTTAGTTGGTGATTGGCAAACGCGCGAGTTATTTACCAGAACCTCGAAGAAGCTAACAAAAGACCAAACAAAACCACTGACATAGAGTAAAGCGTGTAGCGTGTGACTGGAATGTTAATCATTCTAGTGGTGGAGTGGAGAGGAGTGGAGCGATGAAGTGAAATGGAGTGCTATGGAGCAGAGCAGTGTGGCAAATGGAGTGCCTTTTTTCCATTTGTGGTAGTGTGAAGTGAAAGTGCAAAGTCTAGGAAACACACAGATAAAATGACAGAGCTCTAAAAAGAATACCATTAAGCATTAAAAGCAGAGAAAAAAAATCTACAAAAAAAAGAAAATGTGAAGAAAAAAAGATAATCGAAAAAAATTTAAGGAAATAATAAATTAAAAAAAAGTGAAAAAAATACGCTCTTGAAAAAATACCAAAAAGTAAAAAGAATATCAAATATTTAACATAAAACAAATTTAAATGCAAATAAAACAGGACATTTTTTGTCCTTGAAGTGTTTGTGAATATTTTTTTTCAATGTGCTGGTCCTTTCCTAAAACACCACATGTGTGCTAAAATAATGAAAATAAAGTTTCCGAGAAAAGAAAATCATATAACCCCAAAAGAAAAAAAGTGAAATAATAAAAGTTTTCAATTGAAACAAGGGCAGAACAAATTTTCCCCTATATACAAAACAACAAATGGAGTAATATTTGGCATCCCCCTCTAATAGTTGGTATCCTTTTGCATTTTGCTATTCAAACTTTTTCCTATACCATAAGTTTCTTTGTGGATTTTATTGGTGAAATTGAAATTTTAAGTGGTTTAACATACACGGAGACACAAACAACAAGTATGAGAGGGTTACGCATTCCATACAATTTTGAAGTTTGAGTGAGTGTGTGTGCGTGTGAAAATAGTGTTGTAAACCACTATCTTCATACACATACACACACACACATATATTATCATATATTTAAATATCAATACCAGAATACGCACACCCATAAACTCCCATCCCCTTTGTCTTTCACCAAACTTCACTTCCGTTTGTTAGCTGGTTGTTTTGTTTTTGTTTTTTCCAAAAAATGCTGCATTGCTGCTGCTACTGCAATCGATTAGTAAAGGAAAATACAACTTTAAAATCAATTTTTGGATGAATATTAAAATACAGTGGGGAAATTATATGAGTGAGCTGTTTAGATTATTTGCATTAATGTACTAAGGGCCCAAAGGCCATGTTTTTTCGAGGTATATAAATATCGTAAAACGCTTTACGTATTTTATCCATAGATATCGTTGGAATCCTGTTACCAATCCCCTTGTTTCGACCATGTTTGTAGGAAAGATCCCCCTTTATTTAATCAAACAACAATTAAGAAAATATTACAGTTGTTCAAAAATGAGTGACCATCATGACCACCCCCATAATATGGAGGTGTATACTAACTTTGTCTTTCTGTTTGTAAACATTTTATTTTTGTAGAAAATTTTGTCAAAATTCTATTTCTATAAAAAATTTTGTCAAAATTTTATTTCTATAGAAAATTTAGTCAAAATTTTATTCCTATAGAAAATTTTGTCAAAATTTTATTTGCAAAAAAAAAATTGTGAAAATTTTATTTCTATAGAAAAATTTGTCAAAATTTTATTTCTATAGAAAATTTTGTCTAAATTCAATTTTTATAGAAAGTTTTGTAAAAATTTTTAGTCTACAGCAAATTTTGTCAAAATTTTTAATCTGTAGAAAATTTTATCAAAATTTTATTATTATAGAAACATTTTATTTCTATAGAATACTTTGCCAAAATTTGATTTTTTATAGAAAATTTTGTCAACATTTTATTTCTATAGAAAATTTTGTCAAAATTTAATTTTTATAGAAGCATTTTATTTCTATAGAAAATGTTGTCAGCATTTCATTTGTATAGAAAATTTGTTACAATTTCATTTCTATAGACAATGTTGTCAAAATTTCATTTCTATAGAAAAACTTGTGAAAATGATATTTCTATAGAAAGTTTTGTCAAAATTTTATTTCTATAGAAAATTTTGTGAAATTTTTTTTAGAATATTTTGTCAAAATTTTATTTCTATAGAAAATTTTGTCAAAATTTTATTTCGATAGAAAATGTTGTCAAAATTTTATTTCTATAGAAAATTTTGTCAATATTTTATTTCTATAGAAAATTTTGTCAAAATTTTATTTCTATAGAAAATTTTTCTCAAAAAATTATTTTTATAGAAAATTTTGTCAAAATTTTATTTTTATAGAATCATTTTATTTCTATAGAAAATTTTGTCAAAATTTTATTTCTATAGAAAATTTTGTCAAAATTTTATTTCTATAAAAAATTTTGTAATAATTTTTTTTTCTACAGAAATTTTTGTCAAAATTTTTAATCAATAGCAAATTTTGTCAATATTTTATTTTTAAAAAAAAATTTGTCAAAATATCATTTTTATAGAAACATTTTAGTTGTATAGAATATTTTGAAAAAATTATATTTTTTATAGAAAATTATGTCAAAATTTTATTTTTTATAGAAAGTCAAAATTTTAATTATATAGAAATTTTGTCAAAATTTTATTACCATAGACAATTTTGTAAAAATTTTATTTCTATAGAAAAATTTGTCAAAATTTTATTTCTATAGAAAATTTTATAAAAATTTTATTTCTATAGAAATTTTTTTTTTTGTTAAATTTTATTTTCTTAGCAAATTTTGTCAAAATTTTATTTCTATAGAAAATTTTGTAATAATTTTATTTCTATAGAAAATTTTGTCAAAATTTTATTTCAATAGAATATTTTGTCAAAATATTATATTAATAGAAAATTTTGTAAAAAAATTATTTCTATAGAAAATTTTGTAAAAATTTTATTTCTATTTTATTTCCATTGAAAATTTGGTCAACATTTTTTTCTATAGAAAATTTTGTGAAAATTTAATTTTTATATAGATTTTTTTAATTTTATTTCTCTAAGTTTATATATAATTTGGTCAAAATATTATTTTTATAGACAATTTTGTCAAAATTTTATTTTTATAGAATCATTTTATTTCTATAGAAAATTTTGTCAAAATTTTATTTCTATAGAAAATTTTTCTCAAAAAATTATTTTTATAGAAAATTTTGTCAAAATTTTATTTTTATAGAATCATTTTATTTCTATAGAAAATTTTGTCAAAATTTTATTTCTATAGAAAATTTTGTCAAAATTTTATTTCTATAAAAAATTTTGTAATATTTTTTTTTCTACAGAAAATTTTGTCAAAATTTTTAATCAATAGCAAATTTTGTCAATATTTTATTTAAAAAAAAAAATTGTCAAAATTTCATTTTTATAGAAACATTTTAGTTGTATAGAATATTTTGAAAAAATTATATTTTTTATAGAAAATTATGTCAAAATTTTATTTTTTATAGAAAGTCAAAATTTTAATTATATAAAAATTTTGTCAAAATTTTGTTACCATAGACAATTTTGTAAAAATGTTATTTCTATAGAAAAATTTGTCAAAATTTTATTTCTATAGAAAATTTTATCAAAATTTTTTTTTTGTTAAATTTTATTTTCTTAGAAAATTTTGTCAAAATTTTATTTCTATAGAAAATTTTGTTATAATTTTATTTCTATATAAAATTTTTTCAAAATTTTATTTCAATAGAATATTTTGTCAAAATATTATTTTAATAGAAAATTTTGTAAAAAAATTATTTCTATAGAAAATTTTGTAAAAATTTTATTTCTATTTTATTTCCATTGAAAATTTGGTCAACATTTTTTTCTATAGTAAATTTTGTGAAAATTTAATTTTTATATAGATTTTTTTTTAATTTTATTTCTCTAATTTTATATATAATTTGGTCAAAATATTATTTTTATAGACAATTTTGTCAAAATTTTATTTTTATAGAATCATTTTATTTCTATAGAAAATTTTGTCAAAATTTTATTTCTATAGAAAATTATGTCAAAGTTTTAATTCTATAAAAAAATTTGTAATAATTTTTATTCTACAGAAAATTTTTGTCAAAATTTTTAATCAATAGCACATTTTGTCAAAATTTTATTTAAACAAAAAAAATGTCAAAATTTCATTTTTATAGAAACATTTTATTTGTATAGAATATTTTGAAACAATTATATTTTTTATAGAAAATTATGTCAAAATTTTATTTTTTATAGAAAGTCAAAATTTTAATTCTATAGAAATTTTGTCAAAAATTTTATTTCTACAGAAAATTTTTTTCAAAATTTTATTTTCATAAAAATTTTGTCAAAATTTTATTTCTATAGAAAATTTTGTAATAATTTTATTTCTATAGAAAATTTTATTTCTATAGAATATTTTGTCAAAATATTATTTTAATAGAAAATTTTGTAAAAATTTTATTTCTATAGAAAATTTTGTCAAAATTTTATTTCTATAGAAAATTTTGTCAAAATTTTATTTCTATTTTATTTCCATTGAAAGTTTGGTCAACATTTTTTTTATAGAAAATTTTGTGAAATATTAATTTTTGTATAGAAATTTTTTTTTAAATTTTATTTCTCTAATTTTATATATAAGTTGGTCAAAATTTTATTTTTATAGAAAATTTTGTCAAAATTTTTTTCTATAGAAAATTTTGTCAAAATTTTATTTTTATATAGAAAATTTTGTTAAAATTTGTTAAAATTTTATTTCCATTGAAAATTTGGTCAATATTTTATTTTTCTATAGAAAATTTTGTTAAAATTTTATTTCTCTAATTTTATATATAATTTAGTCTAAATTTTGTCAAAATTCTATTTTTATAATAAGTAATGTCTAAATTTTATTTCTATAGAAAATTTTGTCAAAATTTTATTTCGTTAGAAAATTTTGTCAAAATTTTATTTCTATAGAAAATTATGTCAAAATTTTATTTCTATAGAAAATTTTGTCAAAATTTTATTTCTATAGAAAATTTTATCAAAATTTTATTTTTATAAAAAATTTTGTCAAAATTTTATTTCTATAGAAAATTTTGTCAAAATTTTATTTCTATAGGAAATTTTGTCAAAATTTTCTTAGAAAATTTCTATAGAAAATTTTGTCAAAATTATAATTGTATAAAAATTTTTGAAAAATGTTATTTCTATAGAAAATTTTATCAAAATTTTATTTTTATAAAAAATTTTGTAAAAATTGTATTTCTATAGAAAATTTTGTAAATTTTTTTATTATTTTATTTTAATCTATTTTTTATAATTCGCTTTTTTCATAAATCTGTTAAAAACAGAGTACAAAAAAAAAAAATAAAAACAATGTATTTAAATTTTATAAAAAAAAATGCTAAAAGTGCGAATTTTGGAAAATCAAAATTTTCAAACTGTTCAGACGAGCGTTAAATGTACTAAAATCCATAACAAATTATTTAAATTGTATATCTTGAAAAATATCGAAAAAGTTTTAAATTGATATCGCAAACACTTTATTCGGATCACACCTTAAGAAGTGATGGAAATTCAGTGCACCGGCTGTTGGCACGGTGGACATTCGTCATATGGCTTCTGTGCAAATTTTGCACCACTTCCGGATCCAAAAATAAAATTTTCACTAATTTTTTGGCGAGGCTTTTGTTTGCTGGGCCTGCCATTTGCGGTTTGTTTGGCATATTGCGCATTTAGTTGGGATACAATGTATTATTCCTTCATTTAAATCTCCGCCATTGTGCAGAATCGTTCTTACCACAATGCTTTAGGCAATGAAGGAAGAAACAAAAATGTCCTTTCATGGTCACATCATCAACACATGCATAGTTGACAAAGAATTGGGTCTACAACAGAGCCTCTTGATGTTCTTGATATTGCTGACACTGTGTTGATTTCCTTGATTTTTTTTTTGTTCATTCTTTTGTCCTTTTCTCCTGCTGACAAATGAGGCCAATAGCAAATTTTGTCGATTCAACAAACATCCAACACAAAACATGCTTTTTTGCTTAAAGCATCTATGAATTTCTCTACTAAATATCGGATGGTTTTGCCATGTTAGAAAATTCCAGGAAAAGTGAACAGATAACAGCTGATATTTTTCCTATCCTGAGCTGAGCATGGGCAATGAAACCCCAACAAATTTCCTTCCTTAATTTTGCCTACAGCCTAAGGTGATAAAATTCGCATTGTTTTGTGTCACTGGAATTTTTTTACTATTCGTAAGATTTTCTTGGGAAATTTTCTTCTAAGATCCTTTGCAAGGGTAACATGTAAATATTTTTTTAGATAACTCGGTGTGTGCGTGCGTGTGTGGGATGCTTTTCCCTTTGCCTGTGACATTTTTTCGCATACATAAACCACCAGAATAGTGGTTGGGTATTTAAACAACAAGGACATTAATTTCATAACAGACATGACCAAAACTTGTTACACAAAAGAGCATGTCCATAGTCAATAATGATAAGCCTCTATGTTTTGTTTATTTGGGATATTTTCTTCTTAACCCAGAAATGATTTGGTGTTTGTGTTTTTTTTGGGTTTTTGTGTAACTGGGCTGAAAAAAAATGAGATTTGTATTTTAAAGATAACAAATTCACATTCTCATGGAGAAGGGAAACTTAATATTTTCCATATTTTATGTGTCTTAATAATCACGCATGGACAAAATATTTATTTAAATTAACAGCTTTATAGAGATTTCGATGGAATTTCGAGTTTTTCGGGTGTGGTCAAGATTTTCGTATTGTAAATTTGGATCTTTTTGAATTTCGATGGAATTTTAAATATTTACTTGAAGTTTTAAATTTGGATTTTTAATATGGCATTTGTTTGTACTCGTACGTGAATAGCTTTATTAATATTGCACAAAAAGAAAATGAATGCACAATAAATTAGATCTGCATCCTACTTTTATAGATCCTAGATTTATATCCAGATAGGTCGCTACAAAAATGTCTTTATTTTAAAGAAGCTTCATCTTTGGCTAGGAATCAATACCAAAATCGTTAAAGGAAGGTCAAAATCTTTGTATCCAAGTAAAAATTTTTTGAGTGTAGGAAGCATAGTTTAGAGGATACGGGCAAAATAGGTTTCTCATATAAAATTTTCGAGCTTATCACGATTTCGATGATCACAAATTAAGCTCCTTCATACTTTGGTAGGTGAGGAAAAATAGATATTTTATATGAAAATTAATTTTTTTCAGGTCGAGTTTGTATACCCTCCACCATAGGATGGGGGGTATATTAACATTGTCATTCCGTTTGTAACACATCGAAATATTGCTCTAAGACCCCATAAAGTATATATATTCTGGTTCGTGGTGAAATCCTGAGTCGATCTGAGCACGTCCGTCCGAGAGCATATAAACGAGCATATAAACGAGAACTGAGAAGGTCTCAGCATAACTCTTGGAATGATTACTGCAGCAGCATTGAGAATACGTCCGAGGCTTCCAGACTACGGAAGGTGCTAGCATCCACGAGCTCCGATCCAGGTTTCATTAAAACATCGGAGGGCAATTGGACAACGTCCAGTGAGGAGACGCTGGAGGTACTATTGGACACACATTTTCCCGGAAATCAGACGGTTGAACCATGCACAACGGTGCCACAGTGGCTCAGCGGTTGTTTCATATCTAGGAAATAATAATAATAATAAAATGGGCGTTAAATAGCTTTGGATCATTCAAATCCCCCGGACCTGATGGAATTACTCCGGCGGAGTTACAAGCGGTGGCTGACAGAATTATCCCCTGGTTGTCGGCGATATATATAGGATGTATCAACTTAGCATATATTCCACAAAAGTGGAGGGAATCAAAAGTCGTTTTCATACCTAAAGCGGGAAAAGCCTCTCACTCGAATGCGAAGGATTTCCGACCAATCAGCTTATCATCATTCCTACTTAAGACTCTGGAGAGGATGATAGATATTTATCTTAGAACTAGCGTCGATTCAAGTTTGCTCTCGAAACGACAACATGCATACTCGAAGGGCAGGTCTACTGAGACCGCATTACATGAACTAGTCAGCTTTATTGAAAGCTCACTATCTGTCAAAGAATACACAATCGTGGCGTTTCTAGACATCGAAGGGGCGTTCAATAACGTCCATCCGAGCTCGATATTAAATGGGCTGACAACTCTGAATGTTGATCCAGGTATACTTAGGCTGTTAGACGAACTTCTAAGGAAGAGACGCATTTCAGCCACACTAGGACAAGCAAACATACAGAGGTATGTGAACAGAGGCAGGAGGAGTTCTATCACCTCTTCTTTGGAATGTTGCTATAAACGACCTTCTGGTTTCCCTACAAAAAGAAAGGATACAAGTGGTGGCATACGCAGATGATGTGGCGCTAGCAGTCAGGGGAAAATTCCCATCAACAGTTAGAGATATTATACAGAGAGCCCTCCGGATGACTGAGAAATGGGCGAAAGATAATGGTTTTGGGGGTAAATCCTGCAAAGACAGAACTAGTCATGTACTGCAGAGATCGCAAAACTCCCACGGTTAGACCCATTTCCTTAGGGGGTATTGAAATTCCCTTTAGGGAGTGTGCAAAATACCTTGGCGTTATTTTGGACAGGAAGCTGAACTTTAAGCTTAATATTGAAGAAAGGGCGAGGAAAGCAACGGTAGCTTTATACTCGTGCAAAAAGGCAATAGGAAAAAAGTGGGGACTAAAACCAAAAATTGTACATTGGCTATACACGGCAGTGGTTAGACCTATAATGCTATATGGTGTTGTAGTCTGGTGGCCGGCACTTCACCAGCCGACAAGTTTAGACAAAGTTCAGCGTATGGCGTGCTTGTGTATCTCAGGTGCATTCAGCAAGACAGGAACAAACTCCCTTAATGTCATACTGCATATATTGCCTTTAGACATTTTGGCCAAACAGTCAGCTGCAACAACGGCTGTGCGGTTGCGTGAGCTATCGCTGTGGTCGGAAAGAAGTTACGGTCACAGTTCGGTCCTCAAATGGCAGATGTGCCTAACGTAGTGGATTACACATTGGCGAGTCCACTCTTCGACAAAAAGTTTGAGACTTTAATTCACAACAGTGAGGCGTGGTGTACACGGACCCCGGGGAATAAAAGATATATAGATTTCTACACTGATGGTTCCAAATTGGATGGCCAAGTGGGTTTCGGAGTATATTCTAAAGATCTGGAACTTCGAATAGCGAAAAGATTACCTGATCACTGTAGTGTTTTTCAGGCTGAAATATTAGCAATAAGAGAAGTGGTGAATTGGCTGAGAAGCTCCAAGCAATATTGGCATTAATATATACTCAGACAGTCAACCTGCAATAAAATCCTTGGACTCTGTGTTCCTCAACTCGAAAACGGCCATCGACTGCCGCAAATCACTCAATGAGATGGCTGAGCAGCACAATATTCACCTAATATGGGTGCCTGGCCATAGGAACATACCGGGGAACTGCGAAGCAGATGAGCTAGCAAGGCTAGGAACTACCTTACATATTCCAAGGGAACTAAAATCTGTTGGTATGCCTCTGGCTACCTGGAAGCTCTTACTGCGTGAGAAGGCTGTCATGATGGCAAATGTGCGATGGAAGAATTGTAAGGGTTGTAACGACACCAAGCAAATGGCCCCATTTAAACTTAAACCGCACACTAGATATGCTAGTGTTCTCGAGACGCCAGATATCACTCCTGATATCTGCTATAACAGGTCGCTGCCTGATAGGCGATTTTGCAAAAACTATTGGTGCGAAGTATAATGACTATTGTATGAGCTGTCATGATGCGGAGGAACAGGAATCAATAAAACACCTCTTGTGTGAGTGTCCTGCATTTTGTGTAAGGCGTAAGCAAATTTTAGGGGCATCCGATCCGGCTGAAATTTGGTACATGATGTTAGTATATGATCCCTAATGGCCATGCGAAAATTGGTCCATATCGGTCCGTAATTATATATAGCCCCCATATAAACCGATCACCAGATTTTACCTCCGGAGCCTCTTGGAAGACCAAAATTCATCTGATTCAGTTGAAATTTGGTACGTGATGTTAGTATATGGTATCCAACAACCATGCAGGAATTGGTTCCTATCAGTTCATTATTATATATAGCTCCCATATAAACCGATCCCCAGATTTGACCTACGGTGCCTTTTGGAGAAACAAAATTCATCCGATCTGGTTGAAATTTGGTACGTGGTGGTAATATATGATATTTAACAACCATGTGAGTTGAAATTTGTGGATGACAGTCTTTCGTAGAAGTTTCCATGGTGGAGGGTACATAAGATTCGGGCTGGCCGAACTTACGGCCGTATATACTTGTTTAATTTTGTATTTTCCCCATGTTAAAACATTGTCACATATTCCCGCTAATGCTTATAGCAAAGCATAATAAAAAGGCGGGAAAATCACTAACGTAAATAAGAACAAATTGTGTTTTCTTTGTTGTGTTAATGTTTCAATCATTGATAGGTATTTTGCACCTAGAGATATATGCTGTCCATCCAAAAGGCTCCCTATCTCCACACCAAACGAAATCTGTCAAAATGTTTCCCACGTTGACATCTACGAAAAAGGATTTTCCATAGAAATTCCTTTAAGAAACGCAAACGTTTTGTTGTGTCAGTAACAGCACACCAGGGAGTGAAATGAAGATTTGTAAAGTGAGAAATACACTGAAAAAAAAGACAATATAAAAGTAAATAAGATTACCAGGCTTAAGACTAAAAACTTGTTGAAGTTGTCATAAGATAGTCCCGGTTGCAAATACGGCATTAGATACTTGATTTTTTGTCAAAAACAAATCCTTATTTTAGCTTTGAATTTTTTTTCTGAATGGCAAATTATTTGGCTTATTTTTTTATAGAAAAAAAATTCTATCAAAATTTTCTCTAGGAGTAAAATGGCAACGAATTTGGCAAAAATTTCCATAAAAATAAAATTTTAACAATATTTTATTATGAAATAAACTTCTGTGAAAATTTTCTTTAGAACTAAAATTCTGACAAAATTTCCTCCAGAAATAAAATTTTGACAAAATTTTCCATAGAAATAAAAGTTGACAAAATTTTTTATAGATATAAAATTTTGGAAAATTATTTACAGAAATAAAATTTAGAAAAAAAGAATTCTATTGAAATGCAATTGACAACATTTTCTATAGAAATAAAATTATGACAAAATTTTCAATAGAAATAAAATTATGACAAAATTTTCTATAGAAATAAAATTCTTTTTGTTTTGTTATTGTTTTATTCTTTAAGCACTGTTGTTTAAATTCTGACAAAATTTTCTGTAGAAATAAAATTCTGTCAACATTTTCTCTGGGAATAAAATGTTCTAAAGAAATAAAATTTTGACAAATTTTTCTTTAGAATAAAATTTTGACAAAAATTTTCTAAAAAAATAAAATTAAAAAAAAAAAATCTATAGAAATAAAATTTTGTCAAATTTTTCAATAGAAATAAAGATTTGACAAAATTTTCCATAGAAATAAAATTTTGACAATTCTTTTTTAAAGAAATGAAATTTTGGCAAAAATTTCTATGGAAATACAATTTTGACAAAATTTTCTCTAGGAATAACATTCTAACAACATTTTCTTTAAAAATAAAATTTTGACAAAATTTTCTTTAAAAATAAAATTTTAACAAAATTTTCTTTAAAAATAAAATTTTGACAAAATTTTCTTTAAAAATAAAATTTTAACAAAATTTTCTATAGAAATAAAATTTTGACAAAATTTTCTATTAGAGGTGTGCGTGTGACTGAAATTTAACTCACACTCAAGCACATTCACGTAGCAAAGTGTTTATTCACGCACGCTCAAGCACGATACGTGCAATAGCCAATCCCACTCACGCACATTCACGAAAGGAATATTAGTACTCACGCACGAACTACTGTTAAAGACTCACGTTCATGCACGATTCACACAATTCACGACAAATTCAAGAGACTCATGACATTTTCCAATTTTCCATTACGCACATTCACGAACAAATATTACTGTGCACGCACGACAAATTTCTTTTAGTCCCATTCACGCACATTCACGAGAGTTGCTTTGGTTTTTGTTCACGACTCACGTGATTCATGCGTGAATCACGCGTGTCACGAGAATTTCGTGTCACGCGCACACCTCTATTTTCTATAGAAATAAAGTTTTGACAACATTTTTTATAGAAATAAATCTATATATATAAAATTCAATTTATGTTTGTTTATTTGTTTGTTTGTTTGTTTGTATGTTCCGAGTTGGCTCCGAAACGGTTGAACCGATATACTTGAAACTTTCAGAGATCGTAGGGGGCGTTCATGTGGTGAAAATAGGGTACCTCATTTTTTGGCACCTGGTCGCCTCCCCTTTTTCGGACTTTTTGAAAATTGGACCAAAGTTGACCGATCTGCTTGAAATTTTCATTGAAGGTTGGGGTTGGCATCTAGACAAAGATCCCCTACTTTAGATTTCGATATTTGGTGGCGGAGGGGGACTACCCCTTTGTTCGACTTTTTTTAAGTACAGTGTAAAAACTAAAATTATCTAAATTATCTGAGATTTACAGAGAACATGTGGTGAGGTTATGGAATTAATATGGTGTACCTGATGATTTCATATGTGAACGGAGGGGGGACCTCCCCCTTGCCCTACTTTTTGAAACTTGGAACAAAATTATGCGATTTGCTTGAAATTTTCATGGAAGATTGAAGGAGGTGTCTAGACAAAGAACGGCTACTTTATTTTTCGATATTTTGTTCGGGAGGGGGACCTCGCCTTTGCCCGACTTTTTTAAAGAAAACAAAATTAAAGTCCTCCGACTGAAATTTTACGGAAAAACAGGGTGCGGCAATGAATATTTGGTCGGGGAAAAATAAAAGGGCATAGGGAGACATCCGCTTCTCTTAAGTACATACAGAGAAACAATTAAACTTCACCGAGTTACTTGAAATTTACAGAGGACTGGGGAGAGGTTACGATATTAATAGTTTATGCCTGATTTTGTGATATTTGGACGGAAGAGGGGCCGCCCTTTGTCCTGCTTTTTGAAATTTGGGCTTATAATTTGCTTGACATGTTCTGGGACGTTTACAAAAGATACGCTACATCACTTTTCGATATTTGTTCGGGGAGGAAGTCCTCCTCTAAAACTGCAAAAAAAAAAAACAAAAATTCTAAAGTTTTCTTGAAATTTACAAAGGCAGTGGGAGAAGGTTATGAACGAAGATGCAACCTTCCTTGCCCCACACTTGAAGGAAAGTTTCAAGAATTTTCAGGGAAGGTTAGGGGTGCTATTCACTACGGTGTTTGTCGATATTGTATCGGGGAAAGTGACGTCCCTTTAAAACAATAGAGCAAAATTTAAACATCGCCGATATACTTGAAATTTACAGGGAACGTGGGAACGTGGGGAAGGGGAAAATTGAAATAAACTTTGTAGGTTTACTTCGATAGAATTTATAGGGACCATTGAGTAGTTGTGAAATTAATATAGGGTACGTGATAGTCCGAGTGAAGGTGGGGAGAGGGTTCCCTTTTGTCTGTGTTTTTTTTTTTCTTAAATTGAAAGTAGAGGGTTGTCCGTAAATGGGAACTCGGTACATAATTTTATGATTTTTGCACAGGCTTCTTTCTGCCAAACTTCTTTTTAATAAAGAACTTAAATTTACATGAAATTGGCAGCCAAAGTAGAGGGTGCATCATTTTAGCAAATGTTAATGTGGTAAAATTTTTTACTAATTTTGCTTTTTCCGATTTATTGGATGGGAAACAGTAATTCTTTGTATGTTATTATAATATAGTGCTTAATTTTCAGATATATTGAGGAGAAGGATACCTTTCCTTGACAAACCACACTTAAAATTCACAAGAAATATAGAAGATTGTCCAACTACTTGAATACAGGACATTATTTAAAAAAATTGGAGGAAAGGGTACACCCTCTCGCTTAAGACTAACCGTTTTACATATGCATATCCGCCGTATTTGAACCTATAAACGAAAAAGCAAGTAGTCCGATTTGTTTAAAAGAATTCAAATCGTTTCGAATTTGTTTTCAGTACGAAAACAAATTCGCAAAATATTCCTACAAACACGCTTCGGAAGGCGCAGCGAAGCGGGCCGGGTTACGCTAGTTTTCTATAAAAATAAAAATCTGACAAAATTTTCTATAGAAATAAAATTCTGTCAAAATTTTCTCTAGGAATAAAATGTTGACAAAATCTTCTACCGAAATAATATTTTGACAAAATTTTCTCTAGGAATAAAATTTTAAAAAAATTTTCGTTAGAAATAATAACAAAAATTTCTATAGAAATACAGGTTTAAAAAAATTTTTATAGAAATAAATTGATAACATTTTTTATAGAAATCAAATTTTGAAAAAATTTTCTATAGAAATAAAATTTTGACAATTTTTTTTTTTTTATAGAAATAAGGTTGCCACCGTGATGCAATGGTTAGCATGCCCGCCTTGCATACACAAGGTCGTATGTTCGATTCCTGCTACGACCGAACACCAAAAAGTTTTTCAGCGGTGGATTATCCCACCTCAGTAATGCTGGTGACATTTCTGAGGGTTTCAAAGCTTCTCTAAGTGGTTTCACTGGAATGTGGAACGCCGTTCGAACTCGGCTATAAAATGCAAGTCCCTTGTAATTGAGCTTAACATGGAATCGGGCAGAACTTAGTGATAAGAGAGAAGTTCACCACTGTGGTATCACAATGGACTGAATAGTCTGAGTGAGCCTGATACATCGGGCTGCCACATAACCTAACCTAACCTAACCTTATAGAAATAAAGTTTAGACAAAAATTTCTTAGAAATACTATAGTAATAAATTTTTGACAATTTTTTTTATAGAAATATAGTTTAGACAAAAATTTCTATAGAAATACATGTTTGACAATTTTTTTATAAAAAAAATTGATAAAATTTTTTATAGAAATAAAATTTTTACAAAATTTTCTATAGAAATAAAATTTTGACAATTTTTTTTATAGAAAAAAAAATTGGCAAAAATTTCTATAAAAATAAAGTTTTGACACAATTTTCTATAAAAAAATTCTATTAAATGAATTTTACAAAATTTTCTACCGAAATAATATTTTGACAAAATTTTCTCTAGGAATAAAATTTTGACAAAATTTTCTATAGAAATAAAATTTTTATAAAATTTTCTATAGAAATGGAATTTGTCAATAGAAATAAAGATTTGACAAAATTTTCCATAGAAATAAAATGTTGACAATTTTTTTTAAAGAAATAAAATTTTGACAAAATTTTCTATAGATATAAAATTTTGACAAATTTTTTTATAGAAATAAAATTTTGGCAAAAATTTCTATAGAATAAAAATTTTGAGAAAATTTGCAAAAGATATAAAATTTTGACAAATATTTCTGTTTTTTTGTGAAAAAAATTTTTTCTTTCTGTATAAAATGTGAGTGATATCTATGTCAGCAGTTGTCTGGCATTGCTGGCTTTGCATCGCAAGGAAGGATTTGCGTGTCCTGCTGTTGTAAGCTGGTTTCTGCGTTTTCCTAATATTTTGACTACTATTCTTTGTTATTGTTGTTATGCGATTTTTTTCTATCACATTAAACGAAGCATGGAAATATGGGTGCGTTTTTGACATTAACACTAAGCGAGAGACAGAAGTAAAAAAAACGCTACCTCTTTTCTCCCCTTGAGAAAAAAATGAAAGAAAATTCTCAGAGTTTTCTAAAGCTTTGTTTCCCTTTTGTTCACATGTTTTTTTTTTCATTTTCAGGGAGGGTAGAAATAATCATGATGACATTTTCTTTAGATTGTGGTTACCCTAGCTTAACTTTGGTTGTTGGTTGGTTTCGTAGTTGGTTTGCTGGTTCCTTAGAGTCTCTTTTATTTTCCCCAAGACAAATAAGGCTTTTGTTCTGTCTTGGTGGTATTCGGTCGTTTTGTTTCTTTGTGTGTTTTTATTCATCATGGATTTTGTTGTAGCCTCTAAGGATCTAGTCAATTTGTTTGGCAAGGACTTGTGGTTTATTTTTTTAAGGTCATTTTTTTTACCATGTCTCTTGCACTTTGTATGAAGATGAAGAGTGGGGCTAGGCGGGACTATGTTAACTTTTTCATTTTCCTATGCGACCATTTGCCTTGTCTTCTTTTCTCCTAAAGAAATTTTCATCTATGTTCTGGATATTGTAGCTGCTTCATTTTTATGCAGGTATAATTTGCCTTTTGTTACTTGTTTTCTTAGGTTTATGAATAGACCTATTTTTTGTTTGTTTGGTTTACCTTTAGAGATTTTCTTAGAAATGGAAAATTATGCTAATCTTTATTAGCCCTCTTCGGGGTTACTTTATACTCTGTAGACTTTTCAAAAGATGAATGTCTAAGCCAAAAAGAAAGCGAGAATAGCCTTTGCTATGGATCAGAGATATTTGGCTTTGCTGAAATAATTTAAAAAAATTGGCAAATAGGCGAATATCGAAACATTGAGATAAAATTGAAAAATAATTTTACAAAAATGCTAAATGAGTGATTATCGAAACATTAAAGGCAAATTTTTAATAGTCGAAAGACGACGTTTTTAAATATTAAAAAATTCGAAAAATCTAATTTTTCCGTTTTTATAATCGTTCAAATCGAATTATGAACTTTTTTAAAGTTTTTTGAAAATTGACTCTAACCAACTTCGAAGTCGAACATGGAGACATCAAAGGCGAGTTTTTTTTGCTACTTAACTTTAGTGTTAACAAGTATGACAAGATTTTCTATAGAAACAACATTCTGACAGGTTGCTGTCACAGTTGGAAGAATTCTACCAAAAAATTTAGATTTTTTATAGTTTAATAGATGTTTGGCAAAACATTCCTCTCCACAAATTTACTATAGAAATAAAATTTTGACAAAATTTTCTTTAGGAATAAAATGTTGACAAAATTTTCTTTAGAAATGAAATTTTGACAAAATTTTCTATAAAAATGAAATTTTTGACAAAATTTTCTATAAAAATAAAATTTTGACACAACTTTCAATAGAAATAAAAATTTTAACAAAATTTTCTATCGAAATAAAATTTTGTGAAAATATTCTATAGAAATAAAATTTTGACAAAATTTTCTATAGAAAGAAAAATTTTGACAAAATTTTCAATAGAAAAAAAAATTTTAACAAAAATTTCTATCGAAATAAAATTTTGGCAAAATTTTCACCAGGAATAAATGTAGAAATAAAATTTTGACAAAATATTCTATAGAAATAAAATTTTGACATATTTTTTATAGAAATAAAATGTTGACTACATTTACTATAGAAATAAAATTTTGACAAAATTTTCTATTAAAATAAAATTTTGTCAAAATATTCTAAAGAAACAAAATTTTGACAAAATTTTCTATAGAAATAAACATTTTCACAAAGTTTTTGATAGAAATTAATATTTAAAAAAAATCTAATTATACAATTATTTTTCGAGCTTTATGGACAGATATAGATTAAGGAACATGGTTAATAGAGCCATTGAAAAGAAAACGCCAGATACCAATCTATACACGCCTGGACTGTACATGTTTCGGTTTGGTATCTGGCGTTTTCTTTTCAATGGCTCTATTAACCATGTTCCTTAATCTATATCTGTCCATAAAGCTCGAAAAATAATTGTATAATTAGATATAATGCATTTGGACGTCAATTGCCTGTTTCGTTATCAGGCTAACATGAAATATAATTTAAAAAAAATTCTATCGAAATAAAATTTTGGCATCATTTTCTCCAGGAATAAATTGCTGAAATGTAGAAATACAATTTTGACAAAATATTCTATAAAAATAAAATGTTGAATAAATTTTCTATAAAAAAAAATTTGGCACAATTTTTTATAGAAACAAAAATTTTGACATATTTTTTTATAGAAATAAAATTTTGGAAAAAATTTCTATAGAAATACAATTTGGCAAAAATTTTCTAGAGAACTAAAATTTGGACAAATTTTTTCAGAAATAAAATTTTGGCAAAAATTTCTATAGAAATAAAATTTTGACAAAATTTTCTACCGAAATAATATTTTGGCAAATTTTCTCTATGAATAAAATTTTAATAAATTTTTCTTTAGAAATAAAATCTTGATAACAATTTTGTAAAGAAATAAAATTTTGATAAAATTTTCTATAAAAATAAAATTCTGTCAAAATTTTCTCTAGGAATAAAATTTTGGTAAAAATTTGTATGGAAATACATCTTTGACAAAAATTTTGTAATGAAATAAAATTTTGATAAAATTTTCGATAAAAAATGTTCATAAATTGTTTTAAAGAAATAAAATCTTTACACAATTTTCTATAGAAATAAAAATTTTTGACAAAATTTTCGATAGAAATAAAATCTTTACACAATTTTCTATAGAAATAAAATTTTGGCAAAAATTTCTATAGAAATAAAATCCTTACACAATTTTCTATATGCCAAAAATAAAATTTTGGCAAAAAAAAAATTACAAAAATTTTCTGTAGAAATAAAATTTTGACAAAATTTTCATAGAAATGAAGATTTGAAAAAATTATCATAGAAAGAGCATTTTGACAATTTTTTTAAAGAAATAAAATTTTGACAAAATTTTCTATAGAAATAAAATTTTGACAAAATTTTCTACCGAAATAATATTTGGCAAATTTTCTCTAGCGATAAAATTTTAACAAAATTTTCTTCAGAAATAAAATTTTGCCAAAAATTTTGATAAAATTCTCTCAAAATTTTCTCTAGGAATAAAATTTTGGCAAACATTTTTATAGAAATACAATTTAAAAAATTTTTTTATAGAAATACAATTTAGAAATGCAAGTAAAGTGTTGACAAAAATTTCTATAGAAATAAAATGTTTACAACAATTTTCTTAAGAGATACAACTTTGACAAAATTTTCCACAGAAATAAAATTTGGACAAAATTTTCTATAAAAAAATTTGTCAAAAATTTCTATGGAAATATAATTTTGACAAAAATTTCTCTAGAAATGGAATTTTGTCAAAATTTTCTATAGAAATGAAATTTTGACAAAATTTTCTATAGAAATACAATTTTGAAAAAAAATTGCTATAGAGACAAAATTATGACAAAAAAAAAATTGTACAAATAAAGTGATGACAAAAATTTCTATAGAATTGATATTTTGACTGAATTTTCTATAGAAATAAAATGTTGACAAAATTTTCTTTAGAAATAAAATTTTGATAACATTCTCTAGAAAATAAAATTCTCTCAAAATTTTCTCTAGGAATAAAATTTTGGTAAAAATTTCTATAGAAATACAATTTTGACAAATTTTTTTATAGAAATACATTTTAGAAATGCAAGTAAAGTGTTGACAAAAATTTCTATAGAAATAAAATGTTTACAACAATTTTCTTAAGAGATACAACTTTGACAAAATTTTCCACAGAAATAAAATTTTGACAAAATTTTCTATAAAAAAAATTTATCAAAAATTTCTATGGAAATACAATTTTGACAAAAATTTCTCTAGAAATGAAATTTTTTCAAAATTTTCTATAGAAATGAAATTTTGACAAAATTTTCTAAAGAAATACAATTTTGAAAAAAATTTGCTATAGAGACAAAATTATGACAAAAAAAATTTGTACAAATAAAGTGATGACAAAAATTTCTATAGAAATGAAATTTTGACTGAATTTTCTATAGAAATAAAATGTTGACAAAATTTTCTTTAGAAATAAAATTTTGACAACATTTTCTATAGAAATAAAATTTTGCCTAAATTTTCTATAGAAATAAAATATTGACAAAATATTCTATCAAAATAAAATTTTGCCAAAATTTTCTATAAAAATAAAATTATGACAAAATTTTCTTTGGGAATGTTAGGTTAGGTTAGGTTAGGTTAGGTTAGGTCAGGTTAGGTTAGGTTAGGTTAGGTTAGGTTAGGTGGCAGCCCGATGTATCAGGCTCACTTAGACTATTCAGTCCATTGTGATACCACATTGGTGAACTTCTCTCTTATCACTGAGTGCTGCCCGATTATTATTATTATTATTATTATCTTTATTTGTAATTTGAAGCCTTAAAGGCCAATTGAGGTAAATTACAATTAATCTACTAAAGAATAACTCCTCGAAACAAAGTTTTACTTATAATCTAAGATGGTTAAAGGTATGGAATTAAAGTTATCACAAATATAAACTTCTTAAGTCTAAAGAAAAAAAAAATACAAAATTTTATAATTTTCAATAAAAAAACTACTCTTGCAATTATTATTAATATATTTTTTTTATTGTTATTATTATTTTTATTTTTGTATTTTTTTATATCTTTTTTTTTTATTTATTTTTAATCGTTTTCTTTTAAATCAATATTACTATTGCGAATAAATATATATATTTAAAGTTTTTATTGTCGTCTTCAGTGACACCTACTCTTAAGTACAATATGGTTTTATTTTTGGTATTTTTTTATTATTATTATTTTTTATTTTTTTTTTATTTTATTTTTTTTTTTAATTATTATTATTATTTTTTTTTTATTTATTTATTTATTTATTTTTTTTATCCTATTAAAAAATAGCATTATGATAATCAGATTATAGTGACTAGGATTTTATATATATAAATATTGTATATGTTAGTCCAAATCTTGACAGTATTGCAGAAGATGCTTGCGGTATGTGGCATTTGTACTATTAAATACCCTTAAAGTGCTGGGAAGGGCATTGAACAGTCTAGCCGTTCGTACTGTGAATGAATGTCCCAAATAAGGTCCCACTCGAGGTATAACAAGTTGATTGGCTCGTACAGAGTGACAGAATGTAAACATATTGTAAAGGAAAGACGGGTTGCGACTACGGAAAAATTTATAGAATGTCAAGAGTAAGCGAAAGTTCACAAAGTTCGAAAATGATGAACCAATAAAGCGACGGACAAATGGTGAAATATGGTCATACAATCTGCATGAATATATAAAGCGGACTGCTTGATTAAACGCGGAGTTTACTCTCCTCATGATGATGTCGGATGTGCCAGAATAGACCTCTAAACAATAGATAATGTTTGGCATAATAAGAGCATGGACCAGTCTTTCCCTTACAAATCGAGGTAGCACATGTTAAGCTCAATGACAAGGGACCTACATTTTATAGCCGAGTCCGAACGGCGTTCCACATTGTAGTGAAACCACTTAGAGAAGTTTTGAAACACTCAGAAATGTCACCAGCATTACTGAGGTGGTATAATCCACCTCTGAAAAACTTTTTGGTGTTAGGTCGAAGCAGGAATCGATCCCACGACCTTGTGTATGCAAGGCGGGCATGCTAACCATTGCACCACGGTGGCTCCCTCTTTGGGAATAAAAAGTTCACAAAATTTTCTATAGAAATAAAATTTTAAAAAAATTTTCGCTAGGAGTAAAATATTGACAATATTTTCTATAGGAAGAAAAAAAATTTAAAACTGCCAAATAATATTTTGTGAGTTTGCAGGTTTGTGGATCCAGTGGCAATATATTGATAATATTAGTATGAGTCCATATTATGGTGGAGTGTATAAAAAGTAGAAGAGTAACTTTTCAAGTTTTGGAGAATGTCGAAAAATCTACTTTTTTTATTTTCAATATTGTCGACATCTGATTTTTGATTTTAGGAAACAGACTCGTCGTATTTGGAAGGTGCTCAAATTGAACTAAATAAAGCGATGTTAAATTAAAAAAAATGGTATATCTCTTTTATGAAAAATCTATAGTGAATTTTTTTAAAATTTTTCGAAAGTCTGAAATCAACAAATAGAACTGTAGAAAGTGATGTATCTCTGTCAAAAATTAATATAAAATTATATATCAATTTTATAATTGTTGCCAAAGTTCAAAAAAGATTTTTTTTTTAATTTTAAAATATTGAAAAATTGTCTTAAAATTGAATTATCGACTTTCGATATGGGTCAAAGCAATTAGTCGTTTTTTCGAGTGTCAAAATTGGACCAATCAACTTTCATCAGAAAGTAATAAAACGATATTGAATAAGATAGATAATTAGATGCACGCATTGTATCTCAAAATTTCGCCCAACGCTGGACTCTCCGACATAGGAAGTCAATTGTTTTACATTTTTGAAAAGTTGAAAATTTGCATTTTACAAATTAGGAAAAAGTCAAACAGTCAACCTGACAGGTCAAAGTGGAAGTGTAGAAATAGCTTTTTTCAAATGTATAAAAAATCGAAAAGTGGGACAATATTAAGAAATAGACTTATATCATATTCAGCACTTAAAAAACTGCAAATTAAAATAATATCAAATTAAAATAATAGGTGGATTAAGACAGAAAGGAACATGGTCAGGCGGACAGACGGATGTTTTTAGGTTACAAAAGGAATTTTATTTAATTGGGCAACCAATATGACAATCCTATACAAACTGAATGCCATAGTTGAAATGTCTTCCATCTGATGTGATGCCTGGTATAAAAGTATAATAAAATTTATATAATTCTATTATTTTATACCACCAAATAAAATCGTTTTTGTGTTGTATGCTTTAAATAAATTCTCATATATTTTTATTTTTACAAAATTTTATGAAATTTTCATCTTTTGCCTATGTCCTTTGGAAAATCTAAATGTCAATATTATTTACATACGCACACATTATGTTAATTGAACGGAAATATGCAAACAAGGTCCTTCCTCGATGTTGGCCAGGATATTTGGTTCTAGTAGATGAGATGGTGGTAGTGGCCAATAATGTTGTTGACTTTCTAAAGTATTAATTTCATATGAAATTTTAATTTCTTTTTGCAAAAAAAAAGTAGCACAAAATATAGGCTAATAAATTTTCATGATACTTGGTGACATTAATGTATGGTCTATTTATATGGTAATTAATGAAAACGATATTAAAAAAAATGAATATTAATGCGTAATGAGTTTTTAGACCGAAATTTTTTCGGTATTACATCTCATGTAATTAATATTGAAATTTTTGTGATATTAAAAAAATTTATAATTTAAATTTTGCTATGGTTTTTATTTTATTTTTTTGGGAGAAAATGGAATCTTCGTAATATTATTTAAATAATTTATTAAGAGATGATACTGAAAGAATTAATATTTATATTACCATTCAAATTGTTGTAAATTAATAATAATAAAAAAAAAAAAATATTTGTTGTTTGCTGCAAAGATTTATTTCCCTTAGCGTTATTTATTTCATTAATTTTAAAATTAAAAGAATCAAACAGCCGAAAATTCCTTGTGGCAAAATAAATTAACTATTTTGAAGTCTTAAGGCTACAAAAATCCTCTTGTTGTGTAAAGGTATGAATCATAATGCCACAAGCGGCAAATGGTATAGTGGTTTCTTGGTTTGGAAATACCTCTATCAGAAGGTCTATGTGGGAATTTATCGATTTTAAAATATAATATAATAGCTCGTTAAATTAACGGCCTTAGTTTCCTACAACTCTCGTTTTTTATACTGTTATCGAGTATGGTGACGTATACGTCATATTAATTATTTTCACTTTGTGAGAACAAGGTGCCGTATGATTTATTTTAATTTATGTTATTTGTAGTAAAACTAAAATCAAATATAAATAAGATCTTTGTCTAATGCAAAAATATCGCAAAATAAATACTCGTGTAGTAAATTTATTTTAACCGTTACTAACCTACGGGAAATTGGTGCATATTGCCATTATCAGACCTATAGCAGAACTGATACGTATGTTCTAATTTGTCGAATTTTTAAAAGTTCATATAATTTATTGATTTCTATACTCTCTTGGATATTAAAAATCGGTCAACACATTTATTGAAATACAATTGTTGGAATAATTTATTTTCCAAGTTATGCTAAAAGTTTCTTTTCTGGTACGATTCGGATGCTCAAAATGTAACAGGTTCCTAAGAGTTTGTCCCAGACTGTTACATTAGGACTTGTCTATGGATTACTATTTTGCCCGTGGATGTTTTCTTTGGACTGAGTCCAACTCGTGTCGTAAAGTGTAAACTTATCCTGTCAATGAAAACCCATGTTAAAGTGACCGGTTCCTTCTATACGTTTTAAACAGAACTGGATCGGGTCCATATACACCACATGTGTGTGTGTGTGTTTCCTTTGTTTAATCCATTTTCCGTGTGGTATAGACATTTTACCTGATTGGACTTGTATTTTTCATTTGACTTGAGAATCGGGAGAGTTCTCGACTTTACTATGCTCTTGATCTTAGTTGGATTTTTACCGGAAATTTTAGTTGGGAGGTATCGATCTACTGACAATGATGCTCTCTAAACTATACTGCTATCTGGAGGTCTCTATGGGAATTCATCGAATATAAAATACAAGCTTATAATGACTCAGGGCGTGAATGGCATTAATTTATCCCAACTCTCGGTTTAAGATAATATGATCAAGGTGGCGTATAAGCTATATTATTAATTGTTGATTAGTGCTACCAAGGTGCCGTATGATTGATTTTAATTTTTATTGGCTCAAAACCAAATATTTATGCTTGAAATTCCATGAATGTTAATACTAGATTAGTGCGATAATTTATCGTCTAAAGCAAAAGGCCCAGCCACGGTTGGGACCACGGTTGCCACAGTTGGTAGTATTCAACAAAAATGGTAGAATTCTTGATGGTTTGGTAGATTTAGCAAAATTTTCTATAGAAATAAAATTATGACAAAAATTTATATTAAAATAAAATTTTGTAAAAATTTTCTATAGAAATAAAATTTTGACCAACATTTCTATAGAAATACAATTTTGAAAACAATTTTTTTATAGAAATACAATTTTGACAAAATGTTGTATAGAAATAAAATTTTGACAAAACTTTCTATAGAAATAAAGTTTTGACAAAAACTTCCATTGAAATAAAATTTGGATGAAATTTTCTGTAGAAATAAATATTTGACCAAAATTTCGATAGAATTAAAATTTTGACAAAATTTTCTGTATTTTCTATAGAATTTTCTATAGAAATAAAAATTTGATAAAATTTTCTATAGAAGTAAACATTTGATAAAATTTTCTATAGAAATAAAATTTTGACAAAATTTTCTATAGAAATAAAAATTTGATAAAATTTTGACAAAATTTTCTATAGAATTAAAAATTTGATAAAATTTTCTATAGAAATAAAATTTTGACAAAATTTTCTATAGAAATAAAATTTTGACAAAATTTTCTATAGAAATAAAAAGTTGACAAAATTTTCTATGGAAATAAAATTTTGACAAAAATATCTGTAGAAATAAAATTTGGACAAATCTTCTGTAGAAATAAATTTCTGACCAAAATATCTTTAGAAATAAAATTTTGACAAAATTTTCTACAGAAATAAAATTTTGATAAAATTTTCTATAGAAATAAAATTTTGACAAAATTTTCTGTATAAATAAATTTTTTAACAAAATTTTCTATAGAAATAAAATTTTGACAAAATTTTCTATAGGAATAAAATTTTGACAAAATTTTCTATAGAAATAAAATTTTGATAAAATTTTCTATAGAAATAAAATTTTGACAAAATTTTCTATAGAAATAAAATTTTGACAAAATTTTCTACAGAAATAAAATTTTGATAAAATTTTCTATAAAACTAAAATTTTGATAAAACTTTCTATATAAATAAAGTTTTGACAAAATTTTCTATGGAAATAAAATTTTGACAAAATTTTCTATAGTAATAAAATGTTGACAAAATTTTCTATGGAAATAAAATTTTGATAAAATTTTCTATAGAAATAAAGTTTTGACAAAATTTTCTATAGAAATAAAATTTTGACAACATTTTCTATAGAAACAAAATGTTGACAAAATTTTCTATGGAAATAAAATTTTGACAAAAATATCTGTAGAAATAAAATTTGCACAAATCTTCTGTAGAAATAAATTTCTGACCAAAATATCTATAGAAATAAAATTTTGAAAAAACAAAAATAAATAAAATTTTGATAAAAAATTCCAAAGAAATAAAATGTTGACAAATTTTTCTGTAGAAAAACATTTTTGAGCAAAATTTTCAATAGAAATAAAATTTTGGCAAAATTGCCTATAGAAATAAAATTTTGATAAAACTTTCTATAGAAATAAAATTTTGACAAAATTTTCTATAGAAATAAAATTTTGACAAATTTTTCTATGTAAATAAAATGTTGACGAAATTTTCTATGGAAATAAAATTTTGACAAAAATATCTGTAGAAATAAAATTTTGACAAAAATATCTGTAGAAATAAAAATTGGACAAATTTTCTGTAGAAATAAATTTTTGACCAAAATATCTATAGAAATAAAATTTTGACAAAATTTTCTATAAAAATAAAATTTTGACAAAATAGATACAATTTTGATTAAAAATCCATAGAAATAAAATGTTGATAAAATTTTCTGTAGAAATAAATTTGTGACCAAAATTTTCTATAGAAATAAAATTTTGACAAAATTTTCAATAGAAACAAAATTTTGACAAATTTTTCTATAGAAATAAAATTTTAACAAAATTTTTTATAGAAATAAAATCTTGACAAAAAATTGTGTAGAAATAAAATTTTGATTAAATTTTCTGTAGAAGTAAAATTTGGCATACATTTTTTTTAATTCAATATTTTAATTTTCGTGTTAGGTCATAGTATCAAAGTCCTATGGTGAATAAGGTCTTCCTTTTTGTACAAGTGTTAACTTTCCCTTTTTGACTCAAGCTACAATCGTTAAAATATTTAAAATTCTACACATTTACAATCCAAGGGATATTTATAGAGATTTTTTTAATTTTTGGTAGATTTTTGTAAAATTTTCTTCAATTATTGGTAGATTATTTTTGGCACGCGTGGAAACCGTGGATGGGACTCGTATTTTTGTTTTTAGTAGAAGCTGGAGTGATTGTGTCTTTACGTTACTCTTTATCTTTGTGGGATTTTGCCACGATATTTTAGTTGGGAGGTTGTGTTCACCACAAGCGGCAAGTGATACAGTGTTTTCGATTTCTATCACGAGATCTCTATGGGAATGGCTCAGTGAATTAATGCCCTTACTTAACCCCAATTCTCGGTTTAAGATAAGTTTGTAAAAAGTTATCGAACAAGGTGGCTTACACGTCATATTAATGATTTTTGGTTTTGCGACCAAGGTATCGTATGATTGATTTTAATTTCTATTGTCTTTAGCAGATCACAAATCAAATATTTATGCTACAAATTCCATGGATATGAGATTTAAAATGCAAGCTTAAAATAGTCAGGTGAATTATTGACCTCAGTTTCCCCCAACTCTCTGTATAAAATTATTTTTTAAACAGTTATCGATCACGAAGGTGTATACGTTATATTAATTATTTGTGGTTTATGTTACCAAGGTGCCGTATGATTGATTTTAATTTATATTATCTTTAAATGATTCTATTAATATGTATACCAGAACAGTGCGATAATGAATTGCTTAGTTTTTACTTTCCCTATTTACAGCTTCTATTGCAAAAAGCGAGTAAGCCTATTCTTAGAAAATTTCATTTTAATTAAAATAGTATGTCCAACAGAATATAAATTAATTTATAATTTAATCTCTTCTCCAGTGTAGAATTTTAATTATCTTAGGGTATTAGCAGACTAGCTTTGCGCATAGCAAAATGAACAACTTTTATAAACTCATTTCATAATTTTTAAGCATATTTGTCTATTTGCTTATCACTTCAATTAGTTTGCTAGTTGACAGCTAGAAAAACTAGTTAATTAAACTTTACAAAATCTTTCAAGGATATTGTTTGAAGATTAGAAAAGACAAACGAAATTCAAGGGAAATAGAATTACTTTAATTTGTAGGGAGGAGATGATATGGACATTAGGTTAGTTCGTAAAGCTACCAGGAACACCATAGAGAAAACATTATATTATAATACCGCGACGAAAATCCGGCCTTTGGACAAAATCCGCGGATCGACTCAATTTTTTGCTTTTTTATGGGAATGAAAATGCTGAATAGCCAGATCGTGCGTTACCGATCGGTCCAAGCGGTAATCAGAAGGAGCAATATCTGAACTATACAGCGGATAGGGCAAGACTTCCCAACTGAGTGTTTCCAAATAAGTTACAATTAGGGATGCAGCACCTCATAGTCCCACCATACCATGAGGTGCTAAGAGCAAGGTTGCGCATACGTTATATTATTTATTTTTAGTTTGTAAGACCAAGGTGCCGTATGATTTATTTTAATTTATATTATAAATAGAAATAAAATTTTGACATAATTTTCTATAGAAATAAAAAGTTTTGACAAAATTTTCAATAGAAATAAAAATTTGACAAAATTTTCTATAAAAATTAAATTTTGACAAAATTGTCTATAGAAATAAGATTTTGACAAAAATTTCTATTGAAATTAAATTTTGACAAAATTGTCTATAGAAATAAGATTTTGACAAAATTTTCTATTGAAATTAAATTTTTACAAATTTTTCTATAGAAATAAAATTTTGAAAAAAATTTCTATAGAAATAAACTTTTTAATAAAATTTTCTATAGAAATAAAATTTTGACAAAATTTTCTATAGAAATAAAATTTCAACAAAATTTTCTATAGAAATAAAATTTAAAAAAATTTTCTATAGAAATAAAATTTAAAAAAATTATCTATAGGTTAGGTTAGGTGGCAGCCCGATGTATCAGGCTCACTTAGACTATTCAGTCCATTGTGAACTTCTCTCTTATCGCTGAGTGCTGCCCTATACCATGTTAAGCTCAATGACAAGGTGCATCCTTTTTATAGTCGAGTCCGAACGGCGTTCCACATTGCAGTGAAACCACTTAGAGATGCTTTGAAACCCTCAGAAATGTCACCAGCATTACTGAGGTGGGATAATCTATAGAAATAAAATTTAAGCAAAATTTTTTATAGAACTTAAATTTTATTTTTATAAAATTTTCTATAGAAATAAAATTTTGACAAAATTTCTATTGAAATAAAATTTTGGCAAACTTTTTTATAGAAATAAAATTTTGACAAAATTTACTATAGAAATAGGATTTTCACAAAGTTTTTAATAGAAATAAAATTTTGACAAAATTTTCTATAAAAATAAAATTTTCACAAAATTTTCCAAAAAAAATTAAGCAACATTTTCTATAGAAATAAAATTTTAACAAAATTTTCAATAGAAATAAAATTTTGACAAAATTTTCTATAGAAATAAAATTTTGACAAAATTTTCTATAGAAATAAAATTTTGACAAAATTTTCTATAGAAATTAAAAGTTTTGACAAAATTTTTTATAGTAATAAAATTTTGACAAAACTTTCTATAGAAATGAAATCTTGAAAAAATTTCTATAGGAATAAAATTTGCTTTAGAAATAAAATTTTGACAACATTTTCTATAGAAATAAAATTTTGACAAAATTGTCTATAGAAATAAAATTTTGACAAAATTTAAACAGAAATAAAATTTTTAGAAAATTTTCTATAGAAATAAAATTTTGACAAAATTTTCTATAGAATTAAAAACATTTGACAAAATTTGTTGTAGAAATACAATTTTGGCAAAATTTTCTATAGAAATAAAATGTTGATAAAATTATCCATAGAAATAAAATATTGAATAAAATTTTTACAAGATTTTCTATAGAAATAAAATTTTGAAAAAAATTTCTATAGAAATAAAATGTTGATAAAATTTTCCATAGAAATAAAATTTTGACAAGATTTAAACAGAAATAAAATTTTGAGAAAATTTTCCTATCGAAATAAAATTTTCACAAAATTTTTTATAGAAATAAAAAAATTTGGCAAAATTTGTTGTAGAAATAAAATTTTGACAAAATTTTCTATAGAAGTAAAATTTTGATAAAATTTTCCATAGAAATAAAATTTTGAAAAAATTTCTATAGAAATAAAATGTTGATAAAATTTTCCATAGAAATAAAATTTTGAAAAAATTTTCTATAGAAATAACATTTTGACAAAATTTTCTATAGAAGTAAAATGTTGACAAAATTTTCTATAGAAATAAAATGTTGATAAAATTATCCATAGAAATAAAATTTTGAATAAAATTTTGACAAAATTTTCTATAGAAATAAAATTTTGACAACATTTTCTATAGAAATAAAATTTTGAAAAAAATTTTCTATAGAAGTAAAATGTTGACAACATTTTCTATAGAAATAAAATTTTGACGAAATTTAAACAGAAATAAAATTTTGAGAAAATTTTTCTATCGAAATAAAATTTTCAAAAAATTTTCTATAGAAATAAAATGTTGATAAAATTTTCCATAGAAATAACATTTTGACAAAATTTTCCAAAGAAATAAAATTTTGACAAATTTTTTATAGAAATAAAATGTTGATAAAATTTTCTATAGAAATAAATGTTTACAAAAATTTTTTATAGAAATAAAATTTTGACAAAATTTTCTATAGAAATTAAATTTTGACAAAATTTTCAATAGAAATAAAATTTTGATAAAATTTTCAATAGGAATAACATTTTGACAAAATTTTCAATAGAAATAAAATTTTGACAAAATTTTTTATAAAAATTAAATTTTGACAAAATTTTCTATAGAAATAAGATTTTGACAAAATTTCCTATTGAAATGAAATTTTTACATTTTCTATAGAATTAAAATTTTTACAAAATTTTCTGCAGAAATAAAATTTTTACAACATTTTCTACAGAAATAAAATTTTGACAAATTTTGCAATAGCAATAAAATTTTGATAAAATTTTCAATAGAAATAAAATTTTGACAAAATTTTTTATAAAAATTAAATTTTGACAAAATTTTTTATAAAAATTAAATTTTCTATAGAAATAAGAATTTGAAAGAATTTCCTATTGAAATGAAATTTTTACGACATTTTCTATAGAATTAAAATTTTTACAAAATTTTCTATAAAAATAAAATTTTTACAACATTTTCTACAGAAATAAAATTTTGTCAACATTTTCTATAGAAATAAAATTTTGACAAAACTGTAATAAAATTTTGACAAAATTTGCTCTAGAAATAAAATTATGAGAAAATTAGCGATAGAAATAAAATTTTGACAAAATTTTCTATAGAACTAAAATTTTGAGAAAATTTTTTTATAAAAATAAAATTTTGACAACATTTTCTATGGAAATAAGATTTTGACAAAATTTTCTATAGAAATAAAATTTTTACACCATTTGCTACCACTACACCATTATTTATATAGAAATAAAAAAATTTTACAAAATTTTCAATAGAAATAAAATTTTGACAAAATTTTCTACATAAATAAAATTTAAGCAAAATTTTCTATAGAAATAAAATTTAAGCAAAATTTTCTATAGAAATAAAATTTTGAGAAAATTTTCTATAGAAATAAAATTTGACAGAATTTTCTAAAGAAATAAAATTTTGACAAAATTTTCTATAGAATATTTGTTGTTTGATAGTTTTTTTTCCAAGTTTTGGTAGATTATTTTTGGCCCGAGTCGCAACCATATTTTTGATACCAAGGTGCCGTATGATTTATTTTAATTTCTATTGCCTGTTGTGTATAAGATGAGAACTTTTAATAGTAATTCCATGTATCTTTAGAATTACTGAATTATTAAGATTTTAAATGTGTTACTTAAATCTCTCATCCAGTCAAAATATTTTGCCATAATTCTTAGTGTATACGCTATTGGTAACTTTATGGAAATTTTCAAAAACTTAAAATCACCCCTTCGATTGCTATCCCGTAGATTTTCCTTCATTGGTAAATCCCAAAAGCTAAATATTCAAATACCACTTTAATCAATTTCCCGTTTTGTTACGATGAATGTCTAATGACTGGTTTATGTTGGCATTTGCATAAACCCAATCTGAGGAGGAGAATTTCACTATAAGGAAGTTAAGGTCATACGGTGGGAAGAGCCCTGTTTGTGTTTTTCCATAGTAATGGATGCCAAATTCCTACAGTGTGTTTTTTGCTCTCTCTCTCCGCAAAATCCATAATAGTAACCGCCAATTACTTCGCAGATGAAAACAAAATATCACCGAGGCAAAAAATCTCCCAATACACATCTGCTACGAAAGGTTATCCAATTAAATTGGCAAAAAATAGAAATGTTTATTTCTTCAGTCAAATGAAAGTACTGGGAGACCTAAAGGTGAAATGAAATTCCAAGGCATATCAATTGAGACTAATGACGCTATTGCCTATGGCATAGGAAAAAGTCCCTGTCACCTCAGATGGGGAAGGTGAAAACCATAGCAACGAAAGCAGCAGCAGGTGGTATAGTGGCTTTGATATTTTCCCAAATACCTTAAATACCTTATGGGAATCCATCTAATTTTGAAATATAAGCTTATAATAGCCTAGTGATTCATGGTTCTTGAATGTTTGTTGCCCTTAATTTTCCCCTCCAAAACAGCTTTGTATTTAAGCGAATTTTTGTTTTATATTCATCATCCAATAAGGTGGCGTATACGTTATATTATATATTTTTCTTTTGTGAGACCAAGGTGGCGTATGATTTATTTTAATTTTTGTTTTCTTTAGCACGAAACGAAAAAGCAAATCCGTGTCAATTTCATGAATATGTAAAATGAATATTTTGTTTGTTTTTTTCTCCTCAACCATATTTTAAATTAATGATGTGAAACTGAACTTATGTTTATAATGATCCACGAGAAGATATTATTGTTGATTAATGGTAGTAGGGCAAGTTTGCTAATCAAAATGTATGTAGAAAATCCTATGTCGTCTATGTCGGTGTAATGCAATGGAAGTCATCATATTTCATGGGATTTTACTTTTCACTGGAGTAATGTTAGCCGATTTAAGGATTTTTCTTAATCAAACTGAAAGCTATTATATATGAATGAAGCATATTGAAGAAAATTTCCATCTATGAATTGAAATGTAATTAAATTTCTGTATTATGTTGTGATATATTATATTCAAATGGAAAATGTTTGGGTTAAGTTAGGCAGGTATTTACTGACATTGATGTTCTATATCTTATGGCATAACACCACGATATCTTCACCGATTTTAAAAACCAAACTTATAATAGCTAAGGGAATTAATGGCCTTAGATTTCTTTAACTCTCAATTTATGATAATTTTTGTATTCAGTAATCGAACAAGGTGGCGTATTAGTGATATTATTTATTGTTCTATTTTGAGACCAAGGTGCCGTATGATTTATTTTAATTTCATTTATTTTGAGCAGAACGAAAATAAAATATTTATGTTTCCAATTCCATGAATATGAACTCGAAAATAGTGCTATGAGTTTTTAGCCTTATCATCTAAGACCAAAATATTGCCGTATCGTGTAGTAAATGTATTAAAAGCGAAACTCACGCCAAGTTTAACCACATTGGACGTATAATTTTCTCTTGAGTAGGAGTGATAACGGCCTTAAAATGCTCTTTTGCTTGCTTTACGATGCTCTCGATTTTACCATGACATTTTATTTGGGAGGCTTTTGGTTGCATGACACCACAATATTTTCATCGCTTTTAAAATTCAAGCAATTCATAGGTAGTTCATTGCATGGGTTACCTTTGTCAACCAAAGGCAGACTCGGATAGGCGACTGACTGAGACCTTGGACTATGTAAATAATGGCCTTATTTGCCCTTAACTCTCGGCTTATGCCAAATTGTGTATTCAGTAATCGAACAAGGTGGTGTATACATGATATTATTTTTTGATGTATTGTGAGACCAAGGTGCCGTATGATTGATTTTAATTTCAGATAATAGCAAAACGAAAATCGAACAGTTATGTTTCAAATTTCACGAATATGAATACTAAAGTAGTGCAATAATTTCTTAGCCTTATCTTAGCCCAACACAATTATCGGGCTAGCTGATAATTTACACCTTCTATTGGCCAACAGAACTCAAACGCTGAAGATGGTAATGTCGTAGGCCGCCGTAAGGGCCGATGGTCGCTTTACGGTTGTGTTCATCAAATTAAATGTCAAATATTTTCGGGAAAATTTGTTAAGGACAGTATTTCGTCCGCTGACAATAAACATTCCAACAGGACTCAGCTCCATCACACTAAGCACGCGTAAAGCAAGAATGCCTTAAATAGGAAGTCCCTTGCCTCGTTTTCACCGCCAAATGGCCATGAAAATCTCCAGATCTCAATTACGGTTGGCACCCGGGTCAAAAAATTTTAATTTTACTTAAAAAACAACCATATACAAAAGTCCTATTTTTAGGTTTTTTTTTTAATAAAATTTTTGTGGTTATTATGCGAAACAAATGTTTCCTCAAAAGTACTGATAAAATGACCTTATAGAACATATATTCAAAATTTAATTTTTATAGAAAAATTTGTAAAAATGTTATTTCTATAGAAAAATTCCTTTCCTATAGGAGGTTTTATCAAAATTTTATTTCTATAGAAATTTTGTCACAATTTTATTCATAGAAAAAATTTTGTCAAAACTTTAGTCATAGAGAAAAATTTTGCAAACTATTTTTTCTACACAAATTTTTGTCAAAATTTTATTTCTAGAGAAAATTTAGTCAATTTCTTTATTCATAGAGAAAATTTTGGCAAAACTTTATTTCTTTGGAAATTTTTATCAAAATCTTGCTCCTAGAGAAAACTTTGCCAAAATTCTTGTTCCTATAGAAAATTTTGTCAAAATTTTATTTGTAGAGAAAATTTCGTCAAATTGGTGTTCTTTGACATAATTTTGTCAAAAATTTATTCCTAGCGGATATTTTGTCAAAATTTCATTTCTATGGAAGGTTAGGTTAGGTTAGGTTAGGTTAGGTTAGGTTAGGTTAGGTTATGTGGCAGCCCGATGTATCAGGCTCACTTAGACTATTCAGTCCATTGTGATACCACAGTGGTGAACTTCTCTCTTATCACTGAGTGCTGCCCGATTCCATGTTAAGCTCAATGACAAGGGACCTCCTTTTTATAGCCGAGTCCGAACGGCGTTCCACATTCCAGTGAAACCACTTAGAGAAGCTTTGAAACCGTCAGAAATGTCACCAGCATTACTGAGGTGGGATAATCCACCGCCGAAAAACTTGTTGGTGTTCGGTCGTAGCAGGAATCGAACCCACGACCTTGTGCATGCTAACCATTGCACCACGGTGGTTCCCTTTTCTAGGGAAAGTTTTGTCAAAATTTTACTTCTAGAGAAAATTTTGTTAAAATCTTGTTCCCAGAGAAAATTTTGTCAAAATTTTATTCTTAGAGAAAACTGTGTCAAAATTGTATTTCTACAGAAAATTTTTTCAAAATTTTATTTTTATAAAAAATTTTGTTAAGAATTTATTTCTACAAAAAATTTTGTCCAAGATTTTATTTCTAGGGAAAACTTTGCCAATATTTTGTTCCTAGAGAAAATGTTATCAAAATCTTCTTCCTAGAGAAATTTTTGTCAAAATTTTATTTCCACAAAAAAAATTTGCCAAAATTTTATTTCTAGAAAAAATTTTGTCAAAATCTTGTTCTAAGAGAAAATTTTGTAAAAATTTTATTTTTAAAGAAAATGTTGTCAAAATTTTATTCCTAGAGAAAACTTTGTCAAAGTTGTATTTCTACAGACAATTTTGTCAAAATTTTATTTCTATAGAAAATTTTGTCAAAATTTTATTCCTAGAGAAACTTTTGTAAAAATTTTATTTCTACAAAAAATTTTATCAAAATTTAATTCCTGGAGAAAATCTTGTCCAGAGATTTTTTTTTTTATTTTATTTCCAGAGAATTTTTTGTCAAAATTTTATTTCTATAGAAAATTTTGTCATAATTTTATTTCAATAAAAAATTTTGTCAAAATATTTCTATTTTTCAAAGTCATCTTCCTACAGAAAATTTTATTTCTATATAAAATTTTGTCAAAATTTTATTTCCACAGAAAATTTGTCAAAATTTTATTTCTAGAGAAAAATTTGAACATTTTTTATTTCTATAGAACATTTTGTCAAAATCTTGTTCATAAAGAACATTTTTGCATTTTTTCCTAGAGAATATTGTGCCATTTTTTTCTAGACAAAATTTTGCCAAAATTTCATTTCTATAGAAAATTTTGTCAAAATTATATTTCTATAAAAATTTTTTTATCAAAATATTATTTTGTTAAAATGATTGAAGAATAAACCAACAATAATAAAACGAAAAAAGATGTATTTCTGTGGAAAATTTTGTCAAAATTTTATTTCTATAGAAAATTTTGACAAAATTTTGTTTCTTTAGAAAACTTTGTCAAAATTTCGTTCCTAGAGAAAATTTTGTCAACATTTTATTCCTAGAGAACATTTTTCCAAAATTTTATACCTATAGAAAATTCAGGCAAAATTTTATTTATAGAGACAATTTTGGTAAATTTTTATTTATAGAGAAAATTTTGTTTATTCCTAAAAAAAATTGTGTCAAGATTTTATTTTTTCAAAAAAATTTGTTAAAATTTTTTTGCTATAGAAAATTTTGTTAAAATTTTATTGAAATAGAAAATTTTGTGAAAATTTTATTGAAATAGAAAATTTTGTAAAAATCTTATTTCTGTAAAAAAATTTGTCAAAATATTTCTATGGAGAATTGTTTTGAAAATCTTCTTCCTAGAGAAAATTTTGTCAGAATTTTATTTCCATAGAAAATTTTGTCAACATTTTGTTCCTTCAGAAAACGTTGTCGAAATTTTAGTTCTTTAGAAAATTTTGTCAAAATTTTAATCCTAGAAAAATTTTTGTCAAGATTTTATTTCTAGAGAACATTTTGTCAAAATTTTATTGCTAGAGAAAATTTTTTCAAAATTTTATTGCTAGAGAAAATTTTGTCATAATTTTATTCCGAGAAAAAATTGTGTCAAGATTTTATTTCTTCAAAAAATTTTGTCAAAATTTTATTGCTATAGAAAATGTTGTTAAAATTTTATTGAAATAGAAAAATTTGTGAAAATCGTATTTCTATAAAAAAATTTTGTAAAAATATTTCTATGGAGAATTTTTTGAAAATTTTATTTCTATAAAAAATTTTGTCAATATTTTACTTCTATAGAAAATTGTGCCGGCATTTTATTCCTTGAGAAAACGTTGTCGAAATTTTAGTTTTGCAGAAAATTTTGTTTAAATTTTATTCCTGGAAAAAAATTTGTCAAGATTTTATTTCTAGAGAAAATTTTGTCAAAATTTTATTGCTAGAGAAATTTTTGTACAAATTTTATTCCTAGAAAAAATTGTGTCAAGATTTTATTTCTTCAAAAAATGTTGTCAAAATTTTATTGCTATAGAAAATTTTGTTAAAATTTTATTGAAATAGAAAATTTTGTGAAAATCTTATTTCTGTAAAAAATTTTGTCAAAATATTTCTGCATTTTGTCAAAATTTTATTCGTAGAAAAAATTGTGTCAAGATTTTATTTCTTCAAAAAAATGTTGCAAAATTTTATTGAAATAGAAAATTTTGTGAAAAATTTTTGAGCTTGAAGAACCATTAATTTATAATTCTAACAAAAAGGTCGACCAAAAATCAAACAAAAACTAATAATTTTTGTCAAAATATTTTATGGAGAATTGTTTTGAAAATCTTCTTCCTAGAGAAAATTTTCTCAGAATTTTATTTCTATAGAAAATTGTGTCAACATTTGATTCCTTGAGAAAACGTTGTCGAAATTTTAGTTCTGCAGACAATTTTGTAAAAATTTTATTCCTAGAAAAAATTTTGTACAAATTTTATTCCTATAAAAATTTTTGTCAAGATTTTATTTCTAGAGAAAATTTTGTCAAAATTTTATTCCTAGAGAATATTTTGGGAACATTTGGTTCATAGAGAATATTTTCTCAAAATTTTATTTCTTTGTAAATTTTTTTCAAAATCTTGTTGCTAGAGAAATTTTTTTCAAAATTTTGCTCCTAGAGAACAGTTTTTCAAATTCTTTCTCCTAGAGAAAATTTCACCAAAATCTTGTTCCTAAAGAAAATTTTGTCAAAATTTTATTCCTAGAAAAAACTTTTTCAATTTTTTTCTACTGAAAAGTGTCCCTATTTAAGAACATGTGCCACGAAAATACTGGCAACACTGAAGAGTATTATAATTTCTTTAATTAAAAGTGTTGTATTTTACATAAGCATGTTTTTATTATTGTGTAAATTGTATGTCATTAAATTTAAGTTGCAATAATCTTTCATATTAGGTCAATATATTTTCAGTGTAGATTTTTCTTTAAGAACTTTCGTACCTATATTCGCACATAAATATAGTACCAGTATTGTATTTCCCATTTTCGTTTCCAATTCTTAATATGGTATTGGGGATTTCTTGTTGTACTTTCTCTCTCTCTCTCTCTCTGTCCGCCTCTGTCTCTCAAAGTAGCTTAATCTGTCAAAAATACTTAATGCTTTGTTGAATTTCATCCCATGGAAAGTATGCCACTTTTTTTCTTTGTGGTTTCCACTCAACTGGATCATAGAATTATGGTCTTTAACTTTTTTTCTTTTTTTTGCTCCAAATATTTATGAGTTTGAATTTTGATAGTGTTTTTGAATAACACTTGTATACGTGTGTAATGTCATTATAAATGCAGGATTATTGCCTTTGATAAAGGGCTTCAATTTCTAAAATTGGTCAATGATGTGTGCTTGTGTGTTTGTGTATTTTTAGGTATTTGTATCTAACCAAATAAGCTTATCCTCTTATCATGATTAAAGCTTGTGTATGGAAAGAACGAACAAACCAAAAACAAACTTTAATCATTTATCAAAATAAACAGGCAATTGCCTATATACAAAAATGTTTATCCACCAGGTAGGATATTATCCTTGAATATTAAATGGAGTTTGTTTTTTTTTTTTTTTTTTGATAGAAAGAGCTTGTAATTCGAAATATTTGAAAATAAATTACAAAAGGGCTAAGGCAAGGTAGTGACGACAGTATGATACTCTACACCAACCAGAGATGGTCTGTCGTAAACAGTAAAGTATTTGATATACATTTACAACGTATTTTACCATACGTGAAAAACGTCGTAAAACTTCCTAAAATACTTTGTTTTTGACAATTTGTTTGAGAACGCCTTTTTCTTATAAAAAAAAATATAACTAGTAGAAACAGTTTTCACTGTTTTAGCAACTGGAGAACGCGTTGCATTCAGACGTTTTTGACATGCTTTCAAATTGCTTTTGAGTAAAAATATTATTATAAAAAATTCTAAAATATTTCAATATGAGATTTTTATGGCTTAAACACTTTTGCGGCAAAAATGTTGTTTTCACTCCAAACATAAAATTGTTGTCGAAATCAGATACAATAAATAACATGGTTGCGACAAACTTTTTACATATTTACCATCCAAAAATAACATTTTGTTCTAGAAGGTGATCATATTTCTTCTCTGGATGTATTCTTCGACAGTGGGGTAAACATTTTTACAAAATTTTCTACAAAAATAAAATTTTGACAAATTTTCTATAGAAATAAAATTTTGACAAAATTTCTATTGAAGTAAAATTTTGACAAAATTTACTACAGAAATAAAATTTTGACAAAATTTCTATTGAAGTAAAATTTTGACAAAATTTACTACAGAAATAAAATTTTGACAAAATTTCTATAGAAATAAAATTTTGACAAAATTTTCCATTGGAACAAAAATTTTTACAAAATTTTCTATAGAAATAAAATTTTGACAAAATTTCCTATTTAAATAAAATTTTGTTATAGAAATACAATTTTGACAAAATTTTCTATAGAAATAAAATTTTGACAAAATTTTCTATAGAAGTAAAATTTTAACAAAATTTTCTATAGAAATGAAATTTTTAAATAATTTTCTATAGAAATAAAATTTTGACAAAATTCTCTAGAAAAATAAATTTTTTGCAAAATTTTTTATAAAAATAAAATGTTGACAAATTTTCTATAGAAATAACATTTCGACAAAATTTCTAAAGAAAAAAAGTGTTGATAAAATTTTCTATAGATAGAAAATTTTGACAAAATTTCTATTGAAGTAAAATTTTGACAAAATTTACTACAAAAATAAAATTTTGACAAAATGTTCTATAGAAATAAAATTTTGACAAAATTTTCTATAGAAATAACATTTCGACAAAATTTCTAAAGAAAAAAGTGTTGATAAAATTTTCTATAGAAATAAAATTTTGACAAAATTTTGACAAAATCCACTACAGAAATAAAATTTTGACAAAATTTTCTATTGGAACAAAAATTTTTACAAAATTTTCTATAGAAATAACATTTTGACAAAATTTTCTATAGAACTAAAATTTTGACAAAATTTTCTATAGAACTAAAATTTTGACAAAATTTTCTATAGAACTAAAATTTTGACAAAATTTTCTATAGAAATGACATTTTTAAATAATTTTCTATAGAAATAAAATTTTTGCAAATTTTTCTATAGAAATAAAAATTTGACAAATTTTCTATAGAAATAACATTTTGACAAAATGTCTAAAGAAAAAAAGTGTTGAAAAAATTGTTTAAATAGAAATAAAATTTTGACAACATTTCTATTGAAGTAAAATTTTGACAAAATTTACTACAGAAATAAAATTTTGACAAAATTTTCTATAGAAATAAAATTGTGGCAAAATTTCCTATTTAAATAAAATTTTGTTATAGAAATACAATTTTGACAAAATTTTCTATAAAACTGAAATTTTAAAATAATTTTCTATAGAAATAAAATTTTGACAAAATTCTTTAGAAAAATAAAATTTTTGCAAAATTTTCTATAGAAATAAAAGTTTGACAAATTTTCTATAGAAATAAAATTTTGACAAATTTTCTATAGAAATAACATTTTGACAAAATTTCTAAAAAAAAGTGTTGAAAAAATTTTCTATAGAAATAAAATTTTGACAACATTTCTATTGAAGTAAAATTTTGACAAAATTTTCTATAGAAATAAAATTTTGACAAAATTTTCTATTGGAACAAAAATTTTTACAAAATTTTCTTTAGAAATAAAATTTTGACAAAATTTTCGATAGAAATAAAATTTTGTGAAATTTTGTTATAGAAATACAATTTTGACAAAATTTTCTATAGATACAAAATCAGATACAATAAATGACAAAAAAATAACATGGTTGCGACAAACTTTTTACATATTATCGTCCAAAAATAGCATTTTGTTCTAGAAGGTGATCATATTTCTTCTCTGGATGTTTTCTTCGACAGTGGGTAAACATTTTCACAAATTTTTCTATAGAAATAAAATTTTGACAAAATTCTCTATAGAAATAAAATTTTGACAAAATTTCTAAAAAAAGTGTTGTTAAATTTTTCTATAGGAATAAAATTTTGAAAAAATTTCTTTTGAAGTAAAATTTTGACAAAATTTACTACAGAAATAAAATTTTGACAAAATTTACTACAGAAATAAAATTTTAACAAAATTTCAATAGAAATAAAATTTTGACAAAATTTTCTAGTGGAACAAAATTTATGACAAAATTTATCACAATGGACTGAATAGTCTAAGTGAGCCTGAATCTTAATCGGGCTGCCACTTTAACCTAACCTTGTGACAAAATTTTCTATATAAATAAAATTTTGTGAAATTTTGTTATATCAAACAACAACGTAATACAATTTTGACAAAATTTTCTATAGCAATAAAATTTTGACAAAATTTTCTATAGGAAAAAAAACAAATTTACAAAGTTTTTATAGAAATAAAGTTTGGACAAGATTTTCCATAGAAATAACATTTTGGCAAAATTGCTATAGAAATAAAATTCTCACGAAATTTTATAAAGAAATAAAATTTTGATAAAATTTTCTTTAGAAAAAGAAATTGAAAAAATTGTCTATATGATGACATTTTGACAAAATTTCAATAGAAATAAAATTTTGATAACATTTTCTATAGAAATAAAATTTTGATAAAATTTTCTATAGAAATAAAAGATTGACAAAATTTCTAAAAAAAAATCAAACAACAACGAAATAAAATTTTGCTAAAATTTTCTATAGAAAAAAAATTTCGATAGAAATAAAATTTTGATCAAATTTTCGATAGAAATAAAATTTTGATAAAATTTTCTATAGAAATAAAAGATTGACAAAATAATGAATAAATATAATGAATAAATAAATAACTAAAAAAAAACTTTTTGCTCAAATTTTCTATATAAAAAAGTTTTGACAAATGTTTTTATAGAAATATAATCTTAACAAAATTTTCTGTAGATGTAAAATTGTGACAAAATTTTCTATAGAAATAAAATTTTGGCAAAATTTCTATAGAAATAAAATTTTGACAAAATTTCTATAAAAATAAAATTTTGACAAAATTTTATATAGAAATCAAGTAAGGAAAGTCTAAAGTCGGGCGGAGCCGACTATATTACACCCTTCACCACTTTGTAAGTCCACATTTTCGATACCATATCAAATCCGTCCAATATGTTGGATGTTATATGAATCCATACACATATATTCTGTATATCTGAGCAGATCTGTACAGAGTTCTGCAATACTTATAGATTTTACATTTAAGTCGGCTAATGCTATGAGGTGGAACACAATGTAAGTAAAAAATATAGGAAACATTTAAATATGAACCAATTTTGAGGCAACTTCGCAAAAGTGTATTTATGATTTATCGGTCGATAGATGTGTAATAGAGTAGTAGGAAAATTTGAGTCAATTTGATAAGTTTTCGACTTAGCAGTGGCGATTTGATAAGGAAAATGTAGGTATTTCGGCCAGTTTTGCCTAAATAGGAAAAACATATATATGGAATCTATATCGAAATCTAAACCGATTGCAATCAAATTGCACATGCATAGTTACTATGTTGAATCTACTCCCTGTGCAAAATTTCACGTAAATCGGATAACAACTTTGACCTCTTTGGTCATATGACGGAAAATCGGGCGAAAGATATATATGTGAGCTATATCAAAATCTGAACCGATTTCAACCAAAATAAACACGCATATGCAGAACCTTAATTCTACTGCCTGTGCAAAGTTTCAAGTGCAATTCTACTTCCTCTGCAAAATTTCACGTAAATCAGAGTAGCACTTTTGCCTCTGTGGGCATATTAGTCCAAATCGGGTGAATGATATATATGGGAGCTATATCTAAATCTGAACCGACTTCAACTAAATTTTGCACAATTAACGATACTATAAAACGTACTCCTTGTGCAAAATTTCAAGCAACTCAGGGCAAAACTCTGGCTTTTGAGGTCATATAAATCCAAATCAGACGAAAGATATATATGGGAGCTATGTCTAAATCGGAACCGATTTTGACCAAATTAAGCACACTCAACGATACTATTAAACGTACTTGTTGTGCAAAATTTGAAGCAAATCAGGGCAAAACTCTGGCTTTTGGGACCATATAAGTCCAAATCGGACGAAAGATATATATGGGAGCTATATCTAAATCGGAACCGATTTTGACCAAATTAAGCACACTCAACGATACTATTAAACGTACTTGTTGTGCAAAATTTGAAGCAAATCAGGGCAAAACTCTGGCTTTTGGGACCATATAAGTCCAAATCGGTCGAAAGATATATATGGGAGCTATATCTAAATCTGAACCGATTTCAACTAAATTCGGCACAATTAACGATACTATTAAACGTACTCGTTGTGCAAAATTTGAAGCAAATCAGGGCAAAACTCTCGCTTTTGGGGCCATATAAGTCCAAATCGGACGAAAGATATATATGGGAACTATATATAAATCTGAACCGATTTAGTTGATATTTGACAGTTTTTACGAGACTGACAAAACATTCAGATGTACAAAATTTGAAGAACGTCGGTTCATAAATACGTGAATTATGATCAAATCGGTGATAACTATATATGGCAGCTATATCTAAATCTGAACCGATTTTTTCCAAAACCAATAGCGATTGTCTCTGTCCTAAGAAACGGCCCTATACCAAATTTGAGGACGATCGGACTTAAACAGCGACTTGTACTTTGTGCACAAAATTACATATACAGACAGACGGACAGACAGACGGACATCGCTAAATCGACTCAGAATTTAATTCTAAGCCGATCGGTATACTAAAAGATGGGTCTATGACAATTATTTCTTGGCGTTACATACAAATGCACAAACTTATTATACCCTGTACCACAGTAGTGGTGAAGGGTATAAAAAAGAAAATTTTTGTATATAAATTTGATTAATTTGAATTTTCTATAAAATCTTGTAAAAATTTTAATTTTTGTTTGATGTCATAGTGGAATAGGCTCCCTTTTGTAGAAGTGGTAACTCTCTCTTGTTGTTGCAAGCTAAAAATATTTAAAACTTCGACATATTTACTTCTAAAATAAAATAGTAAATTTTTTCTTTTGAAGAAACATTTTTTTTTCATAATAAGACAAAACATGAATATGTGCCAAATTTCAGTACGATAGCTCTATTAAAGAAGGCATATAGCCTATACCTAAGAGTTATTGGATAAGGCCCATGTGCACTTTTATCCCTCCTACATCAATAACAACGACTTGTGTTAAGTTTCAAATGGAAAGCTTGTTTCATTCGAAAGTTAACGTCAAGAGACGGAAGGACGGACCGATATCGCTAGATCGACTCAGAATTTCACCGCGACCCAGAATATATATACCTAACGGAGTCTGGGATCAATATTTCGATGTGCTACAAACGGAATGACAATGTTTGTATGGGGTGCATCCTATGGTGAAGTGTATAGAAATATTTTGCAGTAATTTTGTTAAATTCAAATGTTTAAATTGTTATTCCACATTCATTGGAATTTCGCCTTAGGGACATCATCATCATCACCATAATCAACATCATGAAGGTCATATGTTATCAAGTATTCAGTAGTGGTGCATTACAGTTGGTGGTGGGGAAAGTCATTATATTTCATAATATCCGTCTGTCAGTTTTCATGTTTGTAGCCATAATAAAAATTGCGAAATTGTGTGGTTTTTATTTTCTATTTATGACAGTGTTGTATGGCCATAAGAATTACTATCATTTACTGGAAGCAACTACACCTTGACCTCCGACCTATCATCCCCCTAGCTACCTGTTTTGATGTGGCAGAAGACAATAGTACTTTCATTTCTTTATGAGTGGACTCGAAATGAATGCTGACTTAAATTGTAGGTGATTGCTAGGCCAACTTGTGGCTTCTTTATTATTAGAAACATAGGTCAAAAGCAACGAAAAGAAATTCACAAGGAGGAGCAAGAGGATAGACGAAAACTGTGATACATTCATTACCCAAAATAGTAGACATGGTACCTAATACGACCTACAAAAAAACAAGAAATGTAATAGGGGATAGTAAGGAAAATTGCTTGCCCACCCTAAAAAACGAGACTTGTTGGACGATTTGGTTTTTATTTTTCCTATGTGGCTTGATATACTATCGAATTTTCTTTGTGTTAGTGGGCAGTCTTAATGGAAAGGAGGAGTAGTGTTTTGCCCACAAATCTTGTGGATTATAGTCTATTTAGCATTTTCTCATGCCACAGCAATGGCTGTGGTAAATTGATGGAATTTAATTGTGAAAACCGAGATTTTCTTTTTTTTTTGTACTAGAACTAGTCATTAATCATGATTGAGTGAAAAGGGCATGTTTGAAAAAGGAATTTTAAGCATTTTCCTAAACATTAGTTATAGGTTTGAAAAATTGCCTAATATTATATGACCTGGATCAATTTGAACAAATATAAATGTTACGGTAAGGAGCAAAAGATAAAATAAAAATTAAATATTGCATAAAGATTGGACCATCAAAAAAATTTTTGTTAGCGTTGGATCCCACACAATTTGCCAATCGATCAAAAAAAAAGAGCTCGTATCGATTGGTCGAAAAAAATGCTCTAAAATTACAATCGAGGGGCTTCGAAAAAAGTCTTTTACTTCGAGGCAGGTGATGAATTTTGCCAGTTACGTGTATAAGAGCGAAAGTAAATAACTGTCGTCTGTATGGATATTTCAAGGTGAGCCAAATCCAACAAAAGTTGCCTGTGCACTAAGCAATCGTACCACTAGAATAATGCATGACAGCCAATTCGCAGTGGTACACAATCATTTGTTTGTCAGTTCCAAGAAATCAAGTAAACCAACCGTCGATGACGGATCACTCGTCACCACGACAATACGAGCTCTCCAATCGGTACTTGAAACATCCATTTGATGGGTCTTGACACCGAATGACTTCTTTTTATTCCTGTACGTAAAAAATAAAATGAACGGTGTTTGACACCTGAAGAAGCGGTTGATGTGTTCTTTGTTACTTTCTCCAATTTAAATTTTTGTTTTTTACTCATGGCTTTTGTGGAGAATATTTATTAGATTTTTGTTTAAACAAAATTTTGAGAAAATTTCATTAAAAAAAATTGACAAAATTTTACAAAGAAATAAAATTTTGACAAAATTTTCAACAGGAATAAAATGTTGACAAAATCTTCTATAGAAAAAAAATTTGATAAAATTTTCTATAAAAATAAAATTTTGACAAAATTGCCTATAGAAATAAAATTTGACAAAATTTTCTATAGAAATAAAATTTTGAGAAAATTTTCTATAGAAATAAAATTTTGACAAAATTTTCTATAGAAATAAAATTGTGACTAAATTTTCTATAGAAATAAAATTTTGAGAAAATTTTCTACAGAAATAAAATTTAGACAAAATTTTCTATAGAAATAAAATTTTCAGAACATTTTCTGTAGAAATAAAATTTTGAGAAAATTTTCTACAGAAATAAAATTTTGACAAAACTCTCTATAGAAAAAAATTGTTTTAACAAAATTTTCTATATAAATAAAATTTTGACAAAATTTTCTATAAAAATAACATTTTAACAACATTTTCTACAGAAATAGAATTTTGACTAAATTTCTACAGAAATCAAATTTTGTCAAAATTTTCCATAGAAATAAAATTTTGACAAAATTTTCTACAGAAATAAAATTTTGACAAAATTTTCTATAGAAATAAAATTTTGACAAAATTTTCTATAGAAATAAAATTTTGACAAATTTTTCTATAAAAATAATATGTTGACAAAATTTTCTATAGAAATAAATTTGTGACAAAACTTTCTATAGAAATAAAATTTTGAGAAAATTTTTTATAGAAATAAAATTATGAGAAAATTTTCTTTACAAATGGAATTTTGTAATAATATTATGAGAAACATTTCCATAGAAATACAATTTTAAGAAAATTTTCTATAGAATTGAAATTTTGAAATAATTTTCTATAGAAATGAAGTTTTGACAAAATTTTCTACGGAAATAAATTTTGACAAAACATTATACGGGAATAAATTTGATAAAATTTTCTACGGGAATAAATTTAAATAATTTTCTATAGAAATATTTGTTTGGTAGATTTGTGTTAAATTGTTTGTGGAAAATTTCCTTTAGAAAAAAAAAATAGAAATAAAATCTTGACAAAAATTTCTATAGAACTAAAATTTTGACAAAATTTTCAATAGAAATAATAGTTTGACAAAATTTTCTATAGAAGTAAAATTTTGACAAAATTTTCTATAGAAGTAAAATTTTGACAAAATTTTCTATAGAAGTAAAATTTTGACAAAATTTTCTATAGAAATAAAATTGTGACTAAATTTTCTATAGAAATAAAACTTTGACAAAATTTTCTATTGAAACAAAATTTTGACAAAATTTTCTATAGAAGTAAAATTTTGACAACATTTTCTATAGAAATAAAATTTTGACAAAATTTTCTATAGAAATAAATTTTTGACGAAATTTTCTATAGAAATAAAATTTTAACAAAATTTTCCACAGAAATAAAATTTTGACAAAATTTTCTACAGATATAAATTTTTGACAAAATGTTTTATAGAAATAAATTTTTCACAAAATTTTCTATAGAAATAAAATTTTGACAAAATTTTCTATAGAAATCAAAATGTGACAAAATTTTCTATAGAACTAAATTTTGATAAAATTTTCTATAGAAATAAGATTTTGACAAAATTTTCTATAAAAATAAAATTTTGATAAAACTCTCTATAGAAAAATTGTTTTAACAAAATTTTCTATAGAAATAACATTTTCACAAAATTTTCTATAAAAATAAAATTTTGACAAAATTTTCTATAGAAATAAAATTTTGACAAAATTTTCTACAGAAAGACAATTTTGACAAAATTTTCTATAGAAATAAAATTTTGACAAAATTTTCTATAGAAATGAAGTTTTGACAACATTTTCTACGGGAATAAATTTTGACAAAATTTTCTATAGAAATAAAATTTTGACAAAACTTTCTATAGAAATAAAATTTTCTATAGAAATGAAATTTTGAAATAGTTATACCCTGCGCCACACTGTGGAACAGGATATTATAAGTTAGTGCATATGTTTGCAACACCGAGAAGGAGACGAGATAGACACATGGTGTCTTTGGCAAAAATGCTCTAGGTGGGCTCCTGAGTCGACATAGCGATGTCCGTCTGTCCGAGAACACATTTTTGTAATCAAAGTCTAGGTCGCAATTTTAGTCCAATCAACTTCAAATTTGGCACAAGTATGTGTTTTGGCTCAGAATAGATCGCTATTGATTTTTGAAGAAATCGGTTCAGATTTAGATATAGCTCCCATATGTATATTTCGCCCGATATGGACTTATATGGTCCCAGAATCCAGAGTTTTACCCTAATTTACTTAAAATTTTGCACAAGCAGAACAATTAGTACTATAGTCAAGTGTGCCAAATTTTATTGAAATCGGTTCAGATTTAGATATAGCTCCAATATATAGCTTTCGCCCGATTTAGACTCATATGACCACAGAGGCCAATTTTTAACTCCGATTTAGTTGAAATTTTGCACAGGGAGTAGAATTAGCATTGTAGCTATGCGTGCCAAATTTTGTTGAAATCGGTTCAGATTTAGATATAGCTCCCATATATAGCTTTCGCCCGATTTACACTCATATGACCACAGAGGCTAATTTTTTGCTCCGATTTAGTTGAAATTTTGCACAGGGAGTAGAATTAGCATTGTAGCTATGCGTGCAAAATTTGGTTGAAATCGGTTCAGATTTAGATATAGCTCCATATATAGCTTTCGCCCGATTTAGACTCATATGACCACAGAGGCCAATTTTTAACTCCGATTTAGTTGAAATTTTGCACAGGGAGTAGAATTAGCATTGTAGCTATGCGTGCAAAATTTGGTTGAAATCGGTTTAGATTTAGATATAGCTCCCATATATAGCTTTCGCCCGATTTACACTCATATGACCACAGAGGCCAATTTTTAACTTCGATTTAGTTGAAATTTTACACAGGGAGTAGAATTAGCATTGTTGCTATGCGTGCAAAATTTGGTTGAAATCGGTTCAGATTTAGATATAGCTCCCATATATATGTTTTTCTGATTTCGACAAAAATGGTCAAAATACCAACATTTTCCTTGTAAAATCGCCACTGCTTAGTCAAAAAGTTGTAAAAATGACTATAATTTTCCTAAACTTCTAATACATGTATATCGAGCGATAAATCATAAATAAACTTTTTCGAACTTTCCTTAAAATTGCTTCAGATTTAAACGTTTTCCATATTTTTTTACGAACATTGTGTTCCACCCTAGTGCATTAGCCGACTTAAATTTTGAGTCTATAGATTTTGTAGAAGTCTATCAAATTCTGTCCAGATCGAGTGATATTTAAATGTATGTATTTGGGACAAACCTTTATATATAGCCCCCAACACATTTGACGGATGTGATATGGTATCGAAAATTTAGATCTTCAAAGTGGTGCAGGATATAATATAGTCGGCCCCGCCCGACTTTAGACTTTCCTTACTTCTTTTCTATAGAAATGAAGTATACATTTTGACAAAATTTTCTATAGAAATATTTGTTCGGTAGATTTGTTTGTTCTTCAAATTTTGGTAGATTATTTTTGGCATACATTTGATGGGTCTGTCGCTTTATAGACCTCACTTGGCACCGAATGACTTCTTTTTATTCCTGTACGTAAAAAATAAAAAGAAAGATTTTTCGACACCTGAAGGAGCGGTTGATGTATTCTTTTTTACTTTCTTCAATTTAAATTTTTGTTTTTTACTAATGGTTTTTGTGGTGAATATTTATTAGATTTTTGTTTAGATAATTTTCTTTTAAATTTCTTTCATTAAATTGTCCTCTTCTAAAGACATTTGTTTATGCCAAATATGTATTTCTCGTTCTCGATGCTCATCATAAAATCGTCTTATCTAGTGTGCATCTCTGTTATTATACATCTCCCAAGAGAATTTGAGTTTAGGGTACCTATGGGGTCACTTGTACGGGCATTCATTCATTCATTCGGTCACATATCGTATGGGGGCTATAAAACGTTTTATTATTTTCATAGTCATCAGTCACTGGGCAGCTGTAGTAGTGTGTGTATTTCATTGTATCTTGTGTTTGTATCTTTGCAGTGTGATGTTTTTTCTTGTATTTACGAGTCTCTGTTTATTTGCAATATGGAAACCCTGATTCTATGATTCTCTTGTGTTAGTTGGGGTTTTTTTATGTATGTGTGTGAGTGTGGTGGTTATTGCAAAGCAATGTACCCCAACACTACTCTCATCATTATAAGCTGCATTATTGCCATCATCATCACTAATATCACCATCGCATTGTGGTTTTTCGAAAAGACCACTCAATCTGAAATGTAAACACTAAAGCTAGCGAGAGAGGGAGACAGAGAAAGAGAGTAAAAACAAAACTTACAAAATATATTTCATTGCTTACTTGTTTATGTGTTACCACTCTCATACTCACCACCACCATACGTGTACTTCATTATAAACAGAAATGCAAAAACAAAAATGAAATTCCAAAAAAAGAATAAAATTTTATTCTTGCCAATTACTCATAATCACAAGAGCTGTTAGTTCGGCCGGATATAGACATGCTTTTTGTTTATTTTACATATATCCTTAGTTATTTTATATTGCTTCTCTCTGGATCAGGCAAACATTTTAGTTGGAGATTGGGGATAAGTTTAGAAGGGTATGTTGAATTTAAAAAAAGTAGCGGCATGCACAAATTTCTTTAAAGGAGGACAATTTAATGAAAAGAAGAAAAAAATTGCAAATATTCTCAACAGAAGCCATCAGTAAAAGACTAAAATTGAAAGTGGAGAAACCATAATTTTTTTTTTTAATTTCTTTCAATAGAGGGTTATACAAAACTCATAGAATATCGATCTCGAACCGTATAAACAGTGTTGCCGGGAACATTTTTCGGTTTACTCTACAAGGACAAAAGAAAAGTTCCCTACTTTCCCAAAAAAATTATCCCTACAATAATTTTCGTTAAGTTTAAACAAAATTTATAAAAAAAAAAAAAAACAAAACTGGTTCTATGTTCTTTACTATCTTAAAACATAAAAATAAATTTGTATCAGAGAGAATAAAAACACAAGAGTTCGTACATTTCTCTTCTACAAAAACAAAAACTGTCAGCCGTATAGATGTCGCACAATGCCTGCAGCGTTGGTATTACCGACGTCGCGGTCGAAGCCCTGTTTTGATAAATTGTTTATAAAGGCATCGGCAGTTATAATTTCAAATTGTCTGCCAACAAAATTTAATAGAATGAGAAGATTTATATAAAATAACATTTGTTATTACAAAGTAGGTTGTAAATCTCCTATTTTCCTTACGTTTCGTAAAGCCAAAGGCAGAGAACTGAACTGGGTGACGCCGACGCAAACTGTATGCTATTTGAAAGAAGCGCCGACAAAAACTGCATGATATTAGAGAAGCTTTCCTCATGATTGCGACTTACTAACGCAGTTTCGCTTCACAGTTTTGTCCTCTTGCCTTTTTATTATCTCTGTATTACCACCATGGTTGCCACAGTTGGTAGAAATCCAGCAATAATGGAAGATTTTTTCTGTTTGGTTGATTATAATCAGAATTCTTAATCTACCAAAAGAATTTGCGAATGTCACTTCAAATCTCTACAGATATAAAACTTTAACTAATTTTTCTATAGAAATAAAATTTTGTCAAAATTTTCTATAGAAATAAAATTTTGAGAAAATTTCCTTTAGAAAAAAATTAATTGACAAAATTTTACATAGAAATAAAATTTACACAAAATTTTCTATAGAAATAAAATTTCATTTATTGAAATTTTCCACAGAAATAAAATTTTGACAACATTTTCTATAGAAATAAAATTTTGACAAAGCTTTCTATAGAAATAATTTTTTGACAAAACTTTCTACAGAAATAAAATTTTGAGAGAATTTTCTTTCGAAATGCAATTTTGTGAAAATTTTTTATAGAAATAAAATTTTGGGAAAATTTTCTATAAAAATAAAATTTTAACAAATTTTCTATAGAAATAAAAAGTTGACAAAATTTTCTTTAGAAATGAAATTTTGGGAAAATTTTATATAAAAATAAAACCTTAAAAAATTTTCTATAGGAATAAAAATTGGCAAAATTTTCTATGGAAATAAAATTTTGTGAAAATTTTCTATAGAAATAAAATTGTGACTAAATTTTCTATAAATATAAAATTTTGCGAAAATTTTCTTTAGAAATGAAATTTTGCGAAAATTTGTACAGAAATAAAATTTTGCGAAAATTTTTATAGAAATAAGATTTTGGGAAAATTTTATATAAAAATAAAATGTTAAAAAATGTTCTATAGAAATTAAAAGTTGACAAAATTTTCTATGGAAATAAAATGTTGTAAAAACTTTCTATAGAAATAAATTTTTGACAAAAATTTCTATAGAAATAAAATTTTGACGAAACGTTCTATAGAAATAAAATTTTGTGAAAATTTTCTATAGAAATAAACTTTTGTGGAAATTTTCTATAGAAATAAAATTTTGTGGAAATTTTCTATAGAAATAAAATTTTGCGAAAATTTTCTATAGAAATAAAATTTTGTAAAATCTTTCTAAGAAATAAAATTTTTACAAAATTTTCTATAGAAATTAGGTTTTGACAAAATTTTCTATAGAAATAAAATTTTGACAAAGTTTTGCGAAAATTTTTTATCGAGATAACATTTTGGGAAAATTTTCTATAAAAATAAAATTTTAAAAAATTTTCTATAGAAATAAAATTCTAAAAAAATTTTCTATAGAAATAAAATTTTCTAAAAACTTTCTATAGAAACAAAATTTTTACAAAATTTTCTATAGAAATAAAATTTTAACAAAATTTTCTATAGAAATAAAATTTTGCAAAAACTTTCTATAGACATAAAATTTTGACAAATTTTATGTCTATAGAAAGAATTTTGTAAAAATATTCTATAGAAATTAAATTTTGACTAGATTTTCTATAAATATAAAATTTTGCGAAAAATTTAATAGAAATGAAATTTTGCGAAAATTTTTATAGAAATAAGATTTTTGGAAAATTTTATATAAAAATAAAATGTTAAAAAATTTCTATAGAAATTAAAAGTTGACAACATTTTCTGTGGAAATAAAATGTTTTAAAAACTCTATAGAAATAAGATTGTGACAAAATTCTATATGGAAATAAAATGTTGACAAAATGGAAAAATTTTGGAAAAATTTTCTATAGAAATAAAATTTTGACAAAATTTTCTACAGAAATAAATTTTTGACAAAAATTTCTATAGAATTAAAATTTATACAAAATTTTCTATAGAAATAAAATGTTGTGGAAATTTTCTATAGAAATAAAATTTTGTGGAAATTTTCTATAGAAACGAAATTTTATAGAAATTGTCTATAGAAATAAAATTCGGTACAAATTTTCTATAGAAATAAAATTTTGACAAAAGTTTCTATAAATATAAAATTTTGCGAAAAATTTAATAGATATGAAATTTTGCGAAAATTTTTATAGAAATAAGATTTTGACAAAAATTTCTATAGAAATAAAATTTAGACAAAATTTTCTATAGAAATAAAATTTTGTGAAAATTTTCTATAGAAATAAAATTTTGCGAAAATTTTCTATACAAATGAAATGTTGACAAAATTTTCTATAGAAATAAATTTTTGATAAAAATTTCTATAGAAATAAAATTTAGACAAAATTTTCTATAGAAATAAAATTTTGTAGAAATTTTCTATAGAAATAATTTTTTTTGGAAATTTTCTATAGAAATGAAATTTTCTAAAGAAACAAAATTTTGTGAAAATTTTCTATAGAAATAAAATTTGCTATAGAAATAAAATTTTGTAAAATCTTTCTAAGAAATAAAATTTTTACAAAATTTTCTATAGAAATTAGGTTTTGACAAAATTTTCTATAGAAATAAAATTTTGACAAAGTTTTGCGAAAATTTTTTATCGAGATAACATTTTGGGAAAATTTTCTATAAAAATAAAATTTTAAAAAATTTTCTATAGAAATAAAATTCTAAAAAAATTTCAATAGAAATAAAATTTTGACAGCATTTTCTATTAAAATAAAATTTTGACAAAATTTTCTGTAGAAAAAAATTTTTGACAAAATTTTCTATAGAAATACAATTTTGAGAGAATTTTCTGTGGGAAACATTTTTATAGAAATAAAATTTTGGGAAAATTTTCTATAAAAATAAAATTCTAAAAAAAAAAATTCTATAGAGATAAAAATTTAACAAAATTTTGCTATAGAAATAAAAATTTAACAAAATTTTGCTATAGAAATAAAAATTTCACAAAAATTTGCTATAGAAATAAAAATTAAAAAAAAAATTTTCAATAGAAAGAACATTTTCAAAAAATTTTCGATAGAAATAAAATTTTAAAAAAATTTTCTATATAAGTACAATTTGTGAAAATTTGCTATAAAAATAAAATTTTGTGAACATTTTCTATATAAATACAATTTTGTGAAAATTTTCTATAGAAATAAAATTTTGTGTAAATTTTCTATAGAAATAATTTTTTTTTAAAATTTTCTATAGAGTTAAATTTAACAACATTTTCTATTGCAATAAAATCTATAAAAAATCTACAGAAATAAAATTTTGACAAAATTTTCTATAGAAATAAAATTTACAAAATATTCTATAGAAATAAATTTTTTTTTACTTGCAGCAAAACTATCAACCAATTATCAGAATAAATTCAGGCAGTTTGTGGGTTTAGTGAACGGCCTGGATTTATTCTGATAATTGGTTGATAGTTTTTCTGCACGTAGAGGATGCTGATGAGGAATGTGGAAATTCCGAAACGTGCGTCCATCCAACCATCGTGCAGTCTATAGGGCTTTGCCCAAATAAATTTGACAAACATTCTTTTCCTCTGTTTGTTAAGCTACATCTGTAGGTTAGTCAATGTATGGTTTTAAGCTGAAATAAAAATAAAAAAAAAAAACAATGACATAAAATTTTGATAAAATTTTCTACGGAAACAACCTTTTGCGAAAATGTTTAAAAAAAAATTGGTTACAATTTTTTTTATAAAAATAAAATATTGCGAAAAATTTCTATAAAATAAAATATTGCAAACAGTTTCTATAGAAATATAATTTTTACAAAATTATCTATGAAAGTAAAATTTTGACAAAAATTTCTATGGTTGACAACAGTTTCTGTAGAAATAAAATTTTGCAAAAATTTTCTATAGAAATAAAATTTTGCAAAATATTTCTATAGAATTTTGGAAAAAAATCTTTTTTGACAAAATTTTCTATAGAAATTTTGCATAATAACATTTTTTGTTTGGTAGTTTTTGGGTAAAATTTTCTCCAAAATTTCGTAGATTATTTTCGCTTCGAATGGCAACCGTGGTTCCGTACGATTTATTTTTATTTTAAATTTATAAGATTTGGCTAATGGAAATACATGAGTGTGTATGACATTTATTTATTTTTTAGGGAATCCATAAATTGTCCGCTACCTGGGTTCTCTGAGAAGGCCAATAGCTCATAATTTATTTTGTTTTTGTTTCGTTTTGGGTGGTTTCCTATTCAAAACGTGGGCTGCAATAATGTTACCATTATTTTTTCAATAAATCAGACAAAACACATTAAATATTTATTTATAAAAATTTTTGAGGGCGAAGTAATAAAGACAAATGGCACAAAGTTTTATGCCTTCCATATTGAAAATAAACCAAAAATAAAAAAGTTGAAAATTTACGTCATACCAATTTGTAAAAGTAAATACAAATTATTGTCCCAGTATACAGGATGCAGATTGAAATATCAGTGGTTGAGCTGAAGTCCGAGGACAAAAATTAATTAGGACCAAACACTGTCCTAACTTATATTTTAAAAATCTAGGAAATATTAACAAAAATGTTATTTCAAATTTTTCATAAAATTTTATTCCTATATTCATAATAATTTGCGGACAGCTTATGGAAGAAATTTGTATTGAAATAGTAGGTTTAAAGTTTATGTTAATTTTTATAAATATGGGTAATATTCTTTAAGTCGGAAATCGATATTTCGATGCTTTACAAATGGAATGGCAAACTTCTATATACCCCCATCATCATCCCATGGTAGAAAAATCAGTGGGTTAATAGACAGCGAAGACATTCTTTTTGTGTTTGGCTATAAAAAAAATTAAATAAAATCAATGATCAGACCTAACAGTGGTTACCCATTAAACTACATCATGCCGAAATATTTTCGCCACTATTAAGATCATCTAAGCACTTCAAAATCTATGATATAAACTGCGAAATCATATAGCCAACACATGTTGATGACATTCATTTAAATCCATTTTACACCGCAGGATCTCTGCATATCCTTCGCAAGCATGGTGCTATACTAACGAGCATAGAAAAAACATTCCAAGAATGATAAATCATCCACCCACCAACAACTAACTCTAATGCACAAATCGTTTATGTTCACAATGAAATGATAAAGATGTGCAAAAAAAATGAGAGAGTAAAAATGCCAAAAGCCAGTCAAATGGAAAATCCAAGGTAATATGCATGCAGCAATGGATTCAACCATAAAATGTAAAAAATGTCTGCGATTCCTAGGAGTCGCCCAAAGCATTGCGACACATTGCTTGGGGATGTTTGCTTTTTTTTGTGGCTACAAATCGAGTTGAAGGACAAGTATTTGCAATTTGATTATTGTAAAAAGGTCATTTAACAACTTTATGTGTACATTAAACGGGGTTTTTCGATTTTTAAGGATGAAAGTTAAAGTAATAAAAAAAAAAACACGGCATTCTCTCCTAGGTAATGACCAGAGAAGCATAGCTTTGGCAGATCAGATAGATGACTCCATATTTTGCACGATGAAAGAAGAGGCCCCCACGAGAATTATGGGTGATTGCAGTAGTTCGCCAGATTTATCTTTAGTGTCGCCTAGTCTGATAAATGACGTTCCCTGGCAATCCCTCATTTCATTAGGATCAGACCACCTCCCCATAATTCTCACCATTAACCGACCCTCCGATTTCATAATCTCTGAACACCGGACGTTTATCAACCAAAAGAAAGCCAACTGGGAAGGCTTCAAAGAATATACTGATCGCCGCTTCAGTTAGCTCTTCGCCGCTCGCTTCATACCGGCTGGACGAATTGCCCAAGTGAGGCCCAACTTCCCAGCCGAGGCGGCGGGACTCGCAGACGAGCGTGATGAACGCCGTCGTTCTAGCCCTGCTGATCCTAATATCAGGGAACTTAATCTAGAGAATAGTAAGATAGTCGACGAGCACAAGCGGAACACTTGGTTAGAGCACCTGAAGCAATGTAACTTAGGCACAGGAACTGGTAAATTGTGGTCAACAGTGAGAACCCTCTCGAACCCCACCACAAGGGATGATGGGATCGCAGTCATCTTTGGCGACGTGACGATCCGAATAGATGCGCCAGATTTTTCAACCGACAGTTTGTCGAGTATACCGAGAGTGATAGAGCGAAAAGGAGAGCCACTCGTCGCATATGTGGTCTCCGAGCCGATGACACACCACAATTTACCACAGCCGAAGTTACAAACCATCCAAGGCGCTGGGTCCCGACGGAATTACAATGCTAATGCTGAAGCATCTGGGAATACTGGGAGTTGACCAGACTCCTCAATTTGCCCTTGGAATCACTCACTATACCCGATGTCTGGAAGATGGGTAGGGTGATTCCACAACTGAAGCCAGGCAAAGATTCGAGTAAAGGTGAATCGTACAGACCGATATTCCTTCTCTCGCCAGTAGCAAAGACACTTGAGGTGGTCCATTGTTGATGACATATGCGATCGATTGAACGTCTACCTCGCTGATCTTAGCAGTTTTTTCACTGCAAGAAATTTGAGGATATCTATCAAATCCTCAGTCACACTATTCACTAAATGGACGGCGGAAGTACACACTCAGTTGAATGTCAGAGTCGACGGCGAAATAATTCCGATCACAAATTACCCCTAGATGCTCGGGGTCACATTCGACAGTCTTTTTAAGTCGTCCGCCTATGCCACACAATTTGTGGTAAGCTCTGCAGTAGAAACAAGGTTCTCAAGTCGCCTGCTGGCAGCACTTGGCCGGTTAGTGATAAACTATGCAGCGCCAGTGTGAACACCTCAAACGGGCGACATGCAGTGGATTAACATACAGACCTGTCAGAACGCTGCCCTTAGAACTGCAACAGGATGTCTCCGCAGTACACCCCTGGATTACCTCTATGCGGAGTCCAAGATCATCCCAGTGCGTCGACACAATTGCATGTTGTCAAAGCAGTACCTCTTGGGTTGCTATCGAAGCTGTCATCCAAATCACCATCTTGTGGATAGACAACCTCCACCCAGGAATGTAAGGGTTGATCTTCAACTTCTAGAGTGCGAGATCCAGCCTTATGATAGAGAGCCTCTAGATCAGGCAGCATACCAGACAGGTCTCATTAGGATTCATGAGGATAGTGTTGCTGAAGCGGTGAGAAGCTACAAACCGCCCATAGCACCGGAAGAGAGAGACCTCCCACGGCAGACAAGGGTAGTTTTGGCCCAACTAAGATCAGGCAAGTGCAGTCGCCTCAATTCTTACTTATCAGTGACGTGTGTCCCATCTGTAATCAAGGGCCACAAGACACTCGTCATCTTTTCACTTGCCAAGCTAAGCCCACGCGTCTCACCATCAGATCACTCTGGACACACCCCATCCTTGTCGCAGAGTTTCTTGATCTGGCTACTAATTGAACTAAATAAGCATAAAACAAATGGATGAAACTACATTAAAAATGTTACAACAACAAATCGAGGCACATTGGTTAGATTAGGTTATAGAGGATGAAAACAATTCTTGAAACGAATTGATGTCCATGTAGATCTCTATTGGTCTATCGCGATTCCTTGAGGCGATTTTCTCATCTTTTTCTTCGTTGGGTGGTTTCATTTAAAGTCGCTCAAGAACATCAATTTTTCCGTCTTCCTTAAAGTTGCTTATAACATGCAACCAGAGGCCCTGAGGAAGGCGAGTATGTTCCTTAAGCTACACTCTCGCAGATCGGTGAGAGCCCAAAAGAAAACAAGAGTTCCGTGTCTTGTTTTTTTCTAAAAGATAATGATAGACACTGACACAGGAAGTTGTACGAGTCTTCCGCAGCTTCCTGGTCCAGACTCCATCGGCAAATGTCATCATCTTTAAGGCCTATTCTTACCATAGGTTTCCCAAGTGTGTTATGTCCTACGATTCTTTTTGTCCTATATCAATTTAGTTTGCTCGCCATCTTCCATAGTTCATTATTAACGGAAGAAACACGTCCGCAATGACATTATTCGTTCCACAAGCGCCTTCCTTAGCCAGCACATTTGATTCTTCATTTCCCATTATTCCATAGTACAGGTACCCAGTTCTCAGTTCAGTGAGAACCTTAAGCTCCCTACCATAACGGCTTATTACCTTAGACCTTATGTTCCTACTATTCCAATGTTTAGCTGCTTGACTGTCGCTTCTGGATAATGGTCTTATATCAACAGTGACTCAATAGTATTTGTGATTGCAGAATATTCTGTCTGAATGATACTGGAATTCCTTTCTAACGTAGATCACTACATTAAATGCCGCTACCAGTTCATTCGTTCCATATTAGATTCATCTGTATACATAATCAGAGTTCTGAAAGTTATTCTCCCTTCCTTTCACTCCTGCATACTTGGTATGGTAGGCTTTCAAGCGAATCACTTACGTCACATCCTGGACAATTTTTTTTGGTATAAATGATCATCCCAGTGCGTCGACACAATAAATAATCAGCCGAAGAGCAGGTGAATAAAAGAGGTCTTTTGGAGGTTGCTGAAAACACTGATTTCATTTTTTCTTTCTTACTTGCTATCTTACAAACTATTTCTTAACCTAGTCCCACACTACTTTCTCTTATCATGCCATAAAACTAACATGAGAAAATATATCCTGGAAATTCCATACATTAAACTCTAGGTAGCACTAATTATCGTAACGTATACGTATAAAAATAATACACACATGGAAAAATAATAACTTATATCAAGGATGTTTGAATTATTCACCCAATATTTAAAATTCTACCTGCTATGGATACATCTGATTAACACTACAGATAGTAACATGTGTTAGCTTACGATAAATTATGTTTGAGAAATTCAAACAGCAGGGCAATGGCATTAATAAGGAAAAACACTTCGAGCCATTGCCATGCTCGAAGGACCATATATTTTTCATGAAATTTTTAATAACCAAATTGCCAAGTTGCTATTTGTCCTAAGTAAGGACTAATAACCTCGCCGAACCATAAACTGCACCAAACACTTACACGTCCAGAATGGAGAAGTTTCTTAGCAATAACTCCTGGGTTTTCAGAGCCCCCAGATGAGACAATTTTGTTTATACGGATGGCCACCGAGGTGGCGGATGAATTTTTCTCCACCAAGAGGCTCTAAAACCAAATTTGGAAATCGGTTTATATGGGGGCTATAAGTGATTATTGACCGATATGGACGAATTTTGACATGGTTTTTAAATACCATATATGTTAGTTGCTCCTACAAGAGGCTCATGAGGTCAAATCTGGGGATCGGTTTATATGGGGGCTATATATAATTATGAACCGATATGAACCAATTTTGGCATGGTTATTAGTGACTATATACGTATCCCACGTACCAAATTTCAACAGGATCGTATAAATTTTGCTCCTCCAAGAGGCTCCGGAGCTCAAATCTGAGGATCGGTTATATGGGGGCTATATATAATTATGGATCGATATGGACCAATTTTTGCATGGTTGTTAGGGACCATATTCTAATACCATGTACCAAATTTCAACAGGATCGTATAAATTTTGCTCCTCCAAGAGGCTCCGGAGCTCAAATCTGAGGATCGGTTTATATGGGGGCTATATATAAATATGGATCGATATGGACCAATTTTTGCATGGTTGTTAGGGACCATATTCTAACACCATGTACCAAATTTCAAGCGGGTCGGATGAATTTTGCTCCTCCAAGAGGCTCCGAAAGCCAAATCTGAGCGTCGGTTTATATGGGGGCTATACGTAAAAGTAGTCCGATATGGCCCGTTTGCAATACCATCCGACCTACATCAATAACAACTACTTATGACAAGTTTCAAGTCGATAGCTTGTTTCGATCGGAAATTAGCGTGATTTCAACGGACGGACGGACTGAGGACATGCTTAGATCGACTCAGAATTTCACCACGACCCAGAATATATATGCTTTATGGGGTCTTAGAGCAACATTTCGATGTGTTACAAACGGAATGCCAAAGTTAATATACCCCCATCCTATGATGGAAGGTATAATAAAAATTTTAAAATTTTATTTCGAAAAAAATTAGAGCAGAGGAGCCACTGCTAGCCTCTAAATTTTCGCAAATTTCTGGCAAAACAAATCGTCTTCTAATTCAATCCGCGAACAACGAAAATGCTGATCAGTCAAGTCATGCGTCATCGATCAGAACAAGGGTTAATCGGAAGGAGCCCAAACGGCTGGACTTCCCATTTGATGCGAAGGTGGCTTTTTATTTGGCGAGATTGAGATGCCAATCTTTCAATTGATAGCTCTATCGTATTTTTGAGGTTATACGTACTTGCAACGTTTTAACATACGAGCACCATTTGTGACCATGGATTAGCTCAACAACTGTGCATCCATGAACCTTTTTTTAATTTTAGGCGATGATGCTTCGTCATGGAATAGGGTTTAATGATGGTATGGTGAATTCAACCGAGGCCGTAATTCACTCCAAGACGAATTGCGTGGAGGTCGTCCAAAATCATTTGTTGATCCTCAAACCACTGATGCGGAAACACGTCTATGACACCTTGGCAGGTGATAAATGGTGGATTTACACGTATCAGTACGAAAGTAATGAACTGTATGGGTATTCCAAGATGAGCCAAATCAAATAAAATTTGATGACGCTCGAAGTACTGCCAATGATCGCCTGATTATTCGGACACAAACTGGACATGTCGTAATTGGACCACTAGAATAACACTGAGCAGTCAATTCTTAGTGGTAAAGGGTGATACGGTCAAAATTTGGTCAAGGGAAAACGCGTGTAAATCGGTGAAATCGTTTATTTAAAAAATCAAATTAAATTTCTTTTTCAAGTTCAATCAGTATAAAATTCAGGAAAAATATTCAGTTAGGCTTTCGCTTTTCCAAATCCGAATTGCCGGGCCTCACGCTTGACACCTGCCATCAGATTTTGTACAGCCACCTTGTCCACCGTCTTCGCCGCAGAAAGCCAGTTTGCCTTGAACTGCTGCTCGTCCTTAGCAGTTTTTCTGGTCTTCTTTAGGTTCCGCTTAACAATAGCCCAGTATTTCTCAATTGGGCGGAGCTCTGGCGTGTTGGGAGGGTTCTTGTCCTTGGAAACCACCTGCACGTTGTTGGCGGCGTACCACTCCATGGCCTTTTTACCGTAATGGCAAGATGCCAAATCCGGCCAAAACAGTACGGAACAACCGTGTTTCTTCAGGAAAGGCAGCAGACGTTTATTCAAACACTCTTTCAAGTAAATTTCTTGGTTAACAGTCCCGGAAGCTATGAAAATGCTGCTTTTCAAGCCACAGGTACAGATGGCTTGCCAAACCAGACATTTCTTTGCGAACTTTGACAGTTTTATGTGCTTGAAAATATCTGCTACATTTCCCCTTCCTTTTGCCGTATAAAACTCCTGTCCCGGAAGCTGCTTGTAGTCAGCTTTGACGTAGGTTTTGTCATCCATTACCACGCAGTCAAATTTCGTCAGCATCGTCGTGTACAGCCTCCGGAACGCGCTTTGGCCGTCGTATTTTGTTTATCATCGCGATTTGGAGTCACTACCTTCTTGTAAGTCGATAGTCCGGCTCGTTTTTTGGCTCGATGCACAGTTGTAGACGATACACCCAGCTTATTTGCGGCATCTCGGAGAGAGAGGTTAGGGTTTCGCTTGAAACTACCGGCAACTCTCTTTGTCGTCTCCGTGGCTTCCGGTTTTCGATTTCCCCCCGATCCAGACTTCCTGACTGTCGACAAACGTTCCCCAAACACTTTAATTATATTTGTAACCGTTGATTTGGCAACTTTTAGCGATTTTTCCAGCTTTGCGTGCGAGTAGCTCGGATTTTCGCGATGCGCGAGCAAAATTTTGATACGCTGCTCTTCTTGCTTGGACGGCATTTTGACAACTGAAGAGTGAATTCCAAAATTAAAATAGGAGCAACATTCTACACACACACTCACCTTCAAAATGAGGGGTGTTCAGGTTTTTTAAATGCAAAATTGAAAGAAATACGTCAAGTTTCAAGCTTCGACAATTGACTCAAATGCATTCAAAATTGGGGAATATTTTAAAACACAATAAAGCGATTTTCGATGGTTAATAATTGTTTTTGTTCTCCAATCCTGTAATATAAAAGGAAACCATCGTATGTCAAGGATTTTCCCATACAAATCAGATGTGCCAAATATCACAAATTGAGTACGGTCAAGGGTATCATAAAGTCGTCTACGCTTATGTGACATTAATCTCTGATGAACTTCTCATTTCTCTTCCGCACGGCATAATTTTGAAAACTTTCTCTTACATTATGCTGATGTGAGGTTCCTTTTCAAACTTTTTAAAGATTTTTTTTTTGTATTTTAGTCGGCTCTTCAAATTATCAGGGGTTGACTGCCGGATAATCGGATAGCTCAAATCAATCATAAAACTTGCGATAATTTTTAATTTAATCTTTAATTTTTTAGTTCGTCATTCAATTAGGCCATTTTATGTACTTTCAGTTTCTGTTTTTTCTTTTCCCTCCCGACATTCCATTTCATTTACCAACTTTTGTTCAATGCTCATCTCCTATTTCACCAAAATAATTTTGCTGGCGGCTTAAAGCACATTCAATTTTAGTGCAAATATTGAATTAAGTCATAAAAAATTTGATCATAACATTTTGCACTAAACTTTTAAGCAGTGTGAAGAAAAACAAACACGAAAGAGGAAATTGAAAAAAAAAAGAATCGAAAAGTTTTTTTTTGTTGGCTCTGAAATGATGTTGTATTGAACCGAGTCATTACATTTTGATTCGTTGCCAAAAATTCTATCTGCTACCTTAAAGCGGTAGGCAAAATTCATTAAACATTTGAAGTCCTGGGAGTAAAAAAATTGGCGAGTGCTTCGATAATCGTTTTAGTGTTGGCAGGTTATATATCTCTGAGCTGTATTTAAGAGAAGAGAATTTATGGTATATTTTTGTAATGATGAGACTTAACTCGGTCAGGATTTTAGTGGTGATTAATTAGTTTTATTGCTTTGAAAGTAGTAATTTAGGTTAGAATGAAAAGATTATACTGGTTATGCTGTCTCATGTCAGACAGTATTCGGCTTGTTGTACTCTCTAACGTCTTTTTTCCAGTGTACCCTTCTTTTATTCCAGAAACTCTGTGTCTCTAAATTAGGTCAGGTTAGGCTTAGGGCAGCCCGATATTTCAGGTTCACTTAGACTATTCAGTACATTGTGATACCACAGTGGTGAACTTCTCTCTTATCGCTGAGTGCTGCGCGATTCTATGTTAAGCTTAATGACAAGGGACCACCTTTTTTATAGCCGAGTCCGAACGGCGTTCCACATTGCAGTGAAATTACATAGAGAAGCTCTTAAACACTCTGAAATGTCATCAGCACCGCTGAAAAACTTTTTGGTATTTGGTCGAAACTGGGTTTGAACCCACGACCCTGTGTATGCAAGGCGGGCATGCTAACCACTGCACCACGGTGACTCCCTCTCTCTAACAAATTTCCTAATTTTTTTTCTAATATCTCAAGCTGGGCCAAGATCCGTATCACCTCGTATTCGGCACAGATGTTTTCAATTCTAGGTGCCCGGCTATTATTCTCACGATCCTCCTGACTTTTGTCCTACTCTCCTTAAGTAGTTTTCTAGTCTTTTCCTTATTTGGGTCACCCCATTGTATTTTCATCGCCATTTTGACCGTTGCATTGGTCCATATCGCTTTGTGTGTCTCCCGTGTCCATTCAGATGGACCTGTCTCATGTCGTCTGATGTAAACCTAAGCCAGTATGCAGCCTGTATCCAAGTTGTACCAAGTCCTGAATCATCTCTTCATCGATATGGTTAGCTTTTTGCCTAGTAAAGACAAGGCAGTAACATAGGTAGAGTTCCAAGGTCTCATCATCCGCAAAACACACTCTGCATGCATGCTATTCAGCAAATATGTGCTCTCCATATTAGGTGCCCGGTTATTATTCCCTAGGTCCTCCTGAGTATCATCCTCCCTCCTTTCCTTAAGTAGTTCTCCATTTTTTTTGGGTTACTCCATTGTATTTTGATCGCCATTCCGACCGTTTCAATGGCCCACATCGCTTTATTTGTCTCCCGTGTCCATTCAGATGGCCCTGCCTAATGTCTTCTGAAATATACACAAGCCAGTATTCGGCCTGATTTCAAGCTGAGTCCCGAATCACCTCTACACCGACATGGTTATCTTTTTGCCCAGTAAAGTAGGGGCAGTGACAAAGATCGATCTCTAAGGTCTAATCATCCCTAAAACACGTCCTACATGCACCATCCTCTGCTGCTCCTGTTCGTCACAAATATGCTCTCAATTCTATGTATCCGTTTATTATTCTCATGGTCCTCCTGATTGTCGTCCTTCTCTCCTTCAGTAGTTTTCCAGTCCTTTTCTTATCTAGGTCACTCCATAGTATTTTCATCGCCGTTCTGACCGTTGTACAAATATGCTCTCAATTCTATGTATCCGGTTATTATTCTTATGTCCTCCTGATTGTCGTCCTTCTCTCCTTCAGTAGTTTTCCAGTCCTTTTCTTATCTAGGTCACTCCATAGTATTTTCATCGCCGTTCTGACCATTGTATTACTCCACGTCGCTTTATGTGTCCCATGCGCCCATTCATCCAACTCTGCTCGCGTTGTCCTTATTGTCTTAGCTCTTATGACCAATTCCTCCTATTCTTGCATGCCCCGGCACCCATATGATGCCGATCCTGCTATGTTCTGAGAGTTCGTTGGTCATGCTTTGCATTCCAATATAGTTCGCGAGCGAACCGTAATGTCTACTATTTCCTTCATTGCTCTCCGACAATCTATTTCCATGTTTTTTGGTCGTTCCGTTGCGACACGCATTTCTGCCTGCAGGATTGTGCTGTGCTCCGGGAATCGCAATGGGATCTCAGTGTCTGGTTCCTTCACATATGCGCTCAGTACCATTCTCTCGTTCATCTTCGATCCATTGGTGTAGCAGTTATTTCCCTCTGCTATCAGTTCTGGGGTCCCATTCTCCCAGGTCCATCTTACTGGCTTCTGCCAACAACAAACCTCTGAAGGGGAACCGTACATGCGGTGAACTCAGTGAGGGTTTTCAGTCCCGTAAAGATCATAGGTGCGACGCAGATGCGATGAACTCCGTGGGGATTTGGCAGATTGCTTTATGTGTCACCATTGACCATTCTTCCACTCAGCCTGTGTTGCCTTTATTGATTTTGCGTTCTTCAAGTTCATTTCCCTATGTGTTCAATCTGTAATTCGTGAAAATGTTCACGGTTTGTGTTCTGGTGTTATTTCGGAGTCATTTAACACATTCGGTGATGGCACGCAGTTTTGTTCTGTTGTCCGGTAATCGGAATAGGATCTCGGTGTCCTGGTCCACCACATATACGCCCAGTCCCGTCCTCTCACCCAACTTCGATCCATCGGTGTAACAGTCATTTCCCTCTGCCAACAGCTCAGGGGTCTCATTCTCCCAAGCCCATGAGGAATTTTCAGTGTCGTAAAGATCAGAGTTGAAACCGTAGATGCGAAGAACAAATTTCAGTCCCGCAACGATCGGAGGTGAAACCGTAGATACGAAGAACTCCGTGGGGATTTTGTACATCACTTTATGTGTCTTCCGCACCCATTCATCCAACTCTGCCCGCGTTGCTTCTATTTGATTTGCGTTCTCCAATTTCACTTCCCTATGTGTCCAAACTTCAATCTGTGCAAATGTTATTTATGATCCATTTACCACATTCGGTTATAGCACATATTTCTGCCTGCAGGATTGTGTTGTTGTCCGGTAATCGGAATAGGATCTCAGTGTCTGGGTCCTCCACATATACGCCAAGTCCCCTCCTCTCACCCATATTCGATCCATCGGTGTAGCGGTTATTTCTCTCCGGTATATATTCTGGGGACCTTTACTCCCAGGTTCATATTACTGGCGTCGGAATGTCACACTCGGCAGCTATACCACCTCAGGTAGACGACCGATGAATTGTTGCGCCATCCGCCATTTTACCCACCGTCTCCCCTTTTATCTTTTGATGGTTCGTCATGTTTCGTAGATGTCTGAACATCTTTAAACTCATCGCAGCCATGCCGGCTACGTTTTTGATCTGAACCTTTGTAGGTCTTAAGTCCTGTATCGTATCCAAGCCTTTGCTTGACATGGTCGTCATTGCCCTAGTTTGGCCAATGCAACATGTTGGTTGGATTCGATGCAAAGTTTCTAGGTTGCACTTCATCTCCATTGATATTCACCAGACTATCGTAGCTTATGTCAATATTAGCCTTACTACGATCTCATATATCCAGTGCGTCACCTTTGGATTCAGTTCCCATTTACAGCCCACCGCTCTTATGCCCAGTGCCCAATATCTGTAGGCTTTCTCAGTCGTCTCTTTGATGTGTTTTTCCAATTCAGTTTCGTAGGAGTAATCCTACGTCCTTTTACAGAGTCTGTTAAGACCCGTTCCTGCAGAAGTATTATAAAATCGTATACTTAACAGAGGGGTTCAAATCCATCCTGAGCTAGACTCTTTAGTAGGCCGTGTATAGTTGTTACTCACAGTAGTGGCGATAGCATACGCCTTTATGGAGTTCTCTGCTCTACATTCGCCGTTATGGTCACATAATGGGATACACAATTTATTCAGTAGTAGGGAATTCGGCAGGTCAGCAGCTTATAAACCCTTCATCATGGATGTAGAACACAATGCAATCGCATATTTGGAAAGATCTATAGATCAAACCCACGATACTCCAACCTTTTCAACCAGTCTGAAACCCCGCTCGACCTTGAGTGTCTTATGATTGAAATCCCTTGAGCACCCCTTAAACCCAAGCATTTCTCTGCATTCCTACTCATTGCACCCTCGCGTGTTACATCCCCTTTTCTTGATAGTCGATAACGATTTCCTTTTACCATGTAACTTCATTTAATCCAACATTTATTTTACTAAACGAACGATAATCAAGTTCCATGTCAACGCCCATGTGAAAATCAAATCCATTTTCATTTCTGGTGTTCATGACGTCCCTCCGCATATTTTCATCGTTTTCTTTAGCTTCCTTTACTTCTCCTTTTATTCTTGCAATGTTTCCTGAGCGCACAAAAAACCCCATTTGTTAAACGAAAAGTATATCCTGTCGTGTTGTTCTGCGCGCTGTTGTGTCTTTCCCAGATTGAGTTGTGGTTGCCTTGGGGTGTTTGCTACGTTGTTAAAATCGAAAAAAGGAATTTTGTTTTGTTTTTCAGTTTGTTTTGTGGTCTCTAGTTTATGCTGTTCATTTTGATGGTTTCTAGCATTTAATTTTGTTTTATTGCTATATTAATGGAAGTATTTATTTTTCATAATGTCTTTCTCATAACTGAAATAAAATTTAATATCGAAAATGTTCTCATTTTCTTGATTATCCAAAATCAGTACTATGACTATTAGGGGGAAAATGGGAAATTTTAATTAGGTGTTAAGTATATAAAAAATTATATTCCGAAAATATATAATTGAGTAGAAAATTTACACAGACTTGAGGTATTTACGATGGAGAGAAATAAGTAGATAATGGATAACATTTGTGACAGAGTTAGTTAGATGTCCAGTAACTTGTTCGTCTCCCTGACTTTCTGCATTTATTTGATTTTTAATTTATTTGATTTTAAAGGTGCATATTCGTACAAATTACTGGAGAAACTCTAAATCAGCAATTCAGTGTGGCAACTGTCCGATCCGAAGGACTCAGCGAGATTTCCGTAGAAATCCATGGGGGCTCTGTACATGCAAGGAACTCAGAAGGGAAATTTCAGCCTCGTAACGCTCACGAAGAACTCAGTGCGGGAACTATAGATCCGAACATCTCATTGACAAAGCTCTTAATTCCAAGAACTCAGTGTTGGAACTGTAGATCTGAAGACCTCAGAAGTGGAATTGTAGATCCGAAGAAGTCAGAGGTAGAAGGAAAACCTCGTTGAGGGAATTGTTGATCCGAAGAGGTCCCATGTAGAAGGAAGAACTCGTTGAGGGAACTGTAGAGCCAGATAACTATATGTGATAACTGTAGATCCCAACAGCTCAGAAGCAGAAGGAATGACTCATTGAGGCAGCTGTAGATTCGGAGAATTCTGTGTGGTATCTTAAGATTCGAAGAATTCAGGGTCGGAACATCTGAAGAGCCCAGAGGTGGAAGTATACATGCGAAGACCTCAGTGAGGGATTTTCGGTTCCATAAAGATCAGAGTTGGTACTCAGTGGTTGAACTGAAGATCCGAAGAAACTGTAGATCCAAAGAACTCAGTGTCGGAACTGTTAATACGAAGACCTCAATGATGGAACTGAAGATCCGAAGAACTCAGTATGGGCATTGCACATTCGTCCTATTAATCCCGTAAAGATCAAAGTTGGAATTGTAGCTCGAAAGAACTCAGTCGGGAACTGTAGATCTTCAGAACTAAGTGGGACAACTGTAGATAAGAACAACTCAGCGGGGAGCTTTAGATGCCACGAAGTCAGTGATGGAACTGCAACTGTATATGCCGATAATTCGGTCAAGAAACTGTAGATCCAATGAGCTCAGTAGAGGAATTGAACATTCAAAAAAGTCAGAGGTGCCGGAACTATAGATCCGGAGAATTCGGTGGAAAATTGTATATGCGATTAACTCAAGAAGGAAATTTCAGGCCCGTTAAACTCATAGATGGAACTGTAGTTTCAAGAACACAGAGTGCGAATTGTAGATCCGAAGAACTCAGGGTGGGAACTGTAAATTCGAAGATCTGGTGGAACTGTAGTTCCAAATAACTTAGAGTGGAAACTGTATATCCTAAGTACTCAGTGGTAGAAGTAGATCCGACGAACTCTGTGGGAAAAGTTTAGGTCCTTAAGCTCAGAAGTGGAACAATAGATCCGAAGATCTCGGTGGCGACGCTGTAGATTCGAAGAACTCAGTGGTAGAATTTCAGGCCCGTTTAGTTCAGAGATGAAACTATAGATCCGAGAAACCCAATACGGGGAAATTGCGAAGAACTCTGTGGAGGAAATCCAATCGCGTAAATATCACAGGTGGGACTGAAGATACGAGGAACTCTGTGGGGAAAACTGCACATGCGATCAATTGTACATGGGAAGTGTAGCTCCCGAGAACTCAGTGGTGGAGCTCTAGATCCAAAGAACTCAGTGTCGGAACTATAGATCCGAAGGAATCATTCGGGAAACTGTACATGTGGTGCGGCTCATAAGGCTCATAAAATTCAGATGTGGAAATTTCCTAATTACACAGTGTACGAAGAAGATCCGAAGAACTCAGTAAGGGAACTGTCAATGCGAAGAACTCAGTGGGAGGAGTTTGGGTCTGCAAAGCTCAGAAGAAAAACTGTACTTTCGAAGATTTCATTATGGGAACTGTAGATCTAAAGAACTCAGTTGTGAATATGTAAGTCTGAAGAACACAGTGATACTAAGTACCCAGTGTGGGAAGTAGATCCAAAGAAAAGGGAATTGAGTGTGCAAGGAACCCAGTGGGAAAAGTTTAGGACCATAATGCTCGGAGTGGAACTCTAGATTGGAAGATTTCAGCACAGGAACTATAAATCTGAAGAACTCAGTTGTGCAACTGTAGGTCCGAAGAACGCAATGGGAGTTTTCAGTCTCGTAAAGTACAGCGGTGGAACTGCATATCCGTAAAACTCTGTGAGGAAACTGTTGATACGAATGTCTCAGAAACTGTAGATCTGATGAGCTCTGTTGGAATTTCAAGTCCGTAAGGACCAAATATGGAATTTTATATTAGAACATTTCTCTGGTGGAACTGTAGATCCGAAGAATTCAGATCGCCATCTGTGGCTCCGCAGAAGTCAGCGCGCGAGCTGTAGATCCGAAGAACTCAGTGTGGGAAATTCAATCGCGTACAGATCAGAGCTGGAAATATAGATACGAAGAACTCTGTAGGGGAACTGCGAATAACTCCTTAGGATAAGTGTAGCTTCGAAGAAGTCAGTGCGGGAACTGAAGCTCCGAAGAGCTCAGTGGGCGGACTGTACACGCCACGAATTCATAGAATTTCAGGAGCGTAAAGAGGTGGAATTGTAGATCGGAAAAACCCAGTAATCCAACTAAAGGTCCAAAGAATTCGGCGATGGAAATGGAGGTCCTAAGAACTCAGTGTGCGAAAAGTGGGCGAACTCAGAGTCGGAACCGTCTATTCGAAGAAGTCTGTGAGGGAGTTTTAATCCAAAAATCCCAGTGGAACACTGTACATTCAAAGAATTCAGTGGTGAAAAATTAGTTTCATAGAACTAAGTGACGATCCGAAGAAGTCAGAGGTAGAACTTTTGATGTAAAGAACTCAATGCGGGAACATAAGATCCGAATAACTCAGTGGGCGGACTGTACACGCCACGAATTCATAGAGGGAATTTCAGGAGCGTAAAGAGGTGGAATTGTAGATCGGAAAAACCCAGTAATCCAACTAAAGGTCCAAAGAATTAGGCGATGGAAATGGAGGTCCTAAGAACTCAGTGTAGGAAAAGTGGGAGAACTCAGAGTTGGAACTGCCTATCCGAAGAAGTCTGTGAGGGAGTTTAAATCCGAAAATCCCAGTGGAACACTGTACATTCGAAGAATTCAGTGATGGAAAATTAGTTTCATAGAACTATGTGACGATCCCAAGAAGTTAGAGGTAGAACTTTTGATGCAAAGAACTCAATGCGGGAACTGAGATCAGAAGAACTCAGTGGGCGGACTGTACACGCCACGAATTCATAGGGGGAATTTCAGGAGTATAAAGTTCAGAGGTGCAACTGTAGATCGCAAAAACCCAGTAATCCAACTAAGGGTCCAAAGAATTCGGCGACGGAAATGGAGGTCCTAAGAACTCAGTGTGGGAAAAGGGGGAGAAATCAGAGTCGGGATCTATCCCAAGAAGTCTGTGAGGGAGTTTTAATCCGAAAATCCCAGTGGAACACTATACATTCGAAGAATTCAGTGATGGAAAATTAGTTTCATAGAACTAAGTGACGATCCGAAGAAGTCAGAGGTAGAACTTTGGATACAAAGAACTCAATGCGGGATCTGAAGATCCGAAGAGCTCAATGGGCGGAATGTACACGCCACGAATTCATGGGGGAATTTCAGAAGCGTAAAGCTCAGAGGTGGAATTGTAGATCTGAAAACCAAGTAATCCAACTAAAGGCCCAAAGAATTCGGCGATGGAAATGGAGGTCCTAAGAACTCAGTGTAGGAAAAGTGGGAGAATTTAGAGTCGGAACTGTCTATCCGAAGAAGTCAGTGAGGGAGTTTTAATCCGAAAATCCCAGTGGAACGCTGTATATTCGAAGAATTCAGTGATGGAAATTTAGCTTCATAGAAATAAGTGGCGATCCGAAGAAGAAGAAGACGTAGAACTTTGAGATACAAAGAACTCAATGCGGGAACTGAAGATCCGAAGAGTTCAGTGGGCGGACTGTACACGCCTCGAGTTCATAGGGGGAATTTCAGGAGCGTAAATCTCAGAGGTGGAATTTTAGATCGGAAAAACTCACTGGTCGAAGTAAAGATCCGAAGAACTTAGTCTGGAAACAGAGGCTGAACTCTAAATCTGAAGAAGTCAGAGTGGGAGTTGTAGATTCGAAGAACCATTGGGGACACCGAACATTGAAAGAATTCAGTAGTGGAAATTTAGACTCTTAGAAATTAGTGGCGAATCGGAAGAACTCATTGGGGGAATCTCAACTCAGAGGTGAAACTATAGATACGAGTAACTCAGTGTGGGAACTTTAAATTCGAAAACGCATTTTGGACAACTGCTGATTCTGATATGTCAGTGGTGAATTTGCAGATCCGAGAAAATCTATGGGGAAATTGCATAACGAAAGATGTATTACTCAACCAGGAGCGAATTCTTCAGAGCGCTTAAAAAATCGTATAAACCTGTGGGTGGATTATACACGCCACGAATTCATGGGGGAAATTTCAGGAGCGTAAATCTCAGAGGTGAAATTGTAGATCGGGAAAACTCAATGGTCGAAGTAAAGATCCGAAGAACTTAGTCTGGAAACAGAGGCTGAACTCTAAATCTGAAGAAGTCAGAGAGGTAGTTGCAGATTCGAAGAACCCATTGGGGACACGGAACATTGAAAGAATTCAGTAGTGGAAAGTTAGACTCTTACAAATAAGTGGCGAATCCGAAGAACTCAGTGGGGGAATCTCAGCTCAGAGGTGAAACTATAGATACAAGTAACTCAGTGTGGGAACTGTAAATTCAAAACCCCATTTTGGAAAACTGCGGATTTTGATATCTTAGTGGTGGAGACTATATATCGGAAGATTCCATGTATTACTCAACCAGGAGCGAATTCTTGAGAACGCTTAAAAATCTTAAATTTGCAATCTAGCTGCAAGCGAAAAATGCTGAAAAGTCGAAAGTCAATTTTTGTTTCCTTTCCGAGTAATTTTTCTGCTTTTGAGTGGATGAAGATCGTATACTGAGATTGTTTTCGTATTTGTGTGCAATTTTGTGGGTCCCTAGCTGGTCTATCGGATTGGAAACTTGATCGTCTCGAATGTGTGAAATTTAGTTTCAGCCACAAAATCTGCAATTATGAAGCGATTTTTGTGCGCATGCGTACATCTCTTTTAGTTCGCAAAGTAGGGTCCTTACAAGCCTTTGGACATGACTAAGCCGTCATAGAGTTCCATTTTCTTCCACTTATGTGCGCTTATTTAACAAAAGCGGAGTCAAGGAGTTCGGAGTTATTTTTGCAAATCGAGACAAATCGACTATCGACCAAAATTGTTTTTAACTTATTATTTAGATTGTAATTAAAGGTACCCCACTTGATATACAACCATATTAATTTGTTCTTTTTGGCGAATATGAAAAACCCCATTTCACTTAACATTGGTATTTCAAAGAATTTTTGGATGTATTCTTCCGGCCAAAAAGGCAATACACAATACCCCCTTATCTCACTAGACAGACACATGGTGGAAATGTTAAAATTAACCTTTTTGGTTGGTATTTCAATGTAATTTGTCACAATGTTAATGGGCCAAAATATGATTGTACAACAAAGTGTTACGACAGTGAAACACACATTTTTGACTTACTCCAGCGTCGCACAAAAAGGATATTTTGGGTCAATGAATAAAAGTGTGTTTGTGAGCATCTAGAGTTTTCGAAATAAATGTCATAACCAGAGAAATCTTGTGCTGGGAACAGGGTTAATTCGAATATAATTTCATCTACCCCACCCATCCCTTGGACACATTTAATTTGAAAGTAGTTTGTATTTAATCACCATCTCCCAAAAGACATGTCTTGCATACACGATGAGATTTTTTCCAATTGTAGTAGCTAATTCTGAAGCACACACAATACTGGCATGTTTTTGCAGTTAGTTTTCCAAAGAGGTGATAAAAAGATGATGACAGGCCCGCCCACCTATACCACACACCCTCACAGACATTTCAAAATATCCTGGAAAAGTGAATTTCACAAAGAAATGAAAAACTTTTCTCATAAAGGAAGTCACAACAAACATAAGAATTTCTTTTATTTTTCTAAAGTCATTTTTAAATCAAGCCTCGGTATGTGTATGTGTGTGTGCTTGTGTGGTTAGTCTTTAATGCTTAAAGGATATTTTTCTGTTGTATTTGTGTGTGTGTGGGTGTTTGTGTTTTACACAAACTGTTGAAGATGCTCGATTCTATCAAACACTCCCAAGATAATAACGGAAAGGATGTGACGGAAGTCCTTCGTGTGAGAATGAAAGAAACAACAACAGAAAATGAAAATGATAATTTTGATTGAAGATTATTCCCATGGTTGTTGCTGCAATGCCATTACTTTTTGCCTTAGGTTTTTTTGTTATGAAATTGTTAAGAAATTTAATATAAAAAAATTATTGAAAATAAAATCTTATAGGAATGAACTTGGGGATATTTTTTTGGGGATTTTTTCGTCGTGGTTGGCCGTAAAGAAATGTTATTAAATTTTTATAAAAAATTTTGTCAAAACTTTATTTCTATAGAAAATTTTATCAACAAAATATTTTTATAGAAAATTTAGTCAAAATTTTATTTTTATAGAAAATTTAGTCAAAATTTTATTTTTATAGAAAATTTAGTCAAAATTTTATTTTCATAGAAAATTTTGTCAAAATTTTATTTTTATAGAAAATTTGTCAAAATTTTATTTCTATAGAAAATTTGTCAAAATTTTATTTCTATAGAAAATTTTGTCAAAATTTTATTTTTAGAGAAAATTTTGTTTTTATAGAAAATTGTGTCAAAATTTTAGTTCTATAGAAAAATTTTATTCTATAGAAGATTTTGTCAAGTGTTTATTTGTATAGAAAATTTTGACAAAATTGTATTTCCATAAAAAATTTTGTTAAAATTTTATTTCTATAGAAAATTTTTTTAAAAATTTATTTCTATAGACAATTTTGTCAAAATGTTATTTCAATAGAAAATTTCGCGACGATTTTTATTCTATTGAAAATTTTGTCAAAATATTATTTCTATAGAAATATTTGTCAATTTTTTGTTCTAGAAAATACCATGAAAACTTTACAGCTATAGAAAATTTTGTCAAAATTTTATTTCTATAAAAAGTTTTCACAAAAATCTATTTTGATAGAAAATTTTGTCACAATAATGTTTCTTTAGGAAATTTTGTCAAAATTTTATTTATAGCGAAAATTTTGTCAAAATTTTATTACTATATAAAGTTTTGTCAACATTTTATTTCTACAGAAAATTTTGTCAAAATTTTATTTGGTTTTGTTTGTTATTGTTGGCTTCTCTTCAATCGTTATTGTTGTTTTTTTGATCTCAGCTTAAAGCCATGCATTGACTAAACTACAAGTGTAGCTTAACCAACAGAGGAAAAGTATGCTTGTCAAATTTATTTGGACAAAGTCCTATAGACTGCAAGATGGTTGGATGTACAGCTGTTTCGGAATTACCACATTCCTCATCAGCATCCTCTACTTCTATAGAAAGTTTTGTCAAAATTTTATTTTTACAGAAAATTTTGTCAAAATTTTATTTCTATAGAAAATTTTGTCAAAATTTTATTTTTATAGAAAATTTATTCAAATTTTTATTTTTATAGGAAATTTGTCAAAATTTTATTTCTACAGAAAATTTTGTCAACATTTTATTTCTGTAGAAAATTTTGTCAACATTTTATTTCTATAGAAAATTTTGTCAATTTTTTTTTTGTATAGAAAATTTTGTCAAAATGTTATTTTTAGAGAAAATTTTGTTTTTATAGAAAATTGTGTCAAAATTTTATTTCTATAGAAAACTTTGTCAAAATTTATTTCTATAGAAAAGTGTGTCAAAATTTTAGTTCTATAGCAAATTTTTATTCTACAGAAGATTTTGTCAAGATTTTATTTTCATAGAAAATTTCGTTAAATTGTTAGTTCTATAGAAAATTTTGTCAAAATTGTATTTCCATAAAAAATTTTGTTAAAATTTTATTTCTATAGAAAATTTTTTTAAAAATGTATTTCTATAGACAATTTTGTCAAAATGTTATTTCTATAGAAAATTTCGTGACGATTTTGATTCTATTGAAAATTTTGTCAAAATATTATTTCTATAGAAAAATTTGTCAATTTTTTGGTCTAGAAAATACCATGAAAACTTTACTGCTATAGAAAATTTTATTTCTATAAAAAGTTTTCACAAAACTCTATTTCGATAGAAAATTTTGTCACAATAATGTTTCTTTAGGAAATGTTGTCAAAATTTTATTTCTATAGAAAAATTTGTCAAAATTTTATTTCTACAGAAAATTTTGTCAAAATGTTTTTTTCTATAGAAAATTTTGTCAAAGTTTTATTTCTATAGAAAATTTTGTCAAATTTTTATTTCTATAGAAAATGTTGTCTAAATTTTATTTCTATAAAAAATTTTGTCAAAATTTTATTTCTATAGAAAATTTTGTCAAAATTTTATGTCTATAGAGAATTTTGTCAACATTCTATTTCTATAGAAAATTTTGTCAAAATTTTATTCCTATAGAAAATTTTGTAAAAATTTTATTTCTATAGAAAATTTTGTCAAAATTTTATTTCTATAGAAAATTTTGTCAAAATTGTATTTCTATTTGTTTAGTTCAGCTTGAGGTCATGCGAATAAAAACAGATGTGTTTTTTTTTTTGAGTTGTACTTTTTATTTAAAGTGATTCAATATTTCGAAACATCTTCGATGTTCGTCTTGAGGGATATTTCTTTAAACAAATAACAGAAAACATTTTACACATTAATAAACAAAATAGATATCAAAATCCAAAAATATTGATATTGATATCACTCTTAAAATTCATCCGTCTTTCTGTAGGTACATTTATAATATGTAGCATCTCCAGTGTAAATCTCCTTTTATAGTTGGTTTCTTGCGTCAAAATATCCTTAAGATTTGGCTTATGTCCTGTTAGAGTGCAATGTGCTTCAAGTGCCGTCTTTTGCTCTAAGGGCTTGTCAGTGGATTTCTGATCAGATTTATGCCCTGAGATGCTAGTTTTTAATTTGGATTTTGTTGTATCAACATATACTTTTTGGCAAGTGTCAGATTCTTTCCCATCGTATTTTATCTTATATACTACGTTCGACATATCATCTTTCTTGATTTGTATTTTGACTTACTGAAGAGTTTATTTACATTATTGCGAGTCCTTTTGTAATCTGAAATTTGTCCTTATTAAACATTAAACATTGATGATTGATGATTTAGATCTTTCTGTAAATCCGGGAATATAAAGGGTGATTCTTTTGAGGTTAGGATTTTCATGCATTAGTATTTGACAGATCACGTGGGATTTCAGACATGGTGTCAAAGAGAAAGATGCTCAGTATGCTTTGACATTTCATCATGAATAGACTTACTAACGAGCCACAACGTCGAATTTTCAGTGAATGGGCCCTAGAAAAGTTGGCAGAAAATCCGCTTTTTTATCGACAAATTTTGTTCAGCGATGAGGCTCATTTCTGGTTGAATGGCTACGTAAATAAGCAAAATTGCCGCATTTGGAGTGAAGAGCAACCAGAAGCCGTTCAAGAACTGCCCATGCATCCCGAAAAATGCACTGTTTGGTGTGGTTTGTACGCTGGTGGAATCATTGGACCGTATTTTTTCAAAGATGCTGTTGGACGCAACGTTACGGTGAATGGCGATCGCTATCGTTCGATGCTAACAAACTTTTTGTTGCCAAAAATGGAAGAACTGAACTTGGTTGACATGTGGTTTCAACAAGATGGCGCTACATGCCACACAGCTCGCGATTCTATGGCCATTTTGAGGGAAAACTTCGGAGAACAATTCATCTCAAGAAATGGACCGGTAAGTTGGCCACCAAGATCATGCGATTTGACGCCTTTAGACTATTTTTTGTGGGGCTACGTCAAGTCTAAAGTCTACAGAAATAAGCCAGCAACTATTCCAGCTTTGGAAGACAACATTTCCGAAGAAATTCGGGCTATTCCGGCCGAAATGCTCGAAAAAGTTGCCCAAAATTGGACTTTCCGAATGGACCACCTAAGACGCAGCCGCGGTCAACATTTAAATGAAATTATCTTCAAAAAGTAAATGTCATGGACCAATCTAACGTTTCAAATAAAGAACCGATGAGATTTTGCAAATTTTATGCGTTTTTTTTTAAAAAAAAGTTATCAAGCTCTTAACAAATCACCCTTTATGTCAAGGGTTTTCAATTTTTGGTTCAATTTCGTCATGTATGGTGTGTTTTCGTTCTGTTACATGTTGAATTAGGTTGTCAATCGTTTTATTCGGGAAATCATTTAATCGTATTATAGTCCTTATCTTATCCTCGTTGTCCTTATGAAATATTTCATCGCTAATATCGTATACTCTTCATATAAAATTTGTAGACGTATTCAGTATGATTCATCTACGATGTTTGGAGTTGAAATTTATCGTCCTATGGCTGTTGGCTTTTGATACCAGTTAATTTTTATTCCAATTTTGTGCCTTTTTTTATTTCTTTAGATTCTTTTTTATTTCTATAGAAAATTTTGTCAAAATTATATTGCTATAGAAAATTTTGTCAAAATATTATTTCCATAGAAGATTTTGTCAAAATTTTATTTCTTTGTAAAATTTTGTCAAAATTTTATTTCTATAGAAAATTTTCGCAAAATTTTATTTTTACAGAAAATTTTCGCAAAATTTTATTTCTATAGAAAATTTTGTCAATTTTTGTTTTCTATAGAAAATTTTATCAATTTTTTTTTTCTATAAAAAATTTTGTCAACATTTTTATCGTATAAAAAATTTTGTCAAAATTTTATTTCTATAGAAAATTTTCGCAAAATTTTATTTCTATAGAAAATTTTGTCAACATTTTATTTCTATAGAAAATTTTGTCAAAATTTTATTTTTATGGAAATTTTGTCAAAAGTTTAGTTGTATAGAACATTTTGTAAAAATTTGATTACTTAAGAAAATTTTGTAAAAATTTTATTTCTATAGAAAATGTTCGCAAAATTTTATTTCTATAGAAAATTTCGAAAATTTTATTTCTATAGAAAATTTTGTCAAAATTTTATTTCTATAGACAATTTTATAAATTTTTTTAATATAGAAAATTTTGTTTCTATAAAAGATTTTGTCAAAATTCTATTTCTATAAAAATTTTTGTTAAAATTTTATTTCTATGGAATAATTTGTTTTTATAGAAAATTTTGTAAAAATTCTATTTCTATAGAAAATGTAATCAAAATTGTTAAAACTTTATTTGTATTGAAAAGTTTTGTCAAAATTGTATTTTTATAGGAAAGTTTTGTCAAATTTTTATTTCGATAGAAAAATTTTTAAAAATTTTATTTCTATAGAAAATTTTGTAAAAATTTTATTTCTATAAAAATTTTTGTAAAAATATTATTTCTATAGAGAATTTTCGCCAAATTTGATTTCTATAGAACATTTTGTCAAAATTTTTTATCTATAGAAAATTTTGTTAAAATTTTATTTCTATGGAAAATTTTGTTAAAATTTTATTTCTATGGAAAATTTTGTCGAAATTTTATTTCTATAGAAAAGTTAGTCAAAATTTTATTTTTAAAGAAAATTTAGTCAAATTTATTTCTATAGGAAATTGTGTCAACATGTTATTTGTATAGCAAATTTTGTCAATTTTTTATTTCCATAGAAAATTTAGTAAAAATTTTATTTCCATAGAAAATTTTGTCAAAATTTTATTTCTATAGAAAATTTTCGCAAAATTTTATTTCTATAGAAAATTTTGTCAACATTTTATTTCTATAGAAAATTTTGTCAAAATTTTATTTTTATGGAAATTTTGTCAAAAGTTTAGTTGTATAGAACATTTTGTAAAAATTTGATTACTTAAGAAAATTTTGTAAAAATTTTATTTCTATAGAAAATGTTCGCAAAATTTTATTTCTATAGAAAATTTCGAAAATTTTATTTCTATAGAAAATTTTGTCAAAATTTTATTTCTATAGACAATTTTATAAATTTTTTTAATATAGAAAATTTTGTTTCTATAAAAGATTTTGTCAAAATTCTATTTCTATAAAAATTTTTGTTAAAATTTTATTTCTATGGAATAATTTGTTTCCATAGAAAATTTTGTAAAAATTCTATTTCTATAGAAAATGTAATCAAAATTGTTAAAACTTTATTTGTATTGAAAAGTTTTGTCAAAATTGTATTTTTATAGGAAAGTTTTGTCAAATTTTTATTTCGATAGAAAAATTTTTAAAAATTGTATTTCTATAGAAAATTTTGTAAAAATTTTATTTCTATAAAAATTTTTGTAAAAATATTATTTCTATAGAGAATTTTCGCCAAATTTGATTTCTATAGAACATTTTGTCAAAATTTTTTATCTATAGAAAATTTTGTTAAAATTTTATTTCTATGGAAAATTTTGGTAAAATTTTATTTCTATGGAAAATTTTGTCGAAATTTTATTTCTATAGAAAAGTTAGTCAAAATTTTATTTTTAAAGAAAATTTAGTCAAATTTATTTCTATAGGAAATTGTGTCAACATGTTATTTGTATAGCAAATTTTGTCAATTTTTTATTTCCATAGAAAATTTAGTAAAAATTTTATTTCCATAGAAAATTTTGTCAAAATTTTATTTCCATAGAAAATGTTGTCTAAATTTTATTTCTATAGAAAATTTTGTCAAAATTTTATTTCTATAGAAAATTTTGTCACAATATTATTTCTATAGAAAATTTTGTAAAATTCTATTTCTATAGAAAATGTTCGCAAAATTTTATTTCTATAGAAAAATTTCGCAAAATTTTATTTCTATAGAAAATTGTGCTTTTATAAAAAGTTATGTCACAAATTTAATTTCATATAAAATTTTGTCAAAATTTTTTTCTATAGAAAATTTTGTGAAAATTTTATTCCTCTAGAAAATTTTGCTAACATTTTATTTCTATACAAATTTTGTCACAATTTTATTTTAATAGAAATTTTTTTTCAAAATTTTATTTCTATAAAAAATTTTATCATCATTGTATTTCTATAGAAAATTTTGTAAAAATTTTATTTCTATAGAAAATTTTGTAAAAAGTTTATTTCTATACAAAATTTTGTAAAAATATTATTTCTATAGAGAATTTACGCAAAATTTGATTTTTATAGAAATTTTTTTTCAAAACTTTTTATCTATTGAAAATTTTGTTAAAATTTTTTGTCTATAGAAAATTTTTTAAAATTTTATTTCTATAGAAAAGTTAGTCAAAATTGTATTTTTAAAGAAAATTTAGTCAAATTTATTTCTATAGGAAATTGTGCCAAAATGTTATTTTCATAGAAAATTTTGTCAATATTTTATTTCCATAGAAAATTTAGTCAACATTTTATTTCCATAGAAAATTTTGCCAAAATTTTATTTCCATAGAAAATTTTGTCAAAATTTTATTTCTATAGAAAATTTTCGCAAAATTTTATTTCTATAGAAAATTTTGTCAACATTTTATTTCTATAGAAAATTTTGTCAAAATTTTATTTTTATGGAAATTTTGTCAAAAGTTTAGTTGTATAGAACATTTTGTAAAAATTTGATTACTTAAGAAAATTTTGTAAAAATTTTATTTCTATAGAAAATGTTCGCAAAATTTTATTTCTATAGAAAATTTCGAAAATTTTATTTCTATAGAAAATTTTGTCAAAATTTTATTTCTATAGACAATTTTATAAATTTTTTTAATAGAGAAAATTTTGTTTCTATAAAAGATTTTGTCAAAATTCTATTTCTATAAAAATTTTTGTTAAAATTTTATTTCTATGGAATAATTTGTTTTTATAGAAAATTTTGTAAAAATTCTATTTCTATAGAAAATGTAATCAAAATTGTTAAAACTTTATTTGTATTGAAAAGTTTTGTCAAAATTGTATTTTTATAGGAAAGTTTTGTCAAATTTTTATTTCGATAGAAAAATTTTTAAAAATTTTATTTCTATAGAAAATTTTGTAAAAATTTTATTTCTATAAAAATTTTTGTAAAAATATTATTTCTATAGAGAATTTTCGCCAAATTTGATTTCTATAGAACATTTTGTCAAAATTTTTTATCTATAGAAAATTTTGTTAAAATTTTATTTCTATGGAAAATTTTGTTAAAATTTTATTTCTATGGAAAATTTTGTCGAAATTTTATTTCTATAGAAAAGTTAGTCAAAATTTTATTTTTAAAGAAAATTTAGTCAAATTTATTTCTATAGGAAATTGTGTCAACATGTTATTTGTATAGCAAATTTTGTCAATTTTTTATTTCCATAGAAAATTTAGTAAAAATTTTATTTCCATAGAAAATTTTGTCAAAATTTTATTTCTATAGAAAATTTTCGCAAAATTTTATTTCTATAGAAAATTTTGTCAACATTTTATTTCTATAGAAAATTTTGTCAAAATTTTATTTTTATGGAAATTTTGTCAAAAGTTTAGTTGTATAGAACATTTTGTAAAAATTTGATTACTTAAGAAAATTTTGTAAAAATTTTATTTCTATAGAAAATGTTCGCAAAATTTTATTTCTATAGAAAATTTCGAAAATTTTATTTCTATAGAAAATTTTGTCAAAATTTTATTTCTATAGACAATTTTATAAATTTTTTTAATATAGAAAATTTTGTTTCTATAAAAGATTTTGTCAAAATTCTATTTCTATAAAAATTTTTGTTAAAATTTTATTTCTATGGAATAATTTGTTTCCATAGAAAATTTTGTAAAAATTCTATTTCTATAGAAAATGTAATCAAAATTGTTAAAACTTTATTTGTATTGAAAAGTTTTGTCAAAATTGTATTTTTATAGGAAAGTTTTGTCAAATTTTTATTTCGATAGAAAAATTTTTAAAAATTGTATTTCTATAGAAAATTTTGTAAAAATTTTATTTCTATAAAAATTTTTGTAAAAATATTATTTCTATAGAGAATTTTCGCCAAATTTGATTTCTATAGAACATTTTGTCAAAATTTTTTATCTATAGAAAATTTTGTTAAAATTTTATTTCTATGGAAAATTTTGGTAAAATTTTATTTCTATGGAAAATTTTGTCGAAATTTTATTTCTATAGAAAAGTTAGTCAAAATTTTATTTTTAAAGAAAATTTAGTCAAATTTATTTCTATAGGAAATTGTGTCAACATGTTATTTGTATAGCAAATTTTGTCAATTTTTTATTGCCATAGAAAATTTAGTAAAAATTTTATTTCCATAGAAAATTTTGTCAAAATTTTATTTCCATAGAAAATGTTGTCAAAATTTTATTTCTATAGAAAATTTTGTCAAAATTTTATTTCTATAGAAAATTTTGTCACAATATTATTTCTATAGAAAATTTTGTAAAATTCTATTTCTATAGAAAATGTTCGCAAAATTTTATTTCTATAGAAAAATTTCGCAAAATTTTATTTCTATAGAAAATTGTGCTTTTATAAAAAGTTATGTCACAAATTTAATTTCATATAAAATTTTGTCAAAATTTTTTTCTATAGAAAATTTTGTGAAAATTTTATTCCTCTAGAAAATTTTGCTAACATTTTATTTCTATACAAATTTTGTCACAATTTTATTTTAATAGAAATTTTTTTTCAAAATTTTATTTCTATAAAAAATTTTATCATCATTGTATTTCTATAGAAAATTTTGTAAAAATTTTATTTCTATAGAAAATTTTGTAAAAAGTTTATTTCTATACAAAATTTTGTAAAAATATTATTTCTATAGAGAATTTACGCAAAATTTGATTTTTATAGAAATTTTTTTTCAAAACTTTTTATCTATTGAAAATTTTGTTAAAATTTTTTGTCTATAGAAAATTTTTTAAAATTTTATTTCTATAGAAAAGTTAGTCAAAATTGTATTTTTAAAGAAAATTTAGTCAAATTTATTTCTATAGGAAATTGTGCCAAAATGTTATTTTCATAGAAAATTTTGTCAATATTTTATTTCCATAGAAAATTTAGTCAACATTTTATTTCCATAGAAAATTTTGCCAAAATTTTATTTCCATAGAAAATTTTGTCAAAATTTTATTTCTGTAGGAAATGTTGTCAAAGTTTTATTTCTGTTGGAAATTTTGTCAAAATTTTATTTCAATAGAAAATTTTGTCAAAATTTTATTTCAATAGAAAATTTGGTCAAAATTTTATTTCTACAGAAAATTTTGTTCAAATTTATTTTGTGTAGAAAATGTCGTTAAAATTTTATTTCTATAGAAAAGTTTGTCAAAATTTTATTTCTATAAAAATTTTTATTAAAATTTAATTTTTGTTGAAAATGTCGTCAGTACTTTATTTCAGGCTAACATAAAAACGAGAAACTTTTCATTGAATGCTTTTTGTACAACTGAGTTTTTTATTTGTAAAGAGATCCATACTAGAAATTAATTACTTTTTGGTTGCCTGATTTTCTTTGGAATTCTTCCTTTCTATTTTACATTTGTGGTTTTAATTGTTATGCTGGTTTTGCTTTTACAACCCAAACTCGGGAGTTTCATAGAAAAAAAAAAACTAATTGATGGCATCATTAAGGACAGCATCATTTGCCAGTAATCATTTGTTGGTACTGCAGGATGATGATGACGACAATGAGCTTAAATTCTAAGAAAATGAATTTCAGACCAAACTAAATGAGGAAATGGGAGAAAGAATGGATAATTTCACAACTACCAAAAAACTACAACTGGTTGTGGTGTCAAGGTCATAAAATTCATCATCATTTATGTCTTCATTATTCTAACAAATAAAAAGATAGTTAGCCAATTTTCTTAACATTTCCCATAATTCACTTTGACTCAATTTACATCAGAGTCAATCTTTAGTGCTACTGGAAAAAACGTTAAATTTCAATTATTTGAAAAATTTATTTTTAAAAGTTTATGTCAAACTAAAATAAACTTTTATACCCCGTTTTTATAGAGTTTTTTTTTTCTACATCACGACCAGGCCAGACTGCTGGATTTATGTCCAGAAAACTTCACAATGAAATCGTTGAGATAACGAGAAAATAGAACTTTATGAATAATGCAACTTTGAAAAAATGCCTTCATGTTGCATTAATAAATACAGAGAGATGGAGATAGACAAGGAGAGGGAGAGAGAGAGAAAGAGGGAGTGAGCTCTTTGGTGTAGCATAGAGAATATGGGTCAAATATGACAGTAACTTGAAAGCGACATCATAATACCATAATACCTCGCATAAAGACAATAAAATTCTTTGTTAGCATATTTCTGAGGAAGAAATATCCTTGGCATTTTGATTAAGTTAAAGTATTAACGGAAACTTTTTCATAAACTGGAGGAACAAAGACACAGAATATGCGTCCCAGATAGGTGAGAGATTTTGGATTTATGGCAAATATTTTATTATGGGGATCATTTTCATAACCTTTGCTAATAAGATAATACGACATTTAATCAAATATTAATAATTTTCATTCCTTTTGTAACGCATCGAAATATCGATCGATTTCCGGCTTTATAAAGTGTATATATGTATATTCTTGATCTGGGAGAAACTCTAAAATGATAAAACCATGTCGGTCTGTCTGTATTTTGTAATAACGCTAGGGCCTTCAATAATGAAGCTATCGTGCTGAAATTTTGGATAAACTCGTTTATTCCTGCAAGTAGATCAAGTTCAAAATTTGATATAGCTCCCATACTAACCGGCCCTATAAAATGGACCCACGGTTGCCACAGTTCATTCAATTCTACCAAAAATGGTAGATTTTTTACTTTTTGGCATATTGGTAGAATTCTTGATGTTTTGGTAGATTTTGCAAAATATTCCTCTCCAACTAAGTGGTACTATATAAAAAAATTAACCACATTTTCTACGAAAATAAATCCTTGAGAAAATTTTCTAAAGAAATAAAATGTTGACAAAATTTTCCGTAGAAATAAAAAATTTGACAAAATTTTCTATAGAAATAAAAATTTTCACAAAATTTTCTATAGAAATAACATTTTGGCAAAATTTTCTATATAAATAAAAATTTTGATAAAATTTTCTATAGAAATAAAATTTTGCCAAAATTTTCTATATAAATAAAAATTTTGATAAAATTTTCAATAGAAATAAAAATGTTGATAAAATTTTCTATAGAAATAAAATGTTGAGAAAATTTTCTATAAAAATCAATTATTGAATAAAAATTTTATGGAATAAATTTTGAAAGAATATTCTATAGAACTAAAATTTATAAATATATTCTATACAAATCAAAATTTAGAAAAATCTTCTGTAGAAATAATTTTTTTAACAAATTTGATATAGAAATATAATTTTGATAAAATTTTCTACATAAATAAATTTTTGAGATAATTTTATATAGAAATAAAATTATGATAAAATTTATTTTTCTATAGGAATAAAATTATGATAAAATTTTCTATAGAAATAACATTTAGACAAAATTTTCTATAGAAATAAAAGTTTGAAAAAAATTTTCTATAAAATAAAATTTTGATAAAATCTTCTATAGAAATGAAATGTTGACAAAATTTTCTATAGAAAAAAAAAAATTGACAAAATTGTCTTAATTTTTTTTTTTTTAATTTTTTTTATAGAAATAAAATTTTGACAAAATTTTCTATAAAATAAATTTTTGAGAAAATTTTCTATAGAAATAAAATTTTGACAAAATTTTCTATAGAAATAAAATTTACACAAAATTTTCTATAGAAATAAAATTTGGCCAAAATTTTCTATAGAAATAAAATTTTGACCAAATTTTCTCTAGAATTTAATTATTGAATAATAATTTTATGGTATAATTTTTAAAGGAATATTCTATAAAACTAAAATTCATGAATATATTCTATAGAAATAAAATTTTGACAAAATTTTCTACAGAAATAAAATGTTGACAAAATTTTCCGTAGAAATAAAAATTTTGACAAAATTTTCTATAGAAATAAAAATTTTGACAAAATTTTCTATAGAAATAACATTGTGCCAAAATTTTGTATATAAATAAAAATTTTGATAAAATTTTCTATAGAAATAAAAATTTTGACAAAATGTTCTATAGAAATAAAATGTTGAGAAAATTTTCTATAAAAATCAATTATTGAATAAAAATTTTATGGAATAAATTTTGAAAGAATATTCTATAGAACTAAAATTTATAAATATATTCTATACAAATCAAAATTTAGAAAAATCTTCTGTAGAAATAATTTTTTTAACAAATTTGATATAGAAATATAATTTTGATAAAATTTTCTACATAAATAAATTTTTGAGATAATTTTATATAGAAATAAAATTATGATAAAATTTATTTTTCTATAGGAATAAAATTATGATAAAATTTTCTATAGAAATAACATTTAGACAAAATTTTCTATAGAAATAAAAGTTTGAAAAAAATTTTTCTATAAAATAAAATTTTGATAAAATCTTCTATAGAAATGAAATGTTGACAAAATTTTCTATAGAAAAAAAATTGACAAAATTTTAATTTTTTTATAGAAATAAAATTTTGACAAAATTTTCTATAAAATAAATTAAATTAATTAATTAATTAAAATTAAATTAAATTAAGTTAATAAAATAACGCTACAGCCTTCAATAATGGAGCTATCGTGCTGAAATTTTAGATTTAGATTAGATTTTAGGTAAATCCGTTAAACTTGCAAGCAGGTCAAGTTCGGTGGTGGGCTATATCGGTTCATAATTTGATATAGCCCCATACTAACCGGCCCCCTGATTTGGGGTTTTCAGCGTCTAGACAGCCCAAGTTTTATCCGATTTGATTTAATTTTACAATCTAGAGCTATTTTAAGTGCATAAATAAGTGTGCTTTGGTCGACAGTTTGATATAGACGCAGATTATCCCACCTCAGTAATGCTGGTGACATTTCTGAGGGTTTCAAAGCTTCTCTAAGTGGTTTCACTGGAATGTGGAACGCCGTTCGGACTCGGCTATAAAAAGGAGGTCCCTTGTCATTGAGCTTAACATGGAATCGGGCACCACTCAGTGATAAGAGAGAAGTTCACCACTGTCACAATGGACTGAATAGTCTAAGTGAGTCTGATACATCGGGCTGCCACATAACCTAACCTAACCTAACCTTGATATAGACCCACGGTTGCCACAGTTCTTTCAATTCTACCAAAAATGGTAAATTTTTTACTGTTTGGCATATTGGTAGAATTCTTGATGTTTTTTATAGATTTTCAAAAATATTCCTCTCCAACTAAGTGGTACTAAATAAAAAATAAAAAATTAATCACATTTTCTACGAAAATAAATTCTTGAGAAAATTTCTATAGAATTTTGACCAAGTCTTCTATAGAAATAAAAATTGGACAAAATTTTCTATAGAAATAAAAATTTTAACACAATTTTCTATAGAAATAAAATTTTGACCAAGTTTTTTATAGAAAGAAGTTTTTTATAGAAATAAAAATTTTGACAAAATTTTCTATAGACATCAATTATTGAATAAAAATTATATGGATACAATTTTGAAAAAAAATAGTTTATAGAACTAAAAATTATGAATATATTCTATAGGAATAAAAAATTAGCAAAATTTTCTGTAGAAATAACATTTTTACCAGGTTTTCTATAGAAATAAAATGTTGACAAAATTTGTTTAGAAATAAAATTTTGACAAAATTTGTTTAGAAATAAAATTTTGAAAAAATTTGTCTAGAAATAAAATTTTGACAACATTTTCTATAGAAATTAAATTTTGACAAAATTTTCTGTAGCAATAAAATTTTGACAAAATTGTCTATATAGAAATAAAATTGTGACAAAATTTTCTATATAAATAAATTTTATTTAAGTTTTTCTTTATACATACATTTTTGGACAAATTTTTCTATAGAAATACATTTTTGGAAAAATTTTCTATAGACATAAAACTTTGAAAAAATGTCTATAGAAGTGAAGTTGTGACAAAATTTTCTATATAAATAAATTTTGTACAAAATTTTCTATAGAAATAAAAATTTTGACAAAAATTTCGACAGAAGTAAAATCTTAACAAAATTTTCTATAGAAATAAAAATTTTGACAAAATTTTCTATACAAACAAAATTTTGACCAAGTTTTCTATAGAAATCAATTATTGAATAAATTTTCAAAGAATATTCTATAGAACTAAAATTTATGAATATATTCTATAGAGATAAAAAATTAGGAAAATTTTCTGCAGAAATAAATTTTTTTTACCAAATTTGATATAGAAATTAAATTTTGACAAAATTTGTTTAGAAATAAAATTTTGACAACATTTTCTATAGGAATAAAATTTTCACAAAATTTTCTATAGAAAAAAAATTTGGACAAAATTTTCTAAAGAAGTAAAATTGTGACAAAATTTTCTATATAAATAACATTTTTTCAAAATTTTTTATATAAATATAGTTTTTTTCAAAATTTTCTTTATAAATAAATTTGTTGACAAGTAGAAATAAATTTTTTGCAAAATTTTCTATAGAAATAAAATTTGGACAAAAATTTCTATAGAAGTAAAATTGTGACAAAATTTTCTATATAAATAAATTTTGTAAAAAATTTTCTAAAGAAATAAAAATTTTGACAAAAATTTCGATAGAAGTAAAATCGTAACAAAATTTTCTATAGAAATAAAAATTTTGACAAAATTTTCTATACAAACAAAATTTTGACTAAGTTTTCTATAGAAATCAATTATTGAATAAATTTTTAAAGAATATTCTATAGAACTTAATTTTATGAATATATTCTATAGAGATAAAAAATTAGGAAATACATTTGTTTACCAAATTTGATATAGAAATAATTTTTTGACAAAATTGTCTACATAAATTAATTTTTAAGAAAATTTTCTATAGAAATAAAATGTTGACAAAATTTTTTATAGGAATAAAATTTTCACAAAATTTTCTATAGAAAAAAAATTTGGACAATATTTTCTATAGAAATACAATTTTGACAAAATTTTCTATAAAATAAAATTTTGACAAAATTTTCTATAGAAATAAAAATTTTGACAAATTCTTCTATTGAAAAAATTTTTATAGAAATAAATTTTTTTATTTTTGTTTTTGATCTCAGCTTAAATCATGCATTGACTAAACTACAAGTGTAGCTTAAACAACAGAGGAAAAGTATGCTTGTTAAATTTATTTGGGCAAAGCATTATAGACTGCAAGATGGTTGTATGGACGCACGTTTCGGAATTACCACATTCCTCATCAGCATCCTCTACTTGCAGCAAAACTATCAACCAATTATCAGAATAAATTCAGGCAGTTCACTAAACCCAAAGTGAACTACACTTGACCTTCCACAAAAAAGGTTTGTAGTTTAGTCAGTTTAGTTTAATAACAAACAAAACGAAATAAAATTTTGACAAAATTTTCTATAAAATAAAATTTAGACAACATTTTCTATAAATAAATTTTTGACAAAATTTTCTATAAAATAAAATTTTGACACAATTTTCTATAAAATAAAATTTTGAACAATTTTTTATAGAAATACAAATGTTGACAAAATTTTCTGTAGAAATAAATCTTTGAAAAAATTTTCTATAGAAATAAAGTGTTGACAAAAGTTTCTACATAAATAAATTTTTGACAAAATTTTCTTTAGAAATAAAATTTTGAGAAAATTTTCTATACGGACAAAATGTTCTATAGAAATAACATTTTCACAAAATTTTCTATATAATTAATTTTTTTACAAAATTTTCTATAGAAATAAAGTTTTTGAAAAATTGTCTATAGAAATAAAATGTTGAGAAAATTTTCTATAAAAATAAAATTTTGATACAATTTTTTATAGAAATAAAATTTTGACAAAATTTTCTGTAAAAATAAAATTTTGACAAAATTTTGTATACGAATAAAATTTTCACAAAATTTTCTATATAAATTAATTTTTTACAAAATTTTCTATATAAATATTTTTTTTTTACAAAATTTTCTGTAGAAATAAAATTTTTACAAAATTGTCTATAGAAATAAAATTTTGAGAAAATTTTCTATAAAAATAAAATTTTGACAAAATTTTTTATAGATATAAAATTTTGACAAAATGTTCTACATAAATAAATTTTTGAGAAAAATTTCTATAGAAATAAAATTTTGACAATATTTTTTATAGAAATAATATTTTGACAAAGATTGATCAATTATCGCACAGAAAAAAAGTCCGTTATAAAATTGATGCTAAAATGAACTTATATTTATTGCAATTGCAAAAATTCATTTTATTTTAAAATTGTTAAAGAAATTCTTGAAAACGTTCCAGTTATGATTTTTTTTGAAGAATATGGCGGATGGGTTGCACTTAAAAATGATTCGAATGACCCATTTTGAAAACAAAATCATGTCCATGAACATCGTTAAATCGACTCGGGATCCGAATAATTTTACCAAAGGTCTTACTGCTTCATTCCTTAGTTGAAACTAGTACTGCAGACTTATAGATTTGGAATTATTTTTGTAGTTTTTTTTTGTTTGTATTCTAATCTTATTGAAGCTAAATTCGATTTGTAAATAAATTACCCATAATAATCAGTAGCAAAAATTTTCTTCTATTCACCATATTCACAAATAACTGGCGTGTTGTGTTATCCATAGAATATTTCTCTTATTAAAAACAAAAAAAAAAAACTTACAGCAATTAACTTTTTTCACACGTCAATTTCTGAGAGACCGGTAAATGAAACGTAAGTTCACTGTCAGTCATAATGACAGATGTGAAATTTATGTTTAGCTCTCTCTCTCTCCAGGGACTGAAATGGTCGACTTGACGATTATGAATTATTAATCAGAACCATTTGAAATGTTCGCTTCTCGATGTGCGGTGGTTATTGGCACATATGTAATAATACTTGCCGGCGATCATAAAAAAGAAAAAGAGACAAGCAATTGACAGATGGATGAATATCCATTAGAGATGTGAATAAATTTACCCATATACTACAATTAACGATGGTGTTGATAATTTTGAAAGTGAACTAAGTAAGATTCAACAAAATACAAAAAATAAGGGTTGTAATAAATTATAATAAACAAAATTTTTGCCCCAAAAATGTTTTATGTTCTGCGTACAAAAATAACAGTTCTACTCTGCAGGCGTATCCTTTGTGCAAATCGCCGCTTCTTTGACTCGGAATCAATATCAAAATCATTAGTGGAAAGATAAAGTCTTTGGGACGGAGAAATCCTTTTTTCAGTGTATCTTAAATTCCTTAATCCTATTTAAAACAAAAAATTTTCTCAAATTGGCTGAATCCAAAAGATATTTTCAAATAAGACTTTTCACAAATAGTCTCATTATATCTCCGGACATGTATAGTACAGTCTTACATGTAAAGAAATTTGTCTATGTACTTAATTGTTACCGTTTTTTGTGCTTTCACTTGTTTTTACCCCATGCTGTCTATTTTGTGTTGTGTTGTTGTTTGTTTTTGTGACATGGAGAATATTTTCAAGCATGCCATTGACAACATCTGACACGATATAAATTTATTTAGAACATGTTCTGTGGATGTGTATAAAGAACGGTTGGCTGTTTGTTTAAAACAATTATTAATATTCTTAAAATTATTTTGGTTTTTTTCTCTCACATTTTTGCCAGCTGCCATATACAGAAAGAAAACGTTGTTCTTTGGAATATTAGCAGATACTGATTTCCTCTACCCATTAACCATGGCACTCCTAAGTTAAATGCTTCTATTAATACTTTTGTGAAGTAATTGATTTTTTTAACATATTTACAAAAAAACATAAAATATTTGTATTCCATATGAATTTCGGCCAAAGGTATTAGGTTTTTGCGAACGCTCTTCTACGCTCTTTCTACGCTCTTTATACTTTTTATTCTATGCTCTTTATATACGCTCCCATCCTCGACTATGGTTATAAAAAAAAAGGGTTTTGGAACAGACAAATTTCAATTAAATTTCTCAAGTTAATAGAACCTAATGTACTCCCCATATTCCATATATTATTTGGGAGCGAATGAGAACTAAAAAAAAATTTAGCTGTTAGAGGTGGCTTGTGCTTGCTCAAGACAACAACCACCCAGTTAATCAAATTCAAATTGGCTGTTCGATGAGAAGAAAACTCAAGTACTCTGCTCATCAAATGGATGCACATGACTAAAATGCCATGAAAGACAAAAGAAAACAACAACAACAAATTACTTGGTATATATGTCCAGATGTGTGTGTGTGTGTGTGCGAGAGTGTTTGTTTGGACTCTTAAAGCAATATGCTCAAATTGATATTGACCAATAAATGTATACCACATATGAGACATATGGGAAGTAACTTACACTCAAGCTAACTAAATTAATTTCAGTTGAAAGTTAATAAATTAGAAAACTAAAAGCTAAAAAAAAAAATTTGATCAAGTTTTGCCAAATAATGGATGGAAAAAGATCCAAGGAATTGATTGCAAATAATTTTATATTTCTAAATTAATTAACTAACAAGTATATACAGCAGTAAGTTCGGCCGGGCCGAATCACCATGAATCAAATATTAGGGTTTCCTTTGAAATTTCAGTGGGGTTTGAGGACAGATCAAGTAGAGCAGTTCAATCAGTACACTTCCCGTAGAAAAATTTAAAGATTTTACCTATGAAGACTATATCAGATTCTGGATTTTTAAGAACCATTTTTGTTTGAGTTTTAGAGGAATCATTAATATCTCTTGTAAGTGTGCCAGAAAATTATAAAATAACGTCTTGATTTGAAATCTTAGATCTGTAGATTTTCACCCCAGAAGTAAAATCTGGAAATTTTACATTGAGTTTCAAGCAATTTTCATGATCAATGCGTCTGCTATACCCTCAAGAAGTGAAATCAGTCTATATGGAGGCATTACCAAATGGACCGATAAAAAATTAATCCGACACACGTTTTTGTGAGCCAAAAATACCAGAATATTTACAATTTCCGGCAAATCGGATAAAAACTATGGTTTCTAGAAACCCAAGGAGTTAAATTGGGAGACCGGTCTATGTGGGGGCTATATCAAAACATGGACCGATACACCCCATTTTCGGCACATCTCTTTATTTTCCTAGAATACCTCTAGATTTCCAATTTCAGGCAAATTGGGTAAAAACTAGGGATCCTAGAAGCCCAAGAAGTAAAATCGGGAGATCAGTCTATATGGGGCTATATCAAAACATGGACCGATACTCACCATTTTCGGCACACCTCTTTAAGGTCCTGGAATACCTCTAGATTTCCGATTTGAGGCAAATTGGGTAAAAAATACGGATTCTAGAAGACCAAGAAGTAAAATCGGGAGATCGGTCTATATGGGGGCTATATCAAAACATGGACCGGTACTCACCATTTTCGACACACGTCTTTCTGGTGCTAGAATCTAGATTTCCAATTTCAGGCAAATTGGGTAAAACTAGGGATTCTAGAAGCCCAAGAAGTAAAATCGGGAGATCGGTCTATATGGGGCTATATCAAAACATGGACCGATACTCACCATTTTCGGCACACCTCTTTAACGTCCTAGAATACCTATAGATTTCCGACTTGAGGCAGATTGGGTAAAAATTACGGATTCTAGAAGCCCAAGAAGTAAAATCGGGAGATCGGTCTATGTGGCGGCTATATCAAAACATGGACCGATACACCCCATTTTTGGCACATCTCTTTATTTTTCTAGAATACCTTTAGATTTCCAATTTCAGGCAAATTGGGTAAAAAGTAGGGATTCTAGAAGCCCAAGAAGTAAAATCGGGAGATCGGTCTATATGGTGGCTATATCAAACCATGGACTGGTACTCACCATTTTCGGTACACGTCTTTAGGGTCCCAAAGTATCTCTAGATTTCCAATTTCAGGCAAATTGGATAAAAACTAGGGATTCTAGAAGCCCAAGAAGTAAAATCGGGAGATCGGTCTATATGGGGGCTATATCTAAACATGGACTGGTACTCACCATTTTAGGTACACGTCTTTAGGGTCCCAGAGTACCTCTAGATTTCCGATTTGAGGCAAATTGGGTAAAAATTACGGATTCTAGAAGACCAAGAAGTAAAATCGGGAGATCGGTCTATATGGGGGCTATATCAAAACATGGACCTATACTCACCATATTCGGCACACCTCTTTAAGGTCCTAGAATATCTCTAGATTTCCGATTTGAGGCAAATTGGGTAAAAAATACGGATTCTAGAAGACCAAGAAGTAAAATCGGGAGATCGGTCTATATGGTGGCTATATCAAACCATGGATCGGTACTCACCATTTTCGGTACACGTCTTTAGGGTCACAGAGTTCCTCTAGATTTCAAATTTCAGGTAAATTGGATTAAAACTACGGATTATAGAAGCCTAAGCAGTAAAATCGGGAGATCGGTCTACATGGGGGCTATATCAAAACATGGACCGATACTCATCATTTTCGGTACACCTCTTTATGGTCTTAGAATACCTCTAGATTTCCAATTTCAGGCAAATCGGATAGAAAAAGTGTATTTGCCCAAGAAGCAAAATCGGGAAATCGGTCCATATGGGTGTTATACCAAAACATGGACCGGTAGGCACCATTTTCGGTACACTTTTTGATGGTCCTAAAATACATCTAGATTTCCAATTTCAGACAAATTGGATAAAAACTACAGTTTTATAAGCCCAAGACCTCAAATCGGGAGGTCGGTTTATATGGGGACTATATCAAAACTTGGACCGATATAGCCCATCTTCGAACTTGACCTGCCTGTAAACATAAGACGAATCTGTGCCAAATTTCAGGACGATAGCGCCATTAGTGAAGGCTGTAGCGTGATTACAACAGACAGACAAACGGACATCGTTATATCGCCTTAGAATTTCTCCCTGATCAAGAATATATATACTTTATATAGTCGGAAATCGATATTTCGATGTGTTACAAACGGAATCACAAACCTATTATACCTCCGTCACCATTCTATAGTGGTGGGTATAATAAAGTTAGAATAAGTTATACTAAATAAAATTTAAAATAATATTAATTTGAATTAATACTTAAACGAAAATTAAAATTAAAAATAAATTTAAAATTAAAATTAAAGTTACATTATTATTATTTTGATTTCAGTTTAAAACCATGCGTTGACTAAACTACAAGAGTAGCTTAACCAAAAGAGGAAAAAATACTAAAATATTAAAAATAAAATATAAATTAAAATTGAAACAGAAAATAAAGAAACAAAATTTTTTTAGAAACTAAATTTTCTTAGAAACAAAGTTTTAACAAAATTTCTTATAGAAATAACATTTTGACAAAATTTCTTACAGAAATAACATTTTGACAAAAATTTCTTATAAAGGGTGATTTGTTAAGAGCTTGATAACTTTTTTTTTAAAAAAAACGCATAAAATTTGCAAAATCTCATCGGTTCTTTATTTGAAACGTTAGATTGGTCCATGACATTTACTTTTTGAAGATAATTTCATTTAAATGTTGACCGCGGCTGCGTCTTAGGTGGTCCATTCGGAAAGTCCAATTTTGGGCAACTTTTTCGAGCATTTCGGCCGGAATAGCCCGAATTTCTTCGGAAATGTTGTCTTCCAAAGCTGGAATAGTTGCTGGCTTATTTCTGTAGACTTTAGACTTGACGTAGCCCCACAAAAAATAGTCTAAAGGCGTCAAATCGCATGATCTTGGTGGCCAACTTACCGGTCCATTTCTTGAGATGAATTGTTCTCCGAAGTTTTCCCTCAAAATGGCCATAGAATCGCGAGCTGTGTGGCATGTAGCGCCATCTTGTTGAAACCACATGTCAACCAAGTTCAGTTCTTCCATTTTTGGCAACAAAAAGTTTGTTAGCATCGAACGATAGCGATCGCCATTCACCGTAACGTTGCGTCCAACAGCATCTTTGAAAAAATACGGTCCAATGATTCCACCAGCGTACAAACCACACCAAACAGTGCATTTTTCGGGATGCATGGGCAGTTCTTGAACGGCTTCTGGTTGCTCTTCACTCCAAATGCGGCAATTTTGCTTATTTACGTAGCCATTCAACCAGAAATGAGCCTCATCGCTGAACAAAATTTGTCGATAAAAAAGCGGATTTTCTGCCAACTTTTCTAGGGCCCATTCACTGAAAATTCGACGTGATTTGCAAGCGTTGCTCGTTAGTAAGTCTATTCATGATGAAATGTCAAAGCATACTGAGCATCTTTCTCTTTGACACCATGTCTGAAATCCCACGTGATCTGTCAAATACTAATGCATGAAAATCCTAACCTCAAAAGAATCACCCTTTAGAAATAAAATTTTGACAAAATTTTCTATAGGAATAAAATTTTGACAAAACTTTCTATAGAAATAACATTTTGACAAAATTTCTTATAAAAATTAAATTTTGAAACAGAAACTAAAGAAACAGAAATTTAAAAAAAAACAAAATTTTAACAAATTTTCTAATAGAAATAACATTTTGACAAAACTTTCTATAGAAATAAAATTTTGAAAAAAAAAATCCATAGATATTGACAAAATTTTCTAAGAAATAATATTTTGATGGAATTTTCTATAGAAATTAAATTTTGACAAAATTTTCTATACAAATGAAATTTTGACAAAATTTTTGATGGACATACAATTTTAACAGAATTTTCTACAGAAATAAAATTTTGGCAAAATTTTTTATAGACATAAAATTTTGACAAAATTTTCTATAGAAATAAAATTTTGACAAAATTTTCTATAGAAATAAAATCATGATAAAATTTTCTATAGTAATAAAATTTAGACAAAATTTCCTATAGAAATAAAATTTTGACAAATTGTCTATAGAAATAAAATTTTGACAAAATTTTCTTTAGAAATAAAATTTAAACAAAATTTCTATAGAAATAAAATTTTAACAAAATTTCCTATAGAAATAACATTTTGACAACATTTTCTATACAAATGAAATTTTGACAAAATTTTCTACACAAATAAAATTTTGACAAAATTGTCTATAAAAATAAAATTTCGACAAAATTGTCTATAAAAATAAAATTTTGACAAAATTTTCTATAGAAATAAAATTTTTACAAAATTTTCTATAGAAATAAAATTTTGGCAAAATTTTTTATGGACATACAATTTTAACAGAATTTTCTACAGAAATAAAATTTTGGCAAAATTTTTTATAGACATAAAATTTTGACAAAATTTTCCATAGAAATAAAATTTTGACAAAATTTTCTATAGAAATAAAATCATGATAAAATTTTCTATAGAAATAAAATCATGATAAAATTTTCTATAATAAAATGTTGACAAAATTTTCTATAGAAATAAAATTTTGACAAAATTTTTATAGAAATAAAATCATGATAAAATTTTCTATAGTAATAAAATTTTGACTAAATTTTCTAAAGAAATAAAATTTTGACAAAATTGTCTATAGAAATAAAATTTTAACAAAATTTTCTATAGAAATAAAATTTCTATAGAAATAAAAAATAAATGAAATTTTGACAAAATTTTCTACACAAATAAAATTTTGACAAAATTGTCTATAAAAATAAAATTTTGACAAAATTTTCTATAGAAATAAAATTTTAACACAATTTTCTATAGAAATAAAATGTTGGCAATATTTTTTATAGACATAAAATTTTGACATAATTTTCTATTGAAATAAAGTTTTAAGAAAATTTTCTATAAAAATAAAATTTTGACAAAATTTTCTATAGAAATAAAATTTTGACAAAATTTTCTATAAAAATAAAATTTTGACAAAATTTTCTACAGAAATAAAATTTTGACAAAATTTTCTATAGAAGTAAAATCATGATAAAATTTTCTATAGTAATAAAATTTTGACAAAACTTTCTATAGAAATAAAATTTTGGTAGATTATTTTTGGGGATCGGCTATATAAACTATAGACCGGTATGGATCAATTTTGGCATGGTTGTTAGCGGCCATATACTACCAAATTTCACCACGTGCCAAATTTTAACCGGATCGGATGAATTTTGCTCCTCCAAGAGCTCCGGAGGTCAAATCTTGCGATCGGTTTAATGGGGTTTATATATAATTAAGACCGGAATGGACCAATTTTTGCATGGTTGTTAGAGACCATATAAAGGGTGATTTGTTAAGAGCTTGATAACTTTTTTTAAAAAAAAAAACGCATAAAATTTGCAAAATCTCATCGGTTCTTTATTTGAAACGTTAGATTGGTCCATGACATTTACTTTTTGAAGATAATTTCATTTAAATGTTGACCGCGGCTGCGTCTTAGGTGGTCCATTCGGAAAGTCCAATTTTGGGCAACTTTTTCGAGCATTTCGGCCGGAATAGCCCGAATTTCTTCGGAAATGTTGTCTTCCAAAGCTGGAATAGTTGCTGGCTTATTTCTGTAGACTTTAGACTTGACGTAGCCCCACAAAAAATAGTCTAAAGGCGTCAAATCGCATGATCTTGGTGGCCAACTTACCGGTCCATTTCTTGAGATGAATTGTTCTCCGAAGTTTTCCCTCAAAATGGCCATAGAATCGCGAGCTGTGTGGCATGTAGCGCCATCTTGTTGAAACCACATGTCAACCAAGTTCAGTTCTTCCATTTTTGGCAACAAAAAGTTTGTTAGCATCGAACGATAGCGATCGCCATTCACCGTAACGTTGCGTCCAACAGCATCTTTGAAAAAATACGGTCCAATGATTCCACCAGCGTACAAACCACACCAAACAGTGCATTTTTCGGGATGCATGGGCAGTTCTTGAACGGCTTCTGGTTGCTCTTCACTCCAAATGCGGCAATTTTGCTTATTTACGTAGCCATTCAACCAGAAATGAGCCTCATCGCTGAACAAAATTTGTCGATAAAAAAGCGGATTTTCTGCCAACTTTTCTAGGGCCCATTCACTGAAAATTCGACGTTGTGGCTCGTTAGTAAGTCTATTCATGATGAAATGTCAAAGCATACTGAGCATCTTTCTCTTTGACACCATGTCTGAAATCCCACGTGATCTGTCAAATACTAATGCATGAAAATCCTAACCTCAAAAGAATCACCCTTTACTAAGACCATGTACCAAATTTCAATCGCATCGGATGAATTTTGCTCCTCCAAGAGGCTCCGGAGGTCAAATCTGGCGATCGGTTTATATGGGGGCTATATATAATTGTGAACCGATGTGGAACAATTTTTGCTTAGTTGTTAGAGACCATAGACTTACATCACGTACCAAATTTCAGCCGGATCGGATGAAATTTGCTTCTCTTAGAGGCTCCGCAAGCCAAATTTGGGGATTGGTTGATATGGGGGCTATATAGAATTATGGACCGATGTGGACCGATTTTTGCATGGTTATTAGAGACCACAGACTTACACCATGTACCAAATTTCGGCCGGATCGGATGAATTTTGCTGTTCCAAGAGGCTCCGCAAACCATCTCTGGAGTCGGTTTATATGGGGGCTATATATAATTATGGACCGATGTTGACCAATTTTTGCATTGTTGTTAGATACCATATACTAACACCATGTAACAAATTTCACTTGGATCGGATGAATTTTGCTCCGCCAAGAGGCTCCGCAAACCAAATCTGAGCGTCGCACAGTGGGGCAAAATCGCAAAAAATGGAGATTAATTAAACTGCTTATCCGATTTTAAAAATTCTTTCACTATTATAATGCTACGTTATCACTGAATGACAAAGGCTACACATCTTTTGGAAAAGTGGGCGGTGACACTCCCACTATTAAAAATAGCTCTAGCGGCCATAGTAACGGAACGACTGTCATGAAACTTTCCCAATGTTGTACTGTTAATCTGGTAATAATCCTTGGCTATACATGGTTATGATTGGGCATGGCACCTCCCAATCATAACCACTGTTGTCCTGCTAATAAACCGTGGCTATACTTGATTATGATTGGGCGTGGCACCGCCCATTCAAACCTGGAACGGATATATCTTATGAACTATCAGGGGTAAGAATATGAGATTTGGTATATATGTTGATCGTACAGTATGAGTTACATCCAAGGTGGAATAGGGCGGTGCCACGCCCCCTTTTAGAAAATGTTCTGGCTTAGTCGAATTTTTTGTTTTTTGGAAAAAATTAATACAATTTTAACATAGTAATTAATTTATTTGTATTATAATATGATAACGTTGTATTATATGTGCAACTAAATTCGGGACCCAAAGCAGATATTAAATTTGTTATAAAAACACCTTGTTCCTTCATATCTACAAAGTAGGAAAAAAGTTTATACACCCTCAAAAAAAATCGCTTCTTTAACATATGTTCCAAACATATTTTGCAGGAAGCACATATATTATTGCATACTGCCGAAACATTAATATGTTTGTTTTATGTGAACATATTATATGTTTGGAAGCATTTTGAGCCAAAAATATTATATGCTTGGAAGAATTTTTCCCAAACACGATTGTGCTCATTCCCTAACATACTCGTTATTTTCACTTCCACGAATGTTTTTAGTTCTTGGCACCTTTCTCTGTAATACAAATAATGTTGAAGAAGTTATTCACTTTTATAAATTTTTTAAATTTTACCTTTCGCCTGCACGGAGAATCGAACCGAGGGCCATACAGTTTGTAAGCCAACACACTATCCACTGGGCTACGTAGCTGTTATAGTCACCAGTAGATAATTATCGTTTTAAGTTACATTTATATAGCATAGTTTGCAGCGCCCACGAGCCCATGCAAACATAACATTATTTAACAGAAACATACATGTGTTTGCCACGTGGAGCAGTGGTTAGCATGTCTGCCTTGCATGCAAAGGGTCGTGGGTTCAATCCCTGCTCCGACCGAACATTTTTTTTTTTTTTTTTTTTTTTAATTTACACATTTATATTTATACTATATTAATTTTTTTAAATGAAACATCGAAATGTGCATTATTAAAGATTTATAGTCAGTAACAGTGCTTGATATAAACGAAATTGAATGATTTTTGGATAAAATATTATTTTTTATTGCAAAAATAACAATCTTGTAATAAAAAACTGTTTTTGTACAAAACTTTAAAATTTGGAAGGAATTCAAAAACTAACAAAAGAAGAACGTGGAGTCGAGTATAAACATACATACAAAATTTTATAATATAAACATAAATTTATTTAGGAGTGAACAGTTTTTTACTAGCATTTACCACCATCGCTCTAAAATTCCTTTTATTTTTCTTTAATAATTCATTTTAAAGAAAATAAACTTTTTAAATTGTTTTAGCTGTAAAAGTCGAACTTAATGCCCGCTTTTATATTTGATGGTGTCCGTCAACTCCTCGTGGACTACTTTTTAATAAAGAGAAACTAAACTTTGTTTTTTTTACATTTTACTGTGTACTTTTTCACTATTTCCTCCTTATGTCATTTTACCGTCCCAATTCTAAAAAGAGTATAGTGCCCTTTCGTTATTTTTATGAAGACCCCTGATTTCTTTTAACGAACCAAAAAAAAAAATTGTGCCCATAATGCCAAAATGATAAACAAAACACATGTCCACACATACATAAAATGCTGCTCTCAAGGCGAAAACATAAGCTGTTTGTTTTTCAAATGTCTATTCTCTTGGTTCAGAATGTATATTCTCTTTATTCAAATTAAATAATATTTAGACTTAAACATATCAAATTTTTGGCCTTATCATAAAACAGTTTTCCGAAACAACATACAAGCGGTTTCACAGAAATTGTTCTCTTTTGACTCTTTTGCTGTGTTATATTGATATCTTTCGTCAACTCTCCCGGTTTCCATCCCTATTTCTCTCTATACTCTCTCTGTCGCTTTGAATAAAATATCACAACATATGTATGTTTAGTTGAAATTTGTAAATTTATATATGTTTGTATTCACACATATGATTTTTATGAAACATTCATGCCCCAAACATAATATATTCTAACATATTAACATAGATGTCCCAAACATTTAGTGTTAGTTTAGGAAAATTACATGTTCGCACTTAAATATATTGTGGTTTAAAATCGTGCCCGAAACACATTTTGTTTATATCGGAACATATGAAAAACATATTTTTCTAACAGTGTACATAAATTTTTATATATATCGTTATAAGACATATGTTTCTGATCTGCTATTTTAAAATATATGCCCAGAGTCATCAAACTCCAATGCATTGTCCTCCATATAATCATCGTCGTCATCTGTTTCATGATTTGTGCCTTCTGGTGCCACGTTCGTCAAAACTGAAGGCGAAACAAGTAGATCTACCACTGATTTTGGAAGTTGGTGGATTTTTTCTTTTTTTTGGCAATTTTGTTTTACAAGATTGGATCTTAACTTAATAGGAACCTATTTAATATGTCTCGATGGCAATCCTCTCGACTACATTTGAGAGAAACATGCTCTCTGTAGTTCTTAAAATTTTTGTTTCGGGCAACCCAGGAACCCAATTACTAGTTTTACATCATGCGAAAACGTCAGACGTGTTGAGGTTTTCGCATTTCAATACACAACACATAACTCACAATAACAAATACTCTTGTCATTGTAACACACAATTGCTAACGATATTTAAAAACAAAAGTTATAACAAAGAAAACGAAGAAAAAGCTAAGAAAAGACAAAAACTGGACTATTTGCTCAGTTAATTTAATAAAAAAAATTCGCGCAAAAATGCGCAACATTTTATTACTTCGTATGAAAGCCTAGGAATTGTAGTTTATTAAAACATTAATATTCTAACGCCAAGTGACCTCATTCATATTTAAATATCCAAGAATATTTTGAAAATAGCCAAAATTTAGACACATTTTAAAAAATTTTTTCAAAATATTTACACACATTTTTTGTTAACACAATTTTTGTAGAACAACGCTAAAATACCAGAGGTTAAAGATTCCATAGTGAAAATATTACTTTTGGCTTGCGAAATACTATATATTAAGCTCCGAAATATACCAAATTTCAAAGTAGCACTACTTTGCGCGAATAGCTCAAAAATTGCTTAACTTTAACATAATGCAGCGTGACAAGTAAACAACATATGACATTGACATTTTCAGTAGTGATGTACAATTTTATATACTTTAATCGGATCCCAAGTATTTTTCAAAAAACAAAAATTTAATTTTTCAATTAATCTCCATTTTTTGCGATTTTGCCCCTCTGTGCGTCGGTTTATATGGGGGCTATACGTAAAAGTGATTCGATATGGCCCATTTGCAATACCATCCGACCTACATCAATAACAACTACTTGTGCCAAGTTTCAAGTCGATAGCTTGTTTCGTTCGAAAGTTTGCGTCAACGGACGGACATGCTTAGATCGACTCAGAATTTCACCACGACCCAGAATATATATACTTTATTGGGGTCTTAGAGCAATATTTCGATGTGTTACAAACGGAATGACAAAGTTAATATAGCCCCCATCCCAATGTGGAGGGTATAAAAAGTTCTTGTGTATTTATATTATTAAAATTTATTTTATTTTTGGTCTTTAATTTTTTTATATTTTTTTTTGTGTTTTTTTATCATCCCCATAATTTTTGGAATTTCCCATATGTGTTGTATATTGGTGTGAGCAATTCATAACCATATATATTCACCCATAACAAAAAAGTGTAATACAATTCACATTTAAGTTGTTTGGGCATATTTTCACAAAGTTCAATTTGTTTATTAGTTGTCACCGGACAGCTGAGGCAGAAGCAGCAGCAACATCTTGGAAATATGTGGTGATTTGTTGGCCCATGTTTTTTCGCTTAACGCCATGAAATGTTTAAAAACAATCATAAGTAATTCTCGTGATGAAAGATATATTTATGGGGGTCCACAAATATTATATTTTGATTTTGTTTTCTTCTTAAAAAAAAATACCAATACCACAAAAATTAAACATTTATTTTGTGTATTTATTTGTTTTTTTTTTTTTTATTTTTTGCCTATATTCTAATGTCTCTAATAATCATCTAATAATAGGCTAAATGATGAACCTAACCAAAACAAAAAATTATTTAATCTCCAAAATAAGAAAAAGAAAACATAAAAGCAAATATTCTTAAATGAAACAAAAAAAAAATCAACTCAATAAAAACTACGAGTACTCAGTCTATAGAAAAGAAGAAACAAAAACATAGATATCCCAGTGCTAGCTAAATTAAATGAATGAAAGAAAAAAAAAATGTGGAAAATGTGCTATGTGCTGGCAAAATGGCTTTGAATTTTCCGAAAGTATGAAAGTGCTGGTGGCTAACTTTGATAAATTACAATGCCTTAGTATGCGAATTGCTATGTGGACGTGCAAATGATAAAGGCCATATACCAAGCGGAGTGTTAGTTGGAAGAAATAAAACAAACAAAAAATTAAAAATTTTATAATACAATCTAAGAAAAGTGCAAAAATATACTACAAATATTAAAAAGAAAAAAAAAGTTCCACAAAAATTAGAAAACCAACAGAAAATTGTTATTCACGCGACCTCTAACGCGCGCGCCATGACCCATAATTTTCAAGTAAGCTATACAGCCCTTGGAATGTCTGATGATAATCATACCAGCTACTCGATGCCTTCGGTGGCATCGTCTAGCCGTGCCCGTAATGTTAACTTTAATGAGGATCTCAATGATTCGGCTGGCTATCCACCACAGCAGTTGCCACCCCAGCCCAGACGCAGCTCGAAACTTTTCTTTCAACGTCCGCGCTCAATGTCAGCATGGAGTGATATTAGTCGCAGTAGCATGCGATTGGATGAAAGGTAAATCTAAAATATATTTTTTTTTGCAGAAAAAAAAAATTATAATATTGAATTGGATTTTTTTTTCTAAATTTAGTTTGGATGAAAGGTAAATGTGAAAAAATATTTTTTTTTGTGCTTTAAAAAACGATTTAACAGGCTCTACACATTGCATTCAAAATCCACATTTACGAGATTTGAAATTTCCTTTTTATAAGGCAAATGTCAGTTGAAATCTAGTTGAAGTGGTTTTTGGAAGAATAATGTGTAAATCGTATAATATTGTATTTTAAATTTTGAATTGTTTAATTTATTTTTTAATTTCGCTCTGGTTCTAAAATTAACCATTAACCCATGTTCCTTACAAATTGGTCATTTTCATTAGTCAAACTAAAGTAAAAAAAAATTAATTAACAATAAATGCAATTTGTGAATTACTACTGCACAATTTATTGATGCTTAAAAAATTTTAAAAACTATTGTGTTTTATTTTTTATTTATTTGTTTATTATATGTTTGTTTTTTCCCAAAGGCTCTTTGATACTTAAAAAAAAATTTTAAAAAAAAATATTATGTTTTGTTTTTTATTTATTTAAATTTATAAAGACATTTTGGTGCATAATAAATTAAAAAAACTGTTCTTTTTATTCCCTGCAAGGCTCTGATTTTTAGTTATTACTAATATTTCCATATGAATCGGATTAAGAACACAAAAATATTAATTCATGTCCATTTAAAATTGTTCATTTTCATCTGTCAAACTAAAGAAAAAAAAAAAAAAACAAAACAAATTAATAACAATTGATTGATTGATTTTCATCAATAATTTTTTTTTTTTTTACAAACAACAATATTGTATTTGAAATTTGTATTTTTATTGTTCATGTGGCCAAAAGGCTATTATTACAAGAGAGGTCAAAGTTGTGATGCGATTTAAGTGAAATTTTGCACAGCGAGTAGAATTAACATTGTAACTATACATGCCAAATTTGGTTGAAATCGGTTCAGATTTAGATATAGCTCCCATATATATGTTTTTCTGATTTCGGCAAAAATGGCGAAAATGCCAACATTTTCCTTGTAAAATCGCCACTGTTAAGCACGGTTGCCAGACGTACCAAAAATAGTCTACCAAATTTTTAAAACAATTTTACTGAAAATCTAACAAATTAAAAAAAATATTTTTCTATAGAAAAATTTGCCAAAATTTTATTTCTATAAAAATGTTATCAAAATTTTATTTGTATAGAAAATTTTCTCAAAATTTTATTTGTATAGAAAATTTTCTCAAAATTTTATTTCTCTAGAAATTGTTGTCAAAATTTTATTTCTATAGAAAATTTTCTCAAAATTTTATTTCCATAGAAAATTTACGCTAATTTTTATTTCTATAGAAATTGTTGCCAAAATTTTATTTCAATAGAAAATTTTCTGAAAACTTTATTTCTAGAACATTTTCTCAAAATTTTATTTCTATAAAAATTTTCTCAAAATTTTATTTCTTTAGGAAATTTTGCCAAAATTTTATTTCTGTAGATATTATTGTCGAAATTTTATTTTAATAGAAATTATTGTCAAAATTTTATTTCTATAGAAAATTTTGCCAAAATTTTATTTCTATAAAAAATTTTGCCAAAATTTTATTTCTATAAAAAATGTTGTCAAAATTTTATTTCTATACAAAAATTTTGTGAAACTTTTATTTCTGTAGAAAATTTTCTCAGATTTTTATTTCTCTAGATCAACTACTAGAGAATTTTATTTTTATACATTTTTCTCAAAATTTTATTTCTATAAAAATATTCTCAAAATTTTATTTCTGTAAAAATTTTCTCTATAGAAAATTTTCTCAAAATTTTAATCTATAAAGTTATTTCTCAAAATTTTAATCTATAAAATTATTTCTCAAAATTTTATTTCTATAGAAAATTTTCTCAAAATTTTATTTCTATAAAAATTTTTCTCAAAATTTTATTTCCATTAAAAATTTTCCCAAATTTTTATTTCTCTAGAAATTGTTGTTAAATTTTATTTCTATAAAAATTTTTCTCAAAGTTTTAATTTTATTAAAAATGTTCTCAAATTTTTATTTCTCTAGAAATTGTTGTTAAATTTTATTTCTATAAAAAATTTTCTTAAAATTTTATTTCTATACAAAAATTTTGTGAAACTTTTATTTCTGTAGAAAATTTTCTCAGATTTTTATTTCTCTAGAAGTTGATGTCAAAATTATATTTCTATAAATTTTTCTCAAAATTTTATTTTTATAAAAATATTCTCAAAATTTTATTTCTGTAAAAATTTTCTCATAATTTTTCTCTATAGAAAATTTTACTTTATAAAAAATTTTCTCAAAATTTTATTTCTATAGAAAATTTTCTCAAAATTTTATTTCTATAAAAATTTTTCTCAAAATTTTATTTCCATTAAAAATTTTCCCAAATTTTTATTTCTCTAGAAATTGTTGTTAAATTTTATTTCTATAAAAATTTTTCTCAAAATTTTAATTTTATTAAAAATGTTCTCAAATTTTTATTTCTCTAGAAATTGTTGTTAAATTTTATTTCTATAAAAAATTTTCTTAAAATTTTATTTCTATACAAAAATTTTGTGAAACTTTTATTTCTGTAGAAAATTTTCTCAGATTTTTATTTCTCTAGAAGTTGATGTCAAAATTATATTTCTATAAATTTTTCTCAAAATTTTATTTTTATAAAAATATTCTCAAAATTTTATTTCTGTAAAAATTTTCTCATAATTTTTCTCTATAGAAAATTTTACTTTATAAAAAATTTTCTCAAAATTTTATTTCTATAGAAAATTTTTTCAAAATTTTATTTTATTTTTATTTCTCTAGAAATTGTTGTTAAATTTTATTTCGATAAAAATTTTTCTCAAAATTTTAATTTTATTAAAAATTTTCTCAAATTTTTATTTCTCTAGAAATTGTTGTTAAATTTTATTTCTATAAAAAATTTTCTTAAAATTTTATTTCTATACAAACATTTTGTGAAACTTTTATTTCTGTAGAAAATTTTCTCAGATTTTTATTTCTCTAGAAGTTGATGTCAAAATTTTATTTCTATAAATTTTTCTCAAAATTTTATTTTTATAAAAATATTCTCAAAATTTTATTTCTGCAAAAATTTTCTCATAATTTTTATCTATAGAAAATTTTCTCTATAGAAAATTTTACTTTATAAAAAATTTTCTCAAAATTTTATTTCTATAGAAAATTTTTTCAAACTTTTATTTCTATAAAAATTTTTCTCAAAATTTTATTTCTATTAAACATTTTCTCAAATTTTTATTTCTCTAGAAATTGTTGTTAAATTTTTTTCTATAAAAATTTTTTTCAAAATTTTATTCCTATAAAAATTTTCTCAAATTTTTATTTCTCTGAAAATTGTTTTCAAATTTTATTTCAACAAAATTTTTTCTCGAAATTTTATTTCAATAGAAAATTTTCTCAAAACTTTGTTTCTAGAAAATTTTCTCAAAATTTTATTTCTATAAAAAATGTTGCCAAAATTTTATTTCTATAAAAAATTTTGTCAAAATTTTATTTCTATACAAAAATTTTGTGAAACTTTTATTTCTATAGAAAATTTTGTCAAAATTTTATTTCTATAGAAAATTTTGCTCAGATTTTTATTTCTCTAGATGTTGATGTCAAAATTTTATTTTTATAAATTTTTATCAAAATTTTATTGATATCAAAATATTGTCAAAATTTTATTTCTGTAAAATTTTTTTTTTAATGTTTCTTTATAAAAATATTTCTCAAATATTTATTTCTATAGAAAATTTTCTCCAAATTTTATTTCTTTAGAAAATTTTCTCAAAATTTTATTTCTATAAAAATTTTTCTCAAAATTTTAGTTCTATTAAAAATTTTCTCAAATTTTTATTTCTCTAGAAATTGTTAAATTTTATTTCTATAAAAAATGTTCCCAAAATTTTAGTTCTATTAAAAATTTTCTCAAATTTTTATTTCTCTAGAAATTGTTGTTAAATTTTATTTCTATAAAAAATTTTCTCAAAATTTTATTCCTATTAAAAATTTTCTCAAATTTTTATTTCTCTGGAAATTGTTTTCAAATTTTATTTCAATAAAATTTAGTCTCGAAATTTTATTCATATTAAAAATTTTCTCAAACTTTTATATCTCTAGAAATTGTTATCAAAATTTTATTTATATAGAAAATTTTCTACAAAATTTATTTCTGTAAAATTTGATTTCTATAAAATATTTTCTCAAAATTGTATTGCTATAGAAAATTTTCTCAAAATTTTATTTCTATAAAAAATTTTCCCAAAATTTTATTTCTATTAAAAATTTTGTCAAAATTTTATTTCTATAGAAAATTTTGTCAAAATTTTATTTCTATAGAAAATTTTGTCAAAATTTTATTTCTATAGAAAATTTTGTCAAAATTTTATTTTTATATTTTTTTTTTCAATATTTTAATCTATAAAAATTTTTCTCAACATTTTGTTTTTGTGAAAATTTTATATAGATTAAAATCCCAGCAAAAAAGAGTCGCCAAAAAAGTAATGAAAATGTTTTTGTTGGACCCAGAAGTGGTGCAAAATTGATGCAGAAGCGATGAATTTAACATGGGCTTGTCATAGGACGGAAGTCCTTCATTTCAACAGCCATTGCACCGAATTTGCATCACTTTTTTAGGTGTGATCTGAATTCAATGTTTTGGATGTATTTGGTTAAAAAAATAAGTTTTAAAATTGTTTATGATTTTTAATGTATTCTGACGCTTGTCTGAAACGTTTGACCACAAATATTTTCAAAAATGCACACTTTTTTTAGATTGGCATTTTTTTTGACAAAATTTAAATAATTTGTACGATATTATGAATTCTTGCTCTGTTTTTAACCCATTTGAAACAAAAAAATTAAAATTACCCATTAAAAATATGAAAAAAACATGTTATAAAAAACTTTAATTAAAAGAACTTTCTGTGTTGTTAAAATAAAGAACATCATTGGGAGTAGATATTCTGGAAGTGCTTTTAAAGTTGTGCCTTTGGAAGAGCTTCCAATTTTTTTTTTATTTCTATAGAAAATTTTTTCAAAATTTTATTTCTATAAAAATTTTTCTAACATTTTAATCTATAAAAAAGTTTTCTCAAAATTTTATTTCTATAAAAATTTTCACAAAATTTTATTTCTGTAGAATATTTTCTAAAAATTTTTCTTCCATAGAAAATTTTCTCAAAATTTTATTTCTGTAGAAAATTTTCTCAAAATTTTATTTCTGTAGAAAATTTTGTTACAATTTTATTTCTTTAGAAAAATTTCACAAATTTGATATGCTATCGAAAATGTGGAACTAAAAAGTGGTGCAGGGTACAATATAGTTGGCCTCGCTCGACTTTAGACTTTCCTTACTTATTTTATTTATATTTTTTGCTTTTTCCTAAGGCTCAGATATTTTAAATCCCTTGTGTATATATATTTCCCCATTTGCGTATTTTTTATTTGGTTCTCATTCTTAAAAAAAAAAAAACATTAACCCATGACCAATTAAAATTGGTCATTTTAATTCGTCAAACTGCAATAAAGCAAAAAAATTTACATTAACAATAAATGCAATTTGTAAATTCCATGTAGGTGTTCTAGTTTTGGTTTTTTTGTCTATTTGGATTTTTTTCTTAATTTATATGTCTCAAATGATTTATCGTAGAACACACATGGTTTACACAAAAATAGCCTTTTGACCACATGGACAAAATGTCTACAGTTGTTGTGCCTCTGATCCATATAATGGAAATTTTAGTCATAAATATTTTTGTTTTTAAACACGACAAGATAAATGTTTTACGAAAATAAGAGAACAAAAATTACAAACATAATTCGTATGTTTTTACTCGGGGCCAGCAATAAGCAAATATTTTTGTTTTGATTTTATTTGATTTTTCTGGTTAAAAATTAAATTCATAAATAATAGCAACTAATAAAAGAGATTAATAGGATTTATATAAATCAATATTTAATAACAATTTTATATTTATGGTGTTCTCAGTGGTTTTTGGTAGAATGAATTATTTTATTTATTTAAATTATACTAAACTTATAGTAAATATAAGATAAGTATGGGAAAATTGAGGGAAGCTTTAGCAACTGAGGCCATCAGCTAAGAATGAAGTATTAGCAAAAGCAAACATTTTAGAATTATCCTCCATAAACGTTTCAGTTGGTTAAGCCGACAAATATATTTTTTGCCTTTGGCACGAAATTATAATGCCCTCCACCATAGGATGGGGGGTATATTAACTTTGTCATTCCGTTTGTAACACATCGAAATATTGCTCTAAGACCCCATAAAGTATATATTCTGGGTCGTGGTGAAATTCTGAGTCGATCTGAGCATGCCCGTCCGTCCGTCCGTCTGTTGAAATCACGCTAACTTCCGAACGAAACAAGCTATCGACTTGAAACTTGGCACAAGTGGTTGTTATTGATGTAGGTCGGATGGTATTGGTCCATTGGGCCATATCGGTCCTTTTTTACATATAGCCCCCATATAAACGGACCCCCAAATTTGGCTTGTGAGGCCTCTAAGAGAAGCAAATTTCATCCGATCCGGCTGAAATTTGGTACATGGTGTTAGTATATAGTCTCTAACAACTATGCAAAAATTGGTCTACATCGGTCCATAATTATATATAGCCCCCATATAAACCGATCCCCCGATTTGGCTTGCGAGGCCTCTAAGAGAAGCAAATTTCATCCGATCCGGCTGAAATTTGGTACATGGTGTTGGTATATGGTCTCTAACAACCATGCAAAAATTGGTCCACATCGGTTCATAATTATATATAGCCCCCATATAAACCGATCCCCAGATTTGACCTCCGGAGCCTCTTGGAAGACCAAAATTCATCTGATTCAGTTGAAATTTGGTACGTGGTGTTAATATATGGCCTCAAACTCCCATGCAAAAATTGGTCGATATCGGTCCATAATTATATACAGGCCCCATATAAACCAATCCCCATCTTTGACCTCCAGAGCCCGTTGGAAGAGCAAAATTCACCCGATTCGGTTGAAATTTGGTACGTGATGTTAAAAAAAAAATTGGTCCATATCAAATTCATAATTGTATATAGCCCCCATATAAGCCCCCTACGTCTCGTGCAAAAAGTCCATATCGATTCGTAATTATTTGTAGACTTACCAACACATACCATTTTTGTCTAAAATATACCACGTATGGACTAACTCACAATTTAGAAAACGATATTAAGAAGTTTTAAGATACCACAACCCAAGTAATTCGATTGTGGATGACAGTCTTTCGTAGAAGTTTCTACGCAATCCATGGTGGAGGGTACATAAGATTCGGCCTGGCCGAACTTACGGCCGTATATACCTGTTAAAATTAGAAAAACTTAAATTCACCACTTTTAAAAAATCAAAAAGTGAGATTAGTAGACCTTTCGATTTTTTAAAAATTTGGAAAAGCTAATTTTCGACCTTACGTCATTTTTCGAATTTTAGATTTTTAAATAATTTGGTATTTAGAAAAGAATTATAGACAATTTTTGAATCGCAAAGGGGAGTTTCGTTTGTCTAAAATTTCGTTCCGGAGGAAAATATTATTTTTTTTGCAACTTGGTATTGAAAAAGTTCATCGTAATAATAGGGTCCCGTGAGCGTGGCCGTTATGACCATTTGGCTGATTTTTCTTTTCGTTATTCACGGCATACTTGCCTCTTTATTATGAAGTAGGCATTCGATAATTTATCTCAAAAAATGCCACTTGGCCTTGGAACCCAAAATAAACCTTCTCTTTGGAAACATCCATTATACATCCCTCGAGTTACTTATGGGAATTCATCTTACATATCTGGGAGATTTTAAATGATTGCTATACATGATTTTTATGATGGCAAATCCCACGAAAGTCCCAAGAGAAAGGACACATGAAGCTTATGTGGGAATTTGTTTGGTTCGTTTCAACATCGAGACCAAGAAATATGTACCTGACTGTAAATGCCTTCTGTGGAAATTTCTTCTTTTCTGAGAGCATATCGTAAATACCTTAAGCCAAAAACAGGAGCTTAAAGTATTCCCTCCTGTATGGGTAATACTCTGGCACACAAATCTAAATCAAATGTTAACCCCCCCCTCCAATTTTGGTGTATACAAGAGGAGCTTATTCTACAAGGATAAAAATCTTACCGTAGACAAATATAAAAAAATATTTTGGAAATGCATGAATGAATTTGATTTGTATGTTTTCCCTTTTTTATGTTATCATTTCAACGTCGGCTGAAAAAAAAACAAGAACCAGATGAAGAAAATTGATTTGGAATATATCCTGATGAACGTTTCACTTTTTTGTGTTAGAAGTCCTTTATGCTTAGAAGTCCTTGTTTGTTTTTACCTTGTGTAGCGGCTAAGGATATTCATCATAATTTTATGTTTACCCATAAGGATGTTTGACAATCAGAATTTTTTTATGTACGCAAGTATATCCTTTTTATTTTATTTATATGGAATGCAAAGGATGTGAACAACATGAGTACAAAAAAATATGCATACAACCACGTATGCTGCTCTTAATGTATCCGGTGTATGGTGCGTTATGGAGGTTTTTGGATTTTAAGGTAAAAGTAAACCAAAAGAGAAGAATTTCTTTTTAAAGAGGTCTATATTTTTTACCATGAAAATTTGACTTAAATTAAATTACATGTCGATCATAATTTAACATTACATTCAAAATTGATTTTACCCTAATTTTAAAGGAATAAAAAACATGTTTTTTTTTTTCAAATGTCTTTTAAAAATCATTTACCAAATTGGCATCTCTATCAATATGGGATATGATTGGTTTAGCATAAATATTTTGTGTGTGTGTGTTTTTTTTGTTATCAAACATGATTTTCCTTTTAAGCTTTAAGTCCTTAGAAAATATTTTCCATCCTTCCATTGAGTAAATGGAATAAAACTCCTGTGGTTTCAATGACCAAAATCATCAAAGACCGAAACCAGTCAGGACAAACAAGTGAAACGAAATTCACCTTATGTTGAATACTTAACATACCATAAAATATTGTGCAACTAATCCGGGTCACAATTAATCCCATCGACATAAAAGTTAATTTCGACATGTGGTTTACACAAAAAAGGTCATTTTATGTTTTTGGTTTCTTATATTGCAGTCGATTGGAATTTTGATGGATGACTATGATGTCATGAAAGATTTGCTGTGTGTTTAATGGTATTGTCAAAATTTTATTTCTTTAGAAAATTTGATCAAAATTTTATTTCTATAGAAAATTTTGTTAAAATTTTATTTCTATAGAAATTTTGTCAAAATTTAATTTCTATAAAAAATGTTGTCAAAATTATTGTTGTTTTTGATCTCAGCTTAAAGCCATGCATTGACTAAACTACAAGTGTAGCTTAACCAACAGAGGAAAAGAATGTTTGTCAAATTTATTTGGGCAAAGCCCTATAGACTGCAAGACGGTTGGATGGACGCCCGTTTCGGAATTACCACATTCCTCATCAGCATCCTCTACTTGCAGCAAAACTATCAACCAATTATCAGAATATATTCAGGCAGTTCATTAAACCCAACAATAAACCACACTTGAACCCTCCGAAAAAAGGCTTTACATTGATAGCCGGCTTATGCCGAAATAAATTCGTACAAACATCTCTCTTTTCCTTTGGAGGGTTCAAGTGTGGTTTATTGTTGGGTTAAATGATCTGCCTGAATTTATTCTGATAATTGGTTGATAGTCAATGTATGGTTTTAAGCTGAAATCCAAAAAAAAAAAAAACAACAATGATTAAAGAACAAAAAATAACAATAACAAAACAAAACGAATTTTGTCAAAATGTTATTTCTATAGAATTTTTTGTCAATTTTTTTCTATAAAAATTTTCCAAATATTTTATTTCTATAGAAAATTTTAACAACATTTTATTTCTATAGAAAATTTTGTCAAAATTTTATTTCTATAGATAATTTAGTCAAAATGTAATTTTTATTGTTAAAATTTTATTTCTATAGAAATGTTTGTCAACATTTTATTTCTGTAGAAAATTTCAACAAATTTTTATTTCTATAGAAAATTTTGTCAAATTTTTTTTTTTGCTATAGAAAATTTTGTCAAAAATTTATTCCTTTAGACAATTTTCGAAAATTGTTTCCTATTGAATATCACAATGGGCTGAATAGTCTAAGTGAGCCTGAAATTTAATCGGGCTGCCACTTTAACCTAACCTAACCTTCCTATTGAAAATTTCTTCAAAATTTTATTTCTATAGAAAATTCCAAGAAAACTTTATTTCTATAAAAAATTTCAACAAAATTTTATTTCTATTGAAAATTTTAACAAAATTTTATTTCTATTGAAAATTTCAACAAAATTTTATTTTTATAGAAATTTTGTCAAAATTTTATTTCTATAGAAAATTTTGTCAAAATTTTATTTCTAGAGACAATTTTGTCAAATTTTATTTCTATAACAAATTCTGTCAAAATTTTATTTCTATAGAAAATTTTGTCAAAATTTTATTCCCATAAAAATTTTTTAAATATTTTATTTCTATAGAAAATTTTGTCAAATGTTTATTTCTATAAAAAACTTTGTAGAAATTTTATATCTATAGAACATTTCGTCAAAATTTTATTTCTATAGAGGATTTTGTCAAGATTTTATTTCTGTAGCAATTTTAACAAAATTTTATTTCTATTGAAAATTTTGTCAAAATTTTATTTCTATAGAATTTTTTGTAAAATTTTTATATCTATAGAAAATTTAACCAAAATTTTATTTCTATAGAAAATTTTGTCTAATTTTTATTTCTATACAAAATTTTTTGAAAATGTAATTTCTATAGAAAATTTTGTCAACATTTTGTTTCCATGGAAATTTTTGTAAATTTTTTGTCAATATTTTATTTCTATAGAAAATGTTGTCAAAATTTTATTTTTATAGAAAATTATGTCAAAATTTTATTTTTATAGAAAATTTTGTCAAAATTTTATTTTTATAGAAAATTTTGTCAAAATTTTATTTTTATAGAAAATTTTGTCAAAATTTTATTTTATAGAAAATTTTGTCAAAATTTTATTTTTATAGAAAATTTTATTGCTATAGAAAATTTTATCAAAATTTTATTTCTATTGAAAATTTAGTCAAAATTTTATTTCTATAGACAATTTTGTCAACATTTTATTTCCGTAAAATTTTGTCAAAATTTTATTGCTATAGAAAATTTTTTCAAAATTTTATTTCTATAGAAAATTTTTTCAAAATTTTATTTCTATTGAAAATTTAGTCAAAATTTTATTGCTATAGAAAATTTTTTCAAAATTTTATTTCTATAGAAAATTTTTTCAAAATTTTATTTGTATAGAAATTTTTGTCAAATTTTTATTTCTATAGACAATTTTGTCAAAATGTAATTTCTATTGTTAAAATTTTATTTCTATAGAAAAGTTTGTCAAAATTTCATTTCTGCAGAAAATTTCAACAAAATTTTATTTCTATAGAAAATTTCGTCCAAATTTTTATTTATATAAAAAATTTTGTGAAAAATTTATTTCTATAGGCAATTTTCGAAAATTTTTTCCTATTGAAAATTTCTTCAAAATTTTATTTCTATAGAAAATTTCAACAAAATGTTATTTCTATTGAAAATTTCAACAAAATTTTATTTCTATAGAAAATTTTAACAAAATTTTATTATACCCTTCACCACTACTGTGGTACAGGGTATAATAAGTTTGTGCATTTGTATGTAACGCCAAGAAGGAAAAGCCTGAGACCCATCGTTTAGTATACCGATCGTCTTAGAATTAAATTCTCAGTCGATTTAGCGATGTCCGTCTGTCTGTCTGTCCGTCTGTCTGTCTGTTGATGTATTTTTGTGTGCAAAGTACAGCTCGCAGTTTTAGTCCGATTGTCCTGAAATTTGGTATAGGGTCCTGTTTCGGCTCAAAGACGATCCCTATTGATTTTGGAAAAAATCGGTTCAGATTTAGATATAGCTGCCATATATATTTTTCACCGATCTGGTCATAATTGGCGTGTATATCAACCGATCTTCCTCAAATTCCGTACATCCGAATATTTTATGAGTCTCGAAAAACTTGCAAAATATCAGCCAAATCGGTTCAGATTTAGATATAGCTCCCATATATAGCTTTCGCCCGATTTACACTCATTTGCCCACAGAGGCCAATTTTTTGTTCCGATTTAGTTGAAATTGTGCATAGGGAGTAGAATTAGCATTGTAGCTATGCGTGTCAAATTTGGTTGAAATCGGTTCAGATTTAGATAAAGCTCCCGTATATAGCTTTCGCCCGATTTACACTCATATGACCACAGAGGCCAATTTTTTGCTCCGATTTAGTTAAAATTTTGCACAGGGAGTATAATTAGCATTGTAGCTATGCGTGCCAAATTTGGTTGAATTATTCAGTTTTAGATACAGATTTAGATATAGCTCCCATATATATGTTTTTCTGATTTCGACAAAAAAGGTTAAAATACCAACATTTTCCTTGTAAAATCGCCACTGCTTAGTCGAAAAGTTGTAAAAATGACTCTAATTTTCCTAAACTTCTAATACATATATATCGAGCGATAAATCATAAATAAACTTTGGCAAAGTTTCCTTAAAATTGCTTCAGATTTAAATGTTTCCTATATTTTTTACTAACATTGTGTTCCACCCTAGTGCATTAGCCGACTTAAATTTTGAGTCTAAAGATTTTGTAGAAGTCTATCAAATTTTTCCAAATCGAGTGATATCTAAATGTATGTATGTGGGACAAACCTTTATATATAGCCCCCAATATATTTGACGGATGTGATATGGTATAATTTAGATCTACAAAGTGGTGCAGGGTATAATATAGTCGGCACCGACCGACTTTAGACTTTCCTTACTTGTTTTTATAGAAATTTTGTCAAAATTTAATTTCTATAGAAAATTTTGCCAAAATTTTATTTTTATAGAAAATTTTGTCAAACTTTTATTTCTATAGAAAATTTTATCAAAATTTTTTTTCTACGGAAAATTTTGCCAAAATGATGATTTTTTGATGACAACCGTACTCATTTGGAGAATCCCAGGCGAAAAGGCAAACAGATTGTGATTCGAAGATTTTAGTGACCATTCTATAGAAAATTTTGTAAAAATTTTATTTCTATAAAAAATTTTGTCAAAATTTTATTTCTGTATAAAATTTCAACAAAATTTTATTTCTATAAAAAAAAATTCGTTACTATAGAAAATTTCAACAAAATTTTATTTCTATAGAAGATTTCAACATAATTTTATTTCTATAGAAAAAATTGTCAACATTTTATTTCGTTGGAAAGTTTTGTCAATATTTTATTTTTATGGAAAATTTAGTCAAAATTTTATTTCTATAGAAAATTTCGTCAAAATTTAATTTCTATGGAAAATTTTGTCAAAATTTTATTTCTATAGAAAGGTTAGGTTAGGTTAGGATAGGTGACAGCCCGATGTATCAGGCTCACTTAGACTATTCAGTCCATTGTGATACCACAGTGGTGAACTTCTCTCTTATCACTGAGTGCTGTCCGATTCCACGTTAAGTTCAATGACAAGGGACCTTTTTTTTATAGCTGAGTCCGAACGGCGTTCCACATTGCATTGAAACCACTTAGAGAAGCTTTGAAACCTTCAGAAATGTCACCAGCATTACTGAGGTGGGATAATCCACCGCTGAAAAACTTTTTGGTGTTCGGTCGAAGCAGGAATCGAACCCACGACCTTGTGTATGCAAGGCGGGCATGCTAACCATTGCACCACTGTGGCTTCCTTCTATAGAAAAAATTGTCAAAATTTTATTTCTATAGAACATTTTGTAGAAATTTTATTTCTATAGAAAATATTGCGCAAATTTTAAGGTAAAAAGAATGTATTTCTTTTTTCAACACGTGATAAACAGTGTGGCTGATATGGAAGGCAACAAAGTATATCACTGTCGTTTTTTTTTTTTTAATTTTATCAAATTTTAAAATCAATTTTGGCCCATTTCTGGCTCGAGATGATCGGGATGATTTTTTGATGCCAACCGTACTCATTTGGAGAGTCCCAAGCTCAAAAGGCAAACAGATTGTGATTCGCAGATTTTAGTGACCATTGTGCGGTAGAAATGAAGCGACAAACCTCCTTTCTTAACCACTTTTAGTTGACATTTGCATAGGCGATGATGATGAATCCAGTTGGAATGTCCACGGTCTGCGGGTAAAATTTTGTTCTGTCCAGGCTTCCATACTACCAGTAGGACTTTTTCCAGATAGTACTCGGCATTTTGACCCCATGGTCGACGAATACGAGCGGAGAGTGACCATATGCGGAGCTTGAGTTCTGGTGGTCAATCGTAGTTGTATTTTTCAGCTGACCCCTTTGGCAAGTAATGGCGAAGAGACGGAAAAATTTTGTATATATTATTTATGAAATGAAACTTTCAATAAAAAAAGTAAACCCAATCATTTTGGTTGTTGTATTCTCCATGTGAAGCTTTGCAGCTTTAACTTAAATTTCGGGACCCATATGATTTGAACAAATCTTCTTGGGGGAGTATATTTCATCAAATCTACCTTAAATTAGTTAAATTTTCGAATAGTTCGTTACGACGAGATTTCGAGTTCTCAGTGGGAAATCTATCCACGAATGGTGGAGATCAAAGAACAAATTTTAATCTTGAAATATTTATTTTTATTTTCCCACGGCACTTTCCTTAGTTTTGAAAACAAACACCAACAATTCTAGTTTAACCTTTAATCTTTGTCGTTTTGTATCGTCCCCTTTTACTAAAAATTTTCTACAAAAATAATTTCACCTAAGTACCACGACATTTTTGTATATGATGGTTAGAGTCATCAACAAGTATGCAATTAACAACGGTGTTTAACAAATCCACCCATTTTAAATTGCTAGTGAGCGTTGTTTGCGACAACATACTTTGAGGCGAGATTAAACCAAAAAGAATAGCTCTTGAGATACTCTTTGTAACAACAACTTAATGACGATAATGATGATGATGTTGTTGCTGCTATTGTTGATGATGATGTTTTTGTTATTGCAATAGGGAATGTTAAGCATGCCCTTGGCCGACTTCTCAGTTTCTTTGTTACACTCTTCTTCTTCTCATCACTCTCACTCCCTTGGATGTATGCGGGGGAAGAATCCAATCAGCCTTTTAATGTATGAGATGGGTTGAGAGTGTTGATCCATTTGAATATGCAAAAAGTAGAGATGATATCTGAGATTATAAAACACACGAAAGTAGCTACGCAAGTTCGTGTATGTGAATGTGTTTGTGTGTTTTTTGTTTGTAAGACCATACAATGTAAACTTTTGCAATAACCGGAAAATATAATAAAACAAAAAATAAAACACGAAGCTAGATATTAAACTAGGTCGTTTAGATATTTTTGGTGCATTGCCTTTGGGGAATTTATTGAAATTTAATTTTGTGTATAGTTTGATGTGGTTTGATATTTTTTAAGTGTTTTCGTGACAGTTAAAATATTCGCTGGTACACGCTGGAGCATAAGTCGAAATTAGCAATACAACAGTTGAAAAAGAGCTTCTCGACTTTTTATCAAAACAAACATTGAAAAGTCGAAGCCGAATTTTTATAATCTTTATAACACTAGTTTACAAAATAAAAATGTTTCATGTACATTTGAGGAGATGTGACTTTTCTTATGTATTTTGATCTGCTGAACTCGAAAAAAAAATTTATTTTATTTATGGAACAGTTTTTGAGATATAACGGGATAGTTTTTCGCTCTTTTTTCACTAAAAAAATATATATATCTCGAGTTAGAAACGTCCGATTACATCTATGTTGTTTATAATTAAATGAAAGGTATTGAGATGACGAACAATCGTGTACAATTGGATCTGTAATAAGTTAAAAGCTTCAAAAACTATCGATGCATAAAGTGCGAATTTTCACAAAAATCATGTTTTACTGTGACCCCTTTCCGCCGTCTAAATCGCAATTGGATTGGAAGATGAATGGTACACCCAGAGAAGGAATATGATCACCTCAACCAAGTTTCAAGAGCAAAATGTTATTTTTGAATGGTGACCATGTAACATGTTTGTCGCAACAATGTTATTTTCTCGGAGGTTATGTATCTGATTTCGTCAAGCATATTATTTTTGGCGAGAAAAGAACATTTTTGCCATAAACATGTTACATGGTCACCATCCAAAAATAACATTTTGCTCTTGAAACTTGGTTGAGGTGATCATATTCCTTCTCTGCGTGTACATCACTTCTTCCAGAGACGCTTGTGTCAATAAAGAATTGTCATTTGAATACAATGCTTGTCCTTCTAAAAGGTATAACATTCACGGATGCCACTCGTGTCAAAAACAAAATTTAGAGAAGATTTTACCAAACAAAAATTCTTATTTTGCAAAATTTTATTTGTATAGAAAGGATTGTCAAAATTTTATTTCTATAGAAATTTTTGTCAAAATTGGTTTTTTTATAGAAAATCTTATTTCTGTATAAAATTTTGTCAATCTTTTTTCTAGAAAATTTCGTCAATTTTTTTTTTATTTCTATAGAAAATTATTTCAAAAATATTTTTGTTTCTATAAAAAAATGTTCGCAGAATTTTATTTTATAGAAAATTTTCACAAAATTTTATTCTATGGAAAATTTTTTCAAAATTTTATTTCTATAGAAAATTTTGACAATATTTTATAACTATTGAAATTTTTGTTAACATTTTATTTCTGTAAAAAAATTTGTTAATATTTTGTTTCCATAGAAAATTTTGTTAAATATTTATTTCTATAGAAAACTGTGTCAAAATTTTATTCTATAGAAAATGCCTTGAAAATTTTATTTCTCTAGAAAATGTTGGCAAAATTTTTATTTCTATAGAAAATTTTGACAAAATTTTTATTTCTATCAAAAATTTTGACAAAATTTTATTTCTTTAGAAAATTTTTTTTCAGTAAAAAATTTGTCAGTTTTTTTGTAGACCATTTTGTCAAAATTTTATTTCTATACAAAAAATTTTGACAAAATTTTATTTCTATAGAAAATTTTGTCAACATTTTCTTTCTATAGAAAATTTGTCAAAATTTTATTTCTATAAAAAATTTTGACAAAATTTTATTACTATAAAAAATTTTGTCAAAATTTTATTTCTATAGATAATTTTGTCAAAATTTTATTCTGTAGAAAATGCTTTCAAAATGTTATATCTATAGAAAATTTTGACACAATTTTTATTTCTATCAAAAATTTTGACAAAATTTTATTTCTATAGAAAATCTTTTTCAGTAAAATATTTGCCAGTTTTTTTTATAGACCATTTTCGCAAGATTTTATTTCTATAAAAAATGTTGTCAAAATTTTATTTCTATATAGAAAATTTTGTCAAAATTTTATTTCTATAGAAAATTTTGTCAAAATTTTATTTCTATAGAAAATTTGTCAAAATTTTATTTCTATAAAAAATTTTGACAAAATTTTAGTGCTATAGAAAATTTTGTCAATATTTCATTTCTATAGATAATTTTGTCAAAATTTTATTTCTATAGAAAAGGTAGTCAAAATTTTATTCTATAGAAAATGCTTTCAAAATTATATTTCTACATACATTTTTTTCAGTAAAAAATTTGTCAGTTTTTTTGTGGACAATTTTTTCAACATTTTATTTCTTTAAAAAATGTTGTCAAAATTTTATTTCTATATAAAAAATTTTGTCAAATTTTTTTTCTATAGAAAATTTTGTCACAATTTTATTTCTATAGAAATTTTGTCAAAATTTTATTTCTATAGAAAATTTGTGAAAATTTTATTTCTGTAGAAAATTTTGACAAATTTCATTTCTATAGATAAATTTGTCAAGAGTTTATTGCTATAGAAAATTTTGTCAAAATTTTATTCTATAGAAAATGCATTGAAAATTTTATTTCTATAGAAAATATTGACAAAATTTTTATTTCTATCAAAAATTTTGACAAAATTTTATTTCTATAGAAATTTTTTTTTCAGTAAAAAATTTGTCAGTTTTTTATAGACCATTTTGTCAACATTTTATTTCTATAAAAAATTTTGTCAAAATTTTATTTCTATATAAAAAATTTTGACAAAATTTTATTTCTATAGAAAATTTTGTCAAAATTTTATTTCTTTGGAAAATTTGTCAAAATTTTATTTCTATCGAAATTTGTATTTTTATAGAAAATTTTATTCCTGTAGAAAATTTCGTCAATCTTTTTTATAGAAAATGTTCGCAAAATTTTATTCTATAGAAAACTTTGTCAAAATTTTATTTCTATCGAAAATTTTGACAAAATTTTATTACTATAGAAAATTTTGTTAAAATTTTATTTCTATAGAATTTTTTTTTTTAAATTTTATTTCAATAGAAAATTTTTTCAAAATTTTATTTATATAGAAAATGTTGTTAAAATTTTATTTATATAGAAAATTTTATAAAATTTTTATTTTATAGACAATTCTGTCAACATTTTATTTCTATCGAAAATTTTGGCAAAATTTTATTTCTATGGAGAATTTTGTTAAAATTTTCTTTCTATAGAAAATTTTTTCAAAATTTTATTTCTATAGAAATTTTTTTCAAAATTTTATTTCTAAAAAAAATTTTGTCAAAATTTTATTTCTATAGAGAATTTTGTCAACATTTTTATTTCTATCAAAAATTTTGACAAAATTTTATTTCTATAAAAAATTTTTTTTCAGTAAAAAATTTGGCAGTTTTTTTTTATAGACCATTTTCTCAACATTATAATTCTATAAAAAATTTTGTCAAAATTTTATTTCTATATAATAAATTTTGTCAAAATTTTATTTCTATAGAGAATTTTGTCAAAATTTTATTTATATAGAAAATTTGTTAAAATTTTATTTATATAGAAAATTTTGTTAAAATTTTATTTTATAGACAATTCTGTCAACATTTTATTTCTATCGAAAATTGTGGCAAAATTTTGTTTCTATGGAGAATTTTGTCAAAATTTTCTTTCTATAGAAAACTTTGTCAAAATTTTATTTATATAGAAAATTTTGTCAAAGTTTTATTTCTATAGATTTTTTGTTTTTTTAATTTTATTTCAATAGAAAATTTTTTCAAAATTTTATTTCTAAAGAAAATTTTTTCAACATTTTATTTCAATAGAAAATTTTTTCAAAATTTTATTTCTAAAGAAAATTTTGTAGAGATATTTGTCAAAATTTTATTTCTATAGAGAATTTTGTCAAAATTTTATTTATACAGAAAATTTTGTTAAAATTTTATTTTATAGACAATTCTGTCAACACTTTATTTCTATAAAGATTTTTGCCAAAATTTTATTTATATAGAAAATTTTTTTTAATTTTATTTTATAGACAATTCTGTCGATCGAAAATTTTTGCAAAATTGAATTTCAATAGAAAATTTTTTCAATTTGTTTATAGAAAATTTTGTCAAAATTTTATTTTGACAAAATTGGAGTACGGCTAGTACCATACTCCACTGGTACCCACAAGAAACTAAGGGACAGTTGATAGAATGGTTTCCACCGTATTCGACGTTGACATCCTTACGTAGATGTCGGTAGGTGACTTGTAGACTCGAAAAACGCAGTGGTTGAATTGGAGACTGGGATAAATCAGTAGTTGAACTGCAGACTCAAGGATCTCAGTGATTGAACTGCAACAACGGAAACTTGTGCGGCTAAAAGAATGTGGGGTGGCCATTTGTAAATACCTGGACGGCGGAAAACACATAGATACAGATGGCACGCGACGGACTGTACCGTGCAGGCATCTACAATTTCTTCGGATGTCGAATTGTCCGTGTCGCGTTGGATGGAGGTGTGCATTCGCCCACCCAGTGTTTCCTATTATTGCCACCCTACGTTATTGCTAAACTCAGTACCTTAATTGTACTTGCACTGTTATACTCATTTAGGGGCAATTTGGATCTTATATGCTATCAAATCGAATCATATTTTCATCTAAACTACATGTCTTGTTTCGTTATCAGGCTACCATGAAAAAGTAACAAACAGTATCTTTAAAACTATACATCCTTATGTTCCATCTTTCCACTTGAATATGTTAGCAAGAATGTCTGAAATTGTTAAGTAAATCCAATCATATTTCATTTGAATGTTTTAGAATCTTTGCTCTCTTTTTTTCGCTTGCTTCAAATATTTACCAAGGTTGTTTGTCATGTTAACATGGAACTCTTGGGTAAATCATCAGAAGGAAGACATGAATTCATTTACTTGGATATTTTCTTTTGCCAAGTCTGTAAAAATCACATGTGATTTATTTTCATATGAAAGAGTTTCATTTTTCGTTTGGGAATTTCATGCAGATGATTAGATTTAAAAAGACATATTATTTGTCTTCAGAGCTTAGACAAATATTTTGCTTGTAGTGAAACCATTTTGGATAGAAACATTTTTTTAAATTGTTCAGAAAAAAAATATCTGTCTATGTGACTACCTTAAATAGTGGCATCTGCTAAAGTTTTATAAAGATTGCGGGTTTGCTTCTTTCGGAGAGATTCCACATAAACCGATGTTCTTTCCCATGAGCTGTGGCTCAAATGATGTGGACAGTATGGCCAAAACAGAGCAGAGAACTCGTCTGGAAATTATGCATATTTACACCAATAATGGTAGTGATGATCAAGGCCTCAGAAATTCAACTATAGATCTGAAAAGACCACAGTCGTACGTCAGCAGACCTGAAGATCTCAGTGAGTGACCTGCAGAAATGAAAGGGTTCAAAGGTCCCAAAGATTTTTCTGATTTAACTGCAAGTGCGAAGATTTTTGTCGTTGAACTTCAGATCTGAAAATATCGGCGATTGAACTGGGTTTTCAATGATTTAAATAATCGAAATGCCGGCCCAAAGATTTCAGTATTTGAAATGCCGACATAGGAGTCTCAGTGAGTGACATACTGAATCGAACCTTTCAGCTATTGAACTTAAATATTCCAATGATCAAAGTGCAAACCCGAAGATCTCAGTATTTGAACTGAAGATTAAAAAATGGATCAGTGGATGGACAGCAGACGCGAAGATCTGTATAATTGAATGGTACACCGCTAGGTTAGGTTAGGTGGTAGCCCGATGTATCAGGCTCACTTAGACTATTCAGTCCATTGTGATAGCACATTGGTGAACTTCTCTTTTATCACTGAGTGCTGCCCGATTCCATGTTAAGCTCAATGACAAGGGACCTGCTTTTTATAGCCGAGTCCGAACGGCGTTCCACATTGCAGTGAAACCACTTAGAGAAGTTTTGAGACCCTCAGAAATGTCACCAGCATTACTGAGGTGGGATAATCCACCGCTGAAAAACTTTTTGGTGCTCGGTCGAAGCAGGAATCGAACCCACGACCTTGTTTATGCAATGCGGGCATGCTAACCATTGCACCACGTTGGCTCCGCTAGATCTCAGTTATTGAACTGAATACATCGAAATGTTTAAGATTAAAGTGGACACGGGAAGATCTTTGTGTTTGAACTGCTGCCATAAAATCCCAGTGAATGACTGGAGCAGAAAATCTTGAACTTCTGAACCGATGATCTCAGTGATCATCAGTGTGCAGATCTAAAGACCTCAGTAGTTTGAACTGGAGACCCGAAGATCGCAGTGATTGAACTGCCAACACGATATGGAGATTTTACTCCCGAAGATCTCCGTCCAGCAGGAGGTTTTAGTCATTAAACTGCAGATCTTAAGGTTCCAGTAGTCACCTACATCTGGAGACCCGAAGATCTCAATGATTGAACCGATGACCATAAGATCCAGTGAATGACAAGGAGATCTCAGTGATTGAACTGCTGGCGGGACGATCTCAGGGATGAACTTGCAGATCTGAAGATCCCAGTGAGCGACCCGGTAATACCAAAATGACAGTGTGTGCACTGCAGACCCGATATATCAGTGAGTGGACTGTGGACATGAAGATCTCAGCAATTGAACTGCAACCTCAACTAATCTAATGACGAAACTGCAAATCTGAAGATCGCAGAGTTTGAACTGTACACACGAAAGTCTCAGTTACTTAGTTGGTGAAACGAATATATCAAATATTGAACTGTAGACCCGAAGATTTCTCTTATTGGGATGCCGACGCGAAGATATCAGTAGTAAAATTGCATGTCCATAGGGGTCGGTAAGTGTACAGTTGTAACGTGCAAACCCAATGAGGCGAAGATTTCAGATCGGGAGATCTCAGTGATTGGGATGCAGATTGAAATATCCCGGGGGCGTCCAGCAGATACCAAAATGTCAGTTTGTGAACTGCAGACCCGAAATCTCGGTAAGTGATCGGCAGGCTTGCAGATCTCAGCTACTGAACTGCAACCACAAATATTCCAACAATGAAAATGCCCATCTGAAGATCGCATAGATTGAACCGCCCACAGTAAAATCTCAGTCATTTAGTGGTAGACACGAAAATCTCAGTAGTGGAATTGCAGACCCATTGGTCTCAGTAAGCGTACAGTAGGGACCCAAAATCCCAAAATCCCAAAGAGGCGAAGATTGCAGTAGTTGCACGTCAGGAGGTTCACTAATTAAGCTGGAAGATCTCATTGTTTGAACTGCAGACCAAAGGGCATCCTTCACATACCAAAATGTCAGTTTGTGAACTGCTGACCCGAAATCTCAGCGAGTGACCTGCAGACATGAAGATCTCAGCTACTGAACTGCAACCACAAATATTCCAATAATGAAACTGCCAATCGGACAATAGCAGAGATTGAACTGCCAACATGAAAGCCTCAGTCCGAAGAGTTCTCTTATTGCTCACAAGATCTTTCCTGTAGCTCTCATCGATTGAATTGAAGGTACCAAAGTCTAAGTTACAGAACTGCAGAAACTCTCAGTGAGTAATTAGTAGACTGGACGATTTCAGTGGTTGATCTTCAGACCTGAAGATCTCCGCACATAAAAAGCAGACCCGTAGGTCTCATTCGACCATCAAACCAGACGATTTGTGATCGAACTAAAGGCCTGAAGATCTCGGTTATTGAACTTCAATTCCAACAATCTCAGTGAATGACCAATAGATCAAGATTTCCGTATGTGGCCACCAGTGAGTCTGAATGATTGAACACCAAGATCTGAGTAACTAAACTGCAGACCCGCAGATCTGTTTGAATGACCAACAGACCCGAAGACTTCAGTGGTTGATTTTCTGACCCAAACATATTAGTGATTGAACTGCAGACACGAATATTTCTCTGATTGGAATGTAGAATGAATGCAATATTCATTAGTTGAATTACAGACCCATAGGTCTCTGTAAGCGATCATCAAACCAGGCAATTTCAGACAATCTTCAGACCTGAAGATCTAAGTTATTGAACTACAGATTCGAAGATCTTAGTAAATGGTCAGCAGACCACAAGAATGCAGTATTTACCCACCCATAGGTCTCAGTGATTGAACTGAAGGCACCAAGATCTATGTGACTGAACTGTAGACCAGTAGATCGTAGACATTGCAGACCCGAAACTCTCAGTGAATGAGCAGCAGATCGGAAGATTTCAGTGGTTGATCTTCAGACCTAAAGATCTCAGTGATTGGACTACAGATCTAAGTGACTGAACTGTAGACCCGTATATCGTAGATATTGAATTGTAGACCCGAAACTCTCAGTGAATGACCAACAGACCGGAACATTTCAGTGGTTGATCTATAGACCTAAAGATATCAGTGATTGGACTGCAGATCTAAGTGACTGAACTGTAGATCCGTAGATCGTAGATATTGAATTGTAGACCTGAAACTCTCAGTTAATGACCAACAAACCGGAACATTTCAGTGGTTGATCTTCAGACCTAATGATCTCAGTTATTGAAGTGCAGACCCGATGATGCGTTAGTAGATGAACCTGCAGATTTGTGATTGAACTGCAGACCTGAAGATTCCAGTTATTGAATGCTGATCCAAAGATGTCAGTTTTTAAACTGCAGATCCGACGATCTCAGTGACTGACCCGCAGACCAGAAAATTTCATCTCAGTAGTTGAACTGCAGATTCGCAGGTCTCAGTGAGCGTCCATCAGACCAGAAGATTTGTGGCTGAACTGCAGACCCGAAGATCTCAGTTATTGGAATGCAGACCTGAAAATCAAAGGTGTCAGTTTTCAAACTGCAGATGAACAGCAGACCTGAAGATTCCAGTTATTGGACTGCTGATCCAAAGATGTCAGTTTTTAAACTGCAGATCCAAAGATCTCAGTGAATGGCCAGCAGACCAGAAGATGAAATCTGCGTCCACCAGACCAGAAGATTTGTGTCTGAATTGCAGACCCGAAGATCTCAATTTTTGGATAAAGACCTGAAAATCTCAGTTTTTGAACCGCAGACCCAAAGATCAGAAGATATCAGTATTTGCGCAACCCAAGGGTCAGCGATTGCACTGAAGGTACCCACATCTCAGTGATTGAACTGCCGACCGGAAGATCTCAACGAGTGACTTGCAGATCCGAAAATGTTAGTGTTGGAGCTGCAGACTTAAAAATTCCGATGATCACACTGTAGGCCCGAAAATCCCCGTGGATGAACTATAGACTCGAAGGTTTCGGTGATTGATCTGCAGAATCAAAAATCTCGGCGAAAGAACATGTAGACCCGAATAATTCAGCTATTGAATTGCCGACCAAAACACTTCAACGATAAAATTGCCGAATTGAAAACCTCTGCGATTCAAAAGCAAATCAGAAAGATCTCAGTGGTTTGACTATGAAATCTAGGATTAGATGGAATTGCAAGCCGGACAATGGATCCTAACAGGTTGGCTGATAAGTCCCCGGTCTGAACCATAGATGGCATCGCTAGTATTAAATGCATATTATTTTTATATAGTACGAACCTTCAAATGATTCTTGTCCAAATTTGACGTCTGTAAGTCAATTAGTTTGTAAGATAGAGCATCTTTTGTGAAGCAACTTTTGTTATTGTGAAAAAATGGAAAAAAAGGAATTTCGTGTTTTGATAAAATACTGTTTTCTGAAGGGGAAAAATACGGTGGAAGCAAAAACTTGGCTTGATAATGAGTTTCCGGACTCTGCTCCAGGGAAATCAAGAATAATTGATTGGTATGCAAAATTCAAGCGTGGTGAAATGAGCACGGAGGACAGTGAACGCAGTGGACGCCCGAAAGAGGTGGCGTCCACTGCAAACTGATTTTGAATGACCGTAAAATGAAGTTGATCGAGATAGCAGAGGCCTTAAAGATATCAAAAGAACGTGTTGGTCATATCATTCATCAATATTTGGATATGCGGAAGCTCTGTGCAAAATGGGTGCCGCGCGAGCTCACATTTGACCAAAAACAACAACGTGTTGATGATTCTGAGCGGTGTTTGCAGCTGTTAACTCGTAATGCACGCGAGTTTTTCCGTCGATATGTGACAATGGATGAAACATGGCTCCATCACTACACTCCTGAGTCCAATCGACAGTCGGCTGAGTGGACAGCGACCGCTGAACCGTCTCCGAAGCGTGGAAAGACTCAAAAGTCCGCTGGCAAAGTAATGGCCTCTGTTTTTTGGGATGCGCATGGAATAATTTTTATGGATTATCTTGAGAAGGGAAAACCCATCAACAGTGACTATTATGCAATGAAGTGATCGCCGAAACTGAGGCCTATTTTGAGGCAAAACCGAAGGAGTACTACCAAAATGGTATTAAAAAATTGGAAGGTCGTTATAATCGTTGTATCGCTCTTGAAGGGAAATGTGTTTTTCTTTGTTAGACCGGGGACTTATCAGCCAACCTGTTAAAGCTCGATTATTAGCAGGAAACTTAGACAAAAGAGCCACCGTGGTGCCCGCCTTGCATACACAAGGTCATGGGTTCGATTCCTGCTTCCACCGAACACCAAAAAGGTTTTCAGCGGTGGATTATCCCACCTCAGTAATGCTGGTGACATTTCTGAGGATTTCAAAGCTTCTCTAAGTGGTTTCACTGCAATGTGGAACGCCGTTCGGACTCGGCTATAAAAAGGAGGTCCCTTGTCATTGAGCTTAACATGGAATCGGGCAGCACTTAGTGATAAGATAGAAGTTCACCAATTTGATATCACAATGAACTGAATATTCTAAGTGAGCCTGATACATTGGGCTGCCACCTAACCTAACCTAACCCAACATAGACAAAAGTTGATTATTAGTTGAAATGGGACACTGATGCCTTCTCAACGAGTTTTTTTATTATTGATCTGTCCTATGGTCAATATAGTCCATCGTTAAGTTTTTGCCGCAAATTGTTTCAAATGTCGGCGTTAAAAGGGGGCATTATAAGATAGTCTTAGAACTACAAGATTACCGTTGTTATAAAAACGGAACTCGAAAACTAAGTGGCACATAACCTGAATGATAATCCCAATCGAAAGCTCCCCTAATCCAATTACTTTTCCCACAATATCTAGGTGATTCTCGTTTACCTTATGGTTACACCCTAATCCTATAATTCACCCTTTGGTCGCTGAAAAAAAAAAATATTTCCGCACCATAAATCCTCGCCTGCCGCATGGCCATATAAATCATTCTGTTGCACTTGTATAGCTACCATACATCCATTTATCCTTCTCTATTTCCTTGTGCCTGAACGCCAAGGCCCAGAGCCCATTGCACTGAAACTATGTAAAGCAAACTACTTTTAACTTCAATTTGAATTTACTATAACAACAAAGGGTAATCAGCTAACATCGCGTGTCTCACTTGTTTTAGTTTTCTTCCGTTTTGTTTTTTTTGCCTTTGTTTTGCGAATTATCAAAATCGCACAATCTTAATGGTAACGAATGCTAACACTCGCTTTGAACTTTTTTATTTTTTTAACCAGCAATTTTTTTCTCCCTTAAATTGGTGGCAAAACGATTTGGTTTTTATTTGATTTTTGTTTTTATTCGCTTCACTTGAAATTCAGTTTTGCATATTCAACAAGTTTTGAAAGCTTGGCAGTCGACGGAAGCCAATTAATGTAAATTTTAGTCGGAAATACTTTGTGGTTGTAATCGAATACAAATCTAATTCGTAGAGTTTTCAAAAAGTTGGTGCAGATGTCAAGCGGATTAGGAAGTTTGTTGTTGTTGTGTGATTTTGAAATTATTTATGTCCGACGAGGTTTCCAAGGTATTCGTTATAGAATAGGATTAAAGGGAGGGCGACTGATGGGAACCAGTTGGACTGCTTTAAGACCCCTAAAAAACTAGACTTCATGAGTAAGACAGCTAATTAGATTCTCTTCGCTCTACGATTAAGCTTCTCCATTATCAGCTGTTTCCTCAGGGAGCCATGGTTAGCATGCCCGCCTTGCATTCACAAGGTCGTGGGTTCGATTCCTGCTACGACCGAACATCAAAAATTTTTTCAGCGGTGGATTATCCCACCTCAGTTACGCTGGTGACATTTCTGAGGGTTTCAAAGCTTCTCTAAGTGGTTTCACTGGAATGTGGAACGCCGTTCGGACTCGGCTATAAAAAGGAGGTCCCTTGTCATTGAGGTTAACATGGAATCGGGCAGCACTCAGTGATAAGAGAGAAGTTCACCACTGTGGTATCACAATGGACTGAATAGTCTAAGCGAGCCTGATACATCGGGCTGCCACATAACCTAACCTAACCTTCCTCAGATCACCCACTAGCCCGTCCGCAGGCTGAAGAGAGAACCAAACGTCAATCGTGCTACATTTATCATTGAATTACCGATGCGAATATGTCAGTGGCTGAACTGCAAACCTGAAGGGTGTTTCTTTTTCAAGTTCAATTAGTATAAAATTCAGGAAAAATATTCAGTTAAGCTTTCGCTTTTCCAAATCCGAATCGCCGGGCCTCACGCTTGACACCTGCCATCAGATTTTGTACAGCCACCTTGTCCACCTTCTTCGCCGCAGAAAGCCAGTTTGCCTTGAACTGCTCGTCCTTAGCAGTTTTTTTGGTCTTCTTTAGGTTCCGCTTGACAATAGCCCAGTATTTCTCAATTGGGCGGAGCTCTGGCGTGTTGGGAGGGTTCTTGTCCTTGGAAACCACCTGCACGTTGTTGGCGGCGTACCACTCCATGGCCTTTTTAGCGTAATGGCAAGATGCCAAATCCGGCCAAAACAGTACGGAACAACCGTGTTTCTTCAGGAAAGGCAGTAGACGTTTATTCAAACACTCTTTCACGTAAATTTCTTGGTTGACAGTCCCGGAAGCTATGAAAATGCTGCTTTTCAAGCCACAGGTACAGATGGCTTGCCAAACCAGATATTTCTTTGCGAACTTTGACAGTTTTATGTGCTTGAAAATATCTGCTACCTTTCCCCTTCCTTTTGCCGTATAAAACTCCTGTCCCGGAAGCTGCTTGTAGTCGGCTTTGACGTAGGTTTCGTCGTCCATTACCACGCAGTCAAACTTCGTCAGCATCGTCGTGTACAGCCTCCGGGATCGCGCTTTGGCCGTCGTATTTTGTTTATCATCGCGATTTGGAGTCACTACCTTCTTGTAAGTCGATAGTCCGGCTCGTTCTTTGGCTCGATGCACGGTTGTAGACGAACACCCAGCTTATTTGCGGCACCTCGGAGAGAGAGAGGTTAGGGTTTCGCTTGAAACTACCGGCAACTCTCTTTGTCGTCTCAGGGGCTTTCGGTTTTCGATTTCCCCCCCATCCAGACTTCCTGGCTGTCGAAAAACGTTCCCCAAACACTTTAATTACATTTGTAACGGTTGATTTGTCAACTTTTAGCGATTTTGCCAGCTTTGCGTGCGAGTAGCTCGGATTTTCGCGATGCGCGAGCAAAATTTTAATACGCTGCTCTTCTTGCTTGGACGGCATTATGACAACTGAAGAGTGAATTCCAAAATCAAAATAGGAGCAACATTCTACACACACACACCTTCAAAATGAGGGGTGTTCAGGTTTTTTAATTGAAAGAAATACGTCAAGCTTATATTGAAAGAAATACGTCAAGTTTATATTGACCAAATTTTGACCGTATCACCCTTTATTCCTCCATGTCGCGGGACCCATATGAAGCGGATCCTGCGGTATTCAGAGTATTCTTTAATCAGGCTTTTGCATTCCAATACGTTTCACTATCGAAACGTACTGTCTGCTATTGCCTTCATTGCTCTTCGGCCTCCACATATTCGCCCAGTCCCGTCCTCCCACCTGTATTCGATCCATCGGTGTATTTATTTCTGCGGACTCATTTTCCCAGGACGATCTTACTGACGTCGCAATGTCACATCATTTTCATAGCACCTTTTTATTGGCGTCAGAATTTCATACTCGATAGCCACGCCCACTTCAGCTATAAGACCATGGATTGTTGAGACGTCCGGTAATCGAAATAGGATCTCGTTGTCTGGTTTCACACTCGATAGCCATGCCCACCTCAGCTATACGACCATGGATTGTTGAGACATCCGGTAATCGAAATAGGATATCGTTGTCTGGGTCCTTCACATATACGCCCAGTCCTCTCACTCGTCTTCGATCCATCGGTGTAGCAGTAACTTCGCTCTGGTATCAGTTCTGGGGTCCCACTTTCCTTGACCATCTCACTGACGTCGGAATGTCTCATGGGGACATCAAGTATACAATCATGGATTGTCGAGACATCCGGTAATGGAAATAGGATGTTTGGTGTCTGGGTCCTCCGTATATACGCCCAGTCCTCGCACCTGTCTTCTAACCCATGGTGTAGCAGTCATTTCCCTCTGGCATCTGTTCTGGGATCCCATTCTCTCAGGCCCATCTTACTGGCGTCAGAATGTCGCACTCGGTATCTGTGGCCACCTAAGGTACACAATCATGGATTTTTGAGACAACAGGTAACCGAAATAGGATCTCAGTGTATGGGTCCTCTACATATACGCCCAGTCCCGTCCTCTCAACCGTCTTCGATACAACGTCATCTGTTGTGGGATCCCATTCTCCCTAGCGTCAGAATTTCGGTATCTATGGCCACCTTAGGTATTCGATCATGGATTGTTGTGGCATCCCCCTATCAACCAACCACCCACTACTAACCCTTCAGGGTTCGCCATTTTTTGTATTTCCTTCCATTCCCTTAAAGTCTGCAATATCATCGGCTATAGTGGCAGCCCGATATTTCAGGCGCACTTACACTATTCAGTCTATGCTGATGTTAAGCTCAATGACAAGGGACCCCCTTTTTATAGCCGATTACGAACGGCGTTCCACATTGCGGTGAAAACACGTAGAAACACTCAGAAATATCATCAGCTGAGAGGGGATAAACCACCGTTCAAAATCTTTTTGGTGTTTGGTCGAAACTATGGTTTAAACCACGACCCTGTGTATGCAAGGCGGGCATGCTAACCATGGCATCACGGAGGCTCTTCTATGTTGTACTTCCTCTCCATTGATGTGCTTCAGACTATCGACGCGTATGTCAGTATTGACCCTATTACCCTCTCATCACCTTTGGATTCAGCCCCAATTAGAGCCCAACATCTGTAGGATTTCCCAGTCCTCTCTTTGGCGTGGTACATTCAATTCAGTTTCCTGTCTAAGGTTACTGTCACGTACTTTTTTTTTACCAGACGCTGGTATCGTCTTGTACAAAAAACTCTGTTAGTTAAATTGAGCAATTTTATTCCTTCTAGTTCTGACTTCTCCGGTTTAACATTCAGACCTATGGCTCTGGCTCAGTCACATTCCATCCTCAGGACCTTTCACATTAGAAACTATGCAAGTTTCCGCATATCCAATTAAGAGCAACCAACCTAATCCGCCTGACCTATCCAATGACATTATGAGCTATTGTATTTAGAATTTTCGTTTCAGCAATCTATGAGGGAAATACCCAAAACAAGCCTTATTTCCCTGTTTTGTTTATTTACACAATTTGTTCCAATGAATGAAGCCATATTAAATCAATGTTTGAATTAAATTTTATGTAAACTCTAACATTATACGCACCATAAATCGCCAAAAGTTTTCCAAGTCCACCTCCCCAAAAATTTAAGCTTTGCTATGTATTTTCATGGGAAAAGAAGGAATTCGAATTTCCTTCTGTAAACGTATACATGTATTAGTGTGTACTATTGTGTATGTATGTAAGCGGTCGTTATTCACGCTTTTGTGAAGTATCGAGTTTCAGAAAAAAATAGAAAAAACATACTCTAAGATATAACCGTGGTTCCCCAAACACGGTTGCCACTCGAGTCCAAAATAATCTATCAAAAAAATTTCATTTTGCAAAAAGTTATTTCTTAGAAAATTTTGTTAAAATTTTATTTCCATAAAAATTTTGTCAATATTTTATTTTAATGGAAGATTTGGTCAAAATTTTATTTCTATAGAACACTTGGTCAAATTTTTGTTTCTATAGAAAATTTTGTCAAAATTTTATTTCTGTAGAAAATTTTGTCAAAATGTTATTTCTATAGAAGATTTTGTCAAAATTATATTTCTATAGAAAATCTTGTAAAAATTTTATTTTAATAGAAAATTTTGTCAAAATGTTATTTCTATAGAAGATTTTGTCAAAATTATATTTCTATAAAAAATTTTGTCAACATTTTAATTCTACAAAAAAATTTCGTCAAAATTTGATTTCTACAGAAAATTTTGTTAAAATTTTATTTCTACAGAAAATTTTGTCAAAATTTTATTTCAATAGAAAATTTTGTCAAAATTTTATTTCAATAGAAAATTTTGTCAAAATGTTATTTCTATAGAAAATTTTGTCAAAATTTTATTTCTATGCTTAAAATTTTATTTTGTCAAAATTTTATTTCAATAAAAACTGTTGTCAACATATAAATTCTATAAAAAATTTCGTCAAAATGTTATTTCTATAGAAAATTTTGTTGAAATTTTATTTCTATAGAAAATTTTGTCAAAAATTTATTCCTATAGAAAATTTTGTCAAAGTTTTATTTATATGGAAAAATTTGCCAAAATTTTATTTGTATAAAAAATTTTGTCAAAATTTTATTTCTATAGAAAATCTTATCAAAATTTTATTTCAATAGAAAATTTTGTCAACATTTTATTTCTATAGAAAATTTTATTTCTATGCAAAATTTTGTCAAAATGTTATTTCTATAGAAAATTTTGTCAAAATTTTATTTCTATAGAAAATTTTGTCAAAATTTTATTTCTATAAAAAATTTGGTCAAAAATTTATTTCTGTAGAAAATTTTGTAAAAATTTTATTTCTATAGAAAATTTTGTAAAAATTTTATTTTTATAGAAAATCATGTCAAAATTTTATTTCAATAGAAAATTTTGTCAAAATTTTATTTCAATAGAAAATTTTGTCAAGGTTTTATTTCTATAGAAAATTTTGTTAAAATTTTATTTCTATAGAAAATTTAGTCAAAAATTTATTTCTGTAGAAAATTTTGTAAAAATTTTATTTCTATAGAACATTTTGTCAAAATTTTATTTTTATAGAAAATCTTGTCAAAATTTTATTTCAATAGAAAATTTTGTCAACATTTTATTTCTATAGAAAATTTTATTTCTATGCAAAATTTTGTCAAAATGTTATTTCTATAGAAAATTTTGTCAAAATTTTATTTCTATAGAAAATTTTGTCAAAATTTTATTTCTATAGAAAATTTTGTCAAAATTTTATTTCTATAAAAAATTTTATCAACATATTAATTCTATACAAAATTTCGTCAAAAATTTTTTCTATAGAAAATTTTGCCAAAATTTTATTTCTATAGCAAATTTTATTTCTATAGAAAAATTTGTCAAAATTTTATTTTAATAGAAAATTTTGTCAAAATGTTATTTCTATAGAAGATTTTGTCAAAATTATATTTCTATAAAAAATTTTGTCAACATTTTAATTCTATAAAAAATTTCGTCAAAATTTGATTTCTACAGAAAATTTTGTTAAAATTTTATTTCTATTGAAAATTTTGTCTAAATTTGATTTCCTTAAAATTTTTTGTCAAAATCTATAGAAAATTTTGTCAAAATTTTATTCCTATAGAAAATTTTGTCAAAATTTTATTTCAATAGAAAATTTTGTCAAAATGTCATTTCTCTAGAAAATTTTGTCAAAATTTTTTTCTATGGTCAAAATTTTATTTTGTCAAAATCTTGTTTCTATAAAAATTTTTATCAACATATTAATTCTATAAAAAATTTCGCCAAATGTGATTTCTATAGAAAATGTTGTTAAAATTTTATTTCTATACAAAATTTTGTCAAAAATTTATTTCTATCGAAAATTTTGTCAAAATTTTATTTCTATGAAAAATTTTATCAAAATTTTATTTCGATAGAAAATTTTGTCAAAATTTTATTTCTATAGAAAATTTTATTTCTACGCAAAATTTTGTCAACATTTTATTTCTATGGAAATTTTTGTCAAAATTTTATTTCAATAGAAAATTTTGTCAAAATTTTATTTCTATAGAAAATTTTGTTAAAATTTTATTCGTATAGAAAATTTGGTCAAAAATTTATTTCTGTAGAAAATTTTGTAAAAATTTTATTGCTATAGAAAATTTTGTAAAAATTTTATTGCTATAGAAAATTTTGTCAAAATTTTATTTCTATAGAACATTTTGTCAAAATTTTATTTCTATATAAAATTTTGTCAAAATTTTATTTCAATAGAAAATTTTGTCATTACAAAAGATTTTGTATTTCTATAGAAGATTTTGTCAAAATTATAGTTTTATAAAAAATTTTTGTCAAAATTTTATTTGTATAGAAAATTTTCACAAATATTTATTTCTATAGAAAATTTCTATAAAATTTCATTTCTGTAGAAAATGTTCACAAAATTTTATTTCTATAGGACGTTTTGTCAAAATTTTATTGCTATAGAAATTTTTGTCAAAAATTTATTTCTATAGAACGTTTTGTCAAAATTTTATTTCTATAGAAATGTTTGTCAAAATTTTATTTCAATAGAAAATTTTGTCAAAATTTTATTTCCATAGAGAATTTTGTCACAATCTTATTTCTATAGGGAGCCACCGTGGTGCAATGGTTAGCATGCCTGCCTTGCATACACAAGGACGTGGGTTCGATTCCCGCTTCGACCGAACACCAAAAAGTTTTTCAGCGGTGGATTATCCCACCCGTTGGTGCCATTTCTGAGGGTTTCGAAGCTTCTCTAAGTGGTTTCACTACAATGTGGAACGCCGTTCGGACTCGACTATAAAAAGGAGGTCCCTTGTCATTGAACTTAATATGGAATCGGGCAGCACTCAGTGATAAGAGAGAAGTTCACCAATGTGGTATCACAATGGACTGAATAGTCTAAGTGAGCCTGATACATCGGGCTGCCACATAACCTAACCTAACCTAACCTAACCTATAGGAAATTTTGTCAAATTTTATCTCTATTGAAGATTTTGTCAAAATTTTATTTCTATAGAAAATTTTGCCAAAATTTTATTTCTATAGAAAATTTTGCCAAAATTTTATTTCTATAGAAAATTTTGCCAAAATTTTTTTTCTATAGAAAAAGTTGCCAAAATTTTATTTCTATAGAAAATTTTGTAAAAATTTTATTTTTATAGAAAATCTTGTCAAAATTTTATTTTTATAGAAAATCTTGTCAAAATTTTATTTCTTTATTTATTTAAATCTATAAAAAATTTCGTCAAAATTTTATTTCTATAGAAAATTTTGCCAAAATTTTATTTCTATAGAAAATTTTGCCAAAATTTTTTTTCTATAGAAAAAGTTGCCAAAATTTTATTTCTATAGAAAATTTTGTAAAAATTTTATTTTTATAGAAAATCTTGTCAAAATTTTATTTTTATAGAAAATCTTGTCAAAATTTTATTTCTTTATTTATTTAAATCTATAAAAAATTTCGTCAAAATTTTATTTCTATAGAAAATTTTGTTAAAATTTTATTTCTATAGAAAATTTTGTCAAAAATTTATTTCTGTAGAAAATTTTGTAAAAATTTTATTTCTATAGAAAATTTTTTCAAAATTTTATTTCTATAGAAAATCTTGTCAAAATTTTATTTCTATAGAAATTTTTTTCAGAATTTTATTTCTATAGAAATTTTTGTCAAAAATAGAAAATTTTGTCAAAATTTTATTTCTATAGAATATTTTGTTAAAATTTTATTTCTCTAGAAAATTTTGTCAAAAATGTATTTTTGTAAAAAATTTTGTAAAAATTTTATTTCCATAGAAAATTTTGTCAAAATTTTATTTCTATAGAAAATTTTATGTCTGTGTAAAATTTTGTCAAAATTTTATTTCTATGCAAAATTTTGTCAAAATTTTATTTCTATAGAAAATTTTGTCAAAATTTTATTTCAATAGAAAATTTTGTCAAAATTTTATTTCTATAGAAAATTTCGTCAAAATTTTATTTATATTGAAAATTTTGTCAACATTTTATTTCTATAGAAAATTTTGACAAAATTTTATTTCTATAGAAAATGTTGTCAAAATTTTATTTCTATAGAAAATTTTGTCAAGATTTTATTTGTATAGAAGAGTTTGTCAAAATTTTATTTCTATAGAAGAATTTGTCAAAATTCTAATTCTATACAAAATTTCGTCAAAATTTGATTTCTATAGGAACTTTTGTCAAAATTTTATTTCTACAGAAAATTTTGTCAAAATTTGATTTCCATAAAAATTTTTTCAAAATTTAATTCTATAGAAAATTTTGTCAAAATTTTATTTCTATAAAAAAGTTTATTTCTAAACAAAATTTTGTCAAAATTTTATTTCTATAGAAAATTTTGTCAAAATTTTGTTTCTAAAGAAAATGACAAAATGTTTCTTCTATAGAAAATTTTGTCAAAATTTTATTTCTATAGAAAATGCTGTCGAAAATTTATTTCTATAAAAAATTTTGTCAAAATTTTAATTCTATAGAAAATTTTGACAAAAATTTACTTCTCTAGAAATTTTTGTCATAAAAAGAAAATGTTGTCAAAATTTTATTTCTTTAGAAAACATCAAAAAATCTACCATTTTTGGTAGAATTCTACCAACTGTGGCAACCATGCCCCAAACCTTGATGATAGCTGCCCTTGATATTTTCTGTTTTGTTTCTTTAGCTGAATGGGAAAAATACCAAAATTCCCTAAGAGTTATCAATTTACTGCTCTACCAAAAATCTCTAGTCGTTTGTTTACGCTTTTGTAATTTTACACTTTCTTAAAGTTCTTAAATTTTTGTTTTAGCAAAAAAATTGAATAACTTGGCCATCGCAATGCTAAACTTTTATTTCGTTTCTTTCTTTTCTTATTCTTTACAGGTGAGTTTTGGATATTTTATGTACTACTACTTACATTACAAGGCTGCTACTCCCAAATCATAAAAAAGAGGAGGAATGGTAAGCCACGTACAAAAAGAGGGATATTTCTTGTGGCCTTCATCACACCACGACCACTCCCTGCCCGGGAGCTCTTAAAGCAATGAAACCATGATATCCTTATACCTTTAACATTTGTGGCAATTACTCAAGTACATGCAATGCAACATTAAAGGTAAGCGATGAGGCTTAAAAGCCATTAATTATTGTAACAGCGCAAAATAGAGGTTAAATGGGGTTGAGAGAATTTACTCTTCACCTCGTAGTCCATAGGGTAAGTAATTATTATGTCTAGCGCAAGAGGATGCACTAGAGTGTGGATTATGGTTATGGCTTTTATTGTCCACTGATGAAATGCCATAAATTTCAATTAAAAATGCCTATGAATAGCTTTCCCTTGTGAGCAAAGTGTGAAAACCCCACTTGACCCCCTAGCAAATAAAATCGGAACAAGTTAAGCGTCTATAAAAAAAAATCAGTACTCAGCTTAATGACATTTTGTGACCGGTGGTTATTAGCAATTTTACCTTCATACTCACTATTCATACCCCATGTTTTTTCCGATTTTTGGCGGTAATTAAAGCAGAGATGGAAAAATTTTAGCCGTTGTAGTCACTCACGGCCATGCTCACTTTAGCATGAATCAGGGTGATATATCGACAGTGTAGTCTTTTATCTGCCTCGAAAAAAATGGAAATTGTCTTGGAAAAAAAATTCGGATTCTTAAATTTTATTTTTTCTGACAATTTTCCCTTTAAACAATAAAATTAAAAAAAAAAAACTATAGCCCTCTACTTTGTTGCTTTACATATCAGCCTTATCCATAGAAATAACATTTTTGACGAAATTTTCTATAGAAATAAAATTTTGATAAAATTTTCTATGGAAATAAAATTTTTCACTAAATTTTCTATAGAAATAAAATATTTGACACAATTTTCTACAGAAATAAAAGTTTGATAAAATTTTCTATATCAATATAAATTTGACAAAATTTTCTTAATAATAAAAATTTTCTAGATAAAGTATAGGTTAGGTTAGGTTAGGTGGCAGCCCGATGTATCAGGCTCACTTAGACTATTCAGTCCATTGTGACACCACATTGGTGAACTTCTCTCTTATCACTGAGTGCTGCCCGATTCCATGTTAAGCTCAATGACATGGAACCTCCTTTTTATAGCCGAGTCCGAACGGCGTTCCACATTGCAGTGAAACTACTTAGAGAAGCTTTGAAACCCTCAGAAATGCCACCAGCATTACTGAGGTGGGATAATCCACCGCTGAAAAACTTTTTGGTGTTCGGTCGAAGCAGGAATCGAACCTACGACCATACACAAGGTCGGCAAAGCGGGCATGCTAACCATTGCACCACGGTAGCTCCCTAGATAAAGTATAGAATTTGACAAAATTTTGTAAAGAAATAAAATTTTGGTAAAATATTCTAAAAATATTTTTTAAAGAAATAATATTTTGATAAAATTTTCAGTAGAAATAAAATTTTGACAAAATTTTCCATAGAAATAACATTTCGACAACATTTTCTCTAGAATAAAAAATTTTCTATAGAAACAAAACTTTGATAACATTTTCTAGAGAATTTTCTAGAAAAAAGGAATAAAATTTTGAAGAAAATTTCTCTATAGAAAGAAAATTTTGACAAAATTTTCTATTGAATTTTCTATAGAAATACAAATTTTGTCAAAATTTTCTATAGACATAACATTTTGTCAAAAATTGACAAAATTTTCTATATAAATAGAATATTGACAAAATTTTCTAGAAATAAAAAATTGACAAAATTTTCTCTAAAAATAAAAATTTGACAAAATTTTCTAGAGAAAAAAAATGTTGACCAAAATTTGACAAAATTTTCTATAGAAATAAAATTTTGGCAAAATTTTCTATAGAAATAAAATTTTGTCAAAATTTCTATAGAAATAAAAATTCGATTAAACTTTCTATAGAAATAAAATGTTGACAAAATTTTCTATAGAAATAAAATTTTGTCAAAATTTCTATAAAAATAAAATTTTGTCAAAATTTCTATAGAAATAAAATTTTGTCAAAATTTCTATAGAAATAAAAATTCGATTAAACCTTCTATAGAAATAAAATGTTGACAAAATTTTCTATAGAAACGAAATGTTGACAAAATTTTCTATAGAAATAAAATTTGGACAAAATTTTCTATAGAAATAAAATTTGGACAAAATTTTGTAGAGAAATAAAAATTTCAAAAAGAATTTTCGAGAGAAATATTAATTTCAAAAAATTTTGTATAGTATAAAAGTTTGATGAAATGTTCTAGAAAAATTTGACAAAATTGTATATAGAAATAAAAATTTTACAAACTTGTTCAATAGGAATAAAATTTTGAAAAATTCTATATTGAAACAAAAATTTTGACAAAATCTTCCATTGAAATAAAATTTTGACAAAATTTTCTATAGAAATAAAATTTTGAGAAAATTTTCTATAGAAATAATATTTTGACAACATTTTCTATAGAAATAATATTTTGACAACATTTTGTCTAGAATACAAATTTTCTATAGAAACAAAACTTTGATAACATTTGATCAAAATTTTGATAAATTTTTCTAGAAAAATTTGATAAAATTTTCCACAGGAAAAAATTGTTGAAAACATTCTCTATAGAAAGAAAGAAAATGTTGACAAAATTTTCTATAGAAAGGCAATTTTGACACAATTTTTTTATAGAAATAAAATTTTGTCAACATTTTCTATAAATATAAAATTTTGTCAAAATTTTCAAGAGAAATAAAAATTTGACCAAAATTTGACAAAATTTTCTATATAAATAGAATTTTGACAAAATGTTGTATAGAAATAGTATTTTGACAAAATTTTCTAGAAATAAACAATTGACAAAATTTTCTCTAGAACTAAAAATTTTACAAAATTTTCTATAGAAATAAATTTTTTCAAAATTTATATTGAAATAAAATTTTGATAAAATTGTCTATAGAAATAAAAACTTTACAAAATTTTCTTTAGAAATAAAATGTTGACAAAATTTTCTATAGAAATGAAATTTTGATAAAATTTTCTGTAGAACTAAAAATTTGACCAAATTTTTTATTGAAATAAAATGTTGACAAAATTTTCTATAGAAATGAAATTTTGATAAAATTTTCTGTAGAAATAAAAATTTGACCAAATTTTCTATAGAAATAAAATGTTGTCAAAATTTTCTATAGAAATAAAATGTTGACAAAATTATTTATAGAAATAAAATTTTGATAAAATTTTCTCTAGAAATAAAAATTTTACAAAATTTCTATGAAAAAAAAATTGATAAAATTTTCTATAGAAATAAAATTTTGATACAATTTTCTGTAGAAATAAAAATTTTACAAAATTTTCTATTGAATTTTCTATTGTAATACAAATTTTGTCAACATTTTCTATAAATATAAAATTTTGTCAAAATTTTCAAGAGAAATAAAATTTTGACCAACTTTTGACAAGATTTTCTATATAAATAGAATTTTGACAAAATTTTCTAGAAATAAAAATTTGACAAATTTTTCTCTAGAAATAAAAATTTTACAAAATTTTCTATAGAAATAAAATTTTGTCAAAATTTATATAGAAATAACATTTTGATAAAATTTTCTATGGAAATAAAAATTTGACAAAATTTTCTATAGAAATAAAATGTTGACAAAATTTTCTATAGAAATAAAATTTTGACAAAATTTTGTGTACAAATAAAAATTTGACAAAATTTTCAAAGAATAAAACTTTTGGCAACATTTTCTATAGAATATGTAATCAATTTGGCCGAATGAGGCTTCTGGATTATGAAAGTAAATAAATAAATGAAATGAAATGAAATGAAATAAAATGTTGACAAAATTTTCATAGAATAAAAATTTTGTCAATTTTCTGTAGAAATAAAAATTTGACAAAATTTTCTATTGAAATACAAATTTTGTCAACATTTTCTATAAATATAAAATTTTGTCAAAATTTTCAAGAGAAATAAAATTTTGACCAACTTTTGACAAGATTTTCTATATAAAAAGAATTTTGACAAAATTTTCTAGAAATAAAAATTTGACAAAATTTTCTCTAGAAATAAAAATTTTACAAAATTTTCTATAGAAATAAAATTTTGACAAAATTTTTTAGAAAAAAAAAATAATTTCAAAAAATTGTGTATATAAAGAGATTAAATTTTCTAGAAAAGTTTGACAAAATTGTATATAGAAATAATATTTTTACAAAATTTTCTAAAGAAATATAATTTTTACAAAATTTTTTATAGAAATAAAATTTTGACAACATTTTCTATAAAATACAATTTTCGACAAAATTTGCTATAGAAATAAAATGTTGACACAATTTTGACAATATTTTCTATAGAAATAAAATTGTGACAAAATTTTCTATAGAAATAAAAAATTTAAAAAAATTTTCGAGAGAACTATTAATTTCAAAAAATTTGTATATAAATAAAAGTTTGATGAAATTTTCTGGAAAAATTTGACAAAATTGTTTATAGAAATAAAATTTTGACAAAATTTTCTATAGAAATATAATTTTAACAAAATTTTTTATAGAAATAAAATTTTGACATTTTCTATAAAAATACAATTTAAAAAAAATTGACAACATATTCTATAAAAATACAATTTTAAAATAAAATGTTGACAACATTTCCTATAAAATACAATTTTCGACAAAATTTTCTATAAAAATGAAACTTTTAACAAAATTTCCATTGAAGTAAAATTTTGAGCAAATTCAAATTTCGGTGGATTATTTTTGGTAAATATAATTTTATAGAGGCTAGAGTTAAATATAGACAGCCCTCCTTGGTTAGGTTAGGTATGGTTGGTAGCTGCCCGATATTAGGTAAACTTATGTGAATTTTATTGACAAAATACCTCCTTTTTTAGAGAAGGTTTGAAACCCTCAGAAATAGCACCAGTTTTGCTGAAAGGAGAAAAACCATCGCTATAAATCTTTTTGGTGTTCGGTCTAGACTAGGATTGAACCCAAGAGCCTTTGGATGCAAGGAGCGCATGCTAGCCACTGTACCACAGTTGCTACTCCCTGAACGTCGTTATTAATCCATGTTTTGAGAATGATTGGGGATAATGTTTGTGAACGTGTGGCACTCACAACCAAAATTTTCTCTCCATTCCAAGAATTTTCGGCCCATAGCATTATGGGTTCACTTGCACATCTCTAAAGTGACCCCCATCTCCTGAAAAATTGTATGGCGACTACCGACCGAACAGGAGTGAATGAGATCCACAGCTTAACTTGTTCTCGATAGTGGCACTATAGAATGATGTCAAAATGGGAGATTATTTTGTTATTTTTGGCTAATAGCCATAGTACCCTGAGACGTGTTTTAATATGGTCCTTATGACATTGACCAAGTTCCAATAAAAGGGATTTGGACGACCATCTTGAATGGTGTTCAACGTTTAACAAGAAAGAGAGCATGAGACTAAAACAATAACACCCATATATGTCTAGTATGAAGAGGCTTTAGAAAAACAAAAAATATTTTCATGACGGAGAGAGAGAGAAATAGGGAAACCAAGGCGATGAGGGGTGGTCCTTGGCATATTAAACTAAATTATGATATCCTTTATGATAGCCTGCCTGTCACTATGGATTTTGATGGTAATAAATATGAAAGCTACCATCATTATAATTAACCATTATATAAATCCCGATGGCTAGTGGAATAACCAAAGGGGGAGGGGGGGGTCCATTATCTATAGCAATCTCTGTGGTATAACGAAAGAGAGGTTACCCATCATCGAATGGTCCATCTTTTGCCACACATACCAATTGTGTTGATTAATTGCCTTTCGGGCATATACAGTAATTGCCATTAAATGCATGAAATCGAAAAAAAAAAAATAAATCAAAGCAAACAATGGATACTTAATTCAATTGAGATAATGGTGTCCGAAATGAGAATAATTACTCTGAGTATGTATCGTAATCAAATTGACTAAACACACTATAGTTTTGTGCCATAATAATAAGGACGTGGAATACATACATTGGCAATTTTATTATATTCAGTTATCGTGATTAAAATAGAAAATAAGTGAGTAACTTATAAAGATGGGAGATGTCGACTTATATTATTCCATATAGGATTATCTAGGCCAACAATAACCCTTGGAAGTTTAACTCTTTCAACTTAGATGAATTTATTTTATGACATCCATGTCCTAAAATTAAATAAGGCGATTTTTTTTTTTTTTGTTTTGTAAAAATCTTTATTTATTATTTTGAATCAATTTCATACTCTCGACAGTAATCCCATTCCCATAAAATGTCTCTATGGCAACGTTTTTGCCAATCCTTGAAAGATACCAAAAGTTCCATTTCCGTTAAAGTCATCAGCGCCTTCTTTGAAAATCAGACGAATATGGTGGTTGTTGCAACCGCGGCGCAATGGTTAGAACACACGGTTGCCAAACGTGCCAAAAATAAACTATCAAAATTTGAAAAAAATTTTACCAAAAATCTACCAAACTTAACCAAAATTTAACCTTTATTTCTATAGAAAATTTTGTCAAAATTTTATTTCTATAGAAAGTTTTGTCAAAATTGTATTTGTATGGAAATTTTTGTCAAAATTTTATTTCTATAGAAACTTATGTCAAAATTTTATTTATATGGAAAAATTTTTCAAAATTTTAATTTTATAAAAACTACTGACAACATTTTATTTCTATGGAAGATTTTGTCAAAATTTTATTTCTATAGAAAATTATGTCAAAATTTTGTTTTTATAGAAAATTATATAAAAATTTTAATTTTATAAGAACTATTGACTAAAATTTACTTCCATGGAAAATTTTGTCAAAATTGTATTTCAATAGAAAATTTTGTCAAAATTTCTATAGAAAATATTGTCAAAATTTTATTTCTATGGAAAAAATTTTCAAAATATTATTTCTATAGAAGATTTTATCAAAATTTTATTTCTATAGAAAATTTTGTCAAAACAATATTTCTATGGAAAATTTCGTCAAAATTGTATTTCAATAGAAAATTTTGTCAAAATTTTATTTCTATAGAAAATTTTGTCAAAATTTTACTTCTATGGAAGATTTCGTCAAAATTGTATTTCAATAGAAAATTTTGCCAAAATTGTATTTCTATAGAAAACATTTCAAAATTTTATTCCTATAGAAAATTTTGTCAAAATTTTATGTCTATATATAACTTTGTCAACATTTTGTTTCTATAGAAAATTTTGTCAAAATTTTATTTCAATGGAAAATTTTTCCAAAATATTATTTCTATAGAAGATCTTATCAAAATTTTATTTCTATAGAAAATTTTGTCAAAATTTTATTTCTAAAGAATTTTTTTTTTTAAATTTTATTTCTATGGAAAATTTCGTCAAAATTGTATTTCAATAGAAAATTTTCTCAAAATTTTATTTCTATAGAAAATTTTGTCAAAATTTTATTTCTATAGAACATTTTGTCAAAATTGCATTTCTATAGAAAATTTTGTCAAAATTTTATTTCTATAGAAAATTTTATCAAAATTTTATTTCTAGAGAACATTTTGTCAAAATTGTGTTTCTATGGAAAATTATGTTAAAATTTTATTTCTATAGAAAAATTTGTCAAAATTTTAATTTTAGAAGAACTATTCACAAAAAGTTATTTCTGTGGAAAATTTTGTCAAAATTTTATATCTATAGATAATTTTGTCAACATTTTATTTCTATGGAAAATTTTGTAAGAGCTTTATTTCTATAGAAAATTTTCTCAAAATTTCATTTCTATGAAAGCCTCAGTTTTGGCTCGGATTAATGAATCCAAAAGCTATATACCTTTGTATTCATTAAAAATACGGTTAACTTGTCCTATAGAAAATTTCAGATAGATATTTTTTTTGTTACCCATATAGAAACTTTTGTCAAAATTTTTTTCCTATAGAACATTTTGTTAGAATTTTATTTCTATGGAATTTTTTTTTCAAAATGTTTTTCTATAGATGATTTTATCAAAATTTTATTTTATAGAAGATTTTATCAAAATTTTATTTCTATGGAAAATTTCGTCAAAATTGTATTTCAATAGAAAATTATGTAAAAATTTTATTTCTATAGAAAATTTTGTCAAAATTTTACTTCTATGGAAGATTTCGTCAAAATTGTATTTCAATAGAAAATTTTGCCAAAATTGTATTTCTATAGAAAACATTTCAAAATTTTATTCCTATAGAAAATTTTGTCAAAATTTTATGTCTATATATAACTTTGTCAACATTTTGTTTCTATAGCAAATTTTGTCAAAATTTTATTTCAATGGAAATTTTTTCCAAAATATTATTTCTATAGAAGATTTTATCAAAATTTTATTTCTATAGAAAATTTTGTCAAAATTTTATTTCTAAAGAAATTTTTTTGAAAATTTTATTTCTATGAAAAATTTCATCAAAATTGTATTTCAATAGAAAATTTTCTCAAAATTTTATTTCTATAGAAAATTTTGTCAAAATTTTATTTCTATAGAACATTTTGTCAAAATTGCATTTCTATAGAAAATTTTGTCAAAATTTTATTTCTAGAGAAATTTTGTCAAAATTGTGTTTCTATGGAAAATTATATTAAAAATTTATTTCTATAGAAAAATTTGTCAAAATTTTAATTTTAGAAGAACTATTCACAAAAATTTATTTCTGTGGAAAATTTTGTCAAAATTTACTTCTATAGACACTTTTCCCAAAATTTTATTTCTATATAAAATTTTGTAAGAGCTTTATTTCTATAGAAAATTTTCTCAAAATTTCATCTCTATGAAAGCCTCAGTTTTGGCTCGGATTAATGAATCGAAAAGCTATATACCTTTGTATTCATTAAAAATACGGTTAACTTGTCCTATAGAAAATTTCAGATAGATAATTTTTTTGTTACCCATATAGAAACTTTTGTCAAAATTTTTTTCTATAGAACATTTTGTTAGAATTTTATTTCTATGGAATTTTTTTTTTACAAATTTTTTTCTATAGATGATTTTATCAAAATTTTATTTTATAGAAGATTTTATCAAAATTTTATTTCTATGGAAAATTTCGTCAAAATTGTATTTCAATAGAAAATTATGTAAAAATTTTATTGCCATAGAAAATTATGTCAAAATTTTATTTCTATAGAAAATTATGTCAAAATTTTATTTCTGTAGAAAAATTTGTCAAAATTTTAATTTTAGAAGAACTATTCACAAAAATGTATTTCTGTGGAAAATTTTGTCAAAATTTTATTTCTATAGATAATTTTGTCAACATTTTATTTCTATGGAAAATTTTTTCAAAATGTTATTTCTATAGAAAATTTTCTCAAAATTTTATTTCTATGGAAGCCTCAGTTTAGGCTCGGATCAATGAATCAAAAACCTATATACTTTGTATTTATTAAAAAAAAACGGTTATTTCGTCCTTTAGAAAATTTCACATATGTTTTTTTTATACCCTTCACCACTACTGTGGTACAGGGTATAATAAGTTTGTGCATTTGTATGTAACGCCAAGAAGGAAAAGTCTGAGACCCATCGTATAGTATACCGATCGTCTTAGAATTAAATTCTCAGTCGATTTAGCGATGTCCGTCTGTCTGTCTGTCTGTCCGTCTGTCTGTCTGTTGATGTATTTTTGTGTGGAAAGGACAGCTCGCAGTTTTAGTCCGATTGTCCTAAAATTTGGTATAGGGTCCTGTTTCGGCTCAAAGACGATCCCTATTGATTTTGGAAAAAATCGGTTCAGATTTAGATATAGCTGCCATATATATTGTTCACCGATCTGGTCATAATTGGAGTGTATATCAACCGAACTTCCTCAAGTTCCGTACATCCGAATATTTTATGAGTCTCGAAAAACTTGCAAAATATCAGCCAAATCGGTTCAGATTTAGATATAGCTCCCATATATAGCTTTCGCCCGATTTACACTCAAATGACCACAGAGGCTAATATTTTGCTCCGATTTAGTTGAAATTTTGCACAGGGAGTAGAATTAGCATTGTAACTATGCGTGCCAAATTTGGTTGACATCGGTTCAGATTTAGATATAGCTCCCATATATATGTTTTTCTGATTTCGACAAAAATGGTCAAAATACCAACATTTTCCTTGTTAAATCGCCACTGCTTAGTCGAAAAGTAGTAAAAATTACTCTAATTTTCCTAAACTTCTAATACATATATATATCGAGCGATATATCATAAATAAACTTTTGCGAAGTTTCCTTAAAATTGCTTCAGATTTAAATGTTTCCCATATTTTTTTTACTAAAATTGTTTTCCACCCTAGTGCATTAGCCAATTTCAATTTTGAGTCTATAGATTTTCTAAAAGTCTATCAAATTCTGTCCAAATCGAGTGATATTTAAATGTATGTATTTGGGACAAACATTTATATATAGCACCCAACACATTTGACGGATGTGATATGGTATCGAAAATTTAGATCTACAAAGTGGTGCAGGGTATAATATAGTCGGCCCCGCCCGACTTTAGACTTTCCTTACTTCTTTTATATAAGTTTTTGTTCTTATCCCACAATAATGGATTTAATTTAATAGATCCAAAACCTTTATATTCACAAAAAAAAATCTGGTTAAGTTGTCCTATAGAAAATTTCACATAGATATATATTTTTTTGTTACCCACATTTATGTCACACCAATAGGCCAAGTCATCTTCACACCCACAATGAATATTTCTTCTTTATCACAAACACCCTACTATTTATTATTATTACATTTTCATTATTACGAGTTCATTATTGCTTCCTTTTATTTCAACGTTTTGTTTTTACGTGCCTTTGGGTGTGTGTGTGTGCCTATGCATATGGGTTTGAATAAAATCTAAGGGAAAAAATTTAAGGAAATCATAGTCCATAGGACGATATTGACAAGGTTACATTTTGCACCTTACAAAAGTTCATTAGTCAGTGTTGATTTTCTTTTGTATTTGTATTAGTGGTTGTTGTTGTTGTTGCTATACACACGAATGTTCTCTGCTGGCGTTCACAACTGTTCATTGTGGCTTTTATTTCTGTTATTGTTATTTTGGGTTAAAATGTACGAGTAAGTTTATCCTGTTAATGTTAGCCTACAAACAATGTTTATGCAAGAGGTTTCTGGTATTTGTGTTTGCTGCTGTTTTTTTTTTGTTGTTCTAACCACGTGTTCTGTTAGTCATTACAATAACTTTCACTTTAATTTTGGTTTGTCTCTCATTTACACATACACATACATTCACCACTATAGAGAGGGGAATTTCCGCACAGTGATTATATTTGAGAGTATGTGAGAGTTAAACGAGTTTGTGAGAGTTGTGAAGACAACAGAGGATATACAGAAAAATAAATATGCTAAATAGTTAAAAGAGAGCACATCATCTGTAGCAAGGGAGTGTATGGGAATTTGTGTTGACCATTTTGTTTGTGTGTGCGTAGTGGTGGTTTTGTTTATTGCGATTTTACGTTTTTGTTTTGATTATTGAAATTGTGTCAGTATGTTGGCCTTTAGATATTTTGTGTAACCTTCTGAGGATTGTGTGAGTGTTAGAAAAGCTTCCTAGCTTTTCTAATCCATTTTATTTACTTGCGAATGCAACAGATGGCGCTGTTTTTCCATGAAGTTTTTTTTATTAAGAAATTATTCCAAAAACATTTCCAGTTACTGCGAAGCTTTCAAAAGCTTTTTTGTGGAAATTTATTACTGTTTACTTTTTTTAAATTTGTTTGCTTTAATGGTTTGGCGATTATTTGTCACAAAAAGTCCATTAACTAGAGATATTTAGAGAATTTTTTTGGCAAAGTAACATCATCCATAGAAAATAATCATGACCAGTTCCAAATATGTTATCTTAACTCTAATGATTTTGATATTGATTCTGAGACAAAAAAAACCGAAGAATTGAAGTAACGATACATTTAAGACCCAATTGTCCTTTAAGTTTGAGTTTGGGGTCCTCGTCTCTAAGAAATAAATTTGAATTTGTTCGTTTTTTCAGATGTCTCGTATGCTGTCAAAGACATTCTTATGGCGATTTCGATTGGGAAAAAAGGTGCAACATTCTCGAAATTGATTGCAACATATCACGGACACTGCCATAGATTTTGGATCCTTTATACCTCACAATATTATAAATTAACAATAACTTTAGAATCACACTATCATTTGGGCGAAATGTCAATTAGGGAAAAAGTAGTTTAACACCAAGGCAACATATTTTTTGCGAATCGAAAACGCCCTTAAATATAGCCCAATATTTTGGTTCAAATTCTAAACCAGTGCCTTTTTATTTCTCTTCTTTTATATGCCACGCATTCATTGGGGGTAGAAATCATGCCATGTTTCAACTAAAAAAGTCTTTAAAATAAAGTATGGAAATCATATTATATTTTTGAACGTATTTTTGCTTTGTAGTCAAGTTACAACAAGTCAACAAATTTAACGCAGATTTCATTAATTTCAACGAAATTTTTAAAAATTATTAAAACCACGTGGACCTTAGTCAAACGAAATTTTCTTTGATGTAAAGATTCCAATTTTTAAGACGAATCATTTAAATAGAAAAACAAAACGACTTCATTGAAATTTTTATCGACTTCTGGACAAGGAAAAAAAAACTATATCAGATAAAAGTGTCTTCTCTGCTTAGCCAAATTCGCATTCGCATTTTAAGGGCATAAAATCTTTGGCCTCATTGCAATATATTTTCAGTGTCCATTCACAAACACTGTGGTAAATGGTACCTTGTTATAGCGCTAAATTTTGAGATATTTCAATTCTCGGTATAATTGTATGATTCTTCGATTATTCAACCAATAATAAAGGCAACCTCGCCCAGCTATAAATGCATATCCACCACCGCCATGGCATTTGTAAGACATCGAAATGTTGAGTTGGAGATCGACATTGTATATACAGTGAGCAAAAAAAAAAGTTGTACACCAGTGTGACGTAAATTGTGACATGATATGGAAAATATGAAGTAAATATTTAGTTTTAATTAAAGGTATAAAAAATAAATATTTACTTTATATTTTCCATATCGTTTCACAATTTATGTCACATTGGGCCAAACTTTTGTTATTTTCTTTTGCTCACTGTATATTCTTGACCAGACCATTCTAAGACCATTTAATGGTGTCTACTGTTTGGTTTGTTGTCAAAAATGGGCTAATCGATCGCAAATTTGGCACATATCTGTATATTTTTTGTTTTCTGCAAGCAGGTCAAGTTCGAAATATCGGTTCAGAGTTTAATATAGCCCCCATATAGACATATCTCCAGGTTTGATATTTTTTAGACATCTAGACCACCGTTGCCACTTGTTCCAAAAATAATCTATCAACATTTGAAGAAAATTATACCAAACAAACTACCATATTAAAAAAAAAAATATTTTGAAGTTTTTTATCTAAATTTCTCCAAAATTTTATTTCATTGAAAGTTTTGTAAAAATTTTATTTCTATCGAAAATTTTGTCAAAATTGTATTTCTATGAAAAAGTTGGTAAAAATTTTATTTTTATAGAAAATTTGTAAAAGAAAATATTTCTATAGAAAATGTTGTCAAAACTTTATTTCTATAGAGAATTTTGCTCAAATCTTATTTCTATAGAAAATTTTACCAAAATCTTATTTCTATAGTTTTTTTGTTTTTGTTTTTTTTTTAACGAAAATTTTGTCAAAATTTTTTTTCTATAGAAAATTTTGTCAAAATTTTAATTCTATAGAAAGTTTTGTCAAAATTTTATTTCTATCGAAAATTTTGTTAAAATTTTATTTCTATAAAAAAGTTGGTTAAAATTTTATTTTTATAGAAAATTTGTAAAAAAAATTATTTGTATAGAAAAAAAAGATTTATTTCTATAGAGAATTTTGTTCAAATTTTATTTCTATACAAAATTTTACCAACATCTTATTTCTATAGTTTTTTTTTTTTTTTTTTTTTTTTTTTTAACGAAAATTTAGTTAAAATTTTATTTTTATAGAAAATTTGGCCAACATTTTGTTTTTACTGAGAATTTTGTCAAAATTTTATTTTATTTTTATTTTGTCAAAATTTTATTTCTATAGAAAATTTTGTCAAAATTTTATTTCTATAGAAAGTTTTGTCAAAATATTATTTCTATAGAAAATGGACAATATATATACAGTGAGCATACAAAAGGTGTACACCAATGTGACGTAAATTGTGAAACGATATGGAAAATATGAAGTAAATATTTAGTTTTAATTTAAGGTATAATAAATAAATATTTATTTTATATTTTCCATATCGTTTCACAATTTATGTCACATGGGTGCAAAACTTTTTTTTTAGCTCACTGTATATTTTTGACAAGGCCATTCTAAGACCATTTAATGGTGTCTACCGTTTGGTTTGTTGTCAAAAATGGGCTAACCGATCGCAAATTTGGCACATATTTGTATATTTTCTTTTTCTGCAAGCAGGTCAAGTTCGAAATATCGGTTCAGGGTTTAATATAGCCCCCATATAGACATATCTCCAGGTTTGATATTTTTTGGACATCTATACCACCGTTGCCACTCCTTCCAAAAATAATCTATCAACATTTGAAGAAAATTATACCAAACAAACTACCATATTAAAAAAAAATATATTTTGAAGTTTTTTATCTAAATTTCCTCAAAATTTTATTTCATTGAAAGTTTTGTAAAAATTTTATTTCTATCGAAAATTTTGTCAAAATTGTATTTCTATGAAAAAGTTGGTTAAAATTTTATTTTTATAGAAAATTTGTAAAAAAATTATTTTTATAGAAAAAAAAAAATATTTCCATAGAGAATTTTGTTCAAATTTTATTTCTATACAAAATTTTACCAACATCTTATTTCTATTTTTTTTTTTTAACGAAAATTTAGTCAAAATTTTATTTTTATAGAAAATTTGGCCAACATTTTGTTTTTATTGAGAATTTTGTCAAAATTTTATTTTATTTTTATTTTGTCAAATTTTTTTTTCTATAGACAATTTTGTCAAAATTTTATTTCTATAGAAAGTTTTGTCAAAATTTTATTTCTATCGAAAATTTTGTTAAAATTTTATTTCTATAAAAAAGTTGGTTAAAATTTTATTTTTATAGAAAATTTGTAAAAAAAAATTATTTTTATAGAAAAAAAAAATTTATTTCTATAGAGAATTTTGTTCAAATTTTATTTCTATACAAAATTTTACCAACATCTTATTTCTATAGTTTTTTTTTAACGAAAATTTAGTCAAAATTTTATTTTTATAGAAAATTTGGCCAACATTTTGTTTTTATTGAGAATTTTGTCAAAATTTTATTTTATTTTATTTTGTCAAAATTTTATTTCTATAGAAAATTTTGTCAAAATTTTATTTCTATAGAAAGTTTTGTCAAAATATTATTTCTATAGAAAATTTTGTCAAAATTTTATTTATATCGAAAACTTTGTGAAAATTTTATTTCTATAGAGAATTTTGCTCAAACCTTATTTCTATAGAAAATTTTACCAAAATCTTATTTCTATAGTTTTTTATTTTTTTTTTATTTTTTTTTTAGTTTTTTTTTATGAAAAATTCGTCAAAATTTTATTTTTATAGAAAATTTGGTCAACATTTTGTTTTTATAGAGAATTTTGTCAAAATTTTATTTTATTTTTATTTTGTCAAAATTTTATTTCTATAGAAAATTTTACCAAAATCTTATTTCTACAGAAAAATTTGTCAATTTGGTCAACATTTTATTTCTATCGAAAATTTTTTTAAAATTTTATTTCTATAAAAAAGTTGGTCACAATTTTATTTTTATAGAAAATTTTTAAAAATTTTATTTCTATAGACAATGTTGTCAAAACTTTTATTTATATATAAATGTCAAAGTTTTATTTCTATAGGAAATTTTGTCAAAATTTTATTTCTATAGAGAATTTTCTCAGAATTTTATTTCTATTGAACATTTTGTCAAAGTTTTATTTATATAAAACATTTTGCTCAAATCTTATTTCTATAGAAAATTTTACCAAAATCTTATGTCTATAGAAAAATTTGTATATTTTTTCCCTATAGAAACTTTACCCTATAGAAATTTTCTTCTATAAAAAAAATTTGACAAAATTTGTTTCTTCTTATTAAAAATTTTGTCAAAATTTTATTTTTGTAGAAAATTTAGTCAACATTCTTACTTCTATAAATTTTTTTTTCTACAGAAAGTTTTGTACATTTTTCTTTCTATAGAAAAATTTGCTAAAATTTGTTTTTTTTATGAAAATGTTGTCAAAATTTTATTTCTAAAGAAAATTGCTCAAATCTTATTTCTATAGAAAATTGTACCAAAATCTTATTTCTACAGAGAAATTGTCAATTTTTTCTCTATAGAAAATTTTTTAATTTTTTTCTATAGAAAATTTGTCAAAATTTGTTTTTTTTTTTTTATAGAAAATTTTGTCAAAATTGTATTTCCAAAAAAAAAAAACAAAAAGTTTTCAATATTTGATTTTATTTTGTCTTTGTCAACATGTCTATAGAAAATTTTGTCAACATTTTTTCAACAAATTCTCTATAGAAAGAATTTTGTGAAAATTTTATTTCTTTAGAAAATCTTGTCAAAATTTTATTTTATTTTTAGTTCGTCAAAATTTTATTTCTATATAAAAATTTATAAATTTTTTCTCTACAGAAACTTTTGTAAATTTCTTTCTATAGAAGAATTTGCCAAAATTTGTTTTTTTATAGAAAATTTTGTCAAAATTTTATTTTTATAGAAAATTTGGTCAACATTTTATTTCTATAGAGAATTTTGTCAAAATTTTATTTCTATAAAAAAGTTGGTTAGAATTTTATTTTTATCGAAAATTTTTTAAAAATTGTATTTCGATAGAAAATGTTGTCAAAATTTGATTTCTATAGAAAATGTTGTCAAAACTTTTAATTCTATAGAAAATTTTGTCAAAATTTTATTTCTATAGAAAATGTTGTCAAAACTTTTATTTCTATAGAAAATGATTTCAACATTTTATTACTCTATAAAATGTCAAAGTTTTATTTCTATAGAAAAAATTTGTCAAAATTTTATTTGTATAGAAAATCTTGACAAAGTTTTATTTTATTATACCCTGCTCCACACTGTGGAACAGGGTATTATAAGTTAGTGCATATGTTTGTAACACCCAGAAGGAGACGAGATAGACACATGGTGTCTTTGGCAAAAATGCTCAGGGAGGACTCCTGAGTCAATATAGCCATGTCCATCTGTCCGTCTGTCCGTGATCACATTTTTGTAATCAAAGTCTAGGTCGCAGTTTTAGTCCAATCGGCTTCAAATTTGGCACAAGTATGTGTTTTGGCTCAGAATAAATACCTATTCATTTTGGAAGAAATCGGTTCAGATTTAGATATAGCTCCCATATATATATTTCGCCCGATATGGACTTATATGGCCCCAGAAGCCAGAGTTTTACCCTAATTTGCCTAAAATTTTACACAAGAATAACAATTAGCACTATAGTCAAGTGTGCCAAATTTTATTGAAATCGGTTCAGATTTAGATATAGCTCCCATATATATCTTTCGCCCGATATGGACTAATACGGTCCCAGAAGCCAGAGTTTTACCCCAAATTGGTTGAAATTTTGCATGGGGAGTAGAAATAGCATTGTAGCTATGCGTGACAAATTTGGTTGAAATCGGTTCAGATTTGGATATATCTCCCATATATAGCTTTCGCCCGATTTACACTCATATGACCACAGAGGCCAATTTTTAACTCCGATTTAGTTGAAATTTTGCACAGGGAGTAGAATTAGCATTGTAGCTATGCGTGCCAAATTTGGTTGAAGTCGGTTCAGATTTAGATATAGCTCCCATATATATGTTTTTCTGATTTCGACAAAAATGGTCAAAATACCAATTTCGCCACTGCTTAGTCGAAAAGTTGTAAAAACTACTCTAATTTTCCTAAACTTCTAATACATATATATCGAGCGATAAATCATAAATAACCTTTTGCAAAGTTTCCTTAAAATTGCTTTAGATTTAAATGTTTCCCATATTTTTTACTAACATTGTGTTCCACCCTAGTGCATTAGCCAACTTAAATTTTGAGTCTATAGATGTTGTAAAAGTCTATCAAATTCTGTCCAAATGGAGTGATATTTAAATGTATATATTTGGGACAAACCTTTATATATAGCACCCAACACATTTGACGGATGTGATATGGTATCGAAAATTTAGATCCACAAAGTGATGCAGGGTATATAATAGTCGGCCCCGCCCGACTTTAGAATTTCCTTACTTGTTTTCTCTATAGAAAGTTTTGTATTTTTTTTATAGAAAAATTTGCCAAATAGAGAATTTTGTGAACATTTTATTTGTATAGAAAATCTTGTCAAAACTTTATTTTATTTTTAGTTTGTCAAAATTTTATTTTTAAATAAAAATTTGTCAATTTCTTTCTACAGAAACTTTTGTAAATTTTTTTCTACAAAAAAAAATGTGCCAAAATTTGATTTTTATAGAAAATTTTGTCAAAATTTTATTTTTATAGAAAATTTGGTCAACATTTTATTTCTATGGAGAATTTTGTGAAAAATTTCATTTCTATAAAAAAGTTGGTAAACATTTTATTTTTATCGAAAATTTTTTAAAAATTGTATTTCTATAGAAAATTTTTTCAAAATTTGATTTCTATAGAAAATGTTTTCAACATTTTATTACTCTATAAAATGTCAAAGTTTTATTTCTATAGAAAATATTGTCAAAATTTTATTTGTATAGAAAATCTTGTCAAAATTTTATTTTATTTTTGTTTTGTCAAAATTTTATTTCTATATAAAAATTTGTAAATTTTTTCTCTACAGAAACTTTTATAAACTTTTTTGTATAACAAATTTTGCCAAAATTTGTTTTTTTTTTAAGAAAATTTTGTCAAGACTTTATTTTTATAGAAATTTTGGTCAACATTTTATTTCTATAGAGAATTTTGTCAAAATTTTATTTTATTTTTATTTTGTTAAAATTTTATTTCTTTCGAAAATTTTGTCCCAATTTTTATTCCTGTCAAAAATGTTATCAAAATTTTATTTCTATAGAAATTTTTGCCAAAATCGTATTTCTATAAAAAATTTTGTAAGTTTTTCTTTATAGAAAGTTTTGTAATTTTGTTGTTTCTATACAAATTCATTCAAAATTTTATTTCTCTGCCAAAAAACTAATTTCTATAGCAAAAAAATTATTTCTATAGAACATTTTGTCAAAATTTTATTTCTATAGAAAATTTTGTCAAAATTTTATTTCTATAGAATATTTTGTCCAAATTTTATTTCGTAGAAAATTTGGTCAAAATTTTATTTCTATAGAAAATGTTGTCAAAACTTTATTTCTATAAAAATGTTTGTCAACATTTTATTTCTATAAAAAATTTTACCAAAATTTTATTTCTATAGAAATTTTTGCCAAAATTTAATTTCTGTAGAAAATTTTTGTCAACATTTAATTTTTATAGAAAATTTATGTAGTAACTCTTAGTTGGAGAGGAATATTGTGCAAAATCTACCAAAATATCAAGATATCTACCATTCTAGCAAACTGTAAAAAATCTACCATTTTTAGTAGAATTCTACCAACTGTCGCAACGTTGTTCGATTGTTCTTCAATTTGCTTAAAATTGGAAATCTAGAAAAGTTTCAAGTCCAAAAGTGGGTGCGCCAAATATGGTGTACATCACTTCATGTGTTGGTATAGCCACCAATCTCCCGATTTAATTTTTTGGTTTTCTAGACAGCGTAATTTTCAATCGATTTGGCTGAAATGGAAATCTAGTTCACAACTAGATGTGCCGAGTATAGTGTTTATCGCTCCATGTTTTGGTATAACCCCAATATAGGCTGATTTCCTAATTGGACTTCGTAAGACCATTGAAGGCCCAATTTTCTTCCGATTTGCTTATAATTCGAAATCTGAAGGAATTATAAGTCCATAAAGATTTGTGATAAATTTCGTTTATATTGTTGATATATTCATATTGATGATATAGTTTTCTTCAATGTGAAGTTCAAATTGAAATTAGAAGTATTACGATTTATTTATGTTATAATAAATTAAATACTTGCGAGTTGCCATACATGGGAACATAAGAGATTAAGACAATGAAAAATTTCTCATAGGAGCTCATAGAGAGAATATAGATTCAGCCTTTAGTTTTTGAATTTTTTCCATTCCTATGTTCTATTCAATTTAATTTTTTTACCTGCTAGCATTTTTCTTTAAGTGTTCTCTTAGATTCATCCTCTCAATTTAGCTTTGACTAGAGTGGTAATGTATTCAAATGATAGTCTTCGTCACAGAACATGTTGTGACATCAACGATTATGAATATGATATTCGAAAGGGATTGAAAGGACAAGTGACAGGAGTTGAGTTTCAATAGCTGTGGTTTTGATTACAACATAACCATCATCATACATCATAAGGACTTTAGCCAAAAACGAAAGGAAACCAGGTTAAGGATGAAAAGAAAGAAGCAAACACATACGCATACACCAAAATAGGCTGTTCAACAATGTCGATATGTTTACTTTAAAGATTAGAAATCAATAACACAAAGTAGAAGCAAAAGTGAAGTGAACTATACGCTTTCATGGGGTTTGCATTTGAAGAATTTAGGAATGGGATATGATGGATTTTCTGGGAATGAAGTGTATTTTTCTGTCGCCAGTGATGGATGATATTCAAATGTTGAAGTTAAATGGTTAGGTTATATGGCCTTATTTTTGAATTAGCATATATTGGAAGCGTCGGATATGATGTATGAGCTATAACTGATAGGTTAATAGACAAGATATTTTTACAAATGATTACTTGAATAAAATCGTTTCATAAATATTTATTTTTTTATTTATTTAGCAAATTAAAATAGACAGACATCCCTGAAGTCTGGACTCGCATCCTATTTAAAATATAAAAAGAAATCGTATATTGTCAATATAACGACATTTGATGGTGGTAATAAACGAATTTTATTTTTTCAAGTTGCTATGTGAATTTCTATTTTCTATGAAAATTTCAATTTTCTATAAAAATATCAATTTTCTATGAAAATTTCAATTTTCTATGAAAATTTAAATTTTCTATGAATTTAAATTTTCTATGAAAATTTAAATTTTGTATAAAAATTTATATTTTCTATGAAAATTTCAATTTTTTTATGAAAATTTAAATTTTTATATGAAATTTCTTGAAAAATTTCAATTTTCTGTGCATTTTAATAGAAAATTTCAATTTTCTATGACAATTTCAATTTTCTATGAAAATATCAATTTTCTATGAAAATATCAATTTTGTATGAAAATATCAATTTTCTATGAAAATATCAATTTTCTATGAAAATTTCAATTTTCTATGAAAATTTCAATTTTCTATGAAAATTTCAATTTTCTATGAAAATTTCAATTTTCTATGAAAATTTCAATTTTCTATGAAAATTTCAATTTTCTATGAAAATTTCAAGTTTCTATGAAAATATCAATTTTCTATGGAAATTTTCAAGTTTCTATTAAAATATCAATTTTCTATGAAAATTACAATTTTCTATGAAAATCTCAATTTTCTATGAAAATCTCAATTTGCTATGAAAATATCAATTTTCTATGAAAATATCAATTTTCTATGAAAATTTAAATTTGCTATGAAAATATCAATTTTCTATGCAAATATAAATTTTCTATGAAAATATCAATTTTCTATGAAAATATCAATTTTCTATGAATATATCAATTTTCTATGAATATATCAATTTTCTATGAATATATCAATTTTCTATGAAAATATAAATTTTCTATAAATATATCAATTTTCTATGAATATATCAATTTTCTATGAATATATCAATTTTCTATGAAAATATAAATTTTCTATGAAAATATAATTTTTCTATGAAAATTTCAATTTTCTATGAAAATTAAAATTTTCTATTAAAAATTTAAATTTTCTATGAAAATTCCAATTTTCTATGAGAATATAAATTTTCTATGAAAATATCAATTTTCTATGAATATATCAATTTTCTATGAATATATCAATTTTCTATGAAAATATCAATTTTCTATGAAAATATCAATTATCTATGAAAATGTCAATTTTCTATGAAAATTTCAATTTTCTATGAAAATATCAATTTTCTGTGAAAATTTCAATTTTCTATGAAAATATAAATTTTCTATGAAAATATCAATTTTCATAGTAACATTGAAAATTTCAATTTTCTATTAAAAATTTCAATGTTACTATGAAAATTTCAATGTTACTATGAAAATTTCAAATTTCTATGAAAATTTCAATTTTCTACGACAATTTCAATTTGAAAAAATTTTTGGGGTGATATTTTCGGTTTTTATAACCGTAATTAGAATGTTCCGATTTAAAGCAAATGTGCACGGTTTGGTTAGATAGCTTGATGCCTTTTTCAATGTAAATTAATTTAGTACCTTACATAGCCGCCGTTTCTATTGCCAAGCAAATTGAGACAACCTTCTCTTGTAACAAAATGTTCACCTGGACTAGATCGTAATTACATGGTGCCATAACCTTACTATACACCTAATTTAAAAAAAAAAAATTCTATCTGTCCCATATAGAATATATTATTTTTAGAAAAGTCAATAAATTTCTGTTTTTTATTTAAAATTTAAATTTTTATATAAAATTAAATCTCTCATATGAATTGATACTCAAACCTCTTTTTCTCTACGAATATATGGGAGAGGCTTTACCAATGCAATGACTTTGTTGTGCTCAGGAGTATGAGTGACATTCATTCACTGTATGTGAGTGTTACTCCTGTATCTGTAATGTGTCTACATCGGAGTCGTGTTTAATATGTAATGAAGCTCAGTGTCTGATTTTTCATACTCTCCCATATTGTTGTTTTCTCTAACCCCTCTCCATATGATTATTCTATACATATGTCTAATGGCAATGAAAGCATTGCCATTAGATATTGCATTGTGTGTGTGTGTGTATTGGTGAGTATTTATGTATGTTTATAATAAATATTGGTTTGACATGCTTAGGTTAGATCGTTATAGCCATTTTATAGGAATATGAAAGTACGAAACCTTCTGCCTATATTCTGAAAATATTTCATAGGCATATGAATGTGTTATTGGCTCTATTATTGGTCGATGTCTTTCGATATTATTGCCACTTATACAAGCATAATGTCATTTGAACTCCTTCCGTTAAATTATGATCGAATGTGCGGATAATGGAGGAAATGGGTGGAAATTATTGTGGTATCAACTATTTCAATTATTAATAAATATGAGATGATAGCAATGCGGATATTGAAGGAATATCTTTATAGAGACTTTAAGGTTAGGAGTGAGTTGGGGGAAATTGATGTAGAAGTCTATTTATTAATAGTTTTAATTTAAAAATTATATAAAATTTTAAATTGTTTTAATTACAACTAAATATAAAATTAAAATAAAATTTAATAATAATAAAATAATAAAATAAAGTAATATATAAAATAATAAAACTAATTGTAATAAAATAAAACGAAATGATATATAATAAAGTAAAACTAAGCTAAAATAAAATATAATTGAATAAAATAAAATAATATAAAAATAATATAAATATAAAATAAAATAAAGTAAAGTAAAAAAAAAAAAATAAAATAAAAAAAAATAAATTGTAATAAAACAAAGTAAAGTAAATAATCCAAAACAAAACAAATTAAATTTTTGAATAATTTTTCATAAATATTTTTTATTGAAACCGAAATAAAATATTTTGAAATAAAATAAATTGTAGTATAACAAAATTAAATATAATAAAATTAATTAAAATATAATAAAATTAAATGAAATGAAAGTGAAACTAAGCTAAAATAAAATATGATTAAATAAAATGAAATAATATGAAAATAACATAAAATAATATAAATAAAAAAATAAAATAAAGTAAAAAAAAAATAAATTAAAACAAAATAAAATAAATTGTAATAAAGTAAAATAAATAATCCAAAACAAAACAAATTAAATTTTTAAATTATTTTTCATAAATATTTTGTATCGAAACCGAAATAAAATAAATTATAGTATAATAAAATAAAATATAATAAAATTAATTAAATTAAATAAATTGTAATAAAACAAAGTAAAATAAATTATCCAAAACAAAACAAATTAATGTTTAAATAATTGTTCATAAATATTTTTTTAATCGAAAATTAAATAAATAAATAAATAAATAATATAATAAAATTAAATTAAATTAAATATAATATAATAAAACAAAATGAATTTAAATAATAATAAAATAAAGTTTTAACTAATATTAAATTAAGTAAAATATACAAAAATAATAAAACGAATACATAGTAGAATAAAATGTAATAAAAAATTAAAAATAAATAAAATAAATTAATTAAAATTTAACAAATGAAACTAATACAAATTTTTAAATATTTTTTTTTTTTTAACATTTTGTAACGAACCCTAAAATAATATAAATTTAAATAATAATAAAATAAAGTTTAAACTAATGTTAAATTAAGTAAAATATACAAAAATAATAAAACGAATATATAGTAGAATAAAATGTAATAAAAAATTTAAAATAAATAAAATAAATTAATTCAAATTTAACAAATGAAACTAATTCAAATTTTTAAATAAATTTTTTTTAAACATTTTGTAACGAACCCTAAAATAATATAAATTTAAATAATAATAAAATAAAGTTTAAACTAATGTTGAATTATGTAAAATATACAAAAATAATAAAACTAATATATAGTAGAATAAAATGTAATAAAAAATTAAAAATAAATAAAATAAATTAATTAAAATTTAACAAATGAAACTAAATTAAATTTTTAAATAAATTTTCTTAAACCTGTTGTAAAGAACCCTAAATTTGCTTGTATTTGATTTGATTGTGTCACTCTTATTCATTGTCTCCTTGAACTGCGTTCCTATGCGCTTACCCAAAATATGACCATGACCGTAGATTTGATAATATACCAATTTTTTTTGCCGGCATCTGAATCAGCAGGCCAAAATGTCATTGTGAAAATTTCTAAGGACCAGAGTAGAATAATAAATTAAATCAAATATTTGTCGGCATTCGGAAATACTAAGAAAAAGTAATGACAAATACATATTTCAATTTTACACTATTTTCATAAATGCATTGTTTTGGGATAAAAGATGACTATTGCCCAGTGGGTTATTTTTCTGGAAAGCCATACTATTTTTGCTTTTTTTGTTACTAGTGAAAAATATATCAAGGGCTACAGCCCTACCTAAAATAGTTTGTCAGTAAACACCTGTTGCTTAGATTTTAGCCTCTATCATTGTAATTTTTTTTGTTACCACATCCATTGAAAGTGTCTGATATAAAAAAGTTTTCCACATAGTAGCTCTTGTAATTTACGATGGGAATCATCCCCAAAAGACATGCATTGTTTTCTTATGAAGTCATAAATTCTCGTCGTAATCTCTCATATGGCTAAAGTCATTCTACAATATGGCACCTTGCTTCTCCCCTTAATATTTGAATAATAAAGCTTTTGTCTTAGCTTCATTTTCATTGTCAAGGTCATGAATGGATTTGAAGACTTTTGGGACTATGTTGCTCCCTTCAGGCAAAGTTTGTAAAATTGCCAAAGAAAAAAATAAAGAAAATTTTAATTCGCTAAATACATAAAGTCAATGATTACGCTGCAGTTGTACGATACGATGTTCTGTTTTAATTTTTCATCAGTTAGAATTTTAAATTTAAATTAGAATGAAAATTTAAGAATTTTGAGCTTCAAGTCACTTTCAATAAAAATAAGATTTTGCCACAAATTTCTATAGAAATAAAATGTTCATAAAATTTCTATAGAAATAAAATTTTGACAAAATAGAAATTTTAAAAAAATTTTCTATAGAAATAAAATTAAAAGAAAAAATTTCTATAGAAATAAAATTTTGACAAAATTTTCTATAGAAATAACATATTGACAAAATAATCTATGAAACTAAAATGTTGGTAAAATTTTCGATAGCATAACAGTTTTGACAAAATATTCTATAGAAATAAAATTTTGAGCAAAATTTCTATAGAAATAAAATTTTGAGAAATTTTCTATAAAAACAAAATTTTGATCAAAATTTCTATACAAATAAAATTTTGTGAACATTTTCTATAGAAGTAAATTTTTGACAACATTTTCAATATTTTGACAAAATTTTCTATAGAAATAAAATTTTCAAAAATTTTTTTAAAAAAGACAAAATTTTGACAAAATTTTCTATAGAAATAAAATTTTCACAAAATTTTCTATAGAAATAAAATGTTGACAAAATAAAAATTTTAACAAAATCTTGTATAGAAATAAAATTTTGAGAAAATTTTCTATACAAATAAAATTTGGGAAAAATTTATTATAGGAATAAAATTTTCAGAAAAATCTTGTATAGAAATAAAATTTTGAGAAAATTTTCTATACAAATAAAATTTGGGAAAAATTTATTATAGGAATAAAATTTTCAGAAAATTTTGAGAATATTTTCTATAGAAATAAAATTTTGACAACATTTTCTATAGAAATAAAATTTTGAAAAAAAATCTATAGAAATAAAACTTTGACAAATTTTGTATTGAAATAAAATTTTGGCAAAATTTTCTATAAAAATAAAATTTTTACAAAATTTTCTATTGAAATAATATTTTGACAAAATTTTTATTGAAATAAAATTTTTACAAAATTTTCTATAGAAATGCAATTTGACAAAATTTTCTATAGAAATAAAATTTTCTTAAGATTATCTATAGAAATAAAATTTTGACAAAATCTTCTATCGAAACAAAATGTTGACAAAACTTTCTGTAGAAATAAAATTTTGCCACAAATTTCTATAGAAATAAAATTTTGAGAAAATTTTCTAAGGAAATACAATTTTGTTAACAATTTAATATAAATATAAATAAAATTTTGAAAAAATTTTCTATAGAAATAAATTTGTGACAAAATTTTCTATAGAAATTATTTTTTTGACAAAGTTTTATATAAAAACCAAATGCTGACAAAATTTTCAATGGAAATAATATTTTGATAAATTTTCTCTAGAAATAAAATTTTGAGAAAATTTTCTGTAAAAAAAAATTTTGAGAAAATTTTCTATATATATAAAATTGTGAGAATATTTTCTATAAAAATAGAATTTTGATAAAAATTTTTATAGAAAAAAAATTTTGACAAAATTTTCTATAGAAATAAAATTTTGAGAAAATTGTCTATAGAAATGAAATTTTGACAATATTTTCTATTGAAACAAAATTTTGGTAAAATTTTCATAGAAATACAATTTTGACAAAATTTTCTATAGAAATAAAAGTTGGAGAAAATTTTTTATAAAAATAAAATTTGGACAAAATTTTCGATAGAAATAAGCTTTTTGACAACATTTTCTATAGAAATGAATTTTTTTACAAAATTTTCTCTGGAAATAAAACTTCGAGAAAATTTTTTACTGAAACAACATTTTCTTTAGATATAAATTTTTAACAAAATTGTCTATACTCGTAGAAATAAAATTTTGACAACAATTTATCTATTCAAATGAAATTCTTGACAAATTTTTCTATTGACATAAAATTTTGACAAAATTTTCTATAGAAATAAAAGTTTGAGAAAAAATAAAGAAAATTTTAATTCGCTAAATACATAAAGTCAATGATTACGCTGCAGTTGTACGATACGATGTTCTGTTTTAATTTTTCATCAGTTAGAATTTTAAATTTAAATTAGAATGAAAATTTAAGAATTTTGAGCTTCAAGTCACTTTCAATAAAAATAAGATTTTGCCACAAATTTCTATAGAAATAAAATGTTCATAAAATTTCTATAGAAATAAAGTTTTGACAAAATAGAAATTTTAACAAAATTTTCTATAGAAATAAAATTAAAAAAAAAAATTTTCTATAGAAATAAAATTTTGACAAAATTTTCTATAGAAATAACATTTTGATAAAATAATCTATGGAACTAAAATGTTGGTAAAATTTTCGATAGCATAACAGTTTTGACAAAATATTCTATAGAAATAAAATTTTGAGAAAAATTTCTATAGAAATAAAATTTTGAGAAAATTTTCTATAACAGTAAAATTTTGAGCAAAATTTCTATACAAATAAAATTTTGTGAACATTTTCTATAGAAATAAATTTTTGACAACATTTTCTATAGAAACAATATTTTGACAAAATTTTTTATAGAAATAAAATTTTCAAAAATTTTTTTAAAAAAGACAAAATTTTCTATGGAAGTAAAATTTTGATAAAATTTTCTATAGAAATAAAATTTTCTATAGATATAAAATTTTCTATAGAAATAAAATTTTCTATAGAAATAAAATTTTCTATAGAAATAAAATTTTGAAAAAATAAAAATTTTAACAAAATCTTGTATAGAAATAAAATTTTAAGAAAATTTTCTATACAAATAAAACTTGGGAAAAATTTATTATAGGACTAAAATTTTCAGTATACCTTCTATAGAAATAAAATGTTGAGAATATTTTCTATAGAAATAAAATTTTGACAAAATTTTCTATAGAAATAAAATTTTGAAAAAAATTCTAAGAAATAAAACTTTGACCAAATTTTCTATAAAAATAAAATTTTTACAAAATTTTCTATAAAAATAAAATTTTTACAAAATTTTCTATTGAAATAATATTTTGACAAAATTTTTATTGAAATAAAATTTTTACAAAATTTTCTATAGAAATGCAGTTTGACAAAATTTTCTATAGAAATAAAATTTTCTTAAAATTATCTATAGAAATAAAATTTTGACAAAATCTTCTATCGGAACAAAATTTTGACAAAACTTTCTATAGAAATAAAATTTTGCCACAAATTTCTATAGAAATAAAATTTTGAGAAAATTTTCTAAGGAAATACAATTTTGTTTACAATTTAATATAAATATAAATAAAATTTTGAAATAATTTTCTATAGAAATAAAATTGTGACAAAATTTTCTATAGAAATTATTTTTTTGACAAAGTTTTCTATAAAAATAAAATGCTGACAAAATTTTCAATGGAAATAATATTTTGACAAATTTTCTCTAGAAATAAAATTTTGAGAAAATTTTCTGTAAAAAAAAAATTTGAGAAAATTTTCTATAAATATAAAATTTTGAGAAAATTTTCTATAAAAATAGAATTTTGATAAAAATTTTTATAGAAAAAAATTTTTGACAAAATTTTCTATAGAAATAAAATTTTGAGAAAATTGTCTAAAGAAATGAAATTTTGACAATATTTTCTATTGAAACAAAATTTTGGTAAAATTTTCATAGAAATACAATTTTGACAAAATTTTCTATAGAGATAAAAGTTGGAGAAAATTTTTTATAAAAATAAAATTTGGACAAAATTTTCGATAGAAATAAGCTTTTTGACAAAATTTTCTATAGACATAAATTTTTTTACAAAATTTTCTCTGGAAATAAAACTTTGAGAAAAATTTTTATTGAAACAACATTTTCTTTAGATATAAATTTTTAACAAAATTGTCTATACTCGTAGAAATAAAATTTTGACAACAATTTATCTATTCAAATGAAATTCTTGACAAATTTTTCTATTGACATAAAATTTTGACAAAATTTTCTATAGAAATAAAAGTTTGAGAAAATTTTTTATAAAAAAAAAAATTTCGATAGAAATAAAATTTTCACAAAATTTTCTATAGAAATAAATTTTGTTACAAAATTTTCTCTGGAAATAAAATTATGAGAAAATCTTCTATTGAAACGAAATTTTCTTTAGATATACATTTTTAACAAAATTTTCTATACTCGTAGAAATAAAATTTTGACAACAATTTATCTATTCAAATAAAATTTTTGACAAATTTTTCTATTGAAATAAAATTTTGACAAAATTTTCTATAGAAATAAATTTTTGTTGAAATTTTCTATAGAAATAAAATGTTGACAAAATGTTCTAGGGAAACAAAATTTTGACAAAATGTTTAGGGAAATAAAATTTTGACAAAATTTTCTATAGAAATAAAATTTTGTGAAAATTTTTATAGAAATAAAATTTTCAAAAAATTTGCTATAGAAATAAAGTTTTGACAAAATTTTTTTATAGAAATAAATTTTTTTTCAAAATTTTCGATAGAAATAAAATTTTGCCAACACTTTCTATAGACATAACATTTTGACAAATTTTTCTATAGAAATGCAATTTGACAAAATTTTCTATAAAAATAAAATTTTGAGAAAATTTTCTATAGAAATAAAATTTTGACAAAATTTTCTATAAAAATAGAATTTTGACAAAAAATTTTATAGAAATAAAATTGTGACAAAATTTTCTATAGAAATGAAATTTTGACAATATTTGCTATTGAAACAAAATTTGGTAAAATTTTAATAGAAATACAAGTTTGACAAAATTTTCTATAGAAATAAAAGTTTGACAAAATTTTCGATAGAAATAAGATTTTCACAAAATTTTCTATAGCAATAAAAATTTGACAAAATTTTCGATAGAAATAAAATTTTGACAAAATTTTCTATAGAAATAAATTATTTGACAAAGTTTTCTATTGAAACAAAATTTTCTTTAGAAATAAATTTTTAACAAAATTTTCTACACTCGTAGAAATAAAAATTTGACAAAAATTTATCTACTGAAATAAAATTTTTGGCAAATTATTCTATTGAAATACAATTTTGACAAAATTTTCTATAGAAAAAATTTTTGATAAAAGTTTCTATAGAAATAAAATTTTGAGAAAATTTTCTATAGAAATAAAATTTTGAGAAAATTTTTTATAGAAATAAAATTTTGACTAAATTTTCTATAGAAATAAAATGTTTGAAAAATTTATTTCTATGGAAATAAAATGTTGACAAAACGTGGTATAGAAATAAAATGTTGAGAAAATTTTCTAGAGATAACATTTTGACAAAATTTTCTATAGAAATAAAATTTTGACAAAATTTCCTATAGAAATAAAATTTTGAGAAAATTTTCTATTGAAATAAAGTTTTTAGAAAGTTTTCTATGGGAATTAAATTGAGACAAAATTGTCTAGAGGAATAAAAAATGTACAAAATTTTCTATAGAATAAAATTTTCACAAAATTTTCTATAGAAATAAAATTTTGACAAAATTTTCTATAGAAATAATATTGAAATAACAATTTCTATAGAAATAAAATTTTGACAAAATTTTCTACAGTAATAAAATTTTAACAAACATTTTTATAGAAATAAAATTGTATATGTTTCCTCTTAATTTTTTTTTTACAGCATAAAAGCTTATTTGTTAACTAAAATCCTTTAGTGCGGCTGACTCTCTCTTATCATGTTTATGTTAATAACAGTGGGGGTAAAAAAAGCTTTTTTCCCAATTTGTAATGGCTTCCACAAAGCCTTATGAAAACTGTCCTACCCTTCAGTAATGAAAGAACATACACATTTGGGGTTATCCTGTTCTTTATCCTCCAAGAAACAGCTACACTCCAATGTTATTTATAGCCAACAGTATGCTATTTACATTATCTCTGCTACCTTTTGTTTACAGGCTGTTATTTTACAGAAAGTTTACTCGTTTGTGGTGCTACTGTAGCAGATGATTTTGGTAAACAATGACATTTGAAAGTTTTGCTTTTAGTTAATTTTTATACGTTAGTGATGAAACACGTTTAAAGAGGAGATACGGCCCGAAAAAACGAAAAAATAAATATAAGAAGGAAAAAAGAAAACACCTTTCATCGGCCAATACAAAAAAAAAAGAATGAATAAAAATTTGAAAATATTTTGGGTTTTTTCTACGTGCATAAAGTGTATATATAAATTGAAATTAGTGACAAAATAAGGGACTAACAGCAAAATTTAATAAAATTTAAAAAAAAAATACCTTAGATAAATAAAAATATAGAATTTTGTTTCTTTTGTATAAAAATATAATCATAATATGCGCCGGCGCTTTATGTTCGTTTGGATAAATATTTAAATGAAAGTTTAATGGTGAAAATAAAAAGTGTAACGATCATAAATATTTTAAAAATATATATCAAAATAAAAATAAATATACAAAATAAATAAATTAATAATATGTGTAAAATATATGTATAATATAATAGAAGTATAATTTAGTAGTGAAAAAAACATAGAATAAACAAAAATAGTTTAAGTGACTTAACAATAAGTGAAAATATCAGTAGCATGGGCCAAACAATGATTTAATATAACAATTTTCTATAAATCCTTCATGAAGTGAAATTTTCAAAAATTTATAAAACAAATTTGGTAAATTTCTACACTCTCAAAGATATCTATTTTCGTTATTTTTTTTTATTAGCAAGAACTTCAACGAATATTTTTTAATACGAAAATAAATTTTAAAATTTACTAAAATGGAAATTAGAATAGCCATATGTATACCGGGTTTTCCAATAATAGGTCAGGTTAAATCATAAGATATTGGTGGCATATCGATAAGATATCATCTCTTCGATATAAAACGGCCCTGGAAACTATTCTCGTACAACAACAATGGTTTCGTTGTACCGCTTTCAACTTTGACCATAAGATGGCCTCTTAAGCATCTCCCGATAACGATACCATAACTGTAGGTCAAAAAAGTCGAAATCGACTTTTTGTAATCTTCAAATTCGAATAATCGACTTTCCATATTTGCGAAACTCGTTTTTAAGTGTTCGTCAAAATCTACTAAATAGAAGTCGACTATTTATAATATTCTAATCGATTTTTAACCCTTTCACTACCGATGTCCACTTAGAAGGACATTCGCAAAACACAATAAATTCTATTTTTCCACTTAGTTTCGATTTATTTCTCGATGTTAGGATAGGTTAGGTTAGGCTTTAATCTAAATAAGCTATAAATATTTTCCATATTGGTGAGGTTTAAAATGCATTTTTATAAACTTCTTTAGCAATAAACGAAAAATACAAAATTTGAGACAATTTTTCTACTGTATGTTTCTAGTAAATGGAAATTCATACAAAAACTATAGCTGATACTTGTTCGGATTCTTTTTTGTATTTTTTCTCACACTTTGAAGGAAATTATAGGCCAAATAGCGTTTATTTTCGTAAGGCCATTTGGCCACAATTCAAGAATCAAGTTTTCAGAACAAGCTCATATAGCTCTTGAAGTAATTGAGGTAGCTTTTCAAAATGGAAATTTTTGTTCTACATGCTGTTAGTACAAGTAAAAACAGAAGAAAAATTAAAGTTTTTAACATTAGGTTTATTTAGGTAGTGAAAGGGTTAATGAAATATTCGAAAGATGCAAATATGATAAAAACATGGCTATGACTATGATGGCGTATATCAATTCAAAAAAAAAAAATCAAAAAAAAAAAAAATTAAACAAAAAAAAGTCGACTGCTTCAAATTTTCAAAAAGAATTTTAAAAATTTTTGAAAAGTCGATTTATTTATTTATTTTTTTTTTTTTAATTTAAAACACGAAAAATCTTAACTTTGAAAAAAAATAAAAAAGTCGACTTTTCAAAATTCCCAAAAGGTCTACCTTTTAAATTTTTCACAATTTTGAAAAAATTAAAAAAAAATCTCAAAAAAACTACTTTTTCAAATTTTTGAAAATCCAAATTGTCAAAAAATCGAAACTCTATAAGTCGACATTTATAAATTGCCGACAAAAATGTACTGTTTTAAATTTTCAAAAGTCGTTGTTTACAATTTTCGAAAAGTCGACTTTTTAAAATTTGTAAAAAATCGAAAACTCTCAATTTTGAAAAAATTAAAAAGGTCGACTTTTCAAAATTCCCAAAGAGTCGACTTTTTAAAGTTTTCAAAAAGCCGAATGGTTGAAAATTTAAATTTTCCTATATAACAAAGAAAACGAAAAGTCGACTTTTTTAAATTTTCGAAAATTTAAACTTTTTCAATTTTTCAAAAAATTTAAAACAAAATTGACATATTTAAATTTTTCGAAAATCGAAAAATCAACATTTGTAAATTTTCCAAAAATCGAAAAATCAACATTTGTAAATTTTCAAAAGGCAATTTTTCTAAATTTTCAAAATATCAACTAAATTCCCAAAAAATCTACTTTTTTAAATTTTCAAAAGGCCGAATGGTTGAAAAGTCGATTTTTTTTCATATAAAAAAAAAATTAAAAGTCGACATTTTCAAATCTAAAACACGAAATATTAAGATTTTTAAATATTCAAAAATTGGACTTTTAAAATTTTCAAAAAGCCGAATGGTTGAAAATTGAAATTTTCCTATATAACAAAAAAATCGTAAAGTCGAATTATTAAAAGTTTCGAAAATTTAAACATTTTAAATTTTTCAAAAAATTGAAATCATGAAAAATTTACATTTCTAAAATTTTCAAAATGTCGACTTTTTAAAATTTTCAAAAAGCCGAATGGTTGAAAATTCAAATTTTCCAATATGACAAAAAATCGAAATGTCGACTTTTTTAAATTTTCGAAAATTTAAACTTTTTTTTTATTTTTCAAAAAAATTAAAACATGAAAAATCGACATATTTAAATTTTCTAAAATCGAAAAATCAACATTTCTAAATTTTCAAAAAGGCAACTTTTCTAAATGTCAACTAAATTCCCAAAAAATCTACTTTTTCAAATTTTCAAAAGGCCGAATGTTTGAAAAGTAGATTTTTTTCATATTTAAAAAAATGAAAAGTCGACTTTTTCAAATCTAAAATACAAAAAATCAAGATTTTTAAATATTCAAAAATTGGACTTTAACAAATTCTCAAAATAATTTACTTCTTTTCAAAATGTCGACTTTTTAAAATTTTCAAAAAGACGAATGGTTGAAAATTGAAATTTTCCTATATAACAAAAAAATCGTAAAGTCGACTTAATAAAATTTTTGAAAATTTAAGCATTTTAAATTTTTCAAAAAATTGAAATCATGAAAAATTGACATTTCTAAAATTTTCAATATGTCGACTTTTTAAATTTTTCAAAAAGCCGAATGGTTGAAAATTCAAATTTTCCAATATGACAAAATTAAATTTTCGAAAATTTAAACGTTTTCAATTTTTCAAAAAAATTAAAACATGAAAAATTGACATATTTAAATTTTCGAAAATCGAAAAATCAACATTTGTAAATTTTTATAAGGAAATTTTTCTAAATTTTCAAAATATCAACTAAATTCCCAAAAAATCTACTTTTTCAAATTTTCAAAAGGCCGAATGGTTGAAAAGTCGATTTTTTTCATATTAAAAAAAAATTGAAAAGTCGACCTTTTCAAATCTAAAATACGAAAAATCGAGATGTTTAAATATTCAAAAATTTGACTTTTAGAAATTCTCAAAATAATTTACTTCTTTTCAAAATTTTCAAAATGTCGAATTTTTAAAATTTTCAAAAAGCCGAATGGTTAAAAATTGAAATTTTCCTATATAATAAAAAAATCGAAAAGTCGACTTTTTAAAATTTTCGAAAATTTTAACTTTTTCAAAAAATTGAAATCATGAAAAATCGACATCTCTAAATTTTTCGAAAATTGAAAAATTAACATTTGTAAATTTTCATAAGGCAACTTTTCTAAATTTTCAAGATGTCAACTAAACTCCCAAAAAAATATATTTTTTAAAATTTCAAAAAGCCGAATGATCGAAAAGTCGAATTTTTCAAAATTTTCAATAAAAATTGAAAAGTCGACTTTTTAAAATTTTCAAATATATAAAACACGAAAATTCAAAATTTCCAAATGTTCAAAAGTTTTCCACATTTTCAAAAACTAGACTTTTTCAAATTTCCTAAAATCGACACTTCCAAATTTTCAAGAAATCGATGATGATGGATTACATTTACAATCAAATTATAAGTAAAATTATTCTATTCGCATTTTTTTAAAGTTTGGAAATTTTTGAAAATTTCTCAAACTGGACTTTTTTTTGGAACTTTAGAAAAGTTGATTTTCGTAAAATTTGGACTAGATCAACTTTTCGATTTTTTTTTTTTTTTTTGAAAATTTATAAAAGTCGACTTTCGAAAACTCTAAAAGTTAACTTTCCCAAATTTTGAAAATTTCTAAAACTAGACCTTTTTTAAATTTTTTATAAAGTCGATTTTTGAAAATTTTAGACTATATCTATTTTTCGATTATTTATCGGCTTTCCAATTTTTTTTTTTTTTTGAAAATTTAGAAAAGTCGACTTTCGAAAACACTAAAAGTTAACTTTCCCAAATTTTAAAAAATTTGAATTTTCGAATTTGTAAAAGTTTGGAATTTTCTGAAAATTTCTAAAACTGGACCTTTTTTTCAAAATTTATTACAGTCGATTTTCGAAAAACTTAGACTATGTTATATAGACTTTTCGATTTTTTTTTGAAAATTTAGAAAAGTCCACTTTCGAAAACACTAAAAGTTAATTTTCCCAAATTTTCAAAAATTTGAATTTTCGAATTTGTAAAAGTTTGGAATTTTCTGAAAATTTCTAAAACTGGGCCTTTTTGTCAAAATTTATTAAAGTCGATTTTCGAAAAATGTAGACTATATTGACTTTTAAATTTTTTTTAAATTTAGAAAAGTCGACTTTCGAAAACTTAAAGTTAATTTTCCCAAATTTTCAAAAAAGTCGAATTTTCTATATTTTTATAAAAATCGAAATGTTGATATTTCCAAATTTTCAAAAAAAAAAAATTGAAAAGTCGACTTTTCAAAAATGTCCAGACTTTCAGAAATTTAAAAAGTTGACTTTTCCAAATTTCTGATTACACTTTCTGAACCGCAGCTACCAGTCCCACTTTGAGTACGGAATGGCTTCTCTACAATAACTCTTGAGTTCTTCAAGCCCCATATGCGAGAATTTTGTTTTGACGACGTAGCCACTGTGGTGGAGATGGACCCCATTAGCGAAGACGAGATTTCCATATATCTGTGGCTCAAGTGTATCACCATTTTTCTATTGAAATTACAATAAATTCAACGCGTAGATGAAACAAATTTCAATATTAATTTTGCTAGTTGTCATAGGTTAAATACCAATAACTACAAAAATTAGAGCAACAAAAAAGCCGGTTATTTAAAAATAACACCTCTTATTGGAAAACCCTTTCTTTACACTCTCCAAGGTTTCTGGTTCCGTTTCCTTCTCCAACTACTAAGAAACTTTAACATATGCTCATACACACATATGCTTTAAATTAATTTGCATTTCTATAAACTCTCTCTCTCACACACACACACACATAAACCCATTGGCTATTATCTATGAATTACTGACTTTTAATTGCTTGAAATTGAAATGTAATCCATTTATAATTGCATCAAGAAACAATCAATGCTTAATGATTATGACCCTGGTCTTAGAATTTACCGATTTCGTTTACAATGATCAAAGGGAAAATTTCATTTTGGTGATTTTTATTAGTTTCTTAGTAAAGCCTTATACTATTTCGAATTACTTAATGACCACCGATTACAAAAGGGCGCCTAATAAATTGGTGTCGATATCATTGTCCTCTTTCAATATCATGTACGAGTATAGATTTAATTGTTGTATAAATATTATTTCACTGACCCTAATTAACATCATTTTCTTGTTTCTCTTATTGGTTATCAAGGATGGGGGGACGAAAAGGATTTTCTATCTGTATTTGTGTTATTTTTTTTTATTTGTAAGAAAATTATTTTCTCCATTAAGGCCTAATGGAATTTATGTAATGTTTTTTTGGATAATGTCTTTTCGCTTAGGCAATTAAATAGCAAAAAGTTTTCTAAGGTGATAATCATTTGGATTGAATAAAATATCAAAAAAATGGACCTTTGCTTGAGAAGATGTTTTATGGATATCTTGCAAAAATATATTAAAACGGTTCATTGACAATGGTAACCAAAGGTGATTAGTAAAAGTAACAGAAAAAAGATTTCTTTTAATTGGCATTTAACAAAGTCCTCCATTAAAAAAAAAAAAAACAAAAAGAAAAGGGCTGAGAAGGCATTTCTTATGTTTTTCCTGGAGTATAGTATTTATGGTGGAACTTTTTTGTACGCACCTTGAATATTTCAAGAAAACTCTGAGAAAAAAATGTTGTCAAATTTGTATTTTTGTAGAAAATTTTATCAAAATGTTATTTCTATAGAAAATTTTGTTAAAATTTTATTTCTATAGAAAATTTTATCAAAAGTTTATTTTTATAGAAAATATTGTCAAAATTTTACCTGTATACCACATTTTGTCAAAATTTTATTTCCATAGAAAATTTTATAAAAATTTTGTTTCTATAGAATCTTGTCAATTTTTTTTTTCTATAGAAAATTTTCTCAAATTTTTATTTCTAGAAAAAGTTTTCTCAAAAATTTTATTTCTATAGAAAATTTTGTCAAAATTTTATTTCTATATAAAATTGTTAGCAAAATTTTATTTCTATAGAAAGTTTTATCAAAATTTTACTTTTATAGAAAAGATAGTCAAAATTTTATTTCTATACCACATTTTATCAACATTTTATTTCCATTGAAAAAAATTTTGTAAAAATTTTATTTCTATAGAAAATTTTGTAAAAATTTTATTTCTATAGAAAATTTTGTAAAAATTTTATTTCTATAGAAAATTTTCTCAAAATTTTATTTTTATTGAAAATTTCGTCAAAATTTTGTTTTTATAGAAAAGATTGTCAAAATTTTACTTGTATACCACATTTTGTCAAAATTTCATTTGTATAGAAAATTTTGTCAAAATTTTATTTCTATAGAAAATTTTGTCAACATTTTATTTCTATTGAAAATTTTGTCAAAATTTTATTTTTATAGAAAAGATTGTCAAAATTTTACTTGTATACCACATTTTGTCAAAATTTTATTGCTATACCACATTTTGTCAACATTTTATTTCCATAGAAATACATTTTGTCAAAATTTTATTTCTATAGAATATTTTCACAAAATTTTATTTCTATGGAAAATTTTCACAAATTTTTATCTATAGAAAATTTTGTCAACATTTTATTTCTATTTTTTCAATTTGTCAACATTTTATTTCTGTAGAAATTTTTCTCAAAAATTGTATTTCTATAGAACATTTTGTCAAAATTTTATTTCTATAGAAAATTTTGTCAAAATTTTACTTCTATAGAAAAATTTTATTTCTATAGAAAATTTTGTCAAAACTTTATTTTTATAGAAAATATTGTCAAAATTTTACTTGTATACCACATTTTGTCAAAATTTTATTTCCATAGAAAATTTTATAAAAATTTTATTTCTATAGAAAATTTTGTAAATTTTTTTTTCTATAGAAAATTTTCTCAAATTTTTATTTCTAGAGAAAATTTTCTCAACATTTTATTTCTATACCACAATTTGTCAACATTTTATTTCCATTGAAAAAAATTTTGTAAAAATTTTATTTCTACAGAAAATTTTCTCAAAATTTTATTTCTATTGAAAATTTCGTCAAAATTTTATTTTTATTTTCAAAATTTTACTTGTATACCACATTTTGTCAAAATTTTATCTGTAGAAAATTTTGTCAACATTTTATTTCTATTTTTTCAATTTGTCAAAATTTTATTTCTATAGAAAATTTTGTCAAAATTTTATTTCTATAGAAAATTTTGTCAACATTTTATTTCTATTGAAAATTTTGTCAACAGTTTATTTCTATTGAAAATTTTGTCAAAATTTTATTTTTATAGAAAAGATTGTAAAAATTTTACTTGTGTACCACATTTTGTCAAAATTTTATCTGTAGAAAATTTTGTCAACATTTTATTTCTATTTTGTCAATTTGTCAACATTTTATTTCTATAGAAATTTTTCTCAAAAATTGTATTTCTATAGAACATTTTGTCAAAATTGTATTTCTATAGAAAATTTTGTCAAAATTTTACTTCTATAGAAAAATGTTATTTCTATAGAAAATTTTGTCAAAACTTTATTTTTATAGAAAATATTGTCAAAATTTTACTCAAAAATTTATTTCTATATAAAATTTTGTCAAAATTTTATTTCCATAGCAATAAATTGTGTAAAAATTGTATTTCCATAGAAATAAAATTTCTATAAAATTTGTAAAAATTTTATTTCTATAGAAAATTTTGTAAAAATTTTATTTCTTTTGAAAATTGTGTTTTATTTCTATAAAAAATTTTCTATAAATTTTATTTCTATAGAAAATTGTGTCAAAATTTTATTTCCATAGAAGATTTTGTCAATTTTTTTTCTATAGAAAATTTTGTCAAAATTTTATTTCTATTGAAAATTTTGTCATTTTTTTTCTATGGAAAATTTTGTCAAAAATTTTTTTTTCTATAGCAAATTTTGTCAAAATTTCATTTCCATAGAAATAATTTTTGTAAAAATTTTATTTCCATAGAAATAAATTTTGAAAAATTTTATTTCTATAGAAAATTTTGTAAAAATTTTATTTCTTTTGAAAATTTTATCAAATTTTTTTTTCTATAGAACATTTTGTCAAAATTTTATTTCTATAGAAAATTGTGTGAACGTTTTATTTCTATAGAAAATTTTCTAAAAATTTTATTTCTATAGAAAATTGTGTCAAAATTTTATTTCCATAGAAAATTTTGTCAAAATTTTATTTCTATAAAAAGTGTGTCAAAATTTTATTTCTATAGAAAATTTTGTCAAAATTTTATTTCTATAAAAAGTGTGTCAAAATGTTATTTCTATAGAAAATATTGTCAAAATTGTATTTCTATAGAAAATTGTGTCAACGTTTTATTTCTATAGAAAATTTTCTAAACATTTTATTTCCATAGAAAATTTTGTCAAAATGTTATTTCTATAGAAAATTTTGTCAACGTTTTATTTCTATAGAAAATTTTGACAAAATTTTATTTCTATACAAAAATTTGCCATAATTGTATTTCTATAGAAAGTTTTGTCAAAATTTTATTTCTATAAAACATTTTGACAAAATTTTATTTCTATACAAAAATTTGCCATAATTGTATTAGTATTATTTACGTTATGATATAGTCGGCCCCTCCCGATTTTCTACTTCGCTCACTTGTTTTATTTAAAGGTGTTTATCTACCAATAAAAACACAATTTGAGTGTTTATACTCCATATTTTCTCGAAATTACTTTACGATTTTAGTTACTATCTTAAATAAGTAACAATTTTAATTTACCAAGCTGGAAAAATCTCCTTTAAAATGTATTGTTCACACCAAACATGTCTTCTCTTAAGATAACTTCGATACATCACAAGGATCCCTGGGGATACTGACGAAGTCAAAAAGTTAAGAACAATTCTGTCAATCGAATATGGATGCTACCAAAACTTTACTCACTCAGTGTAAAAAGGAAGCACAAACGAATGTATGTGTGTTACTCTGCCTCTTTTTTGGCTCCTTTTAGGTCAACATCGATATGTGTGGACACCATGTTGTGCTTAAACGGTTATAAACTCCAAGTGGCTTTATTCGGAATACTCTTAGGACTTTTTCCTTTTTGTTTTTTTGAATGGAAGACATGCAGAGAATTTGAAAAGGATACCATGATAGTTTATGGTATGAGGCTAAGGACAATAGGAAAGACCAAAGGATATCACAAAAATAGGTTCATGGACATTCGTATACAGTGGAAAACAAGTTTGCCCCGAGCCAAAGATTTTGTCTTTACACAAATGACCACAGTTCATTAGATTTTTCTTTTATGTAAATTTAAACATTTTTATCTCGAATTTCCTAACTCTAAGCATAAGCAAGTTAATTGAATTTTGCTTCTTTTTAATTTTTTCTATAATTTTTTTTTTAAATAATCTATAGAAATAAAATTTTGTTTAAATTTTCTATAGAAATAAAATTCTGACCAAATTTTCAATAGAAGTAAAATGTTGGTAAGATTTTCTATAGAAATAAAATTTGGCAAAATTTTCTATAGAAATAAAATTTTTACAAAATTTTCTATAGAAATAAAATGTTGAAAAAATTTTCTTTAGAAATAAAATTGTGTTCAAATTTCCTATAGAAAAAAATGTTGACAACATTTTAAAGAGAAATAAAAATTGACAATTTTTTTTAGAAATTAACAATTGGCAAAATTTTATATAGAAATAAAATTTTGACAAAATTTTTATTGAAATAAATTTTTGACAAAATTTCGTCAAAATTTTATTTCTGTATAAAATTTCATCAAAATTTAATTTTTAAAGAAAATTTTGTCAAAATTGTATTTCTATGGAAAATTTTATTTCTATAGAAAATTTCAACCAAATTTTAGTTTTATAAAAAAAGTAAAAAGTTTTGTCACCATTTTATTTTCATTGAAAATTTTGTCAAAAATTTATGTATATAAAAACTGTATACCAAATTTTACTCTAGGAAATGTCTTTATTTCTTTAAAAAATTTTGCCAAAACTTTATTTCTATAGAAAAATGTGTCAAAATTTTATTTCTATAGAAAATTTTGTATCTTTAGAAATGTTTTTTGACATAGTACGAAATTTATATACACCCTCTATTTCCCTAACAATTTCTATTTGCAAATCGAGAGTAATTTTTAAAACCACGGCAATGGTTAGCATGCCCACCTTGCATACACAAGGTCGTGGGTTTGATTCCAGCTTCGACCGAACACCAAAAAGTTTTTCAGTGGTGGATTATCCCAACTCAGTAATGCTGGTGACATTTCTGAGGGTTTCAAAGCTTCTCCAAGTGCTGTCACTGCAATGTGGAACGCCGTTCGGACTCGGCTATAAAAAGGAGGTCTCTTGTCATTGAGCTTAACATGGAATCGGGCAGCACTTAGTGATAAGAGAGAAGTTCGCCAATGTGGTATCACAATGGACTGAATAGTCTAAGTGAGCCTGATACATCGGGCTGCCACCTAACCTAACCTAAAATTACCACAAAAATGGGAATGTTCCCTCACCCTGTCTTTTTAAACCCATATTACCTACCTTCTCTATAAATTCCAGATAATTCGGAGCAATTAGCAAATATTTTTGAGGGGCTTTATTTCTTGCTCTATGCTCTTACCAAGTTGGAAGAAAATCATTACCATATAAACAATTTGGATAATTTTGGTCAGCCGATTTTTCTTGGAATATGACTAATATACAAGGGAACATAATATTAATGGCTTCCATGACCATCTATAACAATTTATTTGTTTTGTGTTAGTAAGTATAAATGTGACCACTCTCTGTCTCTCTCTCCCATTTCACTTTCTGCCTATGGAACTCAATATGAGTGATTTGCTACATACTCTCATCACACCACTTAAATGCTTTTGTATAGGTATCCCATTCAGCATATTGATGCTTATTTGTAAATATTTTAAACCAAAATTACAAACAATACAGAAATTGTATTGAATTTAAATTTTTTCTTTTGATGTGCATATTTAGGAGGAAAACTAAAATAAGAAAAAAGGAGAAAACAATTTCAAAAATTCAACCGGAATAGAAGGTCAAACATTGTAGCAAATGCGAGAAGAGAATAAAACTGCATTTGAGCTTTACAATGCATTGTATTGTGCAATGCCATAAATATTCAGCATTTTTTTATGTGATTGTACGAGTAACGGATTTATTTGTATGAAAATGGAAGAAAACAAAAATATTGTAAACTATTTTAGCAAAAGATAAATATTTCCAAAAAATATCAATCTATTGTTCATACAATACTAAGTTTTAAATAGAATTCTATAAAATCAGCATAGGTTTGGGAAATGCATATTAAGGTCTATGGGGGATAAGAGTTTCCATTTCCTTTTGAATGAGAAATTTATTGAGATTGCATTCTGACAGAATTTACTGTGGTTCTGGGCACATATTGGGTTGCAGATTAAATTTCAACATCATCGTATATACCGGGAAAAAATTAACAATAAAAATTTCATTTGAATTTTAAAAAATGTTCTATTAAAATTTTAATTTACATATCTCTACCTTGGCCATTTATCTTCCAATCACTTGAAATTTTTTGACAATTTTTAAGAATATTGCAAAAGTTTTTTATGGCATTTTATCCTTAAGCCTTTAAACTTTTAATAAACCTGGATTGTAGTTTTCTTCGTCAATTTAATTCCAAGTTTTTTCCCCCTGAACCATTGTCTTAATAATTTTCATATATTTCCGGAGATATCCTTTTTCCAGTTAAATGCTCTTCCCGCTAGTTTTGCGTTTTTTCTTCTATTTTCTCAATTTAGGTTTTAATGTCCCATTTGAGTTTGTGGTTGAAAGTTGATGCTACCATTTTACGCACTCTCTTCGATTAGAGCTATTCCTTTACTCTTCCCCATAGCATATCCTGTATGCATGTATGCTACTCTAGTTCTACTATTACTGCCACTGCTGCATTGCATGTCAAACTCAAATCAGTGTTGAAAGTTGTAAAAATGCCAAAGGCAAAACAACAACGAAGGAACGAAGAAAAAAACAAAAACAAAACTACTCCAGGATAAAGGACATGTTATATAGCCATTTTAATCGTGGCACATAAAAATCTATGTTTATGCTTGAACCATTAAATATTTGAAATTGAAGCTGAAATAGAATGCGAATTTGAAAGAGAGACGCGGTGTTTGTCATCATTAAATATGATATGGAAAATGAGGCGGAAGTTTAAAGAATTCGCTATGATTTTTTCAATAATTTAAGTTTTTGTTAGCAAAAAGAGACATATATTCTGGGTTGTAATAGAAGTAGAATTCTCGTTGTTTTGGTAGCTTTCGTAAAATATTTCTCTCCAACTAAGAGGTAATGTATAAATAGAAATATTCTACTGGAATAAAATTTCGACAAAATTTTATACAGAAATTAAATTGTGACAAAATTTTCTATAGAAATAAAATTTTGTGAAATTTTTCTATAGTAATAAAATTTTGTAAAAATTTTCTATAGAAATAAATTTTTGTGAAAATTTTCTATAGAAATAAAATTTTGTAAAAATTTTCTATAGAAATAAAATTTTGTGAAAATTTTCTATAGAAATAAAATTTTGTGAAAATTTTCAATAGAAATAAAATTTTGTAAAAATTTTCTTTAGAAAATAAATTTTTATAAAATAAATTTTTACAAAATTTTCTATAGAATAATTTTGTGAAAATTTCTAAAGAAATAAAAATAAATAAATTTAAAATTTGACAAAATAAAAATGTTGACAAAATAATAAATAAATTTTGCCAAAATATTCTATAGAAATAAAATGTTGACAAAATTTTCCATAGGAATAAAATTTTTAAAAAATTTTCTATAGAAATAACATTTTGACAAAATTTTCTATAGAAATAACATTTTGAGAAAATTTTCTATAGAAATAAAATTTTAAACAAAATTTTCTATAGAAATAAAATTTTGTGAAAATTTTCTATAGAAATAAAATTTTGTGAAAATTTTCTTTAGAAAATAAATTTTTATAAAATTTTCTTTAGAAAATAAATTTTCTTTAGAAAATAAATTTTTACAAAATTTTCTATAGAATAATTTTGTGAAAATTTCTAAAGAAATAAAAATAAATAAATTTTGCCAAAATATTCTATAGAAATAAAATGTTGACAAAATTTTCCATAGGAATAAAATTTTTAAAAAAATTTTCTATAGAAATAAAATTTTGACAAAATTTTTACCAAATTTTCTCGAGAAATAAAATTTTCACAAAATTTTCTATAGAAATAAAATTTTATGATTTTTTTTTTAGAAATAATATTTTGTTGCAATTTTCTATAGAAATAAAATTTTGACAAAATTTTCTATAAAAATGAAATTTTGACAAAATTTTCTACAGAAATAAAATTTCGACAGAATTTTCTACAGAAAAAAAAAAATTGACAAAATTGTCTACAGAAAGAAACAAATAACATTTTGAAAAAATTTTCTATACAAACAAAATTTTGACAATGTTTTCTATAAAAATAATAATGTGAAAAAATTTTATAGAAATAAAATTTTGATAATTTTTTTTTATAGAAATAACGCTTTGACAAAATTAATAAATAAACTTTTGATATAATTGTCAATAGCGACAAATGATGACGAAATTTTGTATAGACATAAAATAATAAAAGTAAAATTTTGACAAAATTTTCTTTAGAAATAACATTTTGTTGCAATTTTCTATAGAAATAAAATTTTGCCAAAATTTTCTATAGAAATAAAATTTTGACAAAATTTTCTATAGAAATAAAATTTTGACAAAATTTCTTATAAACATAAAATTTTGACAAAATTTGCTATAAAAATAAAATTTTGACAAAATTTGTAATAGATAAACTTTTGTGAAAATTATCTATAGAATTAAAATTTTGTGAAAAATTCCTTTAGAAATAAAATTTTACAAAATTTTCTACAGAATAATTTTGACAAAATTTTCTATAGAAATAAAATGTTGAAAAACATTTTTTATAGAAATAAAATTTTGACAAAATTTTCTATGGAAAAAAAATTACAAAATTTTCAGTAGAAATAACATTTTGACAAAAATTTTTAGCGAAATAAAATTTTAACAAAATTTTCTATAGAAATAAAATTTTGCCAAAATTTTCTATAGAAATAAATTATTGTTGCAATTTTCCATACAAAACAAATTTGACCAAATTTTCTGTATAAATAAAATTTTGACAAAAGTTTATATGGATATAAAATTTTCAAAAAATTTTTATAGAAATAAACTTTTGACAAAATTTTCCATAACAATAAGTTTTGACAAAATTTTGCTATAGAAATAAAAGTTTGAAAAAATGTTCTATAAAAATAAAATTTTCACAAAATTTTCTATAGAAATAAAATTTTGACAAAATTTTCTATAGAAATAAATTTTGTGTTGTTGTTTTGATCTCAGCTTTAAAACCATTGTGAAAATTTTGACAAAATTTTATATAGGAATAAAATTTTGAGAAAGTTTTCAATGGAAATAAAATTTTGACAAAATTTTCTATAGAAATAAAATTTTGTTGTTGTTCTTTATTGCAGCTTAAAACCATACATTGACTAAACTACAAGAGTAGCTTAACCAACAGAGAAAAAGAATGTTTGTCAAATTTATTTGGGAAAAACCCTATGGACTATGAAGATGGCTGGATGGATGCACGTTTCGGAATTACCACATTCCTCATCAGTATCCTCTATTGCAGCAAAACTATCAACCAATTTTCAGAATAAATACAGGCAGTTCACTAAACCCAAAAGTGAACCACACTTGAACCTTCCGAAAAAAAGGTTCACAGGACAGCCGGCTTATGCCGAAATAAATTCGTACAAACATATCTCTTTTCCTTTGCCACCGTCAAATGATCGATTTGAGTGCAGTTCCCTGGGTTTATTTTGAGCGTGCTTCCACTTTTTTTGATTCTGCACTCAAATCAAACTTGCTATAGAAATAAAATTTTGTGAAAATTTCCTTTAGAAATAAAATTTTACAAAATTTTCTAAAGAATAGTTTTTACAAAATTTTCTATAGCAATAACATTGCGAAAACAAATTTCTATAGAAATAAAATTTTGCCAAAATTTTCTATGGAAATAAAATTTTTACAAAATTTTCAGTAGAAATAACATTTTGTCAAAAATGTTTATCAAAATTTTAACAAAATTTTCTATGGAAATAAAATTTTGATAAAATCTTCTATCGAAATAAAATTTTGACAAAATTTTTTATATAAATAAAATTTTGACAAAATTTTATATGAAATAACATTTTGTTGAAATTTTATATAGAAATAAAATTTTGTTGAAATTTTCTATAGAATTAGAATTTTGACAAAATTTTATATAGACATACAATTTTCCAAAAATTTTTTATAAAATTTTGACAAAATTTTCCATAAAATAAGTATTGACAAAATTTTGCTATAGAAATAAAAGTTTGACAAAATTTTTTATAAAAATGAAATTTTCACAAAATTTTCTATAGAAATAAAATTTTCTATAGTAATATAGTTTTGACAAAATTTTCTATAGAAATAAAATTTTGACAAAATTTTATATGAAATGCCATTTTGTTGAAATTTTCTATAGAAATAAAATTTTGACAAAATTTTCTATAGAAATAAAATTTTGACAAAATTTTCTATAGAAATAAAATTTTGACAAAATTTTCTATAGAAATAAAATTTTGACAAAATTTGCTGTAGAAATAAAATTTTTGACAAAATTTTCTATAGAAATAAAATTTTCTATAGAAATAAAATTTTGACAACATTTTCTGTTGTAATAAAATTTTGTTGAAATTTTATATGCAATAACATTTTGTTGACATTTTCTATAGAAGTAAAATTTTATTGAAATTTTCTATAGAAATAAAATTTTGTTGAAATTTTCTATAGAAATAAAATTTTATTGAAATTTTCTATAGAAATAAAATTTTGTTGAAATTTTCTGTAGAAATGAAGTTTTGAGAAAATTTTCTATAGAAATAAAATTTTTAGAAAATTTTCTATAAATAGATCGATTTAGTTGATTCTGAGTCGTTTGGTATATATTTTTTGTGGCGTTTAGTAGGCACTTTTTTTTTGGCAGATCAACGTTTTTATACCCTGACCCATTATGTGGTTAAGGGTATAGAAAAACTTTTAAGCAAAAACTTTATATTACTTTCTGCTTTTGTGGTTTATAAAAGACCATATCACCGTCATCTCTTTATTCTTTGATGAATTTTTCTAATACAATATAATGGTTGCAATTTACTTCACAAAACCTCTATTCCCCTTATTGTCTTTGGCTTCCTTAACAAAATTGAGAAAATTGACCTTTGCCATTGTGTGTGAGTGTCGACAAAACCGCAATTAAAATCAATCTAAAAAGGGAAGAATAACTGACAATGTGTTGATAAATTAAATAAACACAGACCTACAAAAAAAAAAAAAAAAAAAAAACGTAGAGAAAAGAAACCACACAGAAAATCAAGAAATACGGGCCCAACAGAGCACCAACACGAGCCAAAACCATATATAGCAACAACAAATAATACAAATGAGAGCAAACAAACCGCATAGAGGGAACAAAACAATAACGATTTTATCTAATATCCTTATTAAAATCAAGCATATATGCATGTGTATATGTACCTTCATATATACGTATTAGTGTCTTTTTACTGATAAGGGCCCTATCAAGTGTGTGTGTGTATGAGGAGGTCTTAAGCAGAAATACGTGCAAGTTTTTTTTTTAAGGAAAAGGAAACAAGAAATTCAACAACCAACACTGATACCATAAACCAACACAAATACAAACATTAACACTAACACCAATCTACATGAATTTTTACACCCTCCACTACAAAGAGTAAATAAATCAATCTCACTTGTTGAATATTAGGGTGGCTCCTTAACCGTTTTTGTTTTAGTTTCTCCTTAGCTTTTGGAAACTTGGATTTTCCCACCATTCTATCCTGTTATATAGAAGAAAAGCGTAAATAAGAAAATTATCTTTAATCTATAAAGGAATACGGTATTAAACCCCAAGAGCAACAAACATAAGTGAATAGTGAATTTCATTATAGACGGGTAGTTCCATTACCTTAGCACACATATATTCTTCAAGTGTATGAATACAAAACGTATTGCTATGCATCCTGGCTTGTGTAAGTGGGTGTCTGCATGTGTGTGTGTGCGTCTATGTCAATGATAATACCCAGTGATTGTTTGCTTCGTTAAAGAAAAGTGCAAATATAAAAAAAAAAACCAAAAGCAACAAAAAAAACTCTACCTATATAGAATGGAAAACTTAAGCCCTACTGGTATAGTGAATGGATCACATGAGTGCTGAAGCAACAACTTAATCTACATTTATCAAAGTTACCCGCATACAAGTACCAGGACTGACTGTAGTGTTCTGCGAGGAAAAACTTACGTTTGTTCATTCACTCCTTGGCATCTTTGGTATTTGCTGTCTAGATGCTCACATATACAAATACAGGAAATTTTTGAAGCTTCACCATTTCATTGTTAAATGAAAAAAGGTGGCACACAACAACATCCTCTAACGTGGAAATCCGTCCTCTGTTTTCGTTTATTTAAGCTCAAGGAAAAACCCCCGAAAAAATCCATTTAAAATTTCTTCAATATCCAGAAAGCACCACAATAATCCGGTAAGTTTAGTTTGTTTATTCTTCTTTTACAAAAAATCCTTTATTCTCATCTTTTACTATAAGCGAACAAATAAACCTTTGGCTCAAGTATCTAGAAACGCAATTCTATTCACAACTATGAATAAGGATTTTATGGTATATGAAAAAATATGCTATAATTGCTTTTAGCTTGGAACAATATATAAGGAAAATGTCAATTAAAAAAAATCATAGGAATCTCACAAATCAAATTAAACGGTCTAAATAAATTAATTATATAAGTGAAGGAAATGAAATTTGAAATTAAAAATTAAATAAATTAAAAAAAAAAAAAATTAAAAATTAATTAAAATTAAAATTAAAATTGGAATCATACTTAGAATTGAAATTAATATTAAATATTTAAGTTAAATTTTAAATAAAAATCAAAATGAAATTTAAAATAATATTTAAATTAAATCTGAAATTAAAATAAAAATTAAAATACATTAAAATGAAAACTAAAACTAATTATAAATATAAAATCAAAATTAAAATGTCAATTAAAAAAATCATACGAATATCACAAATCAAATTAAACGCTTAAAATAAATTAATTATATCAATGAAGGAAGTTAAATTTTAAATTAAAAATAAAATAAATATATATAAAAAAATCAAAAATTAATTAAAATTAAAATTGGTATAAGAATTAGAATTGAAATTCATATTTAATATTTAAGTTAAATTTTAAATTAAAACAGAAAATAAAATAAAAGTTAAATTAAATTAAAACTAAGTATAATTATAAAATCAAAATTAATATGTCAATTAAAAAAATCATACGAATATCACAAATCAAATTAAACGCTCTAAATAAATTAATTATATAAGCGAGGGAAAATTAATTTTAAACTAAAAATAAAATAAATTGAAAAAAATCAACAATTCATTAAAATTGGAATAAGAATTAGAATTGAAATTAATATTAATATTAAATATTTAAGCTAAAATTTAAATAAAAATCTAAATGAAATTTAAAATAAAATTTAAATTAAAAGAGAAACTAAAATAAAAGTTAAATTAAATTAAAATGGAAACTAAATATAAATATAAAATCAAAATTAAAATGCCAATTGAACAAAAATCATACGAATATCACAAATCAAATTAAACGCTCTAAATAAATTAATTTTATAAGCAAGGGAAAATTAATTTTAAATTAAAAATAAAATAAATTTAAAAAAATCAAAAATTAATTAAAATTAAAATTGGAATAAGAATTTGAATTGAAATTAATATTGAAATTTAAATAAAAATCAAAATGAAATTTAAAATAAAATTTAAATTACAACTGAAATTAAAATAAAAAGTAAATTTAATTAAAATTAAAACTAAAATTAAATATAAAATCAAAATTCAAATGTCAATTAAAAACATCATACGAACATCACAAATCAAATTAAACGCTCCAAATAAATTAATTATAAAAGTGAAGGAAATGAAATGAAATTAATATTAAATATTTAAGTTAAACTTTAAATAAAACTCAAAATGAAATTTAAAATAATATTTAAATTAAAACTGAAACTAAACTAAAAATTAAAATTAAGTATAAATATAAAATCAAAATCCAAATGCCAACTAAAAAAATCATACGAATATCACAAATCAAATAAAACGCTTTAAATGAATTAATTATATAATTGAAGGAAATTAAATTTTAAATTAAAAATAAAATAAATAAAAAAAATCAAAAATTAATTAAAATTAAAATTAAAATTGGTATAAGAATTAAAATTGAAATTAATATTAAATATTTAAGTTAAAATTTAAATAAAAATCAAAATAAAATTTAAATTAAAACAGAAACTAAAATAAAAGTTTAATTAAAACTAAAACTAAATATAAATATAAAATCAAAATTAAAATGTCAATTAAAAAAATCATACGAATATCACAAATCAAATTAAACGGTCTAAATAAATTAATTATATAAGCGAGGGAAAATTAATTTTAAATTAAAAATAAAATAAATTTCAAAAAATCACAAATTAATTAAAATTGGAATAAAAATTAGAATTGAAATTAATATTAAATATTTAAGTTAAAATTTAAATAAAAGTCAAAATGAAACTTTAAATAAAATTTAAATTAAAACTGAAACTAAAATAAAAATTTAATTTAATTAAAATGAAAACTAAATATAAATATAAAATCAAAATTAAAATGTAAATTAAAAAAAAATTGTGATATTCGTATGAGTATCACAAATTAAACGCTCTAAATAAATTTATTTTATAAGTGAAGGAAATCAAATTTTAACTTAAAAATAAAATCAATTAAAAAAAATAATTAAAATTTAAATTGGAATAAAAATTAGAATTGAAATTAATATTAAAAATTTAAGTTAAAATTTAAATAAAAATCAAAATGAAATTTAAATCAAAACAGAATCTAAAATAAAAATTAAATTTACTTAAAATGAAAACTAAAACGAAGTACGAATATAAAATCAAAATTAAAAAGTTAGATTAAAATAAAAATGAAAAATGAATAAAATAGTAAAATTAAATTAATAAAAAAAATGAAAGTAAAATGAAAATTAAAAGTAGAATTTTTAAGTCGGCAGCTTTAGTTAATTTTTAATATAAAATTAAATATATGTAAATTTAATGTAATTAAATTAAATATATTTTTAATATAAAATTAAATAAATATTAAAGTAAAACTTGAGAATTAAAATAAATTAAAAGTTTAAATTAAAATTTTTAAAATAAAATTTAAATTAAAATCAAAAATTTTAATTAACATTTTAAATAAAAGCTAAATTAAAGTTAATTCAAAAATTCAAATGAAAATTTTAAATTGAAATAATTATAAAACATTTAAATGAAATTTTTAAATAAAAATTACTGTTAAAATTTAAAATTGAGATAAAATTAAGATTAGATTACATTTAAATTAATATTAAATTCAAATTTCAAATAAAAATTAAAATTATAAATTTAAAATTATATAAAAACTATACTTAAATTATACTTTAATTAAAATTCAAACTAAAATATAAAATTAAAAATCAATTTTTAATTTAAAATAAATTTTTAAATTAAAAAAAATAATAATAAAAATTAAGATTCCGATTTTAAATAAGACATAAAATGAAAATAAAAATTGGAATTAAAGTTATAATGAAAATAAAAATCCAATTTAAAAAATTAAGTTAACTTTTTAAAATAAAACTAAAATTTTAAATTAAAATAAAAATTAATATTCAATTTTTAAATAAAACATAAAATGAAAATAAAAATAAAAATTGTAATTAAAATTGTAATAAATATAAAAATCAAAATTAAAATTACAAATTTCAGTTAACTTTTTAAAATAAAACTAAAATTTTAAATTTTTGTTAAAAAAAAAAAAAAAAAACAAAATTAAATTAAATTATTATTAATTATAGCAATTTCTTTGTTTCCAAACAAGTAGTTTGGAGCCCTTAACTTTGGATAATCTTCCATGTTTTTTTTTTTTTTTTTTTGCGTGTGACAGAAAAATCCTTTATGAATCCGACATTGCGTCCACTTGCCTTGTGTCGGTCTCTATCACACTTAACGATACCGGCTAAGAACTCATCCTGTCTCACTCCTGCTATACTTCCCGCCTCGTAACCGCTTTCGTGGATCATGCCCATGATAGACTCTGTTTCCTCGTCTGCTACATTGGTCGGTGGAGTGTTCATGTGATTTGGTTGCCAACTTGGAGCGATTATCTGCGTCCGATAATGTAGTTGCCCTGAGGAGTGACCTCATGTAAGCAGTGAGCCATTGCTAATTTCTCCAAGCCCTACAAGGGGAACGGGGACACTTATAACATTAGCCTGAAAGACATGTCATTCTCTTGTAACAGAATGCCACAACTGTCGACTCGTTGCTTCTATTCCATTCCATATTTCAAAGCAAGGTCCATATTCGTGATTCCATGTCAATACCAATCTCCAATATTCTCCTTGTTTGTTTTGGAAGTCAACGAAGGCATCACTCCCATTCCAGCGCCTATCTATAGGGCACCCTTGTAGGGAGATCCTTACTTAAATGGCGGTATCTGATCGCCATGTCGCAAAGACGTCCTCGGATATTTGAAAGTAGTTCGGTTTCAGATACTTTTCAAGAGAAGCGTGCTCGACTGCACCAATCTTTTTTCCCAATAGAAATGAGGGCTTCTATGAGAGAGGCATAATGAAATTATCTTAAATAAGTTATTAATTAAAACGACCCATATTTCACCTAAATCGGTTCGTCCTTACTATGGAAATTAAAGCCTTCAATTTTATGCAAAAATAATAATTTTATTTTGGCTACACCGATATTAAAACTAAATTTTAAACAATGAATAAAGACTATTTGAAATATATGCTATTTAAAATTTAATCTAAAAGTAAAAAATTAAATAAGATTTTTTATATTGTGTTTTTTTAAATTTTTTAACAATTTAAGAAAATACAATGCAACTGTAATTTTAAGAAATTTTTAAAGTTTTATCATATTAAATTATTTGGGATTTTAAGGTCGGGCATTTTATCCCGGAAAATTGACTCTATCATTTACATTTACTTACTAAATAAATAGTTATTAAATTGCTTAATTGATTCCATTAATTTTTATTAAATTGTTGTAGAGCCACCATTTTTTTCTCGCGGGTTCTCATACCCATTTACTTAAACTAAACTCAAAATAAATTAAATTAAATTTTTTGGCAATTTTGGTATTTGTATATAGTCTCTCTCTCTCTCTCTGTCTGCCTGTCTGTCTCTAATGCTTTATTGGGTCATGCCTTTTCTTTAGTTCTTCATCATAATATATAATAAATCAATCCATGGTCCTAAATGGAAACTTGAACTTTGATACAACTCCGATATGGGAGCAAGCAAGTGTAAAAGTAATGCTCAACTCACCAGTAACAATATTAAGCAGCAAGATAATAAAGCACACTTAATTTACGAGTATCCTTCTCAAAAAAAAAAAAAAAAGAAAATAAAGCAAAAATGTTAGTGGGTCATTTTTTATGGATGCGTTTTGTTTCGGTTTTTTTCCCTCACTCTCATTCTTTTTTGTGATCTATAAATATTTCAGTATCACGGACGAGTAATGCATACAAAACTTATTGTTTTCTTTATTTATTGAGCTGGGCAAATAAGCTATTGTGAACACACAGTAATTGAGGTGGTAGAAAGGTCTCCATAGATTCTGGGAAAATTGTGACAAAATTTTATTTCTAAAAAAAAATTGTCAAAATTTTATTTCTATGGAAAATTTTCGTCAAAATTTTATTTCTATGGAAAATTTTGTCAAAATTTAATTTCCATAGAAAATTTTGTGAAAATTTTATTTCTATAGAAAGTTTTCTCAAAAATTTTTTTTTATAAAAAATTTTACCAAAGTTTTATTTCTATAGAAAATGTTGTCAAAATTTTATTTTTTTACAAAAATTTGGTCAAAATTTTATTACTATAAAAAAATTTTTCAAAATTTTATTTCTATAGAAAATTTTGTCAAAAAATTTATTTCTATAGAAAATTTACCAAAATATTACTTCTATAGAAAATTTTTATAAAAACTATTATTTCTATGAAATTTTTTTCAAAGTTTTATTTGTATAAAAAATTTTGATAAAACTTTATTTCTATGGAAAATGTTGTCAAAATTTTATATCTATAGAAAATTTTGTCAAAATTTCATATCTATGGGAAATTTCATTTCATTTCATTTATTCAATTAATAATCGCTAAGCCATACAGGCCAAATTTTGTCATAATTTTTTTTCTATAGCAATTTTTTTCAAAATTTTATTTCTAAAAATAATTTTGTCAAAATTTTATTTCTATAGACAATTTTGTCAACGTTTTATTTCTATAGAAAATTTTGCCAACATTTTATTTCCATAGAATATTTTGTGAGAATTTTATTTCCATAGAATATTTTGTGAGAATTTTATTTCAATAGAAAATTTTGTAAAAATTTTATTTCTTTAGAAAATTTTGTCAACATTTTATTTCTGTAGAAAATTTTGTCAAAAATTTTATTTCTATAGAAAATGTTGTCAATTTTTTTTTATAGAAAATTTTGTCAAAAAATTTATTTCTATAGAAAATTTTGTCAATTTTTTTTTTTATAGAACATTTTGTCAAAAATTTTATTTCTATAGAAAATTTTGTCAACATTTTATTTCTGTAGAAAATTTTGTCAAAAATTTTATTTCTATAGAAAATTTTGTCAAAAATTTTATTTTTGTAGAAAATTTTGTAAACATTTTATTTCTGTAGAAATCTTTGTCAAAATTTTATTTCTATAGAAAGTTTTGTCAAAATTTTATTGCTAGAGAAAATTTTGTTAAAATTTTATTTCCATAGAAAATTTTGTCATCATTTCATTTCATTTTCAAATTCTTCTTTATTAGTTTAATTTTTAAATACAATTCATTTAATAAGATTTTATCACAGTGGATATTACAACAAATGAGACTCTGACAGAAAATAAAGTAAGTCATTTAAGAAAATTTTGTCAAAAATATTATTTCCATAGAAAATTTTGTCAGAATTTTATTTCTATAGAAAATTTTATCAAAATTTTATATCTAAAGAAAATATTGTCAAAATTTTATTTCTATAGAAAAGTTTAGATATATAGAAAATTTTAGCAAAATGTTTGATATATTGGAAAATTTTGTCAACATTTTAGATATATAGAAGGAGCCACCGTGGTGCAATGGTTAGCATGCCCGCCTTGCATACACAAGGTCGTGGGTTCGATTCCTGCTTCTACCGAACACCAAAAAGTTTTTCAGCGGTGAATTATCCCACCTCAGTAATGCTGGTGACATTTCAAAGTTTCTCTAAGTGGTCACTGCAATGTGGAACGCCGTTCGGACTCGGCTATAAAAAGGAGGTCCCTTGTCATTGAGCTTAACATAGAATCGAGCAGCACTCAGTGATAAGAGAGAAGTTCACCAATGTGGTATCACAATGGACTGAATAGTCTAAATGAGCCTGATACATTGGGCTGCCACCTAACCTTACCTAACCTAGATATATAGAAAATTTTGTCAAAACTATAGATATACAGAAAATTTTGTAAAAAAGTTTATTTCTATAGAAAATTTTGTCAAAATTTTATTTCTAAAGAAATTTTGTCAACGTTTTCTTTTTATAGAAAATTTTGTCAACATTTTATTTCTGTAGAAAATTTTGTAAAAAATTTTATTTCTATAGAAAATTTTATTTCTATAAAAAATGTTTGTCAAAATTTTATTTCTGTAGAACATTTTGTCAAAAATTAATTTCTATTAAAAATTTTGTCAAAATTTTATTTGTGTAGAACATTTTGTCAAAATTTTATTTCTATAGAATATTTTGTCAGAATTTTATTACTATAGAAATTTTAGTCAAAATTTTATTTCTTTCGAAAATTTTGTCAAAAATTTTATTTTCTATACGAAATTTCATCAAAATTTTATTTCTATTCAAAATTTTGTCAAAATTTTATATGTGTAGAAAATTGTGTCAAAATTTTATTTCTATAGAAAATTTTATCAAAATTTTATTTCTAAAGACAATTTTGAAAAATTTTATTTCTAAAAATAATTTTGTCAAAAATTTTATTTCTGTAGGAAATTTTGTAACAAATTGTATTTCTTCAGAATATTTTGTAAAATTTTTTTTTGCTATAGCAAATTTTGTCAAAATTTTATTTCCATAGAGCGTTTTGTCAAAAATTTATTTCTATTGAAAATTTTGTCAAAATTTTGTTTCTATAGAAAGTTTTGTCAAAATTTTATTTCTTTAGAAAATTTTGTCAAAAATTTTATTTTTTATGTGAAATTTTATTTAAATTTTATTTCTTTAGAAAATTTTGTCAAAATTTTATTTCTACAGAAAAATTTTATCAAAGTTGTTTTGTATAGTAAATTTTGACAAATTTGTTTTTCTATAGAAAATTTTGGTCAAAATTTTATTTGTGTAGAAAATTTTGTCAAAATTTTATTTCTGTAGAAGATTTTATCTAAATTTTATTTCTGTAGAAAATTTTGTCTAAATTTTATTTCTACAGTAAATTTAGGTCTTTCATTGTCATCCATATATATCTGCATCCAAAGTTCAGAATTAACCACTGTATCACTTCACTTGCAACATCCTGGGAAATATTCTGTTTTATTTGCTTCTGTTATTTTCTGTTTTGCTTCACATGATTGGTTAGATGGTTATCTTGTTAAAGGAATTTTAATGGCAGACTGAATAAATTATGCATTTTATGATTGCTCCTGAGCTTCAGGCCAATCCAGACCATTGAGCAAAGGAACACAAACTTGAAGCCAGAGAAAAAAAAACGTTCAAGTCAATGTCAGAGGCCAGGCATTTGTTAATATTGTCACCTCACCTCCTTTAGAGAAATGTCAGATAATAAAATGGTAAGCGTGGGAAGTTAACGAGAAGCAGCTCGAGTCACTTCACTGGTATGGTCAAATGCCGGTTGTGATGGAGTTGATTAAGACTAAGAGGATATTTATGACCACTCATTTACTGGATGACAAAAAATGTGATGCAAACTTTAATTAAAATATTTATTGCATTTAACATTGACGATTGGCCAGGTGTCCTGAAATGAAAAAAAAAAATCAATACCAAGGGCAACAAATGTTTGTACAGTGAAACCTATTAAACATGGACATTTCTCAAAAGTGGTTAATTTTCATGAGACGTTCATTATAATTGTCACATTAAAAAATAACTTCTTATAAGTGACAGTGACAGTTAATTTCGACCAATGGACACCTTCCACATGTGGAGAAAATTGAGGTGACCATTAGTGACATCTTTTTAGAGGTTTCACTGTATTTTATTTATGTTTATTGAACAACAATTGGACATGCAGTAATAGGAATCTAATCTATAGAGCTTCCCTAAGTCTTTGACTTTGTTGTTCCTCCCTTCTCCACTCCCTTTTATGGTTCATTTATTGATACTCCAATACTTGTTAAACTTTCCCTGGACAAGGATGAACTATGACAACGCGTTGCTTCTGTAGCTCTATTATTATATCAATATTTTTGGCTTAAATTGCTAAAGATTTGAACCCCACTGAATGCAGGATGACGATATCGAGCAATCAATATTGATTAGTGACAGTGATATTTTATTTTTATGTTTCATTTAGGTGTTCTAATTGGATTCGAAGTTATGGTATTCGGAGGAAAACTTGCGTAGGTAAGCAATTATGATATAGAAAGAAGACAAATATTGTGATATTTGGATGGAAAATATCATAAAGTGTGGAAAGTAGTTTCGTCAAAAGCCAAAACGTGACCAATATTTCTATGGTAACATTATTTGGAAAAATTTTCTTTTCGAAATAGAATTTCAATTGAAAACATTTTTAGAATTCTAAACTAATTTGGGTAGAAAATAACAACAACAAAATCCAATTAACAATATCAAAAACCAAGATGAAACTTATAATACCAAGCGGATGGTAGTCGCAAATTAAAACTTCGGGAGTTTTTCAAATGTTTAACAGTTTATTCCGAAAACATGTGATAGACTGGTCAATCCATGTATTGCCCATTGTTAGCCACTATTTTTTCCATCTTTCTAACAACATATGGATACCGAGCCAGTTGCTACAGATAGTAGAATTTACTTGAGAAATTCTTTTGAGAAAATTTTCTATAGAAATAAAATTTTGAGAAAAATATCTATAGAACTAAAATTATGAGAACATTTTCTATAGAAAAAAAATTATTAGAAATATATCTTTAGAAATAAAATTTTGAGAAAATTTGGTACAAAAATAAAAATTTGGGAAAATTTTCTAAAGAAATAAACTTTTGACCAAATTATCTAGAGAAATAAAATTTGGCAAAATTTTCTATAGAAATACAATTTTCGGAAGGTTCAAGTGTGGTTCATTTTGGGTTTGGTGAACTACCAGAATTTGTTCTGATAATTGGTTGATAGTTTTACTGCAAGTAGAGGATGCTGAAGAGGAAAGTGTTAATTCCGTATCGTGCGTCCATCCAACCATCTTGCAGTCTATAGGGCATTGCCCAAATAAATTTGACAAACATTCTTTTCCTCTGTTGGTTAAGCTACATTTGTAGTTTAATCAACGTGTGGTTTTAAACTGAAATCAAAACATAATATATAATTGACAAAAAAAAAACAATAATAATAAAATAAAACAATGTAAATTTAAAATTAACAGGCAGAAATTTAAAGATATTTTTGATGCGACTTAATTTTGAACAGAAAATATTTTTATCAGTTATGTTCCTCGTTAAAGTGGTAGTATAAGGGATGAATTAATCAACCGACAATCCTAAACATTTCCTCAATTTACTTTTTTGTTAAAGCCTAACTAAACTACATGCAAATGAATATTATTAACCTACATTAAAATACACCAACGTTTGTGTGACTCTGGATGAGAAAATCCATTTAAAAAATTAAATTCATTTAAAACGTATAGTAATTTTTTTCAATTAAATTCATTTTTATTATGACACAGCTTAATTATTTTAAGTGAATTGCATTCAACTAATTAACAATATAAATATTTGCATTGATATCAAGTCATTGAAATCGCGAACACCGTAACGTATGAGTCACATGAATAACATGCCACCATAGATCCTACGCTCCCATGGCAGACCAACAACCACGGTTGCCACTCGAGCCAAAAAAAACATCTACCATAATTTGGAGTAAATTCTACCAAACAAAAAAAAACTTTTTTTGTCAAAATTTTATTTCTATATAATATCTTGTGAACATTTTATATCTATAAAAAATTAGTTAAAATTTTATTTCTATAGAAAATTTTGTCATAATTTTATTTCTATAGAACAAAATTTTTATAGATATAAAATGTTGATAAAATATTAGATAGAAATAAAATTTTGACAAAATAATTTTATTTCTATCTAATATTTTGTCAACATTTTATATCTATAAAAATTTTGTCAAAATTATATTTTTATAGAAATTTTTGTCAACATTTTATTTCTACAGAAAATTTTGTCAACATTTTATTTCAATAGAAAATTTTGTCAACATTTTATTTCTATATAATATTTTGTCAACATTTTATTTCTATAAAAAATTTTGTTAAAATTTTATTTCTATAGCAAATTTAGTCAAATTTGTTTTTGTAGAAAATTTTGTCAAAATTTTATTTCTGTAGAAAATTTTGTTAAAATTTTATTTCTATAAAAAATTTTGGCAAAATTTTATTTCTATAGAAAATTTAGGCAAAATTTTATTTCGTTATTGTTGTTTTTGATGTCAGCTTAAAGCCATGCATTGACTAAACTACAAGTGTAGCTTAACCAACAGGGGAAAAGTATGCTTGTCAAATTTATTTGGGCAAAGACTGCAAGATGGTTGGATGTACAGCTGTTTCGGAATTCCTCATCAGCATCCTCTACTTGCAGCAAAACTATAAACCAATTACCAAAGTGAACTACACTTGAATCTCCCGAAAAAGCGTTTGATAGTCGGCTACTGCCTAAACAAATTTGCCAGCATATTTTTTCGGGAGGTTCAAGTGTAGTTCACTTTGGGTTGAGTGTATTACCCGAATTTATTCTGATAATTGGTTTATAGTTTTGCTGCAAGTAGAGGATGCTGATGAGGAATGTGGTAATTCCGAAAGCTACACTTGTAGTTTAGTCAATGCATGGCTTTAAGCTGAGATCAAAAACAACAACAACGATTGAAGAGAAGCCAACAATAACAAACAAAACAAAAAAAAAAAATTTATTTCTATAGAAAATTTTGTCAAAATTTTATTTCTATATATTATTTTGTCAACATTTTATATGTATAGAAAATTTTGTCAAAATTTTATTTCTATAGAAAATTTTGTCAAAATTTGATGTCTATAGAAAATTTTGTCAAAATTTTATTTCTATATAATATTTTGTCAACATTTTATATCTATAAAAAATTTTGTCAACATTTTGTTTCAATAGAAAATTTTGTCAAAATTTTATTTCTATAGAAAATTTTATCAAAGTATTGTTTCTATAGCCAATTTTGTAAAAATTTGATTCTATAGAAAATTTTGTCAAAATTTTATTTCTTTAAAAGATTTTGTCAAATTTTATTTCTATAAAAAATTTCTCAAAATTTTATTTCAATAGAAAATATTGTCAAAATTGTATTTCTACAGAAGATTTTGTCAACATTTTATTTCCGTAGAAAATTTTTTCAAAAAGTTTATTTCTATTGAAAATTTTGTCAAAATTTTTTTTCTGTAGAAAGCTTTGTCAAAATTTTTTTTGTGTAGAAAACTTTGTCAATATATTATTTCTATAGAAATAAAATTTTGACAAAATTATATTTTTATAGAAATTTTTGAGAAAATTTAATTTTTATAGAAATTTTTGTCAAGATTTTACATCTATAAAAATTTTTGTCAAAATTTTATTTCTATAGAAATTTTTTTAAAAATTTTATTTGTAGAGAAAATTTTGTCCAAAATTTATTTCTATAGAAAATTTTGTCAAAAATTTATTTCTACAGAAAATTTTGTCAAAATTTTATTTCTATAGAAAATTTTTTCAAAATTGTATTTCTACAGAAAATTTTGTCAAAATTTTATTTCTGTAGAAAATTTTGTCAAAAAGTTTATTTCTATTGAAAATTTTGTCAAAATTTTATTTCTGTAGAAAATTTTGGCAATATTTTATTTCTATAGAAAATTTAGGCAACATTTTATTTCTATCGAAAATTTTGTCAAAATTATATTTTTATAGAAATTTTTGACAAAATTTCATTATTATAGAAATTTTTGGTAAAATTTTATTTTTATAGAAAGTTTTCTCAAAATTTTAAATCCATTAAAATTTTTGTCAAAATTTTATTTCTATAGAAAATTTTGTCAAAATTTTATTTCTATAGAAAATCTAGTCAAAATTATATTTCTATAAAAAATTTTGTCAAAATTTTATTTCTATAAAAAATTTTGTCAAAATTTTATTTCTATAGAAATTTTTGTCAAAATTTTTTTTCTATAGGAAATTTTTTTCTACAGAAAATTTTGTCAAAATTTTAATTCTATAGAAAATTTTGTCAAAATTTTATTTTTATAGAAAATTTGGGTAACATTTTATTTCTATTGGAAATTGCGTCAAAATTTTATTTTTATAGAAAATTTTGTCAAAATTTTATTTCTATAGAAAATTTTGTCAAAATTTTATTTCTATAGAAATTTTTGTCAAAATTTCATTTTTATAGAAAATTTTGTCAATAATTTTTTTTATAGAAATTTTTGTCACAATTTTATTTTTATAGAAAATTTTGTCAACATTTTATTTCTATAGAAAATTTTGTCAAAAATTTATTTCTACAGAAAATTTTGGCAAAATTTTATTTCTATAGAAAATTTTGGTAACATTTTATTTCTATAGGAAATTTTGTCAAAATTTTATTTTTATAGAAAATTTTGTCAAAATTATATTTTTATAGAAATTTTTGTCAAGATTTCATTTTTATAGAAAATTTTGTCAATAATTTTTTTTATAGAAATTTTTGTCAAAATTTTATTTCTATAGAAAATTTCGTCAAAATTTTATTTCTATAGAAAATTTTGTCAACATTTTATTTCTATAGAAAATTATGTAAAAATTTTATTTTTAAAGAAAATATTGTCAACATTGTACCTTTTAGTTGGAAAGGAATATTTTGCAAAATCTACCAAACATAAAGAATAAGCACAGAAAACTCTTAATCAAAAATAATATTTTAAATTTATTTTTACAAAATAAATATTTTATGAGTTTAAGGACATTACAAATTAATTTGTAACTTAATTTAATTTGTAATTAAATTAAGTGATTTAAGAAAAATCGCTAATTTTAACTTTTTTAATTCCATGTCTATTTCTATAAAATTTGCCATTAACCAAATACAAATCTCTTTTTAAACTCACTCCCCTTATGCTTTGTGTAATCAATGGTGATATTAATTTTTAATGATCGAAAATGTTACACGTGCCATGATTTACCCCGAATGTGGTCATTTCAAATTATTTATTCAATTAGGGAGTAGTTTCCACTATAATGCTCAGCAAAAAAGTAATAAATATTCAAACCTGTAATGTAAAACTAAAAAAAAAATCTAATAATTTTTCAATTCCTAAACCATATACATACTTAACCCCCCTCATCGTAGGGGATTAGAGAGGCCTCTTCAAATATAAAACACACTCCATACTCCATTGCTGATTTGAGATGAGCTTCCATTACCAATCTAAATAAATAGCAATAGAATATCCGAACCCTCAAAAACCACATCATAAATGGCTAATACCAAAACACATATTCCACGAATCTAAATTGAACTAAATAAACTCATTTTTAAATTTACTATAACCATTTTGTGGGAGCTCTGAGTGGAATATTAATAGAGACTCTATGGACCAGAAAAAAATTTCTGTTTGTGGTTATTTTGGTAGAGCAAAAAAAAAAAAAATTGATAATATATAACGTAAACAAAAAAAATGTTTTAGAGAACATTAAAAAAAAAAAAAAAAAAAAAAACATTTGATCGAGCTAAATATCAAAATTTCTTTGTTCAAAATTTAAGTTTTCGTATTTTCTGAATTATTTTTTTAGATTACTTAATGTTTTCAATAATCTAAGCTCCGACCCTTAGGCAATTCTAATGTTAGAACAAAGAGCCAAAGTTTAATCATTGTAAAATATAACAGAAAACTTGGTAAAATTTGTATAAGATTTTTGAGTTAAGGACTCTTAAAAAAAAACTGAACATAAAGGAAACTTGTGTACAGTTTATAAGTCATAATTTTCTTTGGCTGTTTGAAAAACAATTTTTTAATCCTCTATCACATTTTGCAAATTCTTCGTTTTGTTTTTTGTCAAAGAGGTCAGTTGAAAGTTTATACCTTCGATTGGCTGCCAGAACTGAAGCGCATCCTATGGTAATTGGGTGGGTCTCCGTAATGGCCGATTGTCGCTCCCCGTTTGTATTCATCATATAGTCAATCGTCTCAAAGCAGTGCTTCGCTGAGAATGGGGTCAAATACCGCAGAGGCGCTATTGTACAGCTTGTGATGGCTTTGTCGGTGGTAGAAAAATGGGTTCCTGGAAAAATGGGCCCCAAACACCAAAAATGGTCGATTTTTTACTGTTTGATAGATTGGTAGAATTCTTCATGTTTTGGTAAGTTTTAAATTTTTTTAAAGAGCTTAAATTTTGTACCACATTTCCTATTTTGACAAAATTTTGTATAGAAAAAAAAAATTTGACAAAATTTTCTACAGAAATAAAATTTTGAAAAAATTTTCCATGGAAATAAAAATTTGACAGAACTTTCTATGGAAACAAAATTTTGACAAAATTTTCTGTAGAAATAAAATTTTGACAAAATTTTCTATAGAAATTAAATGTTGACAAAATTTTCTATGCAACTAAAATTGTGACAAAATTTTCTATAGAAACAAAATTTTGACAAAATTTTGTATAGAAATAAAATTTTGACAAAATTTTCTGTAGCAATAAAACTTTGACAAAATATTTCTATAGAAATAAAATTTGAATTTTTTTTTTATAGAAATGATATTTTGATAAAATTGTCTATAGAAATAAAATTTTAACAAAATTTTCTATATAAATAAAATTTTGACAAAATTTCCTATAGAAACAAAATTTTGACAACATTTTCTGTAGAAATAAGTTTTTTATAAAATATTCTATAGAAATAAATTTTTGACAAAATTTTCTGTAGAAATAAAATTTGGACAAAATTTTGTATAGAAATAAAACTTTGACTAAATTTTCTATAGAAATAAAATTTTGATAAAATTTTCTATAGAAATAAAATTTTAACAAAATTTTCTATAGAACTAAGATTTTGACAAAATTTTTTATTGAAATAAAATTTGTACAAAATTTTCTATAGAAATAAAATTTTGACAAAAAAAATGTTGTATAGAAACAAAATGTTGACACAATTTTCTGTAGAAATAAAATTTTGACAAAATTTTCTCTATAAACAAAATTTTGACAAAATTTTCTGTAGAAATAAAATTTTGACAAAATTTTCTATAGAAATAAAATTTTGACAAAATTTTCTATAGAAATAAAACTGTGACTAAATTTTCTGTGGAAATAAAATTTTGACAAAATTTTCTATAGAAATAAAATTTTAACAAAATTTTCTATATAAGTTAAATTTTGACAAAATTTTCTATAGAAATAAAATTTTGACAAAATTTTGTATAGAAATAAAACTTTGACTAAATTTTCTATAGAAATAAAATTTTGACAAAATTTTCTATAGAAATAAAATTTTAACAAAATATTCTATATAAATTAAATTTTGACAAAATTTTCTATAGAAATAATATTTTGACAAAATTTTCTATTGAATTAAAATTTTGACTAAATTTTCTATAGAAATAAAATTTTGACAAAATTTTCTATAGAAATAAAAGTTTTACAAAATTTTTCTATAGAACTAAGATTTTGACAAAGTGTTCTCTGGAACTAAGATTTTGACAAAATTTTTTATGGAAATATAATTGTTACAAAATTTTCTTTAGGAAAAAATTTTGACAAAATTTTCTAAAGACACAAAATGGTGACAAAATTTTCTGTAGAAATAGAATTTTGATAAAGATTTTTTATAGAAATAAAAGTTTAACAAAATTTTCTATAAAAATAAAATTTTGACAATATTTTCTATAGATATAAAATGTTGTCAAAATCTTCTATTGAATTAAAATATTGACAAAATTTTCTATTGAGTTAAAATATTGACAAAATTCTCTATAGAAATATAATTTTGACAAAATTTTCTATTGAAATAAATTTTGGACAAAATTTTCTATAGAAATAAAATTTTGACAAAATTTTCTATAGAAATAAAATTTTGACTAAACTTTCTATAGAAATAAAATGTTGACAAAATTTTCTATAGGAATACAATTTTAAAAAAAATTTTCTATAGAAATAAAATTTGACAAATTTTTTATAGAATAAAATTTTGTCAAAATTTTCTATAGAACTAAATTTCGACAAAATTTTTTAAAGATTTGACAAACTCTTCTATAAAAATAAAATTTGACAAAATGTTTTATAGAAATAAAATTTTGACAAAATTTTCTATAAAAATAAGATTCTGACAAAGTTTTCTATATAAATAAAATTTTGACAAAATTTCCTATAGAAATACAATTTTGACAAAATTTTCTATAGAAATAAAATTTTAACAAAATTTTCCATATAAATAAAATTTTGACAAAATTTTCAATAGTAACAAAATTTTGACAAAATTTTCTATAGAAATAAATTTTTTACAAAATTTTCTTTAGAAATAAAATGTTGACAAAATTCTCTATAGATATAAAATTTGACAACGTTTTCTATAGAAATGACATTTTGACAAAATTTTCTATGGAAATAAAATTTAGACAAAATTTTCTATAGAAATAAAATTTGGACAAAATTTTCGATAGAAATAAAATTTTGACAAAATTTTCTATAGAAATAAAATTTTAACAAAATTTTCTATAGAACTAAGATTTTGACAAAATTTTTTATTGAACCAAAATTTGTACAAAATTTTCTATTGAAATAAAATTTTGACAAAATTTTGTATAGAAATAAAACTTTGACTAAATTTTCTATAGAAATAAAATTTTGACAAAATTTTGTATAGAAATAAAACTTTGACTTAAATGTCTATAGAAATAAAATTTTGACAAAATTTTCTATAGAAACAAAATTTTAACAAAATTTTCAATATAAATTAAATTTTGACAAAATTTTCTATTGTATTAAAATTTTGTCAAAATTTTCTATAGAAATAAAATTTTGACAAAATTTTCTATAGAAATAAATTTTTGACAAAATTTTCTATAGCAGAAAAACTTTGACAAAATATTTCTATAGAAATAAAATTTGACAAATTTTTTTATACAAATGACATTTTGACAAAATTTTCCATGGAAACAAAATTTTGACAAAATTTTCTATAGAAATAAAATGTTGACAAAATTTTCTATAGAAATAAAATGTTGACAAAATTTTCAATAGAAATAAAATTTTACAAAATTTTTTTATAGAAATGACATTTTGACAAAATTTTCTATGGAAATAAAATTTTGACAAAATTTTCTATAGAAACAAAATTTTGACAAAATTTTCTGTAGAAATAAAATGTTGTCAAAATTTTGTATAGAAATAAAATGTTGACAAAATTTTCTATATAATTGAAATTTGACCAATTTTTTATAGAAATAAAATTTTGAAAAAGTTTTCTATAGAAATAAAATTTTGACAAAAATTTCCAAAGAACCAAAATTTTGACAAAATTTTCTGCACAAATAAAATTTTGGCGAAATTTTCTATAGAGATAGAAATAAAATTTTAACAAAATTTTCTATAAAAATAAAATTGTGACAAAATTTTCTATAGATATAAAATTTTGGCACAATTTTCTATAGATATACAATTTTGGCACAATGTTCAATTGAAATAAAATTGTTGGCAAAATTTTCTATAGAAATAAAATGTTGACAAAATTTTCCATAGAAATAAAATTTTGATAAAAATTTTTATAGAAATAAAATTGTGACAAAATTTTCTATAAAAAATATTGACAAATTTTTTTATAGAAATAAAATTTTGAAAAAATATTGTATTGAAATAAAATTTTGACAAAATTCTCTGTAGAAATAAAATTTTAACAAAATTTTCTATTGAAATGAAATTTTGACAAAATTTTCTACAGGAATAGAATTTTGACAAAATTTTCTATAGGAATAGAATTTTAACAAAAATTTCTATAGAAATAAAATTTTGACAAAAATTTGTGTAGAAATAAAATTTTGACAAAATTTTCTATAGAAACAAAATGTTGACAAAATTTTCTAGAGAAATAGAATTTTGACAAAAACAAAATATTGACAAAATTTTCTAGAGAAATAGAGTCTTCGGTAGAAACAAAATGTGGACACCATTTTCTGTAGAAATAAAATTTTGACAAAATTTTCTATGGAAATAAATTTTTTTAAAAAAATTTTCATTGTTTGGTAAACACGTTACCATATATACACCCAAAAAAATTGTCGCTATTAAAAGTTATATTAAAATAAACATCCAAAGTAAAAAAATAAAACATTTCCTTCAATGAAAAAGAGAAACATTTTCCCATACTAACCACAACAATTGGATGAAAAACTCCATGATAGTATTTTTTAAATTTGGAAGATTTTTGGTAAAATTTTCTCACAATCCATAATATGGTTAAGCCTCCATATGTAGGTTAAATATTAAAGTAGCAGCCCGATTTATTGTCAAGCTCACTTAGACTATTCAGTCCATATGTAGAATGTTTGGATTTTTTTTTTTTTGTTGGGTAACCGTATCATTTAAATCGAGCATCTGCAATTTTATATTTTACCATGAAATCTACTACGACGAGGTTTCTTCAAAGGAAACTATTATATCTCTTACAAGGTGGCTGTATTTAAGATTTTTATTTGTTAGTTTTTGTATTTTTTTAAGTCTATTTAAACTATTCAAGGAATTTCATTTCTTATAAATTAGCTATATTTTATTACGAGGGTGGGAGCGCTTTATTGCCTCCATTCCAACTAAACCGCAATTCTCTAAGGATAAAATTTCATGGTTGAATGTTAACCACAAAGTTTGTATATTTAAATTAAACATAGTTTTCGAGCGAGCGAAAAAATGTTAACAATTATTATAGATGGAGGTATTCACATATGAACCCAACAAAAGCTAACTCAAGGGAATGGTATTCAATTATTGCCTGGTAAACTTTAAAATTTATTTTTTTTAATTTTATTTATTATTAAGTTATAATTAAAATTTAATATTATATGATATCTTAAGTATTATGCCCATATGCAAAACATTTTATTGACAGTTTATCGAATGAATTTATAGGGCAAAAGTAGGCTTGAAGTATTCTGTAACTTTATTGCATATGGGGGTTAAGGTTGCAGATTTTAAAATCTATTTTTTTAGTTTATTCATTATTAAGTTATAATTAAAATTTTATAGGTAGACAGACTATGACAACTTAGGTCTTAAGCGCCTAGACTTTAAAAATTCTTTGCAATATTTTTTCACTTTATTTCACTGATGACCCTTATAAGAATCTTTAAATAAAGTCTGCTTCTATATTTGAACAGCGCCATGGTCTCCAATGTTCACATGAATATTTTTTTCTTTTAGCTTGCGTATAACAATGAATAATTAATCGAGTGAATATATTAAAAAAAAAGTACAAAAGAATTTTTTTAGCATACATTCTAATGACGTGTAAACGGCAAGTGACAAATTTAAAAAATGAAATGAAAAAAATCTAAAAGCAAATGCTTGGGGAATTAAGAACTTAAATTCTAGACATGGAAGGCACTTAAAAAAATAAAATTTTAAAATGTTTCATATGATATTGAAAATCATTTGAATGCAGAGATTTTTGGATCAAGAGATTATCGGTTTTTAAAAGCAATAGGAATCTGTAGATAATTCTATGAAAATTACTTAAATTTTTCTATCGATTTTCTTTTATCCTTTTAGTGGATATTTTTAAATGGAAATAAATCCAAATTTCAAAATTTATGACAGAATGACAAAAAAATTCTTTTAGCAAATGTTATGGGAATTATGAACTTAAATTCTAGACATGGAAGACACTTTAGCGAAAGCATTTTAAGATAATTCATATGATATTAAAAATACAAAATAAAATCTTTGTAAACCAAAGAATTTTAAATCAACAAACATACATTTTTTAAAAAGGCAGTAGCCTTCTATAAAAAATTCTATGAAAATGACTTAAAGTTGTTATATACAGTTTCTCTTACATTCTTTCCTTGGCTATCTTTGAGTGGCAAAAAATTAAAAAAAAAATTTTTTTTGAGTGGCAAAAAAATTAAAATTGCCAAGTGACAAATTTAACAAGTACATACAGCGGTAAGTTCGGACGGGCCGAATTTCAACAGGTTGGCCGATAAGTCCCCGGTCTAACAAAGAAAAACACATTTTTTTTTGTCAAAATTCGGTTTTATTATTCAACATAGTTTCCTTCAAGAGCGATACAACGATTATAACGACCTTGCAATTTTTTGATACCATTTTGGTAGTACTCCTTCGGTTTTGCCTCAAAATAGGACTCAGTTTCGGCGATCACCTCTTCATTGCAGCCAAATTTTTTCCCTGCGAGCATCCTTTTGAGGTCTGAGAACAAGAAAAAAATCGCTGGGGGCCCAGATCTGGTGAATACGGTGGGTGGGGAAGCAATTCGAAGTCCAATTCATGAATGTTTGCCATCGTTCTCAATGACTTGTGGCACGGGGCCGTTTTGCCGCGATTTCGACCTTCGAACGCTCCAATAACGCCATATAATAGTCACTGTTTATGGTTTTTCCCTTCTCAAGATAATCTATAAAAATTATTCCATGCGCATCCCAGCGGGCTTTTGAGTCTTTCCACGCTTCGGAGATGGTTCACCGGTCGCTGTCCACTCAGCCGACTGTCGATTGGACTCAGGTGTGTAGTGATGGAGACATGTTTCATCCATTGTCACATATCGACGGAAAAACTCGGGTGTATTACGAGTTAACAGCTGCAAACACCGCTCAGAATCATCAACACGTTGTTGTTTTTGGTCAAAAGTGAGCTCGCGCGGCACTCATTTTGCACAGAGCTTCCGCATATCCAAATATTGATGAAAGATATGACAAACACATTCCTTTGATATCTTTAAGGCCTCTGCTATCTCGATCAACTTCATTTTACGGCCATTCAAAATCATTTTGTGGATTTTTTTTATGTTTTCGTCGGTAACCACCTCTTTCGGGCGTCCACTGCGTTCACCGTCCTCCGTGCTCATTTCACCACGCTTGAATTTTGCCTACCAATCAATTATTGTTGATTTCCCTGGGGCAGAGTCCGGAAACTCTTTATCAAGCCAAGTTTTTGCTTCCACCGTATTTTTCCCCTTCAGAAAACAGTATTTTATCAAAACACGAAATTCCTTTTTTCCCCATTTTTTCACAATAACAAAAGTTGCTTCACAAAAGACGCTCTATCTCACAAACTAATTGACTTACAGACGTCAAATTTTGACACGAATCATTTGAAGGCTGGTAGAGGCGGTAGATCGGTCTATATGGAGCCTATACCAAAACATGGACCGATACACCCTATTTGCGACACACCTATTTGTGATCTTAGAATACCTCTCGATTTTCAATTTCAAGTAAATCGGATAGAAAATATAGTTTCTACACGCCCTAGAAGTAAAATCTGTAGATCGGCCTATATAGGGGGGCTATACCAAAACATGGACCGATACGCTCCAATTTCGGCACTCCTCTTAATGGTCCTCAAATACCTCTAGATTTCCACTTTCAGACAAATTGGGTAAAAACTACGAATTCTAGAAGCCCAAGAAATAAAGTTGGGAGATCGGTCTATATGGGGGCCTATATCAAAACATGGACCGATAGGAGTGAGGTCGCTTGGTTAGAGATCTTGAATTCATGGTAATATTTGTCTCATACAATTCATAAGCCATGGATACAATATAAAAATTGCCAATATTTGTGGGATATGTTCTAAAAACTGTAATGAAGTCCCGGACAGACAAACATTTCGGCCGCAGACCATGGAAATTCCCACAGATCTCATCACTATCATACTAAACACGCGTCAACCTAGAATGGCTCAAAACAAAAAAAAAGTGCTTCCACTGCACATTGGGCTGCCAAATCTCCAGATCTCAATACTTTGGATTTTTGCGACTGTACCAAAGATTCGATCATCTCAAGATGGTGATTCTTTGAGAACGCGCCCCAGAGCAACTTTCATGCAGCGGTCGTTAGAAGGCTGTAATTCTTGCCAAAGGTCAATAAATCGATCAAATCCATATATTTTATTTATTTTCCAACATTTTTTGCTTTTGATTAAAAAAAAATTTAAAAATAAATATATATATTAAAAACAAGTATTTACGGCCGTAAGTTCGACCAGTCCGAATCTTATGTACCATCCACCATGGCTTGCGCAGAAATTTCTACTAAAGACTGTCATCCACAATCGAATTACTTGGGTTGAGGTAAAACTTGCCGATGGCAAGGTACCTTAAAACTTCTTAACACCGTCTTCTAAAGTGTAAGTTAGTCCATATGGAGCATATATTAAACAACAAAAGGCCGATTAAATACGTATATAATTCAGATTAGCATAGTTTTCTATAGAAATAAAATGTTGACAAAATTTTCTATAGAAATAAATTGTTGGCAACATTTTCGATAGAAATAAAATTTTGAAAAAATTTTCGATAGAAATAAAATTTTGAAAAAATTTTCTATAGAAATAAAATTTTGACAAAATTTTCTATAGTAATAAAATGTTGACAAAATTTTCTATAGAAATAAAATTTTGACAAAATTTTCTATAGAAATAAAATGTTGACAAAATTTTCTATAGAAATAAAATTTTGACAACATTTTCGATAGAAATAAAATTTTGACAAAATTTTCTATAGAAATAAAATGTTGACAAAATTTTCTATAGTAATAAAATGTTGACAAAATTTTCTATAGAAATAAAATTTTGACAACATTTTCTATAGAAATAAAATGTTGACAAAATTTTCTATAGAAATAAATTGTTGACAACATTTTCGATAGAAACAAAATTTTGTCAACATTTTCGATAGAAATAAAATTTTGACAACATTTTCGATAGAAATAAAATTTTGAAAAAATTTTCTATAGAAATAAAATTTTGAAAAAATTTTCTATAGAAACAAAATTTTGACAAAATTTTCTACAGAAATAAAATTTTGACAAAATTTTGTATAGAAATAAAATTCTGACAAAATTTTCTATAGAAATAAAATTTTGACAAAATTTTCTATAGAAATAAAATTTTGACAAAATTTTTTATAGAAATAAAATGTTGACAAAATTTTCTATAGCAATAAAATGTTGACAACATTTTCTATAGAAATAAATTGTTGCCAACATTTTCTATAGAAATAAAATTTTGACAGATTATTTTTGGCACGAGTGACAATCATGATTATGAACCGATATGGACGAATTTTTGTGTGATTGGGGTTCGGCTATATACAACTATAGTATGATATGGACGAATTTTGACATGGTTGTTACTAGCGCAATGTACCACATTTCAACCGAATCGGATGAATTTTTCTCCTTCAAGATGTTCCGGAGGTCAAATCTGGCGATCGGTTTATATGGGTGCTATATAAAATTATGGACCGATATGGACCAATTTTTGCATGGTTGTAAGAGACCATATACCAACACCTCGTACCAAATTTCAACCGGAACGAATAAATTTTGCTCTTCAAAGAGGTTCCGGAGGTCAAATCTTGGGATCGGTTTATATGGGGGCTATATATAGTTATGGACCGATATGGACCAATTTTTGCATGGTTGTTAGAGACCAAATACCAACACCATGTACCAAATTTCAGCCGGATCGGATGAAATTTGCTTCTCCTAGAGTCTCCGCAAGCCAAATCGGGTGATCGGTTTATATGGGGGCTATATATAATTATGGACCGATGTGGACCAATTTTTGCATGGTTGTTGGAGACCATATACTAACATCATGTACCAAATTTCAACCGGATCGGATAAAATTTGCTTCTGTTAGAGGATCCCCAAGCCAAATTTGGGGGTCCGTTTATATGGGGGCTATACGTAAAAGTGGACCGATATGGCCCATTTGCAATACCATCCGGCCTACATCAATAACAACTACTTGTGCCAAGTGTCGATAGCTTGTTTCGTTCGGAAGTTAGCGTGATTTCAACAGACATCTTTAAGAGGATATTTTTGGAAGTGCTTTTAAAGTTGTGCCTTTAGAATAACATCAAAATTTTTGCTGTGATATTATTAATATTGTATACAGCGAGCTTTTTGGGATAGGATATGATTTTAATCAACGCAACACTAGCTAGACATGTTTCATCGCAAGCTTAAGTGCATTTTCATTACCTACGGAGATGCCTCCGTTTGAGTCTTATTAAAATCAGATACGCGAATTATTCTCCCCAAATTGAACCATCTGTTTCAAATACTTTTTTTAGTACAAAATGTCGTATATCGTCTTTTCTTCATCGTCCCACCCTAGTACACACAGTAGAATATGTAAATATAAAAAAAAAATCCAGCAACGTTGACAAACAATTATTGTGTTTATATTTGTGTTGTTGCCATATAAAATTTTTAATTTGATTATAAACTTTTTTTGCGGTAATACTTGTAATATTTCAATGAGGCAGAGAAAATAGAGTGTGAGAGAGAGAGAGAGAGAGAAAAAATTGGAGCAGTGCGAATATGTTGCTCTTTGAATGTATGTGCGAAAAACTTCTTAAATTGACATGACATATGAGAGTTTGCGGATTTTATTGTGGTGATGGTCTTTAATACGAGTATCTACACACATTCAGGCTCACCTATACACTGACGCATGCACATTCATTTTGAGATAATACATCATCTAGAGTATGAAAATTTTGGAACTCTCTAAAGCAATATAACTTGTTATTGTTTATATATGTGCATGTGTGCTTATATGTATATATGTATGTGTTTATATACTTATGTATGTTGGTTACTGTTTGATTATTTAGGTGTGTTCATTTATTTTCGGTTCACTTGTTTGCAGGTTGATTTCAGGAATTTTTCCTCGTTACCCACGGGGCATTTCCCCCTCCTCTCTCATACCCCCTCAATGGTTATGAATTTCAATTCCCACATCCCTGTTTTACGTATTCGTATATTGTGTGTTCGGTTTAGTAAAGCATATGAATATTTTGTTTTTGTGGGAGGTAAAAGTCCACCAAGTGTAAATCCGTTGATTAAAGTGAATGTCAACATTCTATCAAATTGTCAGTTTAATGGATAATAAATTTGATTTCATTCCATTTTTCAATATGTGCAAACATACGTACATAAATACTGATGCAGTATTACAGTAACTAACTTTAGCATTATTATTAGTGGGATTTGTTTAGGTAAAAATTCGAATTTTTATAAATTTTTTTATTTTTTTTAATAATAAAAATTTTAGAAATATCGCACTCAATCAAACGGGGAGCTGAGGCCAATTTAACTTTATTTTATTTCATGAAAATTACCATGTTTTAGTTGAAATTTCCCCATTATGAAATTTCAATTCCAACAAGTATATTCCAACGTAAGTTCGGCCGGGCCTAATTTTAAGTAACTACCACTATGGACCAAATATGATAATATTCCTCGAAGATTACTTTATACCATATACAATTTGAGATAAATTTGGCCAACCTTTCCTGCCTAAAGAAAATTGTATCAAATGTTAATGTTCCCAAAATTTGAACATATTAACTTGCTGCATATGACGAGGACATGAGGTTCTGGGTTTATAAGAACCATGTTAGATTGAGTTTTAAAGAAATCTAAAAATTCTTGTCTAAAGGTGTAAGTAAATCCGGTTAAATAACGCCATTTTTATGATTTATCTTAATTCTGCAGGTTTCTACCTTCGTTACTCGAATGAGTACGAGAAGTAAAATCGGAAAATTTTACTTTCTATTTCGGGCAATTTGGATTATAAATGCGCCTTTGCACTGGTGTATATCAGGGTAATAACATACTCTTAGAGACCTAAGACCGAGAGCCACCGTGGTACAATGGCCAGGATGCTAGCCTTGCATACAAAGGGTTGCTTGTTCAATCTCAACTTCGACCTAACACCTGGTGACATTTCTGAGTTTTTCAAAGCTTCTCTAAGTGGTTTTCCGTACTGTAAAACGCCGTCCGGACTCGGCTATAAAAGGGCTAGGTCCCGTATCATTGAGGTAAACATAAGATCGGGCAGATTTACCAACATATTCCTCTCCCAAGTTGTCTATGTTAACAAAATTTTCTATAAGAATAAAATTTTGACAAAATTTTCTATAAGAATAACATTTTGAAAAAATTTTCTATATAAATAAAATTTTTACAAAATTTTCTATGGAAATAAAATTTTGACAAAATTTTCTATAGAAAGAAAATTTTGACAAAATTTTCTATAGAAAGAAAATTTTGACAAAATTTTCTATAGAAAGAAAATTTTGACAAATATTTCTATAGAAATATAATTTTGACAAAATTTTCTATAGAAAAAAAAATTAAATTTGACAAAATTTTTATACAGGAAAAAAATCTTGACAAAATTTTCTATAGAAATAAATTTTTGAGAAAATTTTTCATAGAAATAAAAAATTTGACAAAATTTTCTATAGAAAAAAAATTTTGACAAAATTTTCTATAGAAATAAATTTTTAAGAAAATTTTTCATAGAAATAAACTAAATTAAATGATTCTATAAGAAATAAAATTTTGACAAAAATTTCTATAGAAATAAAATTTGGCAAAATTTTCTATAGAAATAAAATTTGGCAAAATTTTCTATAGAAATAAAATTTTGACAAAACTTTCTATAGAAATAAAATTTTGCCAAAATTTTGTATAGAAATAAAATTTTGACAAAATTTTTTATAGAAATAAAATTTTGACAAAATTTTGTATAGAAATAAAATGTTGACAAAATTTTATATAGAAATAACATTTTGAGAAAATTTTCTATAGAAACAAAATTCTGAGAAAATTTTCTACAGAAATAAAATGTTGACAAAACTTTCTATAGAAATAAAATTTTGACAAAATTTTCTATAGAAGTAAAATGTTGACAAAATTTTCTACAGAAATAATATTCTGAGAAAATTTTCTACAGAAATAAAATTTTGAGAAAATTTTCTATAGAAATAACATACGGACAAAATTTTCAATATAAATAAAATTGTGACAAAATTTTCTATAGAAATAAAATTTTGACAAAATTTTCTATAGAAGTAAAATATTGACAAAATTTACTATAGAAATTAAATGTTGATCAAATTTTCTATAGAGTTTTTCAAAGCTACTGTAAGTGGTTTTATCCGTTCTGTAAAACGCCGTCCGGACTCGGCTATAAAAGGGCTAGGTCCCGTGTCATCGAGGTAAACATAAGATCGGACAGATTTACCAACATATTCCTCTTCAGCTAAGAGGAACTTCCCAAATTGTCTATGTTAACAAAATTTTCTATAAGAATAAAATTTTGACAGAATTTTCTATAGAAATAAAATTTTGACAAAATTTTCTATAGAAATTACAATTTTGAGAAAATTTTTTATAGAGATAAAATTTCCGATAGAAATTAAATTTTGACAAAATTTTCCGTAGAAATTAAATTTTGACAAAATCTTCTATGGAGTTTTTCAAAGCTACTCTAAGTGGTTTTTTCTGTACTATAAAACGTCGTCCGGACTGGGCTATAAAAGGGCTAGGTCCCGTGTCATAGAGGTAAACTTAAGATCGGGCAGATTTACCAACATATTCCTCTCCCAAATTGTCTATGTTAACAAAATTTTCTATAAGAATAAAATTTTGACAAAATTTTCTATAAGAATGACATTTTGACAAAATTTTCTATATAAATAAAGATTTTACAAAATTTTCTATAGAAATAAAATTTTGACAAAATGTTCTATAGAAATAAAATTTTATTTTTCGAGCTTTGTGGACAGATATAGATTAAGGAACATGGTCAATAGAGCCATTGAAAAGAAAACGCCAGATACAAATCTCTACACGCCTGGACTGTACATGTTTCGGTTCGGGCGAATGAATTTTGACAAAATTTTCTATAGAAATAAAATTTTGACAAAACTTGTTATATAAATAAAACTTTGACAAAACTATTTTTATAGAAATAACAATTTTGAGAAAATTTTCTATAGAGATAAAATTTTGAGAAAATTTTCTATAGAGATAAAATTTCCTATAGAAATTAAATTTTGACAAAATTTTCTATGGAGATTAAATTTTGACAAGATTTTCTATAGAAATAAAATTTTGACAAAACTTTTTATAGAAATAATAATTTTGATAAAATTTTCTATAAGAAAACAATTTTGACAAAATTTCTATAAAAATAAAATTTTGACAAAATTTTCTATAGAAATAACAATTTTGAGAAAATTTTCTATAGACATAAAATTTTGAGAAAATTTTCTATAACATAAAATTTTGAAAATATTTTCTATAGAGATAAAATTTCCCATAGAAATTAAATTTTAACATAATTTTCTATGGAGATAAAATTTGGTTAAGCTTTGCGGTGAAGAACTAGTCACCAAAAACCTTTTATAAAGGTTTGAATCAAATTGTGAGAAGTTAAGTTCATTATAGAAGGCTGTAGCTGTAGGATTACAATAGACAGGCAGATCGACAGACGGACATTGCTATCAAGCAGTCGGTGTCTGCGACCACTTCAACCATATCGGTTATCCTGATTTCAAAAATTATTCCTCATTTTTGGTTTTAGAAAATTCATATATCTCATCTCGATTTGCTTTCCCAATCCACTAGTCCTGGTGCTGTTGAAAATTTCTCACACATTCGAACTTTCAGTAAATTGTGCTAAAGTTGGTAAAAGCTTTCAAAGTTTTGTGCTGTTTTTCTGTTTTTTTTTTTATTTTTTTGGCTTAAATACATTGGTTTGCTGATAATGGCCTCATAATAACATAAAGTAGGTATGACGTTAGGTGTGCTGCGTATATGCACTCGACCGAATGTTAAGTAAAATTAAATCTCACACCGGAATTATGAGAATGTCATCAATGATGGCAACGGTGATAATGATGACAGAATCAACACTGATTGCGTTCGATAATAATGATGTTTGGCTTCACAACTAACAGTGATTGCTGTGATAATGCCATCGATGATATGACAATGATTATGCGGATGCAGATGCTGATTATACGCAGGCAGGCATGTCGAGTAATAATATAGCCTAAAAGTATTCGCTTTCCACTCCATTCCATCTTCCTCCATACATTTGGACATCATCATATATTGCATTTGCCTTGCTAATTGTGTTAATGCTAATTTTATATTCAACAAAAAATGTTTTTTTTTTTTTCATTTCAAATTTTATATTGCCAATGAATTTGTCAGACAAGGGGGATTTGTGTGTGTGTGTGTGGAAGTGACAGATTTATGCTAAAAATCAAATTAAATTTCTGAAATTTTGATTGAAATATTTTAGAGGAGTTTTTATTTTCTGCTGTTATTAGATTTTATCATTACATTTCCTAAATCCCAATTGAATAAATCCATTTAGTTAATTAATTGATTAGAGGTTTTATGTGTTGTTATTTCATGCATGGATTGATAGGTTTTGAAATGATTTTTTTTTTTTGTTTGATAATTGGACATTGGAAATTGTTTGAACATATTTACATCAGTAACGCACGGTTGCCATTCGAGCCAAAAATAATCTACCAAATTTTGAAGAAAATTTTACCACAAATTACCAAACCAAAGTCTTGTTTTGCAAACCATTGTTTCTTAAAAAAATTGCCAAAATTTTTTTTTCTATAGAAAATTTTGTCAAAATTTTATTTCTATGGAAAATGTTGTCAAAATTTTATTTCTATAGAGAATTTTTTCAAAATTCTCTTTCTATAGGAAATTTTGTCAAAATTCTCTTTCTATAGGAAATTTTGACAAAATTTTATTTCTATAGAAAATTTTGTCAAAATTTTATTTCTATTGAAAATTTTGTCAAAATTTTATTTCTGTAGAAAATTTTGTCAAAATTTTATTTCCGTAGAAAAATTTGTCAAAATTTTATTTCTATAGAAAATTTTGTAAAAATTTTAAATCTATAGGAAATTTTGTCAAAATTTTAAGTCTATAGGAAATCTTGTCAAAAGTTTATTTCCATAGAAAATTTTGTCAAAATTTTGTTTCTATAGAAAATTTTCTCACAATTGTATATCTATAAAAAAAATTTTGTCAAAATTTTATTTCTATTGAAAATTTTGTCAAAATTTAGTTTCTATAGAAAATTTTGTCAAAATTTAGTTTGTATAGAAAATTTTGTCAAAATTTTATTTCTATAGAAAATTTTGTCTAAATTTAATTTCTAAGAAAATGTTGTCAAATTTTTATTTCTATAGAATATTTTGTCAAAATTTTATTTCTGTAGAAAATTTTGTCAAAATTTTAAGTCTATAGGAAATTTTGTCAAAATTTTAAGTCTATCGGAAATTTTGTCAAAATTTTAGTTCTATAGACTATTTTTTAAAAATTTTAAATCTTTAGGAAATTTTGTCAAAATTTTAAGTCTATCAGAAATTTTGTCAAAATTTTAGTTCTATAGAAAATTTTGTCAAAATTTCGTTTCTATAGAAAATTTTCTCAAAATTTTATTTCTATAGAAAAAGTTCTCAATTTTTTTTTTCTATAGAAAGTTTTGTCAAAATTTTATTTCTATTGAGGATTTTGTCAAAATTTTATTTCTATTGAGGATTTTGTCAAAATATTATTTCTATAGAAAATTTTGTCAAAATTTTATTTTCATAGAAAATTTTGTCAAAATTTTATTTCTGTAGAAAAATTTCTCAGAATTGTATTTCTATAGAAAATTTTGTCAAATTTTAATTTCTATAGAAAATTTTGTCAAAATTTTATTTCTATAGAAAATTTTGTCACAATTTTATTTATATAGTAAATTTTGTCAACATTTTATTTTTTTTTAGAAAATTTTGTCATAATTTTATTTCTGTAGAAAAATTTCTCAGAATTTTATTTCTATAGAAAATGTTGTCAACATTTTGTTTCTATAGAAAATTTTGTCAAAATTTAATTTCTATAGAAAATTTTGTCAAAATTTTGTTTGTATAGAAAATTTTCTCAAAATGTTATTTCTATTAAAAAAATATTGTCAAAATTTTATTTCTATTGAAAATTTTGATAAAATTTTATTTCTATGAAATTAAATAGAAAATATAGAAAATTTTGTTTCTATAGAAAATTTCGTCAAAATTTTATTTCTATAGAAAATTTCATTTCTATAGAAAATTTTGTCACATTTTTTTTCTATAGAAAATTTTGTCACAATTTGATGTATATAGAAAATTTTGTCATAATTTTATTTCTGTAGAACAATTTCTCCGAATTTTATTTCTATAGAAAATGTTGTCAACATTTTATTTCTATAGAAAATTTTGTCAAAATTTTATTTCTATAGAAAATTTTTTCAAAATTTTCTTTGTATAGAAAATTTTCTCAAAATTTTATTTCTATTAGAAAAAATATTATCAAAATTTTATTTCTATTGAAGATTTTGTCAAAATTTTGTTTCTATAAAAAATTTTCTCAAAATTTTATTTCTATTGAAAATTTTGATAAAATTTTATATCTATGAAAATAAATAGAAAATTTTGTCAAAATTTTCTTTGTATAGAAAATTTTCTCAAAATTTTATTTCTATTAGAAAAAATATTGTCAAAATTTTATTTCTATTGAAGATTTTGTCAATATTTTGTTTCTATAAAAAATTTTCTCAAAATTTTATTTCTTTAGAAAATTTTCTCAAAATTTTATTTCTATAGAAAATGTTCTCAACTTTTTTTCTATAGAAGGTTTTGTCAAAATTTTATTTCTATGGAAGATTTTGTCAAAATTTTATTTCTATAGAAAACTTTGTCAAAATTTTATTTCTATAGAAAATTTTGTCAAAATTTTATTTCTATTGAAAATTTTGTCAAAATTTTATTTCTATAGAAAATTTCATTTCTATAGGCAATTTTGTCAACATTTTATTTCTATAGCAAATTTTGTCAAAATTTTATTTCTATACAAAATTTTGCCAAAATTTTATTTCTATAGAAAATTTTGTCAAAATTTTATTTCTATAGGAAATTTTGTTAAAATTTTATTTCTATGGAAAATTGTGCCGAAATTTTATTTCTATAGAAAATTTTGTCAAAATTTTGTTTCTATGAAAAATTTTATTTCTATAGAAAATTTTGTTTCTACAGAAAATTCTGTCAAAAATTTTATTTCTATAGAAAATTTTGTCAAAATTTTATTTCTATAGAAAATTTTGTCAAAATTTTATTTCTATAAAAAATTTTGTCAAAAATTTTATTTTTATAGAAAATTTTATTTCTATAGAAAATTTTGTCACAATTTTTTTCTATAGAACATTTTGTCACAATTTGATGTATATAGAAAATTTTGTCAAAATTTTATTTCTATAGAAAATTTTGTCACAATTGTATGTATATAAAAATTTTGTCAAAATTTTATTTCTATAAAAAATTTTGTCACAATTTTATTTATATAGAAAATGTTGTCAAAATTATATTTCTATAGAAACTTTTGTCAAAGTTTTACTTCTATAGAAAGTTTTGTCAAAATTTTATTTCTATAGAAAATTTTCTCACAATTTTATTTCTGTAGAAAATTTTCTCAGAATTTTGTTTCTATAGAAAATTTTTTCAAAATGTTATTTCTATACAAAATTTTGTCAACATGTTATTTCTATACAAAGTTTTCTCAAAATTTTATTTCTATAGAAAATTTTGTCAAAATTTTATTTCTATAGAAAATTTTGTCAAAATTTTATTTCTATAGAAAATGTTGTAAAAATTTTATTTCTATAGAAAATTTTGTCCAAATTTTATTTCTATAGAAAATTTTGTCAAAATTTTATTTCTATAGAAAATTTTGTCCAAATTTTATTTTCAGTCTAGGAAAACCTTGGTGGGTGAAATTTAACATTGGTTCCTGCTGAACATTCGCTTCGGCCAAGACGATTTAAAACGGAATCAACATTTTTGCGACATAATTCTATGATAATCCAAAATTTTGATTATTTTGTGAGAATCAAAAATTATATACCTTACTAGCGTAACCCGGCCCGCTTCGCTGCGCCTTCCAAAGCGTATTTGTAGGAACATTTTGCGTTAACTTAGTCAAACATATCCTTCGTGCTGAAAACAAATTCGAAAAGATTTGAATTCTTTCAAACAAATCGGACTACTTGCTTGTATTCGGGTAGTTGGACAAACTTCTACATTTCTTGTGAATTTTAAGTGTGGTTTGTCAATGAAAGGTATCCTTCTCCTCAACATATCTGAAAATTAAGCACTATATTATAATAACATACAAAGAATTACTCCCCGACCAAATATCGAAAAGTGATGTAGCGTATCTTTTGTAAACGTCCCAAAAAATGTCAAGCAAATTATAAGCCTAAAGAGGCGGGCTCTCTTCCGACCAAATATCACAAAATCAGGTATCAACTATTAATATCGTAACCTCTCTCTCCCCAGTCCTCTGTAAATTTCAAGTAACTCGGTAAAGTTTAATTGTTTTTCTGTATGTACTTAAGAGAAGCGTATGTCTCTTTATGCCCTTTTATTTTTATTAAAAAATCAGGAACCTGATATAAATTTCATAACCTCACCCATTTTTTCCGTAAAATCTCAGACGGGGGAGTTTAGTTTTGTTTTCAATGTACTTAAAAAAAAAGTCGGGCAAAGTGGTGGTCTCCCTCCCCGACCAAATATCGAAAAATAATGTAGCGGATTTTTGTCTAGATGCCAACCCCAACATTCAATGAAAATTTCAAGCAAATCGCATAATTTTGTTCCAAGTTTAAAAAAGTAGGGCAAGGGGGAGGTCCTCCTCCCCGTCCACATATGAAACCATCAGGTACCCCATATTAATTCCATAACCTCACCGCATGTTCTCTGTAAATCTCAGATAATTTAGAGAATTTTAATTTTTTCACTGTACTTTAAAAAAAGTCGAACAAAGGGGAGGTCCCCCTCCGCCACCAAATATCGAAATATAAAGTAGCGGATCTTTGTCTAGATACCAAACCCAACATTCAATGAAAATTTCAAGCAAATCGGTCAACTTTGGTCCAATTTTCAAAAAGTCCGACAAAGGATAGGTCCCCCTCCGCGACCAGGTGTCAAAAAATGAGGTACCCTATTTTCACCACATGAACGCCCCCTACGATCTCTGAAAGTTTCAAGTAAATCGGTTCAGCCGTTTCGGAGCCAACTCGGAACATACAAACAAATAAACAAACAAATAAACAAACATAGATTGAATTTTATATATATAGATTTCTGTGAAATTTTGTTTTCCATTATAGCCAGGAATTAAATTCGAATTATTAAGGACTTTGAAATTCATTTCGGTGATAACAAAATAAGCCACTTATGTAGAATGCAAATATTTATGAAATTATCATAATTATAACAATTAACTAAATTCCTACACAATAAAAACAAAATAATATTTTTATTGATATAATTAGGCATGAAATTCCAAAGAAAATCATCATTATAGCAACAAGTCTATAGCCTTAGGGAAAAAATTAACCACAAAACATTTTATACACCTGTGGCGTCCTACTTATATTGTCATTGGTAGTTCTTTTACAAATCGAATACAATGGTTTCTTTGCCTTTTGATATTTACTTATGAAAGGAAATTCCATTGACAACAGTTGTCATTTGTCGATTATGATCAAGGCATGGTTAGTTCTTCGGTTAATGATGTTCTTTTATTCTATGCCAAATGCTACACCATATTTACTGTGAGTTTCATTATTTAAGTAAATCTTTTATAATGAAGTTTCATTGAATTTATTTTAATAAATAAAATATTTGAAAAAATATTCTGTAAACAATTTATTAAAGAAGCGGGATTTTTAGTTTAATTTTAAATATTATTATAATAAGTTTTAATATTTAAAAAAAAAAAAACAAATAAAATAAATTAAAAAAAAATAAAATAAAATATTTATTAATTATTTTACTTCTTTGTGAATAGTATAAAATCTACTTTTTAAATTTTTGGAAAATTTATTTAATGATATTTTTTTTAGAAAACATGTTAATAAATTATAAAGTTGTGTCCTATTAACTTTCGAAAAGCTACACGGGCCCATCGTTACTGGTAATTGATAGTTTTAATAATATTAATAATAATTTTAAATATTAAATAATATTTTTTAATATTTGAAAAAAGACGCTAAACATATTAAAATAAAATAATAAAAAGTATTAACAATCTAATTTCTTTATAAATATTTTGAATTTGAATTTTTCTTTTAAATTCTTGAATAACAAGTTTAATGATAATTAAAAAATCATTTAATTATGGAATCCATTTATTTAATTTATTGATTAACATTTTAAGAGGAGACACCGTGGTGCAATGGTTAGCATGCCCGCCTTGCATGCACAAGGTCGTGGGTTCGATTCCTGCTTCGACCGAACACCAAAAAGTTTTTCAGCTGTGGATTATCCCACCTCAGTAATGCTGGTGACATTTCTGAGGGTTTCCAAGCTTCTCTAAGTGGTTTCACTGCAATGTGGAACGCCGTTCGGACTCGGCTATAAAAAGGAGGTCCCTTGTAATTGAGCTTAACATGGAATCGGGCAGCACTCGGTGATAAGACAGAAGTTCACCAATGTAGTATCACAATGGACTGAATAGTCTAAGTGAGCCTGATACATCGGGCTGCCACCTAACCTAGCATTTTAATATTTCGTAAAACAAAAGGGTGGGGGTATGTGTTTACGGTTGCCACTCGTGCCAACAATAATCTATCAAAATTTTACCAAAAAATCTACCAAATTTAAAAAAACATCTGGATAAATTTCCCTTAGATTGTAAATGTGTAGAATTTTAACGATTTGAGCTTCTGCGAACAAGGGAAACGTACCACTTCTAAAAAAACTGAAGAACTTTGATAGTATGAGGTAAAATGAAAATTAAAATGTAAAATGTTTCTACAGAAAATTTTCTCAAAATTTTATTTCTGTAGAAAATGTTCTCAAAATTTTATTTCTATAGAAAATTTTCTCAAAATTTTATTTCTATAGATAATTTTCTCAAAACTTAATTTCTTTAGCAAATTTTTTTCAAAATTTTATTTCTATAGAAAATTTTGTCAAAATTTTATTTCTACAGAAAAATTTTTCAAAATTTTATTTCTATAGAAAATGTTGTCAAAATTTTAATTCTACAGAAATATTTTTCAAAATTTTTTTTTCTATAGAAAATTTTGTCAAAATTTTATGCCTATAGAAAATTTCGTCAAAATTTTATTTCTATAGAAAATTTTTTCAAAATTTTGTTTGTGTGGGCAATTTCCTTTTTTTTCATTTTTATTTCTATAGAAATAAAATTTTGACGAAATTTTGTATAGAAATAAAATTAAAAAAAAATCTATAGAAATAAAATATTGAGCAAATTTTGTAAAGAAATAAAATTTTGACAAAATTTTCTACCGAAATAAAATTTAAAAAACATTTTATAGAAACAAAATTTTGAGAAAATTGCCTATAGAAACAAAATTTTGACGAAATTTTCTATAGAAATAAAATTTTGACGAAATTTTCTACAGAAATAAAATTTTGACGAAATTATCTTTAAAAATAAAATTTTGACGAAATTTTCTATAGGCATAAAATTTTGACAAAATGTGCTATAGAAATAAAAGTCTTCACAAAACTTTCTATAGCAATAAAATATTGAGAAATTTTGCTATAGAAATAAAATTTTCCGAAAATTTTCTATAGAAATAAAATTTTGACGAAATTTTGTATTTTTATAGAAATAAAATATTAACAAATTTTCTAAAGAAATAAAATTTTGATAAAATTTTTTACTGAAATAAAAATGAAAAAAAAGGAAATTGCCTACACAAACAAAATTTCGTCAAAATTTGATTTCTATAGAAAATTTTGTCAAAATTTTGTTTGTGTAGGCAATTTCCTTTTTTTTTTCATTTTTATTTCAGTAGAAAATTTTATCAAAATTTTATTTCTTTAGAAAATTTGTTTATATTATATCTCTATAAAAATACAAAATTTCGTCAAAATTTTATTTCTATAGACAATTTTCGGAAAATTTTATTTCTATAGCAAAATTTCTCAATATTTTATTTCTATAGAAAGTTTTGTGAAGACTTTTATTTCTATAGCAAATTTTGTCAAAATTTTATGCCTATAGAAAATTTCGTCAAAATTTTCTTTTTAAAGATAATTTCGTCAATATTTTCTTTTTAAAGACAATTTCGTCAAAATTTTATTTCTATAGAAAATTTCGTCAAAATTTTGTTTCTATAGGCAATTTTCTCAAAATTTTGTTTCTATAGAATTTTTTTTTTAAATTTTATTTCGGTAGAAAGTTTTGTCAAAATTTTATTTCTTTACAAAATTTGCTCAATATTTTATTTCTATAGATTTTTTTTTTAATTTTATTTCTATACAAAATTTCGTCAAAATTTTATTTCTATAGAAAATTTTTTGAAAAATTTTATTTCTATAGCAAAATTTCTCAAAATTTTATTTCTATAGAAAGTTTTGTGAAGAATTTTATTTCTATAGAAAATTTTCTCAAAATTTTATTTCTATAGCAAATTTTGTAAAAATTTCGTCAAAATTTTGTTTCTATAGGCAATTTTCTCAAAATTTTGTTTCTATAGATTTTTTTTAATTTTATTTCGGTAGAAAATTTTGTCAAAATTTTATTTCTTTACAAAATTTGCTCAATATTTTATTTCTATAGAATTTTTTTAAATTTTATTTCTATAGAAAGTTTTTTGGAAAATTTTATTTCTATAGAAAAATTTCCCAATATTTTATTTTTTTATTTTAGAAAGTTTTGTGAAGAATTTTATTTGTATAGAAAATTTTCTCAAAATTTTATTTCTATAGCAAATTTTGTCAAATTTTTTTTCTATAGGCAATTTGCTTTAAATTTTGTTTCTATAGATTTTTTTTTAATTTTACTTCGGTAGAAAATTTTGTGAAAATTTTATTTCTTTAGAAAATGTGCTCAATATTTTATTTCTATAGATTTTTTTTTAATTTTATTTCTATATAAAATTTCGTCAAAATTTTATTTCTATAGCAAAATTTCTCAAAATTTTGTTTTTATAGAAAGTTTTGTCAAGAATTTTATTTCTATAGCAAATTTTCTCAAAATTCGATTTTTATAGAAAATTTTGTCAAAATATTATTTCTATAGAAAATTTTGTCAAAGCTTTATTTCTATAGAAAAATTTAGTTAAAATTTCAGTTCTACAGAAAAATTTCTCAAATTTTTATTGCTATAGAAAATTTTGTATTTCCATAGAAAATTGAGCCGAAATTTTGTTTCTATAGATTTTTTTTTTTTTTTTAATTTTATTTCGGTAGAAAATTTTGTGAAAATATTATTTCTATAGAAAGTTTTGTCAAGAAATTTTTGCAAATTTCTCAAAATTCTATTTTTATAGAACATGTGGTTAAAATTTCATTTCTATAAAGAAAACTTTTGTCAAGCATTTTATTCAATAGAACATTTTCTTAAAATTTTATTTCTTTAAGAAGTTTTGTGTGGAATTTTATATCTATAGAAAATTTTGTCAAAATTGTATGCTTATAGAAATTTTTGTCAAAATTTTATTATTATAGAAAGTTTCGTCAAGATTTTATTTCTATAGAAAATTTCGTCAACATTTTATTTTTATAGAAAGTTTCGTCAAGATTTTATTTCTATAGAAAATTTCGTCAACATTTTATTTCTATAGACAATTTCGTCAACATTTTATTTCTATTGAAAATTATCTCAAAGTTCTATTTCAATACAAAATTTTCGCAAAATTTTATTTCTTTAGAAAATTTTTGTCAAAGTTTTATTTCTGTGGAAAATTTTCTCAAAATTTTAATTCCATAGAAATTTTTATCAAAATTTTGTCTATTTTAGCACCTCTTAGTTGGGGAGGGATATAGTTCAAAGTCTAGTAACCTATCAAGAAATGTACCAATCTACCAAACAGTAAAAATCTACCATGTTTGGTAGAATTCTACCAACTGTGGCAACCGTGTATATATTACGTTACGGTTGGCCCACGTGGCGTATGAGTGCTATAAATGAGTATGCACCATAGGACGTATGAGGAATATTGATTAACTTCTTTGATTTGGATAAAAGTGCAGCTGAATCGTATGAACCACTCTGGTTACGAAGTTGTGTATTTATAACTTGGGAAAAGCTTCCCCAGCATCGTTACTGATGATTATAATTTTATCAATAATATATAAAAATATTTGGTAATAATTTGTGATATTTGAAAAAAGAAAAAAAAATAAAGAAAATTAAAAAAATATTTATAATCATATATCTTTGTAAATTGTTTACAAATTTATTCTGGTTTTAAAATCTTGGAAAACTAATTTAATGATAAAACAAAATCATTAAATTATTAACGTTTTTATATCCTCCACCATAGTATGTTCTACGCCGAAAAAAGTCACCAAAAAAAATCGCAATTAAAATTTTAATTGAATTTTTAAAAATATTCAGTTAAAAATTTAAGTGATTCAATAAATTTTTTAATTAAAACAAAAATCAATCACAAAAATTTATAGTTTCAATTAATTTTAAAATTGGATCATTTTTTTATTGACTTTGGTGATTGTTACTATCATTTCTGTGATTGAAGACATTTCAATTACAAATTTATTGATCACATTAATTTTTAATTTAAATGTCTTAAAGTTTTCAATTTCGTGATTGATTCCGAAAATTATTTTTTTTTGTATATACACCGAAATATTACTCTAAATGAATTAATTTCTGGCTTTAATGGAACACCATACACATTTGGTGTCATTATTTGTTGATATGCAATGGTTTGCAATGTCATTAAAAGTTCTAAGGTGTTTTCTTGCCATTAATCGTCCCACGCTTGAAAACAACCATACATTTTTTTTCCAATTGAAGCTTAACTATGGCCTGTTGCTATTAATTTATGTGTTATGATTGCTTCAAATGTCCTTGTCATTCAAATTAACATTCAATGTTCGATGATGATAATAATAATGAGGTTTTTTTTATTATTTTATTTTCCTAGTGACCTTTTGGGCCAAATTATTTATATGGATGTAATGGGTGTAGGTTGCTGTTACAAATACTGGAAAAGCCTAGTCATGTTTTTCAATTTAAGAAGCTTCCCAAGTCTTAAGATAGGCTTCTCTAGAAGCTTATATTTGGTGGTATTTTTGTAGGAATTTCTGTTAAATTGTAAAGTTTACTTTTAATTTTAATGACTTTATACAAAAAAAAAAATATGGCGCAAATTTTTCCAATTAAATTTTAATAGATTTAAAAAAAAAATATTCAATTAAAAATTTAATTGGTTCAACAAAATTTTTAATTGAAGCAAAAATCAATTACAAAAATTAGTTGTAGCAATATTTCAATAAAAAAATTAATTGCATCAATTCATTTCGTAATGAAAAAAAAAATGTTTTTTTGTGTGTAACTTAATTTTATGGTTTAGCTCCGTAAACACAATTCAATCACAAAATAAATTGATCCAATTAATTTTTTAATTGAAATGTATTCAATCACAGATATAATAGTATCAATCAAAACGGGAGCCACCGTGGTGCAATGGTTAGCATGCCCGCCTTGCATACACAAGGTCGTGGGTTCGATTCCTGCTTCGACCGAACACAACAAGTTTTTTAGCGGTGGATTATCCTACCTCAGTAATGCTGGTGACATTTCTGAGGGTTACAAAGCTTCTCTAAGTGGTTTCACTGCAATGTGGAACGCCGTTCGGACTCGGCTATAAAACGGAGGTCCCTTGTCATTGAGCTTAACATGGAATCGGGCAGCACTCAGTGATAAGAGAGAAGTTCACCAATGTGGTATCACAATGGACTGAATAGTCTAAGTGAGCCTGATACATCGGGCTGCCACCTTACCTAACCTAACCATCAATCAAAAACCTAATCGAAAACAATTAAAAAAATTAATTGATCCATTTAAAAAATTAATTGATACTATCAATTTTTGTGATTGATTTTTGTTTCAATTAAAAAGTTTGTTGAATCAATTAAATTTTGAATTGAATATTTTTTTTTTAAACTCACATAAAAGAAATTCCGATTTTTTGTTTTTCAATTTAAGTCTTAATTGAGTTTTAAACAAATATTCAATTGAACATTTAATTGATTCAACAAATTCTTTAATTGAAAGAAAAATCAATCCCAAAAATTAATAGTATCAATTAATTTTTTAACTAACATTCAATTAATTTTTTAATTGACTTTCGATTAAATTTTTAATTGATAATATCATTTCTGTGATTGGAGACATTTCCATTAAAAAAATAATTAAATCAATTAATTTCGTGATTGAACCAGAAAACATTTTTTGTGTGTATGACGCTAAACCACAAAATTAAGTTACACACAAAAAAATATTTTTTGCCCTCAATCATGAAATTAATTTATACTATCATTTCTGTGATTGAAGACATTTCTGTGATTGCAGACATTTCCATTAAAAAAAAAAATAATTACATCAATTAATTTCGTGATTGAATCAAGAAAAATTTTTTTTGAGTGCAGTTAGGGTTTTAATTGGAAAAAAAACTTTGTGAATTTTTATTCATTATGCATCACACTGTGGAACAGGGTATTATAAGTTAGTGCATATGTTTGCAAGAAGGAGACGAGATAGACACATGGTGTCTTTGGCAAAAATGCTCAGGGTGGGCTCCTGAGTCAATATAGCCATTTCCGTCTATCCCTCTGTCTGTCTGTGAACACATTTTTGTAATCAAAGTCTAGGTCACAGTTTTAGTCCAATCGAATTCAAATTTGGCACAAGTATGTGTTTTGGCTCAGAATAGAACCCTATTGATTTTGGAAGAAATCGGTCCAGATTTAAATATAGCTCCCATATATATCGTTCGCCCGATTTACATTCATATGACCACAGTGGCCAATCTTTTCCTCCGATTTAATTGCAATTTTGCACAGGGAATAGAATTAGCATTGTAGCTATGCGTGCCAAATTTGGTTGAAATCGGTTCAGATTTAGATATAGCTCCCATATAGAGCTTTCGCCCGATTTACACTCATATGACCACAGAGGCCAATTTTTTGCTCCGATTTAGTTGAAATTTTGCACAGGGAGTAGAATTGGCATTGTAGCTATGCGTGTTACATTTGGTTGAAATCGGTTCAGATTTAGATATAGCTCCCATATATATCTTTCGCCCGATATGGACTAATACGGTCCCAGAAGCCAGAGTTTTACCCCAATTTGGTTGAAATTTTGCACAGCGTATAGAATTAGTATTGTAGCTATGCGTGCCAAATTTGGATGAAATCGGTTCAGATTAAGATATAGCTCCCATATATAGCTTTCGTACGATTTACACTCATATGACCACAGAGGCCAATTTTTTGCTCCGATTTAGTTGAAATTTTGCACAGGGAGTAGAATTTGCATTGTAGCTATGCGTGCCAAATTTTGTTGAAATCGGTTCAGATTTGGATATATCTCCCATATATAGCTTTCGCCCGATTTACACTCATATGACCACAGAGGCCAATTTTTAACTCCGATTTAGTTGAAATTTTGCACAGGGAGTAGAATTAGCATTGTAGATATGCGTGCCAAATTTGGTTGACATCGGTTCAGATTTAGATATAGTCCCCATATATATATGATTTTCTGATTTCGACAAAAATGGTCAAAATACCAAAATTTTCCTTGTAAAATCGCCACTGCTTAGTCGAAAATTTGTAAAAATTACATTAATTTTCCTAAACTTCTAATACATATATATCGAGCGATAAATCATAAATAAACTTTTTCGAAGTTTCCTAAAAATTGCTTCAGATTTAAATGTTTCCCATATTTTTTTACTAACATTGTGTTCCACTCTAGTGAATTAGCCGACTTAAATTTTGAGTCTATAGATTTTGTAGAAGTCTATCAAATTCTGTCCAGATCGAGTGATATTTAAATGAATGTATTTGGGACAAACCTTTATATATAGCCCCCAATACATTTGACGGATGTGATATGGTATCGAAAATTTAGATCTACAAAGTGGTGCAGGGTATAATATAGTCGGCCCCGCCCGACTTTAGACTTTCCTTACTGGTTTTTTACTAAAACTGTGTTCCATTCTAGTGCATTAGCCAACTTAAATTTTGAGTCTATAGATTTTGTAAAAGTCTATCAAATTCTGTCCAGATCGAGTGATATTTAAATGTATGTATTTGGGACAAACCTTTACATATAGCCCCAAACACATTTGACGGATGTGATATGGTATCGAAAATTTAGATCTACAAAGTGGTGCAGGGTATAATATAGTCGGCCCCGCCCGACTTTAGACTTTCCTTACTTGTTTTTTTTTGTGTATAATAATTTTTGTATTGTTCGATTAAAAATTTTTTGTGGATTTCTGAAAGCTTATACTTGTAGGTAATATTTCATAAATTACTGATATCTTTTAAAATTTAATTTTTTATTAATTTTTATGCTCAATTTTATGACTTAATTTATTAGGATAATTTTGCAACAGTTGATTATAGCCCGACAGCAAATTCCTGTTTGAAGTTTTTCATAAATTTCTGATATCTTTTAAAAATTAATTTTTAATTCATTTCATTAATTTCTTTACTCAATATATTAGGGTATTTATTTTTTCGAAAGTTGATTAAATTTTTTCTGAATTTACAGCTCAATGGAAAATTCTTTTTTCGATGCATTCATATGTATGTCCCCTTAGAAGCTTATATTTGCTGGTATTTTTGATGAATTTCTGATATCTTTTAAAGTTTAATTTTTAATTGATTTTTTCGCTTAATTTTATGGCTATTTTTTGCAATAACCAATTACAATTTTTGCGGTTTTGCCGCATTTACTCATTATGCGGTAAAGCCGCATTATTACCAAAAAATATTCAATGCTACAATTGGCTAGAATATAAGGCGAGATCGAATTAAATATGCCCTATTATTTAACCTATAAATGGAATAACTTTCTTGTATTTTTATAAAAGTTCATACGATTTACATATTTTTTAAGGAATTTTTTCGATTATAAATATAGTTCGATTTGTCTTTACATTTGGATTAGTTAAGTACGTGATTCAATTAAAAAAAAAATATTTTTTTGTGTATACGTATCTATAGAAGTTGATGGGAACATTCCCTGAAAATATCTGTGAAAAAAATCCATTGCAGTATTTTAAATCTAACCCCGAATAAAAAAAAAAACTTTACTCCAGTTATTTCGGCCTGCCAATGGTTCATTTTTATTCAACATTTTTGTCATTAAAACCATCAACATTTATAATGAATTCAATGCTTTAGTAACATATTTTAAACGATGTCCATGGATGGGTTAATTAACACCAAATTGCCAATAAAATATTTTATTCCTAGTTGTTTTTTTTTTGGGAATGTCTCATATTTATGACACTCTATGTTTGTATGAGGAGTGTGATACTTGCCCCAAGTCTTAAATTCGGTATCGGTCAAGGTTGACTGTGGATCAAAAAAAAGTTTGTTTTGTGTCGTATGTCGTGTGTGTGAGTATGAGATTATTGTTCACAGCAAGAAGTCCTATATTTTCCATGACAACATATGACGATTGGGCTTCATGGGTTGTTTTTACATTCTCTCTTACTACCATCTATGTGTACGAGTAGTTGCCTATGAGGTATAAATAGAAAAATATGGCTAATGAAGCCTACTACGATTTAATATCTCCATATGTTTTGGTTTTTGTTATATACAAACTTTCTGTCTCATGTTGAAAGTAAAAGGGTGGATTGGAAGATTAAAAAAAAAATCGGTACAAATGGAATTTTTAATTTTTGAGAAATTCTTCTATGGAAATAAAATTTTTGAGAAAAATTTCTATAGAAATAAAATGTTAAGACAATTTTGTATAGAAAAAAAAATTTGAAAAAATTTTCTATAGAAATAAAATTTTGAGAAAATTTTCTATTGAAATAATTTTTTTAAAAAATTTTATATAGAAATACAATTTTGAGAGCACTTTGTATAGAAATAAAATTTTCAGGTAATTTTCTACAGAAGTAAATTTTTGACAAAATTTTCTATAAAAATAAAATTTTTAGACAATTTTCTACAGAAATAACATTTTGAAACAATTTTGTATAGAATTAAAATTTTGAGACAATTTTCTATAGAAATATAATGTTGAGTAAAATGTTTATAGAAATAAAATTTTAAAAAGAGGTTTCTATAAAACTAACATTTTGAGAAAGTTTTCTATGGAAATAAAATTTTGAGAACATTTTCTACAGAAATAAAATGTTAAGACAATTTTGTATAGACAAAAAACTTTGAGAAAATTTTCTATTGAAATAAAATTTTGAGAAAATTTTCTAAAATTTTGACAACACTTTGTATAGAAATAAAATTTTCAAGTAATTTTCTACAGAAGTAAATTTTTGACAAAATTTTCTATAAAAATAAAATTTTGAGACAATTTGCTACAGAAATACAATTTTAAAACAATTTTGTATAGAATTAAAATTTTGATACAATTTTCTATAGAAATAAAATGTTGAGAAAAATTTGTGTGTATTGAAATAAAATTTTCAGTTAATTTTCTGCAGAAGTAATTTTTTGACAAAATTTTCTATAAAAATAAAATTTTGAGACGATTTATTACAGAAATAAAATTTGTGGACAATTTTTTATAGAAATAAAAGTTTTAAGACAATTTTCTATAGAAATAAAATGTTGAGAAAAATTTCTGCGTAGGTAAATTTTTGAGAAATTTTTCTATAGAAATTTTGAGAAAATTTTTTTATAGAAATAAAATTTTAAGAAAGGTTTCTATAGAAATAAAATTTTCAGAAAATTTTCTATAGAAATACAAGTTTTGAGAAAATTTTTTACAGAAATATATTTATGAGAAAATTTTCTGTAGAAATAAAATTTTGAGAAAATTTTCTTTGAAATAAAATTTTTAAAAATTTTTCTATTGAAATAAGCCTTTCAGTTAATTTTCTATAGATGTCAATTTTTCACAAAATTTTATATAAAAATGAAATTTTGAGACAATTTTCTACAGAAATAACATTTTGAAACAATTTTGTATGGAATTAAAATTTTGGGACAATTTTCTATAGAAATAAAATGTTGAGAAAAATTTGTGTGTATTGAAATAAAATTTTCAGTTAATTTTCTACAGATATAAAATTTTAGACAATTTTGTATAGAACTAAAAGTTTTAAGACAATTTTCTATACAAATAAAATGTTGAGAAAAATTTTTGCGTAGGTAAATTTTTGAGACATTTTTCTATAGAAATAAAATTTTGAGAACATTTTTTTATAGAAATAAAATTTTAAGGAAGGTTTCTATAGAAAAAAAAAAAATTGAGAAATTTTCTATAGACACAAAATTTTTGAGAAAAATTTATATAAAAATAATATTTTGAGAAATTTTTCTATAGAAATAAATTTTTGGGAAAATATTCTATAGAAAAAAAAATAAATTTGGGAGACTTTTCTATAGATATAAAATTTTGACAAAATTTTCTAACGAATACAATTTTCAGACAATTTTCTATCGAAGTAAATTTGTGAGCAACTTTTCTATTCAAATAAAATTTTTGAGAAAATTTTCTATAGAAATAAAATGTTGAGAAAATTTCTATAAAAATAAAATTTTGATAAAAGTTTCTTTAGAAAAAAAAAATTAAGAAAATTTTCTGTAGAAATACATTTTTGAGAAAATTTTTTATAGAAATTTATTTATGAGAAAATTTTCTATAGAAATACATTTTTGAGAAAATTTTCTGTAGAAATAAAATTTTGAGAAAAGTTTCTATGGAAATAAAATTTTGAGAAAATTTTCTATAGAAATAAATTTTTGGGCATATTGTCTATAAAAATAAAATTTTTAGAAAATTTTCTATTGAAATAAAATTTTTAAAAATTTTTCTATAGAAATAAACTTTTCAGATAATTTTCTACAGAAGTACATTTTTGACGAAATTTTCTATAAAAATAAAATTTTGAGACAATTTTCTACAGAAATAAAATTTTGAAATAATTTTGTATAGAATTAAAATTTTGAGACAATTTTTTATAGCAATAAAATGTTGAGAAAAATTTTTATAGAAATAAATTTTTAAGAAAGGTTTCTAAAGAAATAAAATTTTGAGAAAATAAAATTTTCGGAAGGTTCTAGTGTGGATCACTTTAGGTTTGGTGAACTACCAGAATTTGTTCGGATAATTGGTTTATAGTTTTACTGCAAGTAGAGGATGCTGTGTCCATCCAACCATCTTGCAGTCTATAGGGTTTTGGCCAAATAAATTTGACAAAAATTATTTTCCTCTGTTGGTTAAGCTACTCTTGTCGCATAAAAAACATTGCGTTGTTTTTAAGCTGAGATCACAACAACAAATATGATTGAAGTACAAACCAACAATAACAAAACAAAACGAATTAAATAAAATTTTGAGAAAATTTTCTATCGTAGTAAAATTTTTACAAAATTTTTTATAGAAATAAAATTTTGAGAAAATTTTTTATAGAAATAAAATTGTGAGAAAATTTTTTATAGAAATAAAATGTTAAGAAAATTTTCTATAGAGATAAAATTTTGATAAAAGTTTCTATAGAAATAAAATGTTAAGAACATTTTCTATAGAGATAAAATTTTGATAAAAGTTTCTATAGAAAGAAAACTTTGATAAAATTTTCTATAAAAATAAAATTTTGAGAAAAGTTTTTATGGAAATAAAATTTTGAGAAAATTTTTTGTAGAAGAACATTTTTTAGACAATTTTCGATAAAAATAAAATTTTGAGAAAATTTTCTATAGAAGTAAATTTTTGAGAAAATTTTCTATAGAAATAAAATTTTTAGTAAACTTTCTATAGAAATAAAATTAAAAAAAAAAATTCTATAAAAACAAAATTTTTGAAAAAATTTTCTATAGAAATAAAATTTTGAGAAAATTTTTTATAGAAATAAAATGTTGAGAAAATTTTCTATAAAAATAAAATTTTGAGAAAATTTTCTGTAGGAGTAAATTTTTGAGAAAATTTTCTATAGAAATAACATTTTTGAAACAATTTTCTATAGAAATACAATTTTGAGAAAATTTGTTATGGAAATAAAATTTTGTAAAATTTTTCTATAGAAATAAAATTTTTGAAAAAAATTTTCTATAGAAATAAAATTTTGAGATTTTTTTTTTTATAATTCAATATCTTTAAAAAAATAATTTTCGCGTATTATCTCATACTATCAAAGTCCATTGTGTGTAAGTTCTCCCTTTTTGTTTCACTTGTTGGTGCAAGACAAAATCGTTATAAAATTCGACACATTTACGATTTAACATCAATATGACAAACATTAATATATGTTTGTCATAGAAGTTCAGTAGCAGTTCGAATTTTGTACTACCAGATACTCAGCATTAATTATTATTTAATATGTGTCGTCTTCGAATATTTTTTATAAATTTCTTAATTTAAAACGGTTTGTACACATGGCTATCTTAGCCGCTAATAGAAAGCAGAAAAATAGTTTAAATATTTAATTTAAATATTTTTTTTTTAATTTTATTTTTAAATTTAAATATATTTATTATATTATATCACCCCTTAGACATACTTATACCATCCATGGTACAATTGAATATGTATCGTTTTGGTATAACTTTTATTTTATTTTTTACTTTATTTTTACCTTAAGGGTCTGCACACATAATAATTTTAGTTATTGTTAGAAAGTAAAATAAAGGTTTCAGCAATACATGTTTGTCATATTTCAGTATCAGTTCTTATTTTGTTAAATTTTAGATTTTAATTGATTTAAAATAAATTATACCACCCAAGGTACTCAGAATTACTTATACCACCCATGGTACCCTATAATAAGTTTCGTATTTAATTTTTTCAATCACACAGTATTTCCGTAGCTATTATTTTCGAAGCTATATACTTGACACAAAAGATTACGAAATTAAAAATGGCTTACACTGGAAAAAAAGTAAGAAAAATTTTCATTTGAATAAAACATTGGTTTTCTTAATTATAGAATACCAGCAAGATTAAAACACATATTAAATAGAAAAACTTGAATTGAATAGATTGTTCGTATCTGTTTAATTATTTCAAAATAAAACTTCATATTGGAAAACGTTTTGACATCGAACGAAAAGAATTTAAAATCTAAAAATCGTTTAAAATAATTTTAGATTTTATAAATAATATTAGATATTTATTATGTATATATAATCAACAAACTAAATTTACATTTTCACTTCATATCAACTATTTAAAAAATTATTTACATTTTTATTTACTTAAATCTTCCCTTTTCTACATTTTAATATACGAACGCCAAAAGTCCTCCCATAGGGGGGTAGACATAATGACAAAAGTTTCCTGTTGTCATCACCATATATGGTTTTATATGGATAGACTGGCTTAAAATGCTTTTCTTCACTGTCACCGGAAATTAAGTGTAAGGACATAAATGATACTTAACCTTTGTATGCTTAAAACTATCCTCCTCCGCTTACCCACACAAAAAGGGACAGTCGGAGTATGTTTGATGTGCTCAACTTAGTAGACATTTTGACAATATGTCTAAAACGATCAAAATCATTCTAACTAATTTAAGGAGAGGGCGAAGGGAAATAAAATAACCACAATTCTAAGACATACATCCATCACATTGTTGTGGCAATAACCATTGTACTTGAAATGGTGACTACCGCAGACAAAGCCATTGACTGATGTCATAGACCTCATCAAAGAAAAAAAATGGAACTCATATGGATTTAATTTGATGGGGCTTTATTTGGTATAATTCTATGTTCTTTTGAGGCCAAATACATATGTATAACTTTCTCCCCTTTTTTAAGTTTAATTGTTTTTTTCTTCTTCTTTCAATAGGATGAGACCTAGTTTTTTTCCAATGTCTATTGCGTGACCATGAAATTAGAAAACTTTTTGTTTTATTGTCTATATATCATATTATTACCACTTTGAAGGTTATCTATATTGCTAAAGCAACTCTAAACTCGAAATCGATATGATACTAATGATATAAAATATTCTATAAATATTAAATTAATTTAAAATTAATTTTGGATAAATTAAAAAAAAAATTTTTGAAATTCCATCAATTTTGTAACACATTGCAAAAAAACAAGCATGCCCTCTCTTGAGAGAGAGTCAGAGTAGAATTTCTTTTATATATAGCCAAAAAAAATTTTTTTTCCTTATTTCTAATAACTTTCTCATTCATTAGTTTCCCACTGCAGCTGATGTTCTTCTTAATTTTTGCTATAGCATTATTGCATTTTGCCATTTCAGAGTAAATTTAAAGTCATTGAATAACTAATGAAACACCACTTGAGGCATCAAGCGGCAATTACCCATCACAAGCAAACAAAAAAAAAAAAAAAAATTTTTTTTAAATCTCTCTTTTATTTTCATTTCATTGTCTTCCTGCAGGATGAACAATGAATGCAATTGCAATACGAATTGTTACAAGTTTCTATGAAACTGCTCAAGAGACATAGCCAAGGGGAACATGAGTTGGCTTTCAAGGGCCATGAATTATTCAAGTAGAGTTGGCAAGAAAGTCACAACAAGAGACAAGAGAAACAAGGGAGAACAATGGCAATATGTATAATGTTATATCGGTTTAGTATATTTAAATTTAAAGGATTAGTAAAGACATATGAAGATTTAAATAGAAATAAAACATTACTTTTAAGAATAACAAAAAGGCTTAATTCTGACAAATGATTTCGTTTTTATTTTGCATAATATATTTTTGAGAACAAACATTTATATGGAAAATTTGACACTACTACACCAAAAAAATTGTAACGAAAGCGAACATTTCGATAGAAATACAATTTTGACAAAATTTTCTATAGAAAAAAAATTTTGATCAAAATTTTCTATAGAATTAAGATTTTGGCAAGATATTGCTATAGAAATAAAATTTTGACAATTTTTTATAGAAAAAAAAAATTAATAAATTTTTTTTTAAATAAAATTTCTACAAAATTTTCTATAGAAATAAAATGTTGGCAAAATTTTCTATAGAAATAAAATTTTGACAAAATTTTCTATAGAAATAAAATGTTGACTCAATTTACAAAAAAAAAAAAAAAATTTGGCAAAATTTTCTACAGAAATAAAATTTTGGCAAAATTTTCTATATAAATAAAATTTTGACAAAATTTTTTGTAGAATTAAAATGTTGACAAAATTTTCTACAGAAATAAAATTTTGACAAATTTTTTTATAGAAATGAATTGTTGACAAAATTTTCTACAGAAATACAATGTTGACAAAATTTCCTTAAGAAGTAAAATTTTGGCAAAATTTTCTAAGAAAAAACAAAAAATTGACAAAAATTTTCTATAGAAATAAAATGTTGACAAAATTTTCTACAGAAATAAAATTTTGACCAAATTTTGTATAGAAATACAATTTTGACAAAATTTTCTATAGAAATAAAATTTTGACATAAATTTTCTAAAGATATAAAATTTTTGTTGTTGTTGTTTTTTTTTTTTTTTTTTTTTTTTTGATTTCAGCTTAAAGCTGAAAAAACAACAACAATGATTAAACAACAAAAACCAACAATAACAAAACAAAACGAATGATATAAAATGTTGACAAAATTTTATATAGAAATGAATTGTTGACAAAATTTTCTATAGAAATGAATTGTTGACAAAATTTTCTATAGAAATGAAATGTTGACAAAATATTCTATAGAAAAAAAATTTTGATAAAAATTTTCTATAGAAATAAAATTTTGGCAAAATTTTCTAAGAAATAACAAAAAATTGACAAAAAATTTTCTATAGAAATAAAATGTTGACAAAAATTTTTATACAAATACAATTTTGACAAAAATTTCTATAGAAATAGAATTGCAGCAAAACTAAAACTTTGGGTTGAGTGAATTACCCGAATTTATTCTGATAATTGGTTGATAGTTTTGCTGCAAGTAGAGGATGCTGATGAGGAATGTGGTAATTCCGAAACAGCTGTACATCCAACCATCCTGCAGTCTATAGGGCTTTGCCCAAATAAATTTGACAAGCATACTTTTCCTCTGTTGGTTAAGATATACTTGTAATTTAGTCAATGCATGGTTTTAAGCTGAGATCAAAAACATCAATAATGAAATAGAATTTTGACTAAATTTTCTATATAAGCAAAATTTCGGCAAAATTTTCTATAGAAATAAAATATTGACAAAATTGTCTATAGAAATAGATTTTGGCAAAAGTGTCTATAGAAATAAAATTTTGATAAAAGTTTTCTATAGAAATAAAATTTTGACAAAATTTTCTACAGAAATAAAATTTTGGAAAATTGTCTATAGAAATTATATTTTGACAAAAATTTCTATAGAAATAAAATTTTGACAATATTTTATATAGAAATACAATTTTAGCAAAATTTCCTATAGAAATAAAATTTTGATTAAAATTGTCTATGAAAAAAAAATTTTACAAATTTTTTATAGTAATAAAATTTTGAAAAATTTCTATGTTATATAAATAAAATTATGACAAAATTTTCTATTTGAGTAAATTTCGTCAAAATTTTCTATTGGAATTAATTTCTACAAAATTTTCTATAGAAAACAATTTTGATAACAATTTTCTGTAGAAATAAAATTTTGACAAAACTTTCTATAGAATTACATTTTGACAAAATTATCTAAAAATAAAATGTTGATAAAAAATTGATTAGAAATAAATGTTGACAATATTATCGAAAGAAATAAAATTTTGGCAAATTTTTCTATAGGCATAAAATAATTTTGACAAAAATTTTCTAAAGAAATAAAATTATGACAAAATTTTCTATTGAAATAATTTTTGACAAAATTTTCTATAGAAATAAATTTTGACAAAATTTTCTGTAGAAATAAAATTTTGCGACGATTTTTCTATAGAAATAAAATTTTGCGACGATTTTTCTATAGAAATAAAATCTTGCGAAGATTTTCTATAGAAATAAAACTTTGACAAAATTTTCTATACAAATAAAATTTTGAAAAAATTTTCTATAGTTATACAATTTTAGCAAATTTTTTTATATAAATAAAACTTTGACATAATTTTTTGTAGAAATAAAATTTTGACAATATTTTCTAAAGAAATAGAATTTTGACAAATTTTTCTATAGGCATAAAGTAATTTTGCCAATAAACTGTCTTGTCAACTGAATACTGCCTTTTTCCATTTCTCTCTTTTACTTTTTTCGGGAGCATTAAATGATATATACAGTCCATTGCAGTTACTGATCTCGGAATTGTTCAACAGTTTTCTATAGAAATAAAATTATGACAAAATTTTCTATAAAAATAACATTGTGACAAAATTCTCTATAGAAATAAAATTTTCACAAAATGTTCTACAGTAATAAATTTTGACAAGATTTTCTATAGATATAAAATTTTGTCGAAATTTTCTATAGAAATAAAATAATTTTGACAAAAATTTTCTAAAGAAGTAAAATTATGACAAAATTTTCTATATAAATAAATTTTGACAATATTTTCTAAAGAAATAAAATTTTGGCAAATTTTTCGATAGACATAAAATAATTTGACAACAGTTTTCTATAGAAATAAAATTATGACACAATTTTCTATAGAAATAAAATTGTGACAAAATTTTCTATAGAAATAAAATCTTGACAACATGTTCTATAGAAATAAATTTTGACAAAATTTTCTATAGATATAAAATTTTGACAAAATTTTCCTTAGGAAAATATTCTGACAAAATTTTCTATAGAAATAAAATTTTGGCAAAATTTTCTATAGAAATAAAATTTTGACAAAATTTTATATAGAATTAAAAATTTGACAAAAAAATTTTATAGATATACAATTTTGACAATATTTTCTAAAGAAATAAAATTTTGGCAAATTTTTCTATAGACATAAAATAATTCTGACAACAATTTTTATATAGAAATAAAATTTTGACAAAATTTTCTATAGAAATAAATTTTGAAAAAATTTTCTATAGAAAAAAAATTGATAAAAATTTTCTATAGAAATAAAAGTTTGACAAAAATTTCTTTAGAAATAAAATGTCAATATTATTTATAGAAATAAAATTTCTGTAGAAATCGCATAATTTCTTGTTTTCACCGTACGTAGAAAATAAAATGATCAGCGTCATCATCTTTCGTCACCAGAAGAAGCGATCGATGTGTTCTGAATGCATGTTTTGGAGGTACTTCAATCAGAGTGTCAAAGGTCCTTCGGCAATTGCTTCAAATGCAAGAAAAAGTGTATAGATCTTAATGGAGAATATTTTAAAAAACAATAAAGCGCTTTTCGATGATTAAAATTTGTTTATGTTCTCTTTAATCGCGAAATATAGAAGGCAACCCTCGTCATTTTTGAAGATCAGTTAATTTTATCTAAAGTAAATATAAGCTCCATTGGATCTCAACTCAAATAAATAATGATGATATCCACAACTATACATCGATATTCATAAATCTCTATGTACATATTTGTTCTCACTTCCTTGTTACTAGCATCCAATATCCTTGCAACGATGCCATCGTAAATGTGAAAGTGCAAATGTAGAAATATGCTAGCCAAGGGAATCGAATATTTTAGCACTTTTCTTTATCTTTCTCCTACAGACAAAGACATAAAGCTCAAAGTACGGCAGAACATCATTTGCACTGGAGTACTCGTAGTGCGAATGCAGTTAAGACCAAATTCAAAGGCAACATCACCAACACCAACCCATCTCTCTAACAAAAGCAGACTATAAGTATTGTCAACTATATCACACATGAGGCTCACTTATATCTTGTACATATGGGAATGGGCGTATGAGTGAGGACAGTGTGAGCATGTGAGATGTTCAAGAATGTTGTTCTTGTTTTTTATGAGAACTGATGGTTGCCACATTCGGTTTCTTTGTAAGGGAAATGAATAAATCTGTTGCAATGATGAGACCATGTGTGAGAGCGGATATGAGAGTAATGTCTGAGCATATATGTGTGTGTGCAACATTATTCTTTTGCTTGGGCAAGGCATGTGAGAGAGAGTGAGAGGATTTGTATGAAATATTAAAAAACATTGATTTGCCCAAGTGCCATCGTATATGATATGAGAATAAAATGAGCTAAAGAGAAACACACATGCACTTTATGATGCATTCGTTTATGATGATGGCAGAGATGATATTTCATATGAACACTTTTACCTCTGTCACAATACAAGATACATTCGTATTTCACATATAACTTGGCAATATTTCGATGTACAGTGATGTTATTTCGGTAATCAAATAAAAATGCAATTTTTTTAGGATAAATGATCCGATGTTTACCTCATAATAAAGAGGAAGGTATACCAACACGGTTGCAACTCGAGCTAAAAATAATCTACCAAAATTTGGAGAAAATTTTGCCAAAAAAAAAATACTAAACAAAAAAAATCATATTTGAAAAATTTTATTTCTATAGAAAATTTTGTTAAAATTTTATTTGTATAGAAAATTTTGTCAAAATTTTATTTCTATAGAAAATTTTGTCAACATTTTATTTCTATAGAAAATTTTGTAAAAATTTTATATTTAGAGAAATTTTGTCAACATTTTATTTCTATAGAAAATTTTGTGAAAATTTTATTTCTATAGAAAATTTTGTCAAAATTTTATTTCTATACCAAACTTTGTCAAAATTTTATTTCTAAAGAAAATTTTGTCAAAATTTTATTTTTATAGAAAATTTTGTCAAAATTGTATTTCTATAGAAAATTTTGTTAAAATTTTATTTGTATAGAAAATTTTGTCAAAATTTTATTTCTATAGAAAATTTTGTCAAAATTTTATTTCTATAGAAAATTTTGTCAAAATTTTATTTCTATAGAAAATTTTGTCAAAATTTTATATTTATAGAAATTTTGTCAACATTTTATTTCTATAGAAAATTTTGTGAAAATTTTATTTCTATAGAAAATTTAGTCAACATTTTATTTCAATAGAAAAGTTTGTCAAAACTTTATTTCTATAGAAAGTTTTGTCGACATTTTATTTTTACAGAAATTTGTGTCAACATTTTATTTCTAAAGAAAGTTTTGTGGACATTTTATTTCTACAGAAAATTTTGTCAAAATTTTATTTCTATAGAAAATGTCAAAATTTTATTTCTACAGAAAATTTTGTCAAAATTTTATTTCTACAGAAAATTTTGTCAAAATTTTATTTCTATAGAAAGTTTTGTCAAAATTTTATTTCTATAGAAAATGTTGTCAAAATTTTATTTCTGTACAAAATTTTTTCAAAATTTTGTAAAATTTTATTTCTATAGAAAATTTGGTCAAAATTTTATTTCTATAGAAAATTTTGTCAAAATTTTATTTCTATAGAAATTTTGTCAAAATTTTATTTCTATAGAAAATTTTTTCAAAATTTTATTTCTATACAAAATTTTGTCAAAGTTTTATTTCAATAGAAAATTTTGTCAAACCTTTATTTCTATAGAAAGTTTTGTCAAAATTTTATTTCAATAGAAAATTTTGTCAAACCTTTATTTCTATAGAAAGTTTTGTCGACATTTTATTTCTACAGAAAATTTTGTCGACATTTTATTTCTACAGAAAATTTTGTCAAAATTTTATTTCTATAGAAAATTTTGTCAAAATTTTATTTCTATAGAAAATGTTGTCAAAATTTTATTTCTGTAGAAATAGTTGTCAAAACTTTATTTCTATAGAAAATTTTGTTAAATGTTATTTCGATAGAAAATGTTGTCAAAATTTTATTTCTATAGAAAATTGTGTCAAAATTTTATTTCTATAGAAAATGTTGTCAACATTTTATTTCTATAGAAAATGTTGTCAACATTTTATTTCTATAGAAAATGTTATCAATATTTTTTTTTTATAGAAAATTTTTTCAAAATTTTATTTCTGTAGAAAATGTTGTAAAATTGTTATTTATATAGAAAATTTTGTCAAAATTTTATTTTATGGAAAATTTTGTCAAAATTTTATTTATTTAGAAAATTTTGTCAAAATTTTATTTTTATAGAAAATGTTGTCAAAATTTTAATTCTAAAGAAAATTCTGTCAACATTTTATTTCTATAGAGTATTTTGTCAAAATTTTATTTCTATAGAAAAATTTGTCAAAATTTTATTTCTATAGAAAGTTTGCCAAATTTTATTTTTATAGCAAATTTTTGCCAAAATTCTATTTCTATAGAAAATTTTGTCAAAATTTTATTTCTATAGAATTAGTTGTCAAAACTTTATTTGTATAGAATTTTTTGTCAAATGATATTTCTGTAGAAAATTTTAATTCTATAAAAAAATTTTGTCAATATTTTATTTTTATAAAAAAAATTTGTCAAAATTTTATATCTATATAATTTTTTCAACATTTTATTTTTATAAAAAATTTTGTCATCTATTAATAAAAATGGGAAACCCATATCTCGATACCCAAACATTTTTAGTGTTTATATTTTTTAATAATTTTTTCTTAATTTTTTTTTATCATTTCCTTGTCACAAATTGAATATAGTCTCAATTATTAATATTTTTTCTGTCCACCAATCCTTGTACAAAAGTACTCCCATAAATTATTACCTAGCCATTATACACCTGTTTCGCCGGTTAATAATCTCTCTGAGTCCTGAGAGAAATATACCACAAATCCTTTACTACACAGTAACGTTTCATTCTTGTTTATATTCCATACGTGTGTGTCCGTATAAAACCGCTTTTATATAAGGTCAAATGCAGCTGTTGTCTTAATATCCTTCACGTTATCTCATTTATCCTCTTGTGGATGAGGTTGACCGAAAAACGAGCTCTTTTAAATAAACTACCATGATTGGACAAAAGTGTTTTATAGTTACTGTTTGGAGGATTTTATTGTGTTTACGGCAATTCACTGGGCAAATAAATGTGACAATGTCCTCCTGAACACTTGAGTGGCATAGAAAATTCTCTCTACTCTAGTGGTTCAGATTTTGATGGTATGATAGCTGCTAGCCATTGTTGACTGTGGTCTTTGCTGGGACCATACACCGTGGAGATTTTATTTTCATTTTTGGTGATCTATGCAAAATTTTGCGAATGACCTAATTTTTGAGTGAAAATTAAATTTACATGAAATGTCAAGTGAATATTCTCCGTAAATTGAAATTAATTTGATTTGTGAATACATTTTTGTGTCATTTAGTAGGAAACACTTAGTTCGTGTTGGACTCCAGTAAATATAATTGTTACGGGCTATTGTCAGTGAACACTGCTGAAAAGGCGGGGAATTAAATAAAATAATTTATCAATGAGGGGGGAAATAAATAAAAACACAATTAAATTTCGGGTTTTAAAAGAAATAAATTAAAATTTAATTTATTGGCGGGGGTATTCGTACCTTCGGGTATTTGAGCGAGAGAGTAAGTAAGAGAAAGTTTCGATAAGTCATTTGTCATTTTTTCAGATATCGTTATAATTCAGGGGTGTATTTTACAATTCATGAAACTTAAAAACTAACAGGGTGCCAACCTGAACATCCCGCCCCCCTTGCAGGAATGCAACATAGGGGCAAGCAGGAGCTAGGGGACAATAAAAAACGAGAATTCAATTTACAATTCAAATGGACATACAAATACAAAAAACATAAATAAATAAATTCAAATTCAGTGGGACCCAGAATGGACGTGAATCACAATAGTAGCCGGCCCATGACCGGTATTGGGGCTAACTGTGGTGGAGTTGGTCGGATTGTGGCCACAGGTGCATCGTCCACTGATGGTTCTCTGCTGCTGGGTCTCTGGGTTTCGTGCTACCCTCCTGGAGGCATTATTGCGGCGCCGAGCATCATCGGAGCGCCTTTGATGGGAGTCACGTTGCGGTGGCTGTCTGATAGCTCTAGGAGCCTTCTTCACCTTTTGGGGTCGACTAGCGACGGCTCTGGGGGGATCTTCGCGCTTCCGCTGATTCCCAACAAATCTGGGGTGGAGCATTGTGTGGTGCTCACCACAGCACTCCATACACCTTTCCCGACTCCTGCAATCAGTCCTTTTGTGTGACTCCGCCAAGCAATTAAAACAATAGCCGAATTGCATTACGGCTTTACGACGTCTTGCAGGGTCCATAGCTCGGAAACGCGGGCAAAGGCGGAGTGCGTGTGGTTGCAGACACACTTTGCATCTCACCTCACCACACTTCTTCTTTGGTTGGGCGACGTCCACTTCTACCTCAGGGCGCTCGTTTTTGAGACGACGTGATGGGCCAGACATGTCTGGAAATACGAAAATAAAAGATGGGACAGCACACACACAAAGAAAAGAAATGGTTATTAATTTTGTCCATCAACAGGTAGTAGTACGAGTTTGACAACGGGCCTTGTAATAGTACAATTTCCAACCCTGATGTCAACAACTCGCACTTTGTTGTCGGGGCCTAAGTAGATCTTTTCGATTCTACCTACTTTCCACTCTGGTGGAGGCAAATTATCTTTCCTGATTACTACCAGGTCACCAACGGCAAAATCTCTTTGAGGAAATTTCCACTTATTTCGCTTATGGAGTTCAACGAGATATTCCTCTTTCCACCTTTTGGCGAAAGAGTGAGAAAGGACCTTAAGTTTCTGCCATCTATTCACATAACTTAACGACTCAATTGCCGTGTCGGGCTCCGGTGGGGAGAGAAGGGCAGAACCTATAAGGAAGTGTCCTGGGGTCAAAGGAGCCAAATCGTTTGGATTATCGCTCATAGGACTAAGGGGCCTAGAATTAAGGCATGCCTCGATTCTAGCTAGCATTGTGCTGAACTCTTCAAAAGTAAACTTCTGAGCGTGAGACACTTTCTTAAGATGAGTCTTGAAACTCTTAACTCCTGCCTCCCAAAGACCACCCATATGTGGCGCACCAGGGGGAATAAATTTCCATTCTAATAATTGGAAGGCGTTAAGCGAAATAAAATTTTGCTTCACTTCAGCGAGAAATCGGGCTTGGTCTCTACCAAGAACATTAGAAGCTCCTACAAAAGATGTCCCATTATCCGAAAACATCTTAGAAGGGCAGCCTCTTCGGGAGAAAAATCGGGTGAACGCAGCAATAAAACAATCAGTCGACATGTCATTTGTCGCTTCCAAATGAATTGCCTTAGTCGCAAAGCAGACAAACACAAGCACATATCCCTTAGTGATACGGCAACCTCTACCAATGTAGGTCTTTATATCAAAGGGGCCTGCAAAGTCGACTCCAGTGCATGTAAACGGGCGAGACAGTGTAGTTCTCTCAGGGGGAAGAGCGGCCATAATTTGGTCTACAGTTTTCTTCCGAAACAATACGCATGCACGGCAATTATGGATGATTGTCCTTACGAGATTCTTCAATCTGGGTACCCAAAATTCCAATCTCATTAATCTCAACATTAATGCATTTTCACCATGCACCGTATTCTTGTGAATGTACTCCAGGTACAATCTGGTAAACCGGGCATCATAGGGTAGAATTTTGGGGAATCTCTCGTCATAGGTGAGAGTAGGGGAACGCGCAAGTCTACCATTCATCCGCATAAATCCAACAGAATCTATAAACGGATTGAAGTTCAACAGAGGGCTCTTTCGAGATAACTGCGCATTGTTCTCCAGCGCCACATATTCAGGGAAATGTCGACGCTGGCAGAGGACAACAAGACGACCTTTCACAAAGTTGATCTCACCCTGTTCCAAGTTGAAGGATGAATGCGTCTGTGTCGATTTAAACTTCGGGTGTATTCGATGAAAGAATCTGAATACATATGACAAAACTCTTAGGGCTCTGGATAAATCAGAGAAACGGGCCAAAATATCCTCAGGAGGGGATAATTGGTTCAAATTGACTTGAATCGGTTTAGTTTCAAGATTCGTCATGATTCTAAACGTAGATTTTGGCCATTCGGAGCGAGGGCGACATAACCAAGCGGGACCTTTCCACCAAAGGTTATTTGTTAGAAGATCGCGCGCTGAAGAACCTCTCGAGGCTATATCAGCGGGGTTATCGTGTGACAGAACATGATGCCAATTACTAGTACCGATTTTCGTAGAGATGTTAGCTACTCGATTCGCAACAAACGTAGGCCAGTGGCACGGGGGCTTCTGAAGCCACGACAAAACTATCGTCGAATCAGTCCAATAGAATGTCTCAATTTCTGGGAGACTCAGCTCGGAGCGAATAGTCTCAACCATATCAGCCAATAGAGTTGCACCGCAGAGCTCTAAACGGGGCAAGGATTCAACCTTGATTGGCGCTACCTTAGTTCGTGCTGCGAGCAGATGCGTGACATAATCACCAGGGGCGTTTTTAATTCGGACGTATAGTGAAGCCGCATATGCTTTCTCAGAAGCATCACAAAATGCATGAAGCTGAACTTCATGGTCTGGGCTGAAACCAACCCATCGGGGGATCTCTATCCGTTCGATTTCACTATAATCGTCCAAAAACGCAAACCATCTATTCAGAGTCATGGGTTTCAAACATTCGTCCCAATCTGTTTTGTCCTTCCAAATTTGTTGCATTATAATCTTAGCAACTATTATCTTAGGGGCCAGCCAACCTGCTGGATCGAACAATTTAGCTATCTCAGACAAAACAGCTCGTTTGGTGACGGAAGATCTAGTAGGGGCTGAAACCAACTTGAAAAAGAAAACATCTTTTCCAGCGTTCCAACGTAAACCCAGAGTCTTGGCGGTACTTTCATTGGAAATATTCAAAAAGTCATTATCCAATAAATATTCGGGGGGTAAATCTAACAAAAGACCCTGCACATTAGAAGTCCATTTTCTTAGATTAAACCCAGCAGAACCTAGAACTTCCATAAGTTCATCACGGCTCTTCATGGCATCATCTAAACTGTGAGCTCCTGCCAAAATGTCATCGACATACATCTGCGAACGTATTATCTCCGCAGCAGTCGGGAACTCACCCTCGACGTCATCAGCAAGTCTAAGTAGGGTCCGAATAGCAAGATATGGGGCACAGTTCACACCAAATGTGACCGTGTTCAATTCGAAATCTTGGATTATATCATCAGGGGCTAGACGGAAAACAATTCGCTGATATAACGCCTGATCGGGATGAATCAGAATTTGCCTATACATCTTCTCGATGTCGGCATTGAAGACAAATCTAAATAATCTCCATCGGAGAATCAAAACAATTAGATTTGCTTGTAGAACGGGTCCAGTATACAATACGTTATTAAGACTAACGCCATTAGAAGTGACACTGGAAGCATTAAACACCACACGTAATTTAGTGGTGGCGCTGTCAGGCTTGAAAACAGCGTGATGGGGTAAATAATACACAGTATTAGAAGAATTTACCTTATTCTCATCAACCATGGTCATATGTCCCAAATCAGCGTACTCTTGTAGTACCCTGTCATACTGAATCTTTAGCTCGGGATTTCTCATTAACCGCGACTCATTTCGCTTAAATTGAGAAATGGCAATATTCCGGGACAAACCAAGTTGCAAATCTTTGGGGTATTCACGCTTAAAAGGCAGTGAAACAACATATCGACCATTATCATTACGATAAGTCGTTCGTAGGTATAATTCCTCACACCATCTATCCTCTTCTGACATAGTGCATACTTTCGGTACATCTTCGATTTCCCAAAACCTAGCAAGTTGATCATTCAACTCTATGTGGCTGTAAAATGATACCACCGACTGTAGGGGCTTGGTTTGGGAGACTTTGCCAGTCACGATCCAACCGAAAACTGATTTCTGGGCAATAAGATCACCATTAGGGTGCTTATGAACATCAGTATGCATTATCCGAGAATATATATCACCACCCAGTAAAAGGTCCATATGAGAACACTTTAGATCACACATCGTGACTTCGGGCAGATCTACATCTAGTAGCTGTGACAATGAATAAGTAGGCAAACGACCAGTTAACTTGTCAACCACATACGCATCTGTCGACAACTCAAAAGTTGGGTCAATAGGGGAGCACAAAGAGATCCTACAAACATTAGTAGACTTCGCCGATATCGTGCCGTTTAGGCCAACAATATTCGCAGAAGTAACTGGGAATATCGGCAAAGCAAGTTTCTTCTGCAACTTTCGGGAAATAAAAGTTGCTTGCGAGGCAGGATCGATCAATGCTCTAGCAGAACACTTCACGCCATGACAACACAAATCTACCACAGTAGTTCCCAAAAGAACTGTAGAAAACTGTGATGTTTCCATAGCAGTTGCAAAAGTTTGCAACGAACGGGCAGCCTCTGATGTAGAAGGAACATCGTCAGAAGCTGATCGGGCTGGATTTCCCATATCGCGGGTCATTCCAGGTCGTGAGCTCGAATCTCGACTTACTTGTGCTGAGGATTCCCTTCTATGCAAGTGAGAATGATGTTTTTGTTTGCAGAAGAAACATATATTTGAGCTCTTACAATTGCTAAAAGTGTGCGACGAAGCTAGACAATTTGTGCAACATTTGAGTCGCTTGACGGTTTCCAATCGATTGTTAACCGACATTTGAAGAAATTCTTCGCATAATCGTAGGGGATGCGATTCGGAACAAAGAGGACATTTCTGCTGAGAATTAGATGGTATAATCGTAGAGAAGCTCTTAAAACTTCTATTACCATTATTATTAGTAATTGACTTTCTCTTTGGGCTAGTAGGTTTTCTTACATAACTCGGACCAGAAGACGTCGAAATATTATGGGCGCCTTTAATGTCAAAGACGGACTCAAGGGTCTGATACCGAGCAGTCAAAAACTTATCCATTGTTTCCCATTTAGGTAGGTCAGAACTTGACCCTTGAGATTGCTCCCAATGTCCTAGGGTAACTTCAGGAAGACGGGTGGAACATATGAAAACAAATATAACGTCCCAATTCTTCGTATCAATGCCCAAAAGAGACAAATTAGTTATGCAGTCGCTCATAGCACGCTGCAATTGCTTAATAGAGGGGCCAGATTCCTTTAAAACGGGTGCAAGATTGAATAAAATCTTGAGTTGGGCGTTTACAAGAACCCTTTTGTTCTCATAACGATCGACTAAATTTTGCCAAGCCATCTGAAAACCCTCATTAGTAATCGGACATGTTTTGATAATATCGCGGGCTTCACCTTCCGTCTTTTGCATCAGATAATACATTTTCTGAATATTACTGATATGTTCATTATCTTTATATAGGGCAGAGAACATGTCTCTGAACGTAGGCCAAGATTTATAATCACCAGAAAAAATCTCAGTATCACAAGGGGGAAGGTGAATTGGAAGGGATGAACTAGAAGACTTCTTCTTCACATTGAGCTTTTCAATTAAAGACTCAATAAGGGCTAGTCCACGCACATACGTCTTATATGTTGCGATATATTTTGCCTTAACTTTTGCAATATCATCACTAGAACCCATAGTGTCACACAATTCCTCATAAATTTCACGGAAATTCTCCCAAAGTCGAATAATTTCCTGTTTATGAATGTTGAGGCTGTGGACGGTGTGATCATCCTCCTTGAGCGAAGTCACGAACATATCCAAATCAATTAAGCGGTCTGCGCTTTTAATCAAATTCTTGATATCAGACATTATTATTTTCAATAAAATTCAAATTCCGAGTAAAAAGTTTAATTTGGTATGAAAACGGGGTTGCAGAACTCAATTCCAACAACAAACGTAAATAGGGTTCAAAAAATTAAAAAAAGTTATGATTTTTTTTTATTATTGGCAATAAACAAATATTTAATGCCTTTGAATATTTTTCGTAAATTAAAAAATATTTCAATTTTGGTCTTACCAACACCACTGTGCAGCAAAACTACGTATTAGTATACGATACAATGTGCAAGAATCAAAAATATTTCAAACGGGCGAAACTACGGGGTTAGTTCGATATCAATTTAATTTATTATACAAAATAGTCACAATTGCCTCTTACTTGCAATATTTTTCAATAATTAATTAATTAAAATAATTAATTTGAATATTTATTTTTCAATGTAAAATAATTTTCAAAATTATTTAATGAACAACTTTTGTTCCTATCGGGCCCACTGTGCAATGTTCAGTTACAACTCACTCGAACATGCAATGCAACATGTAGTACAATTGAATGCAACACACACACGTATGTCCGTATAACAGTCAACCACACTACTTGATAAGAGAGACGGGAGTGGGGGTAATAATGCAAGCTGTTGTTTTCGTTTGGTTGTTAGAAACCAAAGCGTATGGGCAAATGAAAATACAACAACAACACACAGGCAAACGAAAGAGTGACTTTGTATTTATTATTTCTTTTATTTTATTGATATTCTTGCACTTTTGTTTACTTTATTTTCACCACTAATAAATGTCAACAACCTTACCTTGGTATGATGAATATTATAGGGGAAAACAATGGTGATAGCCAATAATTTAGGGGGTAAAAAATACCAAAATAACCAATTGATTTTCGGGCTCTAAAAAGAGAAGCTCAATGATAAATTATTTTATTTTAAATCTCGGGCGGTTTAATCCGGCTCGAAGGACCAATGAAAAGGCGGGGAATTAAATAAAATAATTTATCAATGAGGGGGGAAATAAATAAAAACACAATTAAATTTCGGGTTTTAAAAGAAATAAATTAAAATTTAATTTATTGGCGGGGGTATTCGTACCTTCGGGTATTTGAGCGAGAGAGTAAGTAAGAGAAAGTTTCGATAAGTCATTTGTCATTTTTTCAGATATCGTTATAATTCAGGGGTGTATTTTACAATTCATGAAACTTAAAAACTAACAGGGTGCCAACCTGAACAACTGCGAAAATGGTATTAAATATGAAAGGCAAACATTTATTGATGAGCCATTCTACTATTTTCTGTGCCACATAATATTTTTTAGTTGGAAAACAACATCATTTTATATACAAAATTTTTCTGTGGACTATTATTAGAAGTCGCCATTGGGACTCTGCTCTAAAATTTAAACTAAGTTTCTTCTCTAATAAAATCTTAATATTGGTTTTAAAAAAGTTCATGCTCAATACTTTCGATACTATGAATACTGATGATTTTTCCATCACATAGTCCTTATCATTCTGTAATAGGTGACAACTCTTTATAATATAGCAATAAATACATATATATGAATGAAAAAATTTTGCCCATTCTAAAATTGTCTAATCAGATAATTCAGTCCTTCTTATGCAAACATATACTTTTGAGCATTTTCCAGAAGTAATATTAAGGATTGAGTTCAAATTCGCGATCCATTAATTAGAATCAATTATTTTGGTGATAAAAATTTTATTTTAATTTATATTAAAATTACTCATACAACCCATGGTACAATATTGCTGTGAGTGTACACATGGAGAACGGAAATATTTCCGAAATTCATATAAAAAGAAATAAGTTTGGGCATCAATATCATTTCAATATCAATTTCATTTCGGACTGCAATAAATTATTTATCAATTATTTCATAGAGTCAATGTTTATACAATAAAATAAATAAATAGAAATAATATGTTGACAAATTTTTTTATAGAAATACTATGTTGACAAAATTTTTTATAGAAATAAATATTTGATAAAATTTTCTATGGAAATAAAATTTTGACAAAATTTTCTATAGAAATAAAATTTTGACAAAATTTTCTACAAAAACTAAACTTTGACAAAATTTTCTATACAAATAAAATTTTGATAAAATTTTCTATAGAAATAAAATTTTGACAAAATTTTCTATAGAAATAAAATATTGACAAAATTTTCTATAGAAATAAATATTTGATAAAATTTTCTATAGAAATAAAATTTTTACAAAATTTTCTATAGAAATAAAATTTTGACAAAATTTTCTATAAAATAAAATTTTGATAAAATTTTCTATAAATCCTAAACTTTGACAAAATTTTCTTTAAAAACTACATTTTAACAAACTTTTGTGAGAATATAAAAAAAAATATTAAAAATTTGTATAGAACATAACAGTTAAAAAATTTTGTTTCCATAGAAAAGTTTGCCAAAATGTTTAAAATATCAATCAGAAAAATAAGTTGTGCGCAGGAAGCTCACGTATACTATTGAACGTTTATCAAAAGGTGTAAGAAGAATTATGCTCAAGTCTGAAATTCATTCATTGGAATCAATTATTTTTATATTAAAAGATTAATTTTAATTTAAATTAAAATTACTCATACAACCCATGGTACATATTAATACGATGCACACATGGAGACAGTATACATTTTCGAAATTCATGTAAAAAGAAACTTGTATTGACATCAAATTCATTTCAATATTAATTTCAATTCGGACAGCAACACATTATATATCGGTGGTATATTAATTAAAATAACCTTTGAGATTATGCTCTAAAATTTAAATGAAGGCGAATACCATCAAAACCATGCGTTGACTCAACAGCAGGAGTAGCTTAATCAACAGAGGAAAAAGTAGTTTGTCAAACTTATTTGGGCAGAGCCTTTTGGACTTCCAGATGGTTGGATGGACGGCCATTTTGGAACTACCATATTCCTCATCCGCCTTCTCCAAAATGAATTACACTTTAACCACTTTTAATTTTGTAAGAAATATAAAGGAATATCATGAGATTGCCAATTTGAAAAATGTCAATCAGAGAAATTAGTCGTTCTCATGCACACATATACCATTAAACATGTATCAATAGCTGTATGAAGGATTGTGTTCAAGTATGCAATCCCTACATTGGAATCAATTGTTTTTGTGTTAAAACAGTCATTTTAATTTTAATTAAAATAACACATACAACCCATGGTACATATGACTAGGAATGCACACATGGGGAAAGCATACATTTCCGAAATTCATATCAAAATCATTGCGTCTTGGCATCAAATTTATTTCAATATCAATTTTATTTCGGTCAGAACAGAATTATTTATCTCCGCTTTCAAATAATTCGAAGATTCCATGTGTTATAAAATAGTTTATTTCAGGGATCCGGAGCGGTCCATTTTTTTCGCTCCGCTCCGCTCCCGCTCCGGAGAAAAAAAAACCGCTCCGCTCCTCGCTCCGCTCCGAGAAAAAAAAATTCGCTCCGCTCCGCTCCACGCTCCGCTCCGCTCCTCTTCGAGAAAATTATAGTACAAACATTGTATTATTTGTTCAATTGAGTTTTATTTTATTTAGAAAAATCGGGCGGTACATATATGGGAGCTATAGCTAAATCTGAACCGATTTCGATGATTTTTTGCACATATAGTTAGTGCTATAGAAGATTACATTTCGCCAACTTTGAGTAAGATGGGTTGATAAATAAGGGTTTTATGACCTAATTTGACAAAATCGGGCGATACATATATATGGGACCTATATCTAAATCTGAACCGATTTCGATGAAATTTTCAGACTTAAAGGGTGATACAGAAGATTATTTTGTGCTAAATTTGACGACGATCGGTTAGTAAAAAAAGTGCAACGTGACCCCATTCATCGAAATCGGGCAATACATATATATGGGAGCTATATCTAAATTTGATCGGATTTCTTCCAAATTCAATAACGTTCGTCCTTGTGCCCAAAAAAACTCCCTGTACCAAATTTCATCAAAATCGGTTAATAATTGCGACCGAAATCCTGTGAACAACAAATACATGGACAGACGGATGGATGGACGGACGGACGCCAAGCGCTAGATCGACTCAGGAGGTGATTCTGAGTCGATCGGTAAATATTTTATGGGGTCTAAAATCAATATTTCTTGTAGGCACATTTTTTGGCAGATCAAACTTATTATACCCTAACCACTATGTGGTTTAGGGTATAATGACTTTAAAACAATGTGTTGAAATATTTTATTAATTTTGAAGATTTTTTCAGAAATATTAAATCCATTTTGACTTCATTAAAACGAAATTTGCATTCATGTTAGGATACACATTTTTATGTCGAATCACTTAGCTATAAGGACAAACAGACTTCATTGAAAAGTTTAGAGACTTTTAGACAAGGAAAAACTTTTTTTCAGAGAAATACGTCTTCTATTCTAAGCAAAATTCGTATTCGTATTCGTATTTTAAGCATGTGAAATATTTGGCCTCCCGACAATATTCTTTGCGGTGCACCATCTACTATTTAATATGTGATAGAAACCAAATTTATGAAAATGGACCAAATTCTGTTTGGTCTGACCATCGGACCAAATTTAAAAATTAGAAATCTTTTGGACCAATTTTGGTCCGATCGGACCAAAACGGCAACGCTGATTGGAATTGAAAGTCTATACACAGAGTAGAAGTAACTACTCTCCGAAAGTTTTTTTATACCCTCCATCATAGGATGGGGGTATATTAACTTTGTCATTCCGTTTGTAACACATCGAAATATTGCTCTAAGACCCCATAAAGTATATATATATTCTGGGTCGTGGTGAAATTCTGAGTCGATCTAAGCATGTCCGTCCGTCCGTCCGTCCGTCCGTCTGTTGAAATCACGCTAACTTCCGAACGAAACAAGCTATCGACTTGAAACTTGGCACAAGTAGTTGTTATCGATGTAGGTCGGATGGTATTGAAAATGGGCCATATCGGTCCACTTTTACGTATAGCCCCCATATAAAGGGACCCTCAGATTTGGCTTGTGGAGCCTCTAACAGAAGCATATTTCATCCGATCCGGCTGAAATTTGGTACATGGTGTTGGTATATGGTCTCTAACAACCATGCAAAAATTGGTCCACATCGGTCCATAATTATATATAGCCCCCATATAAAACGTTCTCCAGATTTGACCTCCGGAGCCTCTTGGAGGAGCAAAATTCATCCGATCCGGTTCAAATTAGGAACGTGGTATATGGTATATGGTCGCTAGCAACCATACCAAAATTGGTCCAATCACACAATCGGTTCATAATCATGGTTGCCACTAGAGCCAAAAATAATCTACCTAAACTTTATTTCTATAGAAAATTTTGTCAAAATTTTATTTCTATAGACAATTTTGTCAAAATTTTATTTGTAGAGAAGATTTTGTTAACATTTTATTCGGTTCATAATCAAATTTTCATCATTTTCAAAACTTTATTTCTATAGAAAATTTTGTCAAAAGTTTATTTATATAGAAAATTTTGTTAAAATTTTATTTCTATAGAAAATTTTGTCAAAATTTTTATTTCTATAGAAAATTTTGTGAAAATTTTATTTCTATAGAAAATTTTGTTAAAATTTTATTTCTGTAGAAAATTTTGTCAAAATTGTATGTCTACTTTGTCAAACTGAATTATATACGTATTGGATCGCTCTTTTTTGATTTAATATATACCACGTATGGACTTACATACAATTTAGAAGATGGTGTTAGGAGGTTTTAAGATACATTGCCATCGGCAAGCGTTACCGCAACTTAAGTAATTCGATTGTGGATGGCAGTGTTTAGAAGAAGTTTCTACGCAGTTCATGAGTATATACGGCCGAACTTACGGCCGTATATACTTGTTTTGTTTTGCAACAGACGTAGAGAAGAGGTTTTGTTATATTTGTAATGTGTGTGTGTATGTTTATGTTTGCAACAACCTCCATCGACATCAGTCCGTGGTATACCTACGAATATTCTTACTCAGATCTAATGGTACCTAATTTCGCTTTTTTCCCCTTTATTGTATAATAAATGTATATGCGCACATTTTTCAACTAAAATTGAAACTATCCATAATTTTAATTAAATTTTCGAGAACTAATATCAGAAATAAGAGAATGCTAGGATATAGTACAATAGTAAAGCAAATGTGAATGAAAAAAAGCATGCCCGGTTCCAAAGATTTTGTCTATACTTTAACAGTTTGGGTATTAATTCCGAGCCAAAGAAGCGGAGAATACAAGTAAGGATACTTTACAGACGTAATTCTCTTTTAAATTTGGGGGTTATGTACTTTCTTCTAGGAAGCAAATGTTAATTTTTCATTTTTTTAGATTTTTTTCGTCAGTTGTTATCAAAATCCTTTAAAAACGAGTTAACGAGTTATTTTTTTCCCATATTAAGACTCGACTTCCAGTAGAAATTATGCTATGTTTCAAGTAAAAGGCGTCTTTAAAATAAAGTGTTGAAAAACATGTCTTATTTTTTAACGATTTGTTGCTTTGTAGGCAAGATGCAAAAAGGAAACAAATTTAAAGACAATTTTATTAATTTTAAAGAATTTTTCTTAATTATTAAAGTCACGTTGACCTTACCTCAAAAATTTTATCTTTCATGTTATGATACACATTTTTAAGTAAAATCACTTAATTATAAGGACATTACAACTTCATTCAAAAGTTTATTGCCTTTTGGACAAGAAAATAACTTTATTTTAGAGAAATGCGTCTTCCATGTTAAGCAAATTTGCATTCTTATTCTAAGGACATGGAATCTTTGACTTCACGACAATATTTTTTTCAGTGTAGAAAACTAAAAAATTAAGTATAAATAAGATCGTTTAATTGCATTTATTTGACGTTCATTACAAACATCTTTGTAGTAATACGGGATGGAATTGATCGAAAGTACTGTTGTTACTTTTACAACACATACTAGATATATATTTTGACATTTGCCGTTTTTGAAAACAATTACTAAAAAACACGTTGTGTTTTCCCCAATGTACGTACGTACAAAAATACATATCGTACATTTTAAACGTTTACTCACACTACGCTAAGTACTAGCTAAATTTGAAATTACCTACACAGTGTAATTTCAAAGTTACACATTTCATTCAAGTAATATTTTATTCGGAGCGGAGCGGTTTTTCATTTGGAAACCGCTCCGCTCCCGCTCCGCTCCGGATTTTAGAAATGCCGCTCCCGCTCCGCTCCCGCTCCGGCAAAAAAAGGGCTTGCTCCGCTCCGCTCCACGCTCCGCTCCGCTCCGCTCCGGATCCCTGGTTTATTTTACTAAATAATTTTATTATTATAAATTTGAAATTTCATTCCATTAAGACTATTTGGTATAATACAAATAAAAAATAAAAAAATCGAAAATTTTTCAGAATATTGCAAAAACTCACATACTTCTCACACATTTCGTTGCTAAATGAATTTTGATAACAAGAGAAGATATTATAATGTACACATAAACATATGAGCTTTTATTACGATTATAATTTAGAACTGTACTCATCTATGAAATTCATAAATTGAAATCAATTAATTTGATGGCAAAAAATTAATTTTCAATTAAATTAAAATAACTCATACAACCCATGGCCCATATTACTCCTAATGCACACATGAGGAAACGAAACATCTCCGTAATGCATATAAACAGTAAACTGTAATGGCATTAAATGCCTTTCAATATCAATTTAATATCATTCAGAAAAGAATCAAATTTTTCAAAATAGCTTGCCTATTATTCAAAATGGATTTAGAACAACGTAATTAATATCAAACATTTAATTTTAATCTTAAGCAAAATTATAATTTTCTCCCGATAAAATGTCCTTATATAAATTAACCAAAATTAATCAATAAATCATTTTTGAAGGATTTTAAGTTACCAAAGATTTTATACACCATGGGTCAAAAGGTATCCTGCACACAATGTGTCTTTTAAGTACCTTTGGAAGCCATATCCAGCACTTATTCAAAACAGTTATTCGTTTATTAAAATCAATTACTATGTATGGAAAAATTAAATTTTAATTATAATTTATATAACTTATACAACCTATGGTACTCTTAATTTTCTTCAAACTTATGGGGATAAAATAAATTTCAACCATTTTAAATAATGATTTATTGGGGAAAAAAAATACCAATACCAATACCATGGATATGTACAAAAATAGTCCTATTATACTGCATCCCTGGTATTGATGTGAATTTTCCAATAATTGAAATCAAATAAAGCAATATTTACCTCTTGACGTTGACATCTTTTCACAACGACTCAATTCAATCACATGAAGATGTATGTTAACCTGCAATCATCAGCCTATTCGAGTACATTCTTTCCGGTATATATCATGGCATTTATTTACATATTTGCTCAATAATTCAAAGAAAAGCTTCGGGCGGACGAAAAAGAAAGTCCGTTGTACATTAAAATTTAAACAACTTTCCCAATTCACCTTCTGGTCCATTACTATAAAGTTAATCCGATGAAAAAAGAAACCTGGCATGGAATGAGAATACATTGGTTAAGCAACACTTTTCCAGGAAAATGTGAACTACATTAAACATTGGTTTGAACTGCCAAATGGTTCGTATATGGTTTACAGTGGAAATATGGTGCGATTATGTATGATATATAAACTGAAACTGTTAGTGTTTTGTAATCATGTTTGTATATGTTCTTATGTACTTAAACACATGTACTTTTATTTATATTATTTACAACTTCTTCCCGTAGATATTTAATGGGCCTTTTTGGTGGGCACAAAAAGGCCGAAAACACAAATTTTTATGGTGCTTAAAAAAATATTATATACACATAAAACTTATAGTTAATCCAAAAATTTCCTATTACAACTTGCATGAATAATAATATGATAAACTCGCAACAATTATTTACCATCGTATTATATTTTACCTACTCGTTTACTACCATTTATATGACACTTTAATTAAATACATTTATTGGAATCATCTTTATAAATGTTTTTATTATAGCATATTTTGATAAAATTTTCTATAAAAACTAAACTTTGACAAAATTTTCTTTAAAAACTAAATTTTAACCAACTTTTGTGAGAATATAAAAATAATATTAAAAATTTGTATAGAACATAACAGTTAAAAAATTTTGTTTCTATAGAAAAGTTTGCCAAAATGTTTAAAATATCAATCAGAAAAATAAGTTGTGCGCGTAAGGCACACGTATACTATTGAACGTTTATCAAAAGCTGTAAGAGGAATTATGCTCAAGTCTGAAATCAATTCATTGGAATCAATTATTTTTATATTAAAAGATAAATTTTAATTTAAATTAAATTACTCATACAACCCATGGTACATATTAATATGATAAACGTTTTTATTATAGCATAGCCTTCACACATAATTAGCTTAACCATTATTAGAAAGCAGAAAAATAACTGGATCACTGAAAGTGCGCGATATATCAGTATCAATTCGAGTTTTTATTAAATTTAATTTTTTTTTTCTTGAATTAAAATAAATTATACCACCCCCTGTACTTAGTATAACTCATACAACCCCGGGTACACATTAATAAGTGTTATATTTAAAATAAATTATACAACCCCATGTACTAAATATGTGTGTCATATTCGAATAATGAAATATAAAGGGATTTCCAACAAGTGTTTTTTTTCGAAAAATTTGCAACTGATGCAACTAAAACTTTTAAATTATCTTTGTAATAAATAATGGTGAAAATTGCATTTCGCAAACTTTCAGCAAACAAATGGCTGAAAAAATTAGATAGGTAAGGCCAAAAAATAAAACCCCATACTCGTAACTCAAGAAATACCGAGAATATTGCTGATGTAGCTTAAGGGGTCCATTCGAGTTCGGCATTGCATTAACGTCATTATGCCATATTTTTCATAAAAACTAGAGTCTCAAAATTTAGCAAGTTCAGTTAACAAAAAAGTAAAACTGGTCATAAACAACATCGTGTCTAATTCTTGGGTCATTGAAATGATCAGGACCTCCATTGACAAATCAAGAGCTATTGTTGAGAATCTTTCCCATCCACAATGAGTAAACCTTTGGTTTAGTTGTATGTTTATCTCAATGGACTGAATAGTCTAATGGCGATTTCGATTGGAGAAAAATGTGCAACATTCTCGAAATTGATTGCCAAATATGAAGGACATTGTCATAGATTTTGGATCCTGTATCCCTCACAACATTATGAATTAACAATAACTTTGGAATGACACTTTAATTTGAGGGAAAATACCATGAGGAAAAAGGTAGAGTAACACCAGGGCAACATATTTTTTGCGAAACGAAAACGCCCTAAGTCAGCCTTGCAATAAATCGGGCTGCCACTTTTATCTAACCTAGTTTTATGTTTCGGTGGGGTCATTGGTTCTAACTTTTTTTTTGGAAAATTAGGTTGGCTCAATATTGGTAGCTGCGCTAGCAAGGGCTGATTAATGAGTTTTTGTGGCCAAAGTTGCATGGCGTTGACCTGGACAAAGTTTATTCCCAAAAAGAATCCAAACCATTCTTCATTTGCAAGAATAGCTTCAACTCTTCGAGGTGACCATAATTGACCAACAATGCCTTGTAACTTTGTCCTACGTAAATGATAAGATCTACGCCAACAGTCCAGCAACGATTGAATTTCTCAAACATAGATTTCGTAAAGCTATCGAGGACATATGGCAGCCACTGAAATCTATACTGAAATCTTATGCAAAATTTCATGGCCCTACAGGTTTGGCCTTGGTAGCAATTTGATTTCTTTTCGTTATTGCGACAAGTCACCGTCTTCCTTATTATGAAATAAAAATCCTGTCATGAAAATTTTCTGTTAATACCAAAATAACACGTCTTATTGCAAAAAATGTTCATTTATTATAATAGTCAAAAAAAAAAAATCATACTTTTTGTGTACGACAGATTTTCATTTGATTCAAAAAGTTGAGATTTCTTTCACATGGTTAATCAAAAGTCTAGAAATAAAATGAAGAAGTTACCATTATCCAAATCACATTAAGTTTGAATGAGCGACGTATTTAAATAGGCTTTGTAATGAATTTTTTTTTTTCATTCAGAAATAGTTGAAAATCTATTAAAATAACAAAAAATCTAAGATTGAATGTGCACACATGAAATATTTATTATCTTCGAAAAAGCACAAGCTTAGTAGGATTATACCCTTCAGCTCATATTTCTGTAGCAATTCAATTTTTGCTAAAAAATCACTTTTATTATTAATTAATATAACTCATACGACCCCAAGCACTTATTTTATTGAAAGCACACATGACTTAAGTAAGGATTTTTAAAAAGAATACATTTAACTGAGTTTGCAAAGGTGGCTCCAGTATACACAACAATTAGATTTATTGGAAAATTAAAACTCATACCGAATCTATCGACCCATGGCTCATAAAATTTTTGGTTAGCACACTTCGGAATATTTTTTTTCGAATTCACTTAAGTTACAGTTCAAATGAGGGACGTGTTTTTAAATAGGCTTCTTTAACTGTTTTTTCATTCAGAAATATCTGAAAATCTATTGAAATAACAAAAAAATCGTAGATTCTATGTGCACACATTTAAGATTTATTATTTATCAAGAAGCAATCAATTAAGGATATCCTAATGTAAAGTTCATAAATTTATAACAATTCGATTTTTTTATCGAAAACATTACTTTTATTATTTATTAATATAACTCATACGACCCCAAGTACACATTTAATTAAAAGCACACATGACTTAAATAAGGATATCTAAAAAGTATACACATAATCGATTTTGTAATGGTAGATCATATATCCATAACAATTAGAATTAAGGGAAAATTTGAATTTTAATGTAATCTAGCATACTAGACATACTTTCGAAAACTTTTAAGCTCATAATTCTCATAAAGCTCATAATTGCACACATTAAAAATTTATTAAATACTAAAAAGCAAAAGTTTAGTGGGATTAATATACCATTAAGCTCATATTTCTGTAGCAATTCGATTTTTACTAAAAAAAATCACTTTTTTTATTAATTAATATAACTCATACGACCCCAAGCACTTATTTTATTGAAAGCACACATGACTTAAGTAAGGATTTTTAAAAAGAATACATTTAACTGAGTTTGCAAAGGTGGCTCCAGTATACACAACAATTAGATTTATTGGAAAATTAAAACTCATACCGAATCTATCGACCCATGGCTCATAAAATTTTTGGTTAGCACACTTCGGAATATTTTTTTCGAATTCACATAAGTTACAGTTCAAATGAGGGACGTGTTTTTAAATAGGCTTGTTTTTTTAACATTCAAAAATAGCTGAAAATATATTAATATAACAAAAAATCATAGATTCTATGTGCACACATTTAAGATTTAATATTTAGCAGAAAGCTAAAGTTAAAGGATGTCCTGATGTAAAGCTCATAATTTTGTAACAATTCGGGTTTTGCTAAAAAAAAAAGAATTTTTTAATAATTAATATAACTCATACGACCCCAAGCACATATTTTATTGAAAGCACACATGACTTAAGTAAGGATTTTTAAAAAGTATACAGATAACTGTGTTTTCCAAGGTGACTTAAGTATCCATACCAATTAGAATTAAAGAAAAACTTGAATTTTAATAGAATCTAGTAACCCATGACTCATCAACTATTTTAATTGACATACTTTTAATTTTTGAATATGAGGGACGTGTTTTTAAACAGGCTTGTTTTTTTTTCATTCAAAAAGAGATGAAAATCTATTAATATAACAAAAAATCATAGATTGTATGTGCACACATTTAAGATTTATTATTTAGAAAAAAGCTAAAGTTAAAGGATATTCTGACCTAAAGCTCAAAATTTTGTTACAATTCGGGTTTTGCTAAAAAAAATAATTTTATTTTTAATTAATATAACTCATACGACCCCAAGCACGTATTTTATTGAAAGCACACATGACTTAAGTAAGGATTTTTAAAAAGTATACAGATAACCGAGTTTGGTAAAATGACTCAAGTATCCATAGCAATTAGAATTAAAGGAAAACTTGAATTTTAATAGAATCTAGTAACCCATGACTCATCAACTATTTTAATTGACATACTTTAAATTTTTGAATATAAATGAGGGACGTGTTTTTAAACAGGCTTGTTTTTTCATTACATTCATTACAATATTCAGGATTTTCTAGAAAATATATGTAAAGTTATTCGAGTTCCAATCTAGAGGAACGATTCCTCTCGAGTCGACCCATGGCTAATAACATTTTTGGTTAGAATACTTTGAAATATTTTATTTTCTTTTTTGAAGAATGAAGAAGGTACCATTATCGAATTCACAATATAAATGAGGGACGTGTTTTTAAACAGGCTTGTTTTTTTTTTTCATTCAAAAATAGCTGAAAATCTATTAATATAACAAAAAATCATAGATTCCATGTGCACACATTTAAGATTTATTATTTAGCAAAAAGCTAAAGTTAAAGGATATCCTGATGTAAAGCTCATAATTATTTAACAATTCGGGTTTTGCTAAAAAAAAGAATTTTATTATTAATTAATATAACTCATACGATCCCAAGCACATATTTTATTGAAAGCACACATGACTTAATTAAGGATTTTTAAAAAGTATACAGGTAACCGAGTTTGCCAAAATGACTCAAGTATCCATAGCAATTAGAAGTAAATGAATACTCGAATTTTAATAGAATATAGTGACTCATGACTCATCAACTATTTTAATTGACATACTTTCGAATACTTTTAATTTTTGATTTGGTAACCCAACCCATTTTATTACACGAAGGCCTTTACTTTCATCATATGTTTACCTCATCTCTGCTCTGCGATAATATACAAGCATACACCACTATATCCCGTATGTGTGTTTACAATTTAAGCAGAGATTTCATATCGACGTGATAAGATCAAGAGTGATTTGTTTTCATCAGACTCACATGTCAAGTGCCAAAGTAAACGAATCCTTTTTGATACTGGTGAAAAAGATGTGGAAATTGAATTTCCAGCCAATGCAGTCATTCCACAATGTACGCTGTACAATGATGCACTTGTCGCTTGGTTAACTCCAACCAAAAACATTTGACCCTCCTCGAGATTATCAATCACCAAGCTACTTGACCGGCCTGGCCTTGAATGAGAGCAATTTGATTGAAATTCTGTTCATTCTGTTCCTTTGCTGTGGCTTATTTGCTGTAGTCTTGTTTTCACTTAGAGAGCGCTGAGTTGCTGCAATGAATCGTGTTTTGATTCCTTCGAAATTTAATTTAAAATCTGAAAAACACAAGAAATGAAAAGTGCAGGAACGTGTTAAAAAGTTTGTTTTTACAAAAATAAACAGAAAGAGATAGAATTCTTATATTGAGTGGTTTTCTCTAGATGGTCAAATTGAAATTTGTCATATCAGTTTTTGCATTTAAGGAACTGTCACATTTCCATTGACCATAGTAGATGGTCGTGACAGGTTAGCGGTAAATAAATGTATACAGAATATTTATTAAGCCAATGGAAATATTGAATTTTAATTCGATTCACCTTTTTCTGAAGGGGTTTAAGCCGAAAAAAAACTTAAATAAAATCAAAAAGGCTGAAATTGAATTTTATGCCTCACTGAATATGCATTAAATAGTTGTGTTGTGAAAAAAGCTGTTTTTTTTGTGCCTTAAATTAAATATCATTTATATTAATTGGATTTATATTTTTACCTTACGAGTGGTGAAACCGATTTCCTGTAGAAATGAAAATTTGCCAAATTTTTTTATAGAAATAAAATTTTCGAAAATTTTACTACAGAAATAAAATATTGACAAAATTCCTTAGAGAACTAAAAATTCCTTCCGAATTTAAATTTTGATAAAATTTCCTATAGAAATGAAATTTTGACAAAATTTCTTATAGAAATAACATTTTGCGAAATTTTCCTGTAGAAATACAATTTTGTCCGAATTTCCTGTGGAAATGATATATGGCCAAAATTTCTTGAATATTTTTTGAAAAATTGTCTTATGAAACAAAGAAAATTTTGAGAAAATTTCTTGTGAAACTGAAAGGAAATTTTGATAAAATTTCTTATAGAAATGAAATTTTGAGAAAATTTCCTATGGAAATGAAATTTTGAGAAAATTTCGTATTCATATGAAACTTTGACAGAATTTCCTATAGAAATACAATTTGAAAAAAAAAAATCTTATAGAATTCAAATTTTGAAAAAATTTCCTATAGAAATGAAATTTTCAGAAAATTTTCTATAGAATGAAATTCTTATAGAAATCCAAAAATTCCTATAGAAATCAAATTTTGAGAAAATTTCCTATAGAAATGAAATTTTGACAAAATTTCTTATAGAAATAAAATTTTGACAAAATTTCCTTCCGAATTTAAATTTTGAGAAAATTTTCTATAGAAATGGAATTTTTACAAAATTTCCTATAGCAATAAAATTTTGACAAAATTTTCCTGTAGAAATCCAATTTTATCCGAATTTCCTGCGGAAATGATATATGGCCAAAAATTTCTTAAATAATATTTGAAAATTTTTCTTATAAAACTGAAAGGAAATTTTGAAAAAATTTCTTATAGAAATTAAATTTTGAAAGCATTTCCTATGGAAATGAAATTTTGAGAAAATTTCCTATGGAAATGAAATTTTGAGAAAATTTCGTATTCATATGAAACTTTGACAGCATTTCCTATAGAAATACAATTTAAAAAAAAAATCTTGCAGAATTCAAATTTTTAAAGAAAATTCCTATAGAAATGAAATTTTCAGAAAATTTTCTATGGAATTAAATTCTTATAGAAATCCAAAAATTCCTATAGAAATCAAATTTTGAGAAAATTTCCTATAGAAATAAAATTTTGAGAAAATTTCCTGTAGAAATCAAATTTTGAGAAAATTTTCTAAAGAAATGGAATTTTTAATTTAAATTTTGATAAAAATTACAGTAGAAATAAAATATTGACAAAATTTCTTATAGAAATAAAATTTTGACAAAATTTCTTATAGAAATAAAATTTTGACAAAATTTCTTACAGAAAAAAAAATTTGACAAATTTTCCTGTAGAAATATAATTTTGTCCAAATTTCCTGCGGAAATGAAATATGGCCAAAATTTCTTAAATAATATTTGAACAATTTTCTTATAAAACTGAAAGGAAATTTTGAGAAAATTTCTTATAGAAATGAAATTGTGAGAGAATTTCCTATGGAAGTGAAATTTTGAGAAAATTTCCTATGGAAATGTAATTTTGAGAAAATTTCGTATTCATATGAAACTTTGACAGAATTTCCTATAGAAATACAATTAAAAAAAAAACATAAACATTGAAAAAAAAATTGACAAAATTTTCTTTGGAAATAAAATTTTGACAAAATTTTCTATAGAAATAAAATTTTGACAAAATTTTCTACAGAAATAACATTTTGACAATGTTTTCTATAAAAATAAAATTTTGGTAGATTATTTTTGGCTCGAGTGGCAACCATGACTATGAACCGATATGGACCAATTTTTGTGTGATTGGGGATCGAGGCTCCGGAGGACAAATCTAGGAATCGATTTATATGGGGGCTATATATAATTATGGACCGATATGGACCAATTTTTGCATGGTCATTAGAGAACATATACCAACACCATTTACCAAATTTCAGCCGAATCGGATGAAATTTTCGTTTCTTAGACGCTCCGCAAGCGAAATCGGGGGATCGGTTTATATGGACCGGATCGGTTTTATGGACCGATGTGGACAAACTTTTGCATGGCAATTAGAGAACATATACCAATGCCATGTACCAAATTTCAGCCGGATCGGATGAAATTTGCTTCTCTTAGAGCAATCGCAAGCCAAATTTGGGGGTCCGTTTATATGGACCGGATCGGTTTTATGGACCGATGTGGACAAACTTTTGCATGGCAATTAGAGAACATATACCAATACCATGTACCAAATTTCAGCCTGATCGGATGAAATTTGCTTATCTTAGACGCTCCGCAAGCCAAATCGGGGGATCGGTTTATATGGGGGCTATATGTAATTATGGACCGATATGGATCGGATGAAATTTGCTTCTCTTAGAGGCTCCGCAAGCCAATTTGGGAGTCCGTTTATATGGGGGCTATACGTAAAAGTGGACCGATATGGACCAATTTTTGCATGGTTTTTAGAGACCATATACTAACACCGTGTACCAAATTTCAGCCCGATCGGATGAAATTTGCTTCTCTTAGAGCAATCGAAAGCCAAATTTGGGGGTCCGTTTATATGGGGGCTATACGTAAAAGTGGACCGATATGGCCCATTTGCAATACCATCCGACCTACATCAATAACAACTACTTGTGCCAAGTTTCAAGTCGGTAGCTTGTTTCGTTCGGAAGTTAGCGTGATTTCAACAGATGGACGGACGGACGGACGGACATGCTCAGATCGACTCAGAATTTCACCACAACCCGGAATATATATACTTTATGGGGTCTTAGAGCAATATTTCGATGTGTTACAAACGGAATGACAAAGTTAATATACCCCCATCCTATGGTGGAGGGTATAAAAAATCTTATAGAATTTTCAGAAAATTTTCTATGGAATGAAATTCTTATAGGAATCCACAAATTCCTATAGAAATAAAATTTTTACAAAATTTCTTATAGAAATAAAATTTTGACAAATTTTCCTCTAGGAATACAATTTTGTTCGAACTTCCTGCGAAAATGAAATATGGCCAACATTTCTTAAATAATATTTGAAAATTTTTCTTATGAAACTGAAAGGAAATTTTGAGAAAATTTCTTATAGAAATGAAATTTTGAGAAAATTTCCTATGGAAATGAAATGAAATTTTGACAAAATTTTCTATAGAAATAAAATTTTTACAAAATTGCCTATAGAAATAAAATTTTTAAAAAAATTTCCTATAAAAATGAAATTTTATCCAATTTGATAAGTCAAATTTTTCAAAAAGTCACTTCTGAGTGAATGTGGCATTTTAGTTGAAAAATGTTATCAGAATTTAATGTCCAACGTGCAATCTTTCCATGTCTCGATGTTTGCGTTTGTCCCATTTCAAGGGAAATGAACCTCAGCCAATATTTGTCTTTAAATTCCATCCTACTCCTACTTTATTCCAGGAATAACCATTGTATGGTTTAAAAGAAAAAAAATCTTCTACCATTGCTTCCATAAGCGTTTCCTTAAAACCTCTTAAATTCAAATGGAAACTATAAAAGTTTAAAATTCTTTGGTTCAAGGACAATGCAGATACAGACTAGAAATGACCATAAATCCACAGGTTACTAAGATCTTCAAGTGTGTCAGAGCTACATTGTGTTGAATATTAAAAGCCCCTGAGACAATCTTCCTACCATGATATCTTCAAGTCACGTAGATATACTGGAAATGGTTTAAATTAAACATGGCCACATGTGCCGGAATATATTATGAGTGGTAGAAAGTTTGGTTTAGATATGACTGTGCGTGTGTGTGTGTGTGGTTTCTTTGAAAGATCCTTTTGTCTAACACATGTTCCATTTTATATTTTATCGTTAATACATCAAAATTAATAGGCAAACCAAATGGTTTTGTGGGGCTATGAAAATCTTTCATGACATAACAATTTTAATTTCCTGTTGAATATTCTAATGAAATTGGGATTAGTTGGAAAATTTCCACAAACCATATGCTGATGTATTGCTGATGATTAATTCAAATTTATTAATTGATAGTATGTCCTAAAAATTTAGAGAGATTTAAAATATATTTTTAAATAAAAAGGGAAAATATATCTATTGAGGCCAAAACAAAATAGATTTCTGTGGATGACCTTAACCTAGAATACATAATTTTCAATATCTAAAGGATATATTTTAAAATTTTTTATTTACAGAAAATAAAAATAAAAATTTTGTCCACAGAAATTTTGGTAAAAATTTCATTCCTATTACAAATTTGACATTTTTATTTTATAGAAAATTTTTGCAAAATTAAATTTTGTCGCCAATTTTGTCAAGATTTTGTTTCTATAAGAAATTTGGAAAAATTTTATTTTTTTAGGAAATTTTGTCAAAATTTAATAACTATAGGAAATTTTGTCAAAATTTCATTTCTATATGAAATTTTGTCAGAATTTTATTTTTATAAGAAATATAAATTTCTACCAATCATCAGTATTCGGTTAATTGATTAAACCCACAGTAAATTACAATTGAACCTCCTGTCCATCGCGCCATCTTGCAGTCTACAGTTCTTTGTCCAAATAGATTTGAAAAGCATACTTTTGCTCTGTTGGTTGATCAATTCTTGTAGTTTAGTCAAGGTATGGTTTTAAGCTGAAATCAAAACAACAAAAATGATTGTAGAACAAACCAACAATAAAAAATAAAACGAATTGTATTTATACGAGAAATTTTAGAAAGATTTCATTTCCATAGAAAATTTAGTCAAAATTTAATTTCTTTAGGAAATTTTGTCAAAATCTCATTTCTACATTTGTCTCGAAATTTTGTAAAAATTTAATTTTTTTAGGAAATTTTAATAAAATTTTTTATAGAAATTAAATTTGGCCAAATTTCCTATAGAATGAAATTTTAACCAAATTTCTTATAGAAATTAAATGTTGACAAGATGTCGTATAGAAATCAAATTCCCTATAGTAGTGAAACATTTGACAAAATTTCCTATGGAAATGAAAAATTTGACAAAACTATCTATAGCAGTGAAATTTTGACAATACTTTTTATAGAAATGAATTTTGACAAAATTTGCCGTAATAATGGAATTTTGAAGAAAAAAATCTGGAGATATGAATTTGTGGCAAAATTTCCAATTTTTTTTAATTTCCTAGTAATAAAAGTTTGACAAAAATTTCTAGTAATGAAATTTTGGCAAAATTTCCTATAGTGGTGAAATTTTAACGATATTTCCTATAATAGTGAAATTTTGACAAAATTTCCTATAGAAATGAAATTTTGACAAAATTTTCTATAGCAGTGAAATTTTGACACAAATTTCTTAAAGAATTGAAATTTTGACAAAATGTCCCTACTAGTGAAATTTTGACAAAGTTTCCTATAGAAATTAAATTTGAAAAAATTTTGTCAAAATTGACCAAAATTTCAATTCTTATAGAAATGAAATTTAAAAAAAAAATCGTATAGAGATGAACCATTGACAAAATTTCCTATAAAAATGAAAGTTTGGCAAAATTTTCGATGGTTAGGTTTGGTTAGGTGGCAGCCCAATGTATCAGGCTCACTTAGACTATTCAGTCCATTGTCATACCACATTGGTGAATTTCTCTCTTATCACTGAGTGCTGCCCGATTCCATGTTAAGCTCAATGACAAGGGACCTCCATTTTATATCCGAGTCCAAACGGCGTTCCACATTGCAGTGAAACCACTTAGAGAAGCTTTGAAACCCTCAGAAATGTCACCGGCTTTACTGAGGTGGGATAATCCACCGCTGAAAAACTTTTTGGTGTTCGGTCGAAGCAGGAATCGAACCCACGACCTTGTGTATGCAAGGCGCGCATGCTAACCATTGCACCACGGTGGCTCCCAAAAAAAAAAAAAAAATCGATAGAAGTGATAGTTTGGCAAAATTTCCAACAGAAATTACATTTTGAGAACATTTCCAATAGAAATGAAATTTTGCGAAAATTTCCTATTAATGAAATTTTGACAAAATTTTCTTGTAATGCAATTTTGACAAAATTTCCTGTAGTAGTAAAATTTTGACGAAATGTCCTATAGTAGTGAAATTTTTACAAAATTTCCTATAGTAGTGAAATTTTAACAACATTTCCTATAAAAATTAAATCTTGACAAAATATTCTGTAGCAGTGAAATTTTGACAAAAATTCTTAAGGAATTAAAATTTTGACAAAATTTCCTATAAAAATGAAATTTTGATAAAATTTCCTATAGAAATGAAATTTTGACAAAAATTTTCTATAGTAGTGAAATTTTGACGAAATTTCCTACATTGGTGAAATTTTGACAAAATTTCCTATAGTAGTGAAATTTTTGAAAAATGTTCCTATAGAAATGAAATTTTAACCAAATTTTCTATAGAAGTGAAATTTTGCCAAAGTTTCCTATAGAAATGAAATTTTGAAAAAAGTTTCTATAGAAATAAAATTCTGCCAAAATTTATTATTGGAATAAAATTCTGACGAAATTCCCTCTAGAAATTAAAGTTTGACAAAATTTCCTATAGAAATTAAATTTTGACAAGACTTCCTATAGAAATACAATTTTGAAAATGAAATTTTAACAAAATTTCCTATAGAAATTAAATTTTGACAAAATTTTCTATACAAATATCATTTTGAGAAAATTTCCTATAGAAATTGAAATTTTGACAAAATTTCCTATAGAAATGAAATTTTGAAAAAAGTTTCTATAGAAATAAAATTCTGCCAAAATTTATTATTGGAATTAAATTCTGACAAAATTCCCTCTAGAAATTAAATTTTGACAAAATTTCCTATAGAAATGAAATTTTAACAAAATTTCCTATAGAAATTAAATTTTGACAAAATTTCCTATAGAAATTAAAATTTGACAAAATTTTCTATACAAATAAAATTTTGAGAAAATTTCGTATAGAAATTGAAATTTTGACAAAATTTTCTATAGAAATGAAATTTTCACTAAATTTCCTATAGAAATGAAAATTTTCTATAGAAATGAAATATTGACAAAATTTCCTATAGAAATGAAATTTTGACAACATTTCCTATAGGAATTAAATTTTGACAAAATATTCTATACAAATAAAATTTTGAGAAAATTTCGTATAGAAATTGAAATTTAGACAAAATTTCATATAGGATTGAAATTTTGACAAAATTTTCTATAGAAATGATTTTTTGACAAAATTTCCTATGGAAATGGAATTTTGACAAAATTTTCTATAGAAATGAAATTTTGACAAAATTTTCAACACAAATAAAATTTGGAGAAAATTTCGTATAGAAATTGAAATTTTGACAAAATTTCCTATAGAAATGAAATTTTGATAAAATTTTCTATAGAAATGAAATTTGACAAAATTTCCTATAGAAATTAAATTTTGACAAAATTTTCTATAGAAATTAAATTTGGTCATAATTTACTATAGAAATTGAAATTTTGAGAATATTTCCTATAGATATGAAACCTTGACAAGATTTTCTGTAGCAGTGAAATTTTGACAAAATTTCTTAAAGAATTTAATTTTGACAAAATTTCCTAAAGAATTTAAATTTTGACAAAATTTCCTATAAAAATGAAATTTTGACCAAATTTGCTATAGAAATTTGACAAAAATTTTCTATAGTAGTGAAATTTTGACGAAATTTCCTACATTGGTGAAATTTTGACAAATATTCCTATTGAAATGAAATTTTGACCAAATTTTCTATAGAAATGAAATTTTACCAAAGTTTCCCATAGAAATGAAATTTTGATCAAATTTTCTATAGAAATAAATTTCTGCCAAAATTTATTATTGGAAAAAAATTCTGACAAAGTTCCCTCTACACCCTCAAAAAAAAAATGGCTTCTTTAACATATGTTCCAAACATTTTTTTCAGGAAGCACATTTATTATTGGATACTGCCGAAACATAAATATGTTTGTTTTATGTGAACATATTATATGTTTGGAAGCATTTTGAGTCCAAAAATATTATATGCTTGGAAAAATTTTTCCCAAAGACGATTCTGTTCATTGCCTAACATACTCGTAATTTTCACATCCACGAAATATTTTAGTTCTTGGCACCTTTTTCTGTAATACAAATAATGTTGAAGAAATTATTCACTTTTATACATTTTTTAAATTTTACCTTTCGCCACCACCAGGAGATAATTATCGTTTTAAGTTACATTTATATAGCATAGTTTGCAGCGCCCACGAGCCCATGTAAACATAACATTATTTAACAGAAACATACATTTGTTTGCCACGTGGAGCAGTGGTTAGCATGTCTGCCTTGCATGCAAAGGGTCGTGGGTTCAATCCCTGCTCCGACCGAACACTTTTTTATTTTTAATTATTTTTAATTTAAATGAATAAATTCAGCTCCATAAAACAGAAAAGAAATATGATCACCTCAAAAATGTTTCAAGAGCAAAATTTTATTATTGAACGGGGAACAATTTTCCGGTGATGACCACAAGATTTCTCCCAGAAATTGGATTGAATTGGCGATAACACCGAGGAATTAGAAGCTATGTAGAACAAGGGTTGCTTTATTCAAAGTGCAATGATTGGAGGGAAAATATTATTAGGTGTTAGTAAAGCCATGCATTTGTAAGTGAAACTAACCCCTCGAAGCACTGACGATCACCGCCAAACTTACTAAAGCATGAGTTTATAGAAGAGAACAAAATGATTTATGGTGAGCACTAAATATGTTAGCAAGAACTCTGGTGTTGCCACCACGAAACAACAATGTTGGAATCCGTCGTAGACACTCGTTCCAAAAATAATCTACTAACATTTGAAGAAAATTTTACCACAATCTACGAATTTAAAAAAAAAAATATTTTGAAGTTTTTGATCAAATCTATGTGGTTAGTATAAAAAAATTAATGACTGAATGATCCCTCCCATTAGAATGAATGCATGAGTGATCCCTCTCATTAGCGAAAATTTTTTAGGTGTAAAAATACCCTTGAATTGCAAACGTGCCGAATTTTATATGTTTTAATGATTTTAGGTTGCATCAACAAGTGAAAATTACTACTTCTATAAAAACTTAGTTCTCCGTTTTTATAGAAGTAGTAATTTTCACTTTGGACGAAAATGAAAATTTTTAAAAATAATTAATTATAAAATATTTTCTCAAAATTTTATTACTATACAAAATTCTATTAAAATTTTATTGCTATAGAAAATTTTGTTAAAATTTTATTTCTATAGAAATTTTTTTTTATTTCTATTAAAAATGTTGTCAAAATTTTATTTCTATAGAAAATTATGTCAAAATTTTTATTTCTATAGAAAATTGTGTCAAAATTTTTTAGTATAGAAAATTTTCTCAAATTTTTATTTCTATAGAAATTTTTGTCATAATTGTATTTCAATACAAAATTTTATAAAAATTGGATTTCTATAAAAAAATGTTGTTAAAATTTTATTTCTATAGAAATATTTGTATTAATTTTATTTCTATAGAAAATTTTCTTTAAATTTTATTTCCATAAAAAATTTTGTCAAAATTCTATTTCTATAGAAAATTTTGTCAAAATTTTATTTCTATAAAAAATTGTGTCAAAAATTTTCACTATAGAAATTTTCTCAAATTTTTATTTCTATAGAAAATTTTGTCAAAGTGGTATTCCTATAGAAAATTTTGTCAAAATTGGATTTCTATAAAAAATCTTGTTAGAATTTTATTTCTATAGAAAATATTGTCAAAATTTTATTTCTATAGAAAATTTTGTCAAAATTTTATTTTCTCAAATTTTTAATTTTATAGAAAATTTTGTCAAACTGGTATTTCTATAGAAAATTTTGTCAAGATTGGATTTCTATAAAACATTTTATTTCTATAGAAAATTTTGTAAAAATTTTATTTCTATAGAAAATTTTGTCAAAATTTTATTTCTCTAGAAAATTTTGTCAAAAGTTTATTTCTATAAAAAATTTTGTCAAAAGTTTATTTCTATAAAAAATTTTGTCAAAATTTTATTTCTATAGAAAATTTTGTCAACATTTTATTACTATAGAAAATTTTGTCAAAATTGTATTTCTATAGAAAATTTTGTCAAAATTTTATTTCTATAGAAAATTTTGTCAAAATTTTATTTATATAGAAAATTTTGTTTAAATTTTATTTCCATAGAAAATTTTGTTTAAATTTTATTTCCATAGAAAATTTTGTCAAAATTTTATTTCTATAGAAAATTGTGTAAAAATATTTTACTATAGAAAATTTTCTCAAATTTTTATTTCTATAAAAAATTTTCTCAAATTTTTATTTCTATAGAAAATTTTCAGTTAATTTTATTTCTATAGAAAATTTTCAGTTAATTTTATTTCTATAGAAAATTTTGTCTTAATTGTATTTCTTTAGACAATTTTGTCAAAATTTTATTTCTATAGAAAATTTTGTCAAAATTTTATTTCTATAGAAAATTTTGTCAAAATTTTATTTCTGTAGAAAATTTTGTCTAAATTTTATTTATATAGAAAATTATATCTTAATTTTATTTCTATAGAAAATTTTGTCAACGTTTTATTTCTATAGAAAATTTTGTTAAAATTTTATTTAATTCGTTTTGTTTTGTTATTGTTGGTTTATTCTTCAATTATTTTGTTGTTTTTGATTTCAGCTCAAAACCATGCATTGACTAAACTACAAGTGTAGCTTAACCAACAGAGGAAAATAATGTTTTGTCAAATTTATTTAGGCAAAGCCCTATAGGATGCAAGATGGTTGAATGGACGCACGTTTCGGAATTACTACATTCCTCATCAGCATAATAAATTCGGGCAGTTCACTAAACCCAAAGGGAACCACACGTGAACCTTCCAAAAAAGGTTTATTTTAGTGGGCTTTTTCCGAAATAAAACATTTGTAACAACGTCTTTCTTTTCAAACACAAAAACAACAATAATGATTGAAGAATAAACCAACATTAACAAAACAAAACGAAAATGTTATTCCTTTAGAAAATTTTGTCAAAATTATATTTCTATTGAAAATGTTGTCAAAGTTTTATTTCTCCAGAAAATTTTCTCACAAATTTAGAAAATTCTACAAAATTTTCTCAAAATTTTGTTTCTATAGAAAATTTTTTCAAAATGTTATTTTGTCAAAATTTTATTTCTATAGAAAATGTTCTCACAATTTTATTGCAGTAGCAAATGTTCACATTTTTTTCATATAGAACTTTTGTCAAAACTTTATTGGTACATTTTTTTCAAATTTAATTTCTCTGGAAATTTTTTTAAAAATTTTGATAAAATTTTCTACAAAAAAAGTTATCAAAATTTTATTTCTATAGAAAATTTTCTCAAAATTTTGTTTCAACAGAAAATTTGCTCGAAATTTTATTCCTCTAGAAAATTTTGTTAAAGTTTTATATCTATAGAAAATTTTATCAAAATTTTATTTTAATACAAAAATTTTGTTAAAATTTTATTTCTATGGCAAAATTTGACAAAATTTTATTTCTTTAGAAATTTTTTTTCTAAATTGAATTTTTTTTCTATAGAAAAGTTTACCAAAATTTTGTTTCAATAAAAATTTTTGTCAAAATTTTTAGTTCTATAGAAAACTTTGTCAAAATTTGATTTCGATAGAAAATTTTGTCAAAATTTTATTTCTATAGAAAATTTTGTCAACATTTTATTTCTAACGAAAATTTTATTTCTATAGAAAATTTCGCCAAGATTGTATTTCTATTGAAAATTTTGTCAAAATTTTATTTCTATAGGAAATTTTCTCAAAGTTTTATTTCAACAGAAAATGTTCTCAACATTTTATTTCTATAGAAAATGTTGCCAAAATTTTATTTCTATACAAAATTTCGCCAAAATTTAATTCTATAGAATTTTTTGTCAAAATTTTATTTCTATACAAAATTTTCTCAAAATTTTGTTTCAACAGAAAATGTTCTCAAAGTTTTATTTCTATAGAAAATGTTGCCAAATTTTTATTTCTTTAGAAAATTTTTATTTCTGGCGAAAATATTCACATTTTTTGTTCGTATGGAGCAGTTGTCAAAATTTTATTCGTAAAGGACATTTCTTTTTCAAAATTCTATGCCTTTAGAAAATTTTTTCAAAATTTTGTTTCAATATAAAATTTTCTCAAAATTTTATAGAAAATTTTGTCAAAATTTTATATCGATATAACATTTTATCAAAATTTTATTTTAATACAACAATTTTGTTAAAATTTTATTTCTATAGCAAAATTTGACAAAATTTCATTTCTATAGAAAATGTCAGAATTTTATTTCTTTGGAAAATTTAGTCAAAATTGAATTCTATAGAAAATTTTGTTAAAATTTTAGTTCTTTAGGAAATTTTCTCAAAATTTTATGTCTATAGAAAATTTTGTCAAAATTTTATTTCTATAGAAAATTTTGTCAAAATTTTATTTCTATAGAAATTTATGTCAAGATTTTATTTCTATAGAAAAGTTTACCAAAATTTTATTTGTATAAAAAATTTGTCAAAATTTTGTTTCAATAGAAATTTTTGTCAAAATTCTTATTTCTATAGAAAACTTTGTCAAAATGTTATTTCTATAGAAAATTTTGTCAACACTTTATTTCCAAAGAAAATTTTATTTCTATAGAAAATTTCGCCAAAATTTTATTTCTATACAAAATTTTCTCAAAATTTTATTTCTGTAGGAAATTTTATCAAAGTTTTATTTCAACAGAAAATTTTCTCAAAGTTTTATTTCTATAGAAAATTTTGTCAAAATTTTTTTTCTATAGAAAATTTCGCCAAAATTTTATTTTTATAGAAAATTTTGTCAAAATTTTATTTCTATTGAAAAATTTGTCAAAATTTTATTTCTATAGAAAATTGTGTAAAAATTTTGTTTCAACAGAAAATGTTCTCAAGGTTTTATTTCTATAGAAAATGTTGCCAAATTTTATTTCTTTAGAAAATTTTTATTTCTGGCGAAAATATTCACAATTTTTTTCGTATGGAGCTGTTGTCAAAATTTTATTCGTAAAGGACATTTTTTCCAAATTCTATTCCTTTAGAAAATTTTCTCAAAATTTTTTTTCAATATAAAATTTTCTCAAAATTTTATTTCTATAGAAAATTGTTCAAAGTTTTATTTCTATTGAAAATGTTGTCAGTTTTTTTTTTATAGAACATTTTATTAAAATTTTATTTCTATAGAAAATTTTGTCAAAATTTTATTTCTAAAGAAAATTGTCAGAATTTTTTTTTATAGCAATTTTTTTAAAATTTTGTCAGAATTTTGTTTCTCTAGAAAATTTTGTCAGAATTTTGTTTCTATAGAAAATTTTGTCAAAATTCCATTTATATAGGAAAATTGAAGTAAGTTTTAGTTGGACAGATATGTTTTGCAAAATCTACCACTTATGGTAGAATTCTACCAACTCTGGTAACAGTGCTAGACCCTGGGTAATAAAAGTAATGAACCAAACATTTTTTCTAAACACGAATATGGTTTTTTTCTATCTCATAATATGCTAGAAATATCTTGTTCTAATCTATTGGCCGCATTCTGTTTAGAAAAAAAACGTAGTAACCATAAAAACCATTTTCTACCTTAACATTTCCCACACATCTATGAAGTACTTCTTCGACACTCTTCTTCATTCTCCTGCACTCATTTCTTTCATCAGCCACACATCAGTTATGCTACATGAATATTTAAACTGAAGTCATTTTGAGTTAAACAACCGACAAGAGAGAGACGAGTGGAGTGTGTGTGAGAGCGTATGTGTGATATAGGTAGTATAGGTGTGCTTAGGTATGCGAAACATCTCATCTCATTAAATATTACAAATCCTCTTGATGTCTAAAGAGTAAACTTGAGTACTTTAATTCACTCCTTAGATCAGAGTAAATGGGAACAATTACAAGTGTTAATAATACCGGGTAAGGTAAACATTGTAGTTAGGCCATGTAAACATTAATTTCCTAAGCTCATTTTATTCTCAAACATTTGCAAACAGTGTGACTTGTATTCAATTAAATGGATTATTGACGCATCAGTCTGTTTGCATTTGAAAATGGGCGTTTTTTTCTTGTAATTTGTAAATTGATGGATTAAATAAGAAATTTATTACAAATTGTAATATAATAAAAGGCTTAAAGTATTTTTTGAACACGGTATTCAAATTATCTAAAAACATAGATCATCTTCGCTGCAGTATAAAATGTCCCACCAAAACGTATGCAAACAATTCGTCTTCTTAAATAGTTTTGTTACAAATCATAACTATCTTCTATAAAATACCCCACAATTGGAAAACTTTTCCATTTCCTCTTCATAAAACCCTAAACATGCGTAATCCTTATTACAGATGATTTCTTTTTCTTGTTGTTCATTGAAATAATATCCCCCCATTATGTTGGAAATCGATACATTGTCTTTTGATTCAAGGCAATGGCTTCTTTGCGTAAAGTCTTGTGTATCCCTTCCATTGTTCTCTTGCTTACATTAACAGAGGGGAGTTTAAGTTTAGTTTTACACTCCCTCCCCTCTTTTAAAAATCATATACAAATTGAACAATAACTAACAATTTCCGTTTTTCTGATTAGAAACTCTAACAATAGGGGGAAAATGGAAATTCTAAGAAATAAATCCAAATTTGGTTTGCATTACTTAATATATTCTATGTGGAGTATATATATAAAATGAATTTAGGTCATTTTACTGGAAATTATAGGTTACTTTTAAATGAATATAATCACCCTCAATGGTATATAATGCTGCTCTATGTTTTTGTATAGAAGAAGAATGAAATGGAAAGTTCTGCTAGGACCAAGAATTCCTTGAGCATACATAAGAAAAGTTTTGGAATGCCTCATAGACTTTTATACTCAAAGAACTAATGTCGATTTAAAAAAAAAAATTATTTTTACCAAACAACGTCAACCTTTTAAAGTTCTCAAATGGAAGTAACTGTTCCAGCTTAAAATTACAGCAATTACAACTTTCGATTTTTGCGATTACTGTTGACTTGAAGAAAGTCAAAGTCGTAAGTTCTACATCACATTCTAAGAATGACTATTCAATTTTATCCTAAAAGGTCGATTGGTTGATTTTAATCAACATCATTTAGTGGATTTTGGTCAATATCAAACGATTTTCATAAAACGTAAAAGTCGATTAATTGATGCTGACGTAGATTAAAAAAAACTTCTTGGTCTCCTTGTGTATTGAATTTCGATCTCTGTGCCATCGACTATCACGTAAGGACACTGCGATTCCATCGTATTGACCTGAAATATCTGAAATGGTCTCACATTTGTAGTGGTGGTATGTACATCCCAAAAATTGAGACTGGAACCAGGGCTGCCAATTTTGCGGACTTATCGGCAGTTTGACGATTTTTTACTCAAAAAAAATAGCAACTGCCGATTTTCCGATTTTTGCCCCAAAAAATGACGATATTATCTCCATTAAAAAATTTTGAATAGCAGCAGTTCATTTACACGTTTAGAGCCAGGCAAAAAGAGTTTTTGCTAGAAATTTCAGACATATACAGTATGTCAAGAAAGTCTTTTGACATTGCCAACTATTTCAAATTCTAGAAATAATTGAAATATTAAATATTTTATTAAATTTTTAATTCTGTGTACGTATGTATACTTTGCAAAATACATAATAAAATATTTTTTTAAAATTTCATTATATTTAATTTTGGAACAAAACATAATGGGATAAGTCAAAACACTTTCTTGACAAATTGTAGGAGCTATATCTCATTTTACATCTACAGTATTAGTATCACGATTGCCACTTGTAACACCAAAGTTTGAAGAACATTTTAACAAAAATCTATCAGAATAAAAAATATTTATAAGTAGTTGTATATAAAAATATTTTATTTTATTCAAAATAAATGTTTTATATTGAATTTATAGAAAAATTTGTTAAAATTTTATTTATACAGAAAAAAGTTGTCAAAATTTTATTTCTATAGAAAATTTTGTCAAAATTTTATTTATTTAGAAAATTTTGTTAATATTTAATTTCTATTGAAAATTTTGTCAAAAATTTATTTTCATAGAAAATTTTATCAAAATTTTATTTCTATAGAAAATTTTGTCATAATTTTATTTCTATAGAAAATTTCGTCAAAATTTTATTTCTATAGAAAATTTCGTCAAAATTTTATTTCTACAGAAAATTTTGTCAAAATGTTATTTCTATAGGAAATTTTGTCAAAATTTTATTTCTATAGAAAATTTTGTCAAAATTTTATTTCTATAGAAAATTCTGTCAAAATTTTATTTCTATAGAAAATAATGTCACAATTTTATTTCTATAGAAAATTTTGTCAAAAATTTTATTTCTATAGAAAATTTCGTCAAAATTTTATTTCTATCGAAAATTTTGTCAAAATTTTATATCTATATAAAATTTTGTCAAAATTTTATTTCCATAAAAATTTTATCAAAATTTTATTTTCATAGAAAATTTTGTAAAATTTTTTTTCTATAGAAAATTTTGTCAAAATTTTATTTCTATAGAAAATTTTGTCAAAATTTTATTGCTATAGAAAATTTTGTCAAAATTTTATTTCTATAGAAAATTTTGTCAAAATTTTATTTCTATAGAAAATTTTGTTCAAAATTTTGTTTCTATAGAAAATTTTCTCAAAATGTTATTTCTATAGAAAATTTTGTCAAAATTTTATTTCTATAGAAAATTTTGTCAAAATTTTATTTCTACAGAAAATTTTGTCAAAATTACATTTCCTACGTAACTCCTAGATCTACCGCAATTCAGTATGCCAAACTGAAGATATAAACGATCCGTAGCTACTACCATATCTGAAACTACTATAAAATTTGAAACGACTACCAGAAACAGGCCAATAACATAGTAAGTACCATGTATCGATACAGTTGCCTTATTGAGACTTAGGGCCTACTATTGAATCTTATGCGATTGCCAAGTCCATCCGAATCTGAAGTCAGTACACGTGTACGAATTATCCCTAAGGCACCAACTATAGCCACATAGAGTCGTGTGGAAAAAACCCAATAACCAATAAACTTCAAACCTAAACGTTCTTCGACTACCAATCATCTGGAAATCAGCCGGGTAAAGATTGAACTGCAAATGAAAGTGCTCGTCCCATCCTAATCACCTACATCTCAATGAAGACATCAGAAACCGAACAACTTATCAGATTCCTAATGTATTCACTCATAACATTCCCAGACCATATTAGAGAGGACTTTCCAATAAGAGTTTTTATTTGTATATGGAGAGAGATATTTTAACTTATTGTTGTGAGATCACAGTAAGAATTTTCCCCAAAGAGATTGGAAATCACCAACGATATGCAAAAGTTAAATAACGACTTTTACAAAATTTGAAGCAGATTTAGAGCTAAGAATTATGAAAATAAAATATATTCTTTACAATCGATCAGACACATATGTTAACATATATCTGATCTAAGCTCTTACTCTGATCACAGCAGATATCTATGTGCAGTTCGACCCCAATACACACACATACCAAACGTCTACACAATAACGAACTCTGTGTGACATTATCCTTTGTTCAGCAGCTGCAACCATCAAAAAGTGATAGATATTCCAATGTCCAATACATACGTCTGTAGTGTACATGGTAATAGTTCATAATGACTTCATTTTGTAGTTGGCTACAAGCAAACACTTGTAACCTCTCATTTACATTCATTCTCTAACGTAAACTATCCTCTCCCATTCTCCCACTCTCCCACTATTGATCCGATTAGACCACAATGCCAAATGTTATGATTGTGTGTTTGTGTTTTTTTGATATATTGCATGTTTTGGCTATTGAATAATTTATAAGAAAAGAGGGAGAGCGAGAGAGAATGCTACATTCAACTATCAATAAGATATGGGAATATGAATAGAGTTTTGTTTACATGAACGGGTGGGTGTGTGTACCGGGTTTTCGTGCTAGTATATCCATGCAATTTAGATTTTGATTTATTACACATGGGATTACAAATAAGTTATGGTGATTTAGATTGTATATGGAAGTAATTACTTTATAATCAGTATTTGTTGAGTAAATCATATGTTGTTTAGAGTCGTTAGTCTAATAGCTTGTAACTATTGCAAAGAGTTCAATAACCAAAATTAACTTCACTGAAGGTTGTCTTTGAAAGAAATTCAGTTCATTGACATTTATTAGATAAAAAATTGATTTTTAATTATGTGGAAATATATTTAATGTATAATATATAAAGATTGAAAGAATATAATTTAACATACAGCCCACCCCAATAGTTTTTTTTACACAAATGTGCCCTAACATTTGTATAAAAAAAACTATTGGGGTGCAAATTAAAAATGCAAGATTTTTTCAAATATTTGAGAAATTATTCCAAAAAAAAAAATCAACTGTAACCGACTGATCAGTCGGAGACACTGCGCTTCATTTCTTTAAATGTAAACATTCATTCAAGATATCAAAAGTTCAGCTTCAATATAGAAGGCAAACATATTCACATAATGAACACCCCTTGTTTGTTGCCGTATGATGAACCCCCAAAAATACTTTAAGTATAAAAAATTTACAAAAAATAATTTCTATAAAAAATGTTGTCACGATTGTTTTTCTATAGATTTTTTTAATTTTATTTCTATAGAAAATTTTGTCAAAATTTTATTTCTATATAAAAATTTTAGTTCTCTAGAATTTCTTATTTTGCGAAAATTTCATTTCTATAGAAAATTTTGTCAAAATTTTATTTCTATAGAACATTTTGTCAAAATTTTATTTCTATAGAAAATTTTGTCAAAATTTTATTTCCATTGAAAACTTTCTCAAAATTTTATTTCTATAAAACATTTTGTCAAAATTTTATTTCTATAGAAAATTTTGTCAAAATTTCATAGAAAATTTTGTCAAAATTTTATTTCTATAAAAAATTTTGTCAAAATATTATTTCTATAAAAAATTTTGTCAAAATTTTATTTCCATTGAATACTTTCTCAAAATTTTACTTCTATAAAAATTTTTGTAAAATTTTATTTCTATAGGAAATTTTGTAAAAATTTTATTTCTATAAGAAATTTTGTCAAAAATTTATTTCTATAGAAAAATTTCTGAAAATTGTATTCCTATAGAAAATTTTGTCAACATTTTATTTCTATAGAAAATTTTGTCAATATTTTATTTCTATAAAAAATTTTGTCAACATTTTATTTCTATAGAAAATTTTGTCAAAATATTATTTATATAAAATTTTGTCAAAATTTTATTTCTGTGGGTCCACTAAAATACTCACATCCAATTTCTATAGAACATTTTATCAATATTTTATTTCTATAGAATATCTTATTTTGCGAAAATTTTATTTCTATAGAAAATTTTGTCAAAATTTTATTTCTATAAAAAAATTTGTCAAAATTTCATTTCTATAGAAAATTTTGTCAAAATTTTATTTCTATAGAAAATTTTGTCAAAATTTTATTTCTATAGAAAATTTTGTCAACATTTTATTTCTATAGAAAATTTTGTCAAAATTTTATTTCTATAGAAAATTTTGTCAAAATTTTATTTCTATAGAAAATTTTGCCAAAATTTTATTTCTATCGAAAACTTTGTCAAAATTTTATTTCTATAGAAAATTTTGTCAAAATTTTATTTCTATAGAAAATTTTGTCAAAATTTTATTTCTATAGAAAATTTTGTCAAAATTTTATTTCTATAGAAAATTTTGTCAAAATTTTATTTCTATAGGAAATTTTGTCAAAATTTTATTTCTGTAGAAAATTTTGTCAACATTTTATTTCTATAGAAAATGTTGTCAAAATTTTATTTCAATAGAAAATTGTGTCAAAATTTTATTTCTATAGAAAATTTTGTCAAAATTTCATTTCGATAGAAAATTTTGTCAAAATTTTACTTCAATAGAAATTTTTTCCAAAATTTTACTTCTATAGAATTTTTTGTCAAAATTTTACTTCTATAGAAATTTTTGTCAAATTTTATTTCTATAGAAAATTTTTGTCAACATTTTATTTCTATAGAAAATTTTGTCAAAATTTTATTTCTATAGAAAATTTTGTCAAAATTTTATTTCTGCAAAAAATTTTGTCAAAAATTTTATTTCTATAGAAAATTTTATTCCATAGAAAATTTTGTCAAAATTTTATTCCATAGAAAATTTTGTCAAAAATTTATTTCTATACGAAATTTTGTCAAAATTTTATTCTATAGGAAATTTTGTCAAAATTTTATTTCTATAGGAAATTTTGTCAAAATTTTATTTCTATAAGAAATTTTGTCAAAATTTTATTTCTATAGGAAAATTTTTCAAAATTTTATTTCAATAGAAAATTGTGTCAAAATTTTATTTCTATAGAAAATTTTGTCAAAATTTTACTTCTATAGAAATTTTTTTCAAAATTTTACTTCTATAGAATTTTTTGTCAAATTTTATTTCTATAGAAAATTTTTGTCAACATTTTATTTCTATATAAAATTTTGTCAAAATTTTATTTCTATAGAAAATTTTGTCAAAATTTTATTTCTATAGAAAATTTTATGAAAATTTTATTCTTATAGCAAATTTTGTCAAAATTTTATTTCTATAGAAAATTTTGTCAAAATTTTATTTCTGTAGAAAATTTTGTCAAAATTGTATTTCTATAGAAAATTTTCTCAAAATTTCATTTCTATAGAAAATTTTGTCAAAATTTTATTTCTATAGAAAATTTTGTCAAAATTTTATTTCTATAGAAAATTTTGTCAAAATTTTATTTCTATGGAAAATTTTGTCAAGATTTTATTTTTATAGAAAATTGTGTCAAAATTTTATTTCTATATAAAATTTTGTCCAAATTTTATTTCTATAGAAAATTTTTTCAAAATTACTATAGAAAACATTTAATTTGTATAGGATAATTTGTCAAAATTTTATTTCCATAGAAAAAATTTCTCAAAATTTTAATTCTACATAAAATTTTGTCAAAAATTTATTTCTATAGAAAGTTTTGTCAAAATTTAATTCTATAGACAATTTTGTCAATATTTGATTCCTATCAAAAATTTTGTCAAAATTTTATTTCTATAGAAACTTTTGTCAAAATTATATTTCTATAGAAAATTTTGTCAATATTTTATTTATATAGAAAATTTTGTCAAAATTTTATTTCTATAGAAAATTTGCCAAAATTTTATTTCTATAGAAAATTTTATTAAAATTTTATTTCTATACAAAAATTCTCAAAAAACAAAAAAAAAACAAAAAAAAAAAAAAACAATTATAACATACTTATCTGTCGGAGACATTGATCTTCATTTCTTTAAATGTAAACATTCATTCAAGATATCAAAAGTTCACCTTCAATATAGAAGTCAAACATATTCACATAATAAACTCCCCTTGTTTGTTCTCATGTGCTGAACCCCTAAAAGTATTTCAAGTATAAAAAATTTACAAAAATTAATTACTTTGTTGGATTTTTTTTCGTAGCTGCTACAGTTTTTATTGTTGATGTCATAGTGATGTGATTATCACTCTGGCGTATAAGAGAACTTAGAAAGTTAACGACACCTTAGGGAATTTCCAAGAATTCAGCCTAAGACACACACACACACCCACAAATGTCCACATCATTCTTAGGAAAACAAAAAGTTTTCGCTTCAACTCAAAGTTCTTTTTTAACCTCAGTTGTTATCAGCCTAGCAAATAGTTTTTCACAAGCAGTTGATGTTGCGAAAAAACCAACCATATATATAGATAGAAGAAGAAGAAGTTTATGTAACTGGGGATGTCATGGATACGAAACCCTACTCCTGTATGGGAAAGCATGACATTCGTTAGGATTTATTAAATCTATAAATTGGCAAACCTATACAATTCTTTTGCTCATAAGGAAAACTCAAGGGATTTGAATTTTAGTGCAATTTTAAACGGGGATAAACCTATAAAAGTATTATTTTTTTTTCAGATAATTATTGTAATTTTTGTTAATTCCATGTGGAATGAGTATGAAAGTATGATGTGTCGAAATGGTGAAACATATTTTCAAATAATGTAAGGAAAGTCTAAAGTCAAGCGGGGTCGATTTTTATACCCTGATCCACTTTGTAGACCTATATTTTCGAAACCATCAAAAATCTTTTTTTTATTTTCTAAAAAAAATTATAATAATCTTTTATAAACATATATTTCCCATTAAAGTTATTTTTATAAAATTTATGAATTTTTGTTATTTCCTTAACCATCGTTTTCCCGGATCATTGAATAAATTTCAAATGACTTTTTCTTCTCTGTGGGTCCAATAAAATACTCACATTCAATTTAATTGCTTAATCATCCTTCCCATTTTGTTTTGCTGGAATGTTTCCAACTCTATAACTCTAAAGTGTAACAATAAAATTAAGAAGTCTCTTTTTTCCAACCACTCTTTCCCGTTATTCAAGCGAATTCTTTAGCTGCTCGGAGACTGTTAAATTATTCAAACAAATTATGATGAAGATATACACAGCCTTACTCATATGTTCCTCACTTGCTCGTTCGCTCACTCACTCTCACTCTCAAACAAACATAAAACATGACTTGCAAATTCCAATGCATTCTCATGTTCACTTCATGCAGACATACTCTTCCTCGTACATAGATGGCTACAAGCTCAAGTATGTGACAAAGGCTTTGGGAGCCTAGGGTATAGGGAAATTATTCATTCACATGTTTGCACCAAACGCACTCCTGTATAAGTAAACATACAAATTTACTCGTATTGATGTGTAAGTGTGTGTACATTTGGGTTCTCAAAAGAGAATGTGAGAGTATGTGAATGGGCTTAGAGAAACAGAGTGTGTCAGTAAGTAAACATTGTAATTTCTCAAAGTTATGAGATTTTTAAGTAGTTTTGCATATGAAAGTATGCTAAAGTTAAAGGTTGGAATATATGAAGCACAGCATACGGATAACTTTTAGAAACTTATTGAAAAATATTGTTGATATTTATTGAAGTTAAAGGCTTACGTAAGAAAGATGTTGGAAAGAAATCTACCAAATTTAAAACAAAAAACTAACTAGAAAATTTGTCAACATTTTATTTCTATAAAAAAATTTGTCTAAATTTTATTTCTATAGAAAAGTTTATCAAAAAAATTTTTTTCCATAGAAAAATTTCTCAAAATGTTACTCCTATATAAAATTTTGTCAAAAATTTATTTCTATAGAAACTTTTGTCAAAATTTTATTTCTATAGAAAATTTTTCAAAATTTTATTTCCATAGCAAATTTTCTCAAACCTGCAATAAAAATTTTGCCAAACTTTTGGTTCTATAGAAATTTTTGTTAAAAGTTTAATTCTATAAAAAATTTTGTCAAAATTTTATTTCTATAGAAAATTTTGTCAAAATTTTTATTTTTATAGAAAATTTTGCCAAAAGTTTATTTCTATAGAAAATTTTGTCAAAATTTTTTTTCTATAGAAAAGTTTATCAAAATTTTTTTTCTATAGAAAAATTTCTCAAAATTTTATTCCTATACAAAATTTTGTCAAATATTTATTTCTATAGAAACTTTTGTCAAAATTTTATTTCTATAGAAAATTTTTTCAAAATTTTATTTCCATAGCAAATTTTCTCAAACTTGCTATAAAAATTTTGCCCAACTTTTGGTTCTATAAAATTTTTTGTCAAAAGTTTAATTCTATAAAAATTTTGTCAAAATTGTATTTCTACAGAAAATTTTGTCAAAATTTTTATTTTTATAGAAAATTTTGCCAAAAGTTTATTTCTATAGAAAATTTTGTCAAAATTTTATTTCTATAGACAAATTTTTAACATTGTATTTCTATAAAAAAATTTAGTTCTATAGAAAATTTTGTTAAAATTTTATTTCCACAGAAAATTTTGCCTACATTTTATTTCCATAGAAAATTTTGTCAAAATTTTATTTCTATAGAAAAGTTTGGTAAAATTTTTTTTCTAAATAAAATGTTTCGGTATAGGTTAGGAGGCAGCCCGATATATCAGGCTCACTTAGGCTATTCAGTCCATTGTGATACCACATTGGTGAACTTCTCTCTTATCACTGAGTGCTGCCCGATTCCATGTTAAGCTCAATGACAAGGGACCTCCTTTTTATAGCCGAGTCCAAACTGCGTTCCACATTGCAGTGAAACCACTTCGAGAAGCTTTGAAACCCTCAGAAATGTCACCAGCATTACTGAGGTGGGACAATCCACCGCTGAAAAACTTTTTGGTGTTCGGTCGAAGCAGGAATCGAACCCACGACATTGTGTATGCAAGGTGGGCATGCTAACCATTGCACCACAGTGGCTCCCAAATAAAATGTTAGTTAGATAAAAAAATTTTATTTCTATAGAAATTTTTGTCAAAATTTTATTTCTATAGAAAATTTTGTCAAAATTTTATTCTTATCGAAAATTTTGTCAAAATGTTATTTCTATAGAAAATTTTGTCAAAATTTTATTTCTATAGAAAATTTTGTCAAAATTTCATTTCTACAGAAAATTTTGTCAAAATTTTATTTCTATAGAAAATTTTGTCAGAAAAATTTTATTTTTATAGAGAACATTTGTCAACATTTTATTTCTATAGAAATTTTGTCAAAATATTATTTCCATAGAAAATTTTGTCAAAATTTTATTTCTATAAAAAAATTGTCAAAATTTTGTTCTACAGAAATAGTTGTCTAAGGTTAGTTCTATAAAAAACTATGTAAAATTTTAGTTCTATAGAAACTTTGTCAAAATTTTTTTTCTATAGAATATTTTGTCAAAATTTTATTTCTATAGAAAATTTTGTCAAAAATGTATTTTTATCGACAATGTCAAAATTTTATTTCTATTGAAAACTTTCTCAATATCTTAGTTCTATAGAAAATTTTGTCAAAATTTTATTTCTATAGAATATTTTGTCAAAATTTTATTTCTATAGAAAATTTTGTCAGAAAATTTTATTTTTATAGAGAATATTTGTCAACATTTTATTTCTATAGAAAATTTTGTCGAAATTTTATTACTATAGACAAATTTGTCAAAATTTTATTTCTATAGAAAATGTTGTCGAAATGTTACTACTATAGAACATTTTGTCAAAATTTTATTTCTATAGAAAATTTTGTCAAAATTTTATTCCTATAGAAAATTATTTCAAAATTTTAATTCTATAGAAAATTTTCCCAAAATATTATTCTGTAGTAAATTTGTCAACATTTTATTTCTGTAGGAACTTTTGTCAAAATATTATTTCCATAGAAAAATTTGTCAAAATTTTATTTCTATTGACAATTTTATCAAAATTTTATTTCTATAAAAATTTTTCAGAAAATTTTATTTTTATAGAGAACTTTTGTCAACGTTTTATTTCTATAGAAAATTTTATCAAATTATTATTTCCATAGAAAATTTTTTCAAAATTGTATTTCTATAGAAAATTTTGTCGAAATTTTATTACTATAGAAGATTTTGTCAAAATTTTATTTCTATAGAAAATTTTGTAAAAATTTTAATACTATAGAAAATTTTGTCAAAATTTTATTTCTATAGAAAATTTTGTCAACATTTTATTACTATAGACAAATTTGTCAAAATTTTATTTCTAAAGAAAATGTTGTCGCAATTTTAGTACTATAGAACATTTTATCAAAATTTTATTTCTATATAAAATGTTGTCAAAATTTTATTTCTATAGAAAAATTTGTCAAAATTTTAGTTCTAAATAAAATTTTAGTTGGATAGAAAAAACTTTCTCAACATTTTATATCCATAGAAAATTTTGCCAAAATTGCATTTCTGTAAAAAATTTTTCAAAATTTTAGTTCTACAGAAATTGTTAGTTCTATAAAAAATTTTCTCAAAATTTTAGTTCAATAGAAATTTTGCAAAATTTTATTTCGATTGAAAATTTTATCAAAATTATATTTCTATAGAAATTTTTGTCAAAAATTTAGTTCTATAAAAAATGATGTCAAAATTGTAATTATAAATAAAATTTTAGTTAGATAAAAAAACTTTTGTCAAAATTTCATTTCTATGGAAAATGTTCCAAGATTTTATTTCTGTAGAAAATTTTGTCAAAATTTTATTTCTATAGAAAATTTTGTCAAAAATTTAGTTCTATAAAAAATGTTGTCAAAATTTTAGTTATAAATAAAATTTTAGTTAGATAAAAAAACTTTTGTCAAAATTTAATTTCTATGGAAAATTTTCCCAAGATTTTATTTCTATAGAAAATTTTTTCAAAATTTTAGTTCTATATAAAAATTTGTTAAAATTTTATTTCTTTAGAAAAGACCATAATTCGAAGAAATTTATACTGATTTTAAAATTTGATGTTACTTTCGAAATGTTATGCTCAGGGCTCTTTGACTTAAAATCCTAATTTCTGCCTTTGTCAAAATTAGTTCTTATTTCATTGCTAAATGCTGTTGTATGAAAAATTATCATACTTTTCCTGTAAAGGGGTCACTTAGATTTTTAGGACTATTTTTTTATGTTTAATTTTCCATTATTATTATGAATACGAACAATGCCTTGGCTCGTTCCCTAGTCCATTATTTAACCATCCTTAGTGACTGCAACATAATGATGGATATGGATATGGAAATACTTTATGCTCCGGACTTATTTGTATTAAAATATTAACAATTTTTGTTTTTGCTTGGCAAATTTTGTTCAGAACTTTTTGGCATAATAATAAATAGCCTTTAAACAAAGTAACCAACATTAGCAAATTTATCTGTGTGGGTCTGAGAAGTGTGAGTGTAGTCCTTTAGCACCAAAAGACAGACTATCCTTAAAAAGCCATATTTCAATAAAAGTCCATAGGTCATAACTCATTAGGAAAATTGAGCTCTTTTGCAAATATCTCCCTGTTTTATGTATGGCAGTGGACATTGCGTCAATCATTATTCGTTTGTTTAGGATAATTGAGAGGTAAAGTTCAGCGACTACCAGTGAAACTAACTGGCACTCGTTAATTCCTTTTGGCCAGAGACTGAAAGATGGATAATTGAGAGTAAGGTCATAATATTATGTCAATATGAGTACGCGTATTATGGTCCAGTTTATGATCTAGACAAGTGACATCAAAGACACATTATCGCTAATTTTGTGGTTTAATTTTACCAAAGAGAATTTTTCAAATGAATGTCCGATTTAAGTTCCCAACCCATTGCCCCACGTGAAATTGTATGAGACTTTGCTCATGTCAAAACCATCTAATCCCAAATGCTATGAGTGTGCTTGGTGTTATTGTTCAATGGACCAATGTAAAGTCACGCATGATAACGACATACTCAACATTTGAACATTTGCTGACAAAGAAAAACTACACTGAAAATAAAAATTCTAGAAAATTGGTCATAGTGTGTATTTTTTAAGATGCACTCCAAAAAAGTGTGTTCCTCAAGATGGGTACGTGAACCGTAACGTTTTTCCTAAGTTTACTTGGATCCTTGGATTTCACCAAACTTACTCTCCGACATGCCCCAGGCGTTCTATAGAAAATTTTATATAGAGAAATTTTGACAAAATTTTCTATTAAAATAAAATTTTGACAATTTTTTTTAAATAAAATTTTGACAACATTTTCTATTAAAATAAAATTTTGACAAAATTTTCTATAGAAATAAATTTTTGACAACATTTTTTGTAAAAGTAAAATTTAAAAAAAAAATTTTGACAAAATTTTCTATAGAAATAAAATGTTGACAACATTTTTTTTAAAATGAAATTAAAAAAAATTAAAATAAAATTTTGACAAAATTTTCTATAGAAACATACTCTTGACCCCATTTTCTATAGAAGTAAGATTTTGGGAAAATTTTCTAAGAAATAATATTTTGACAAAATTTTCTATAGAAATAAAATTTTGACAAAATTTTCTATAGATATAAAATTTTGATGAAATTTTCTGTGGAAATAATAGTATAAAAAAATTTTCTACAGAAATAAAATTTTGACAAAATTTTCTATAGAAAAAAAATCTTGACCCCATTTTCTACGGAAGTAAGATTTTGGGCAAATTTTCTAAGAAATAATATTTTGCAATAGAGGAATAAAATTTTGACAAAAGTTTCAAGAGAAATAAGAGTTCGACCAAATTTTTTTAGCGAAATAAAGCTTTGACAAAATTTTGTATAGGACTACAATTTTGACAAAATTTTCTATAATATAAAATTTTTTATTTGACAAATTTATCCCTAGAAATAAAATTGTGACCAAATTTTCAATAGAAATAAAATTTTGACAAAATTTTCAAGAGAAAAAAACTCCGACCAAATTTTCCAGAGAAATAAAATTTTGACAAAATTTTTTATAGAAATAAAAATTTTTATTTGACAAATTTATCTATATAAATAAAATTTTGACAACACTTTCTATAGAAACACATTTTTGACAAAATGTTCTACAGAAATAAAATCTTAACAACATTTTCTATAGAAATAAAATTTTGACCAAATTTTCTATAGAAATAAAGTTTTGGCAAAATTTTCTATAAATTTTTTTTTGAAATAAAATTTTGGAAAATTTTCTATACATTTTTTTAGAAATATAATTTTGACTACATTTTCTGTAGAAATAAAATTGTGCCAAATTTTCTACAGAAATACAAATTTGACAAAATTTTCTATAGAAATTAAATTTTGACCAAATTTTCTATAGCAATAAAAATTTTACAAAATTTTCTATAGAAATAAAATTTTGACAAAATTTGCTATAGAAATAACATTTTGACAAAATTTTCTGTACAAACTAAAGATGAGACAATTATTACCAAAAATAAAATTTTGACAATATTTTCCATAGAAATAAAATTTTGACCAAATTTTCTAAGGAAATAAAAGTTTACAATTTTTTCTATTGAAATAAAATGTTGAAAAGATATTCTATAGAACTAAAATTTCGACAAATTTTTCTATAGAAATGAATTTTTGACAAAATTTTCTATAGAATTAAATTTTTGACAAAATTTTTTGTGGATATAAAATTTTGAGAACATTTTCTATAGAAATAAAATGTAGACAAAAATTTTCATAAAAAATAAAATTTTGACAAAATTTGCTATAGAAATAATATTTTGACCAAATTTTCTGTAGAAACTAAAGTTGAGACATTTTTTAATAAAAATAAAATTTTGACCAAATTTTCTAAGGAAATAATAGTTTACAATTTTTTCTATTGAAATAAAATGTTGACAAAATTTTCTGTAGAACAAAATTTTGACCATTTTTTCTATAGAAATGACAAATAGAATTAAAATCTTCACAAAATTTTCTGTGGATATAACATTTTGAGAACATTTTCTATAGAAATAAAATTTTGAGGAAATTTTGTATGGAAATAACATGTTGACAAAATTTTCTATACATATAAAATTTTGACAAGATCTTCTACAGACATAAAATTTCACAATATTTTCTACCGAAATTAAATTTTTACATTTTAGAAATTAAATTTTTTTATAAAAATTTTATTTTTTTTTTTAAATTTTCTATAGAAAAAAAATTTTGACAAATTTTTTTATAGAAATAAAATGCTGACCCTATTTTCTATAGAAGTAAGATTTTGGAAAAAATTTCTAAGAAATAATATTTTGAAAAAATGTTCTATAGATATAAAATGTTGACAAAAGAAATAAAATTTCGACCAAATTTTTTAGCGAAATAAAATTTTGAAAAAATTTTGTATAGGAATGAAATGTTGACAAAATTTTCTATAAAATAAAATTTTTTATTTGACAAATTTATCCGTAGAAATAAAATTGTGACCAAATTTTCAAAAGAAATAAAATTTTGACAAAATTTTCAAGAGAAATGAAACTCCGACCAAGTTTTCTAGAGACAAAAATTTGTATAGAAATAAAATATTTTGTTTGACAAATTTATCTATAGAAATAAAATTTTGACAAAACTTTCTATAGATATACATTTTGGACGTTCTACAGAAATAAAATCTTTATAAAATTTTCTATAGAAATAAAATTTTGACCAAATTTTCTATAAAAATAAAATTTTGGAAATTTTTCTATAATTTTTTTTAGAAATAAAATTTTCGAAAATTGTCTATAAATTTTCTACAGAAATAAAATTTTGACAAAATTTGCTGTAGAAATAACATTTTGACCAATTTAGTTTCTGTAGAAATTAATTTGAGACATTTTTCAATAAAAATAAAATGTTGACACTATTTTCTATAGAAATAAAATTTTGAACAAATTTTCTATAGAAATAAAAGTTAACATTTTTTTTTATGGAAATAAAATGTTGACAAAATTTTCCGTGGTCATAAAATTTTGACAAAATTTTCTGTGGACATAAAATTTTGAGAAAATTTTCTAAAGAAATAAAATTTTGAGAAAGTTTTGTATAAAAATAAAATGTTGACAAAATTTTCTATAGAAACAAAATTTTAAGAAAGTTTTGTATAGAAATGAAATTTTCTATAGAAATAAAATTGGAACAAAATCTTCTACAGATATAAAATTTGGACAAGATTTTCTGTAGATATAAAATTTGACAATATTTTCTACCGATATAAAATTTTGACACTTTAGAAATAAAATTTTGTTGAAATTTTCTGTAGAAACAAAATTTGACAAAATTTTCTATGGAAAAAAAATTTGAAAAAAATGTCGATAAATATTTTTAAAAATTTTAATTTATTTCGGACTTAAAAAATGTCGCTGATAGGAGGGGTAATTTATTAATGCGAAGAAAACACATTTTTTCATCAATAACATCAAAATAAGTTTTTTTTATACCCTCCATCATAGGATGGGGGTATATTAACATTGTCATTCCGTTTGTAACACATCGAAATATTGCTCTAAGACCCCATAAAGTATATATATTCTGGATCTGAGTCGATCTAAGCATGTCCGTCCGTCCGTCTGTTGAAATCACGCTAACTTCCGAACGAAAAAGCTATCGACTTGAAACTTGGCACAAGTAGTTGTTATCGATGTAGGTCAGATGGTATTGAAAATGGGCCATATCGGTCCACTTTTACGTATAGCCCCCATATAAAGGGACCCTCAGATTTGGCTTGTGGAGCCTCTAACAGAAGCATATTTCATCCGATCCGGCTGAAATTTGGTATATGGTGTTGGTATATGGTCTCTACCAACCATGCAAAAATTGGTCTACATCGGTCCATAATTATATATAGCCCCCATATAAACCGATCCCCATATTTGGCTTGCGGAGCCTAAAAGAGAAGCAAATTTCATCCGATCCGGCTGAAATTTGGTACATGATGTTGGTATATGGTCTCTAACAACCATGCAAAAATTGGTCCATATCGGTCCTTATTTATATATAGCCCCCATATAAACCGATCCCCACATTTGGCTTGTGGAGCCTCTAAGAGAAGCACATTTCATCCGATCCGGCTGAAATTTGGTACATGGTGTTGGTATATGGTCTCTAACAACCATGCAAAAATTGGTCCACATCGGTCCATTATTATATATAGCCCCCATATAAACCGATCTCCAGATTTGGCTTGCGAAGCCTCAAAGAGAAGCAAATTGCATCCGATCCGGCTGAAATTTGGTACATGGTGTTAGTATATGACCTTTAACAACCGTGCCAGAATTGGTCCATATCGGTCCAAAATTATATATATCCCCCATATAAAACATTCTCCAGATTTGACCTCCGGAGCCTCCTGGAGGAGCAAAATTCATCCGATCCGGTTCAAATTAGGAACGTTTTGTTAGTATATGGTCGCTAACAACCATACCAAAATTGGTCCAATCACACAAAAATTGGTCCATATCGGTTCATAATCATAGTTGCCACTAGAGCCAAAAATAATCTACCAAAATTTTATTTCTTTAGAAAATTTTGTCCAAATTTTATTTCTATAGAAAATTTTGTTCAAATTTTATTCGGTTCATAATCATGGTTGCCACTCGAGCCAAAAATAATCTACCAAGATTTTATTTCTATAGAAAATTTTGTCAAAAGTTTATTTCTTTAGAAAATTTTGTTAAAATTTTATTTCTGTAGAAATTTGTGTCAAAATTTTCTTTCTGTAAAAAATTTTGTCAAAATTTTTATTTCTATAGAAAATTTTGTGAAAATTTTATTTCTATAGAAAATTTTGTTAAAATTTTATTTCTATAGAAAAATTTGTTAAAATTTTATTTCTATAGAAAATTTGTTAAAATTTTATTTCTGTAGAAAATTTTGTCAAAATTTTATGTCTACTTTGTCAAACTGCATTATATACGTATTGGATCGATCTTTTTTGATTTAATATATACCATGTATGGACTTACATACAATTTAGAAGATGATGTTAGGAGGTTTTAAGATACCTTGCAACTTAAGTAATTCGATTGTGGATGGCAGTGTTTAGAAGAAGTTTCTACGCAATCCATGATGGAGGGTACATAAGCTTCGGCCTGGCCGAACTTACGGCCGTATATACTTGTTTTGTTGTAGTTTGGTTGATTTGTGGTAAAATTTTCTTCTTCAAAGTTTGGTAAATTATTTTTGACACGGTTATCGTTAGTGAGATCCAGAGGTTTTGGTTGCCGTTCTGTTGTAGAAATGTAGCGAGGAGAACCTCCTGGTTAGGACATTTTTGGTAGACATGTGCTTAGTGCAATTATCTAGAATTCTGTTAGGTTAGGTTAGGTTAGGTTAGGTGGCAGCCCGATGTATCAGGCTCACTTAGACTATTCAGTCCATTGTGATACCACATTGGTGAACTTCTCTCTTATCACTGAGAGCTGCCCGCTTCCATGTTAAGCTCAATGATAAGGGACCTCCTTTTTATAGCCGAGTCCGAATGGCGTTCCACATTGCAGTGAAACCACTTAGAGAAGCTTTGAAACCCTCAGAAATGTCACCAGCATTACTGAGGTGGGATAATCCACCGCTGAAAAACTTTTTGGTGTTCGGTCGAAGCAGGAATCGACCATTGTACCACGGTGGCTCCCGCAGAGTTCTGTTGGATTGTCTTTTATTTGTGTTCGAAATGTTATCCGCCCAGGGTTTCAATACTGTCACTAGGACATTTTACTGATAATATGCAAATATTTATTTTGAGACACATATAATTTTTCTTTCAACAAGATATATTGATTTAGTTCTTTGGTTAGATAGTTTTTAAGATAAATCGCAACTTTTTCCCTTTAACGAATTAAAAATAAAATGCTTCATTGTCTTTCGTTTCCTTCTTCTCAGTGTAGATTATTCCCTAGGATAGAACATAAATTTTAACCTTGTAGCCTTTATTACCTTTCTCCTCGTGATAAGGCTGACTGGGAACATTGTTTGCCCGTAGAAAAGGTAAACATGACCAGTATGTGTAGTGGTATTCAATTACAGACTGGATGTGTGTGGTGTTTCCCATGAACAGAAAACTGTGGCAAAAAAAATGGAAGTGAATTCATTGCAATGAATGGGTTGGTTAATGAAGAAAAGTGAGATGAAAATCATGCAGCTAAAAATCTCTTACCGTGGTACGAAGAAGAAAAATTTTTATGAAATTGAAAATTAAAAAAATAACAAGGATAACTTACTATAAAACAAGTATATACAGAAGTACCTATTACAACTAGATCAGATTCTGAATTTATTAGAACCATTTTTTTTTTGAGTTTTAGAGGAATCATAAACATCTCTTGTAAGTGTGCAAGAAAATGTTGAAATAACGCCTTGATTTGAAATCTAAAATCTGTGAATTTTCATCCCAATTATTTAAATAACTACGAGTTGTAAAATCTGGAAATTTTTCATTCAGTTTCAAAGCAATTTTCATGATCAGTGCGCCGTCTATACCCTCAATAAGTGAAATCGGTCTATATGGAGGCCTTACCAAATGGACCGATAAAACTAAATCATATACAATTTGTTATGGGCCTCAAATGGCGGTATATTTTTATACCCTCCACCATAGGATGGGGGGGTATATTAACTTCGTCATTCCGTTTGTAACACATCGAAATATTGCTCTAAGACCCCATAAAGTATATATATTCTGGGTCGTGGTGAAATTCTGAGTCTCTAACAACCATGCAAAAATTGGTCCATATCGGTCCATAATTATATATAGCCCCCATATAAACCGATCACCAGATTTGACCTCCGGAGCCTCTTGGAAGACCACAATTCATCTGATTCAGTTGAAATTTGGTACATGATGTTAATATATGGCTTCAAATGCCCATGCAAAAATTGGTCCATATCGGTCCATAATTATATATAGGCCCCATATAAACCGATCCCCAGATTTGACCTCCGGTGCCTTTTGGAGAAGCAAAATTCATCCGATCTGGTTGAAATTTGGTACGTGGTGGTAGTATATTATATTTAACAACCATGTGAGTTGAAATTTGTGGATGACGGCCTTTCGTAGAAGTTTCTACGCAATCCATGGTGGAGGGTACATAAGATTCGGCCTGGCCGAACTTACGGCCATATATACTTGTTAATTTGTGGCAAATCGGATAAAAACTAAAAGTTCTAGAAACCATAGGAGTTAAATCGGGAGTTCGGTGTAATGTGGGCTATACCAAAACATGGAAGGATACACACAGTATTCAGCACATTTAATTGTAGTTCTAGAATCTAGACCCCAATTCGGAGTTCCGGTTTATAAGGGGGCTATATCAAAAACTGTACCGATACTCAATATATTCGGCACACCCCTTTATGGTCCTAGAATACCTCTAGATTTCCAATTTCATGCAAATTGGGTAAAAACCACGGATTCTAGAAGCCCAAGAAATAAAATCGGGAGATCGGTCTATGTGGGGGCTATATCAAAACATGGTCCGATAATCACCATTTTCGGCACATCTTTTTATTTTCCTAGAATACCTCTAGATTTCCAATTTCAGGCAAATTGGGTAAAAACTACGGATTCTAGAAGCCCAAGAAGTAAAATCGGGAGATCGGTCTATATGGTGGCTATATCAAAACATGGACCGGTACTCACCATTTCCGGCACACGTCTTTAGGGTCCTAGAGTACCTCTAGATTTCAAATTTCAGTTGAATTGGATTAAAACTACGGATTATAGAAGCCCAAGAAATAAAATCGGTAGATCGGTCTATATGGGGGCTATATCAAAACATGGGCAGGTACATCCCATTTTCGGCACACCTCTTTACGGTCCTAGAATACCTATAGATTTCCATTTTCAGGCAAATCGGATAGAAAATACACTTTCTGGGCGCCCAAGAAGCAAAATCGGTAGATCGGTATATATGGTGACTATATCAAAAAATGGACCGGTAGGCACCATTTTCGGTACACTTCTTGATGGCCCTAAAATATCTCTAGATTTCCAATTTTAGGCAAATTGGATAAAAACTACAGGTTTTTTAAACCCAAGACCTTAAATCGGGAGGTCGGTTTAAATGGGGACTATATAAAAACTTGGACCGATATAGCCCATCTGCGAACTTGACCTGCCTGCAAACACAAAACGAATCTGTGCAAAATTTCAGGACAATAGCCGTATAATTGAAGGCTGTTGCGTGATTACAACAGACAGACAGACGGACGGACCTGTTTATAACGTCTTAAAAGTTCTCCCTGATCAAGAATAACATTCTATGGTGGTGGGTATAAAAATCACGGCATACTTCCAGGCGGTAATATGAAACACCCAAGTAAGCTGAGTCCGCACAATGTTCCAGATTGCGGTGAAACCATATCAAGAATCTTTGAAACTCTCAGAAATATCACCAGCATACTGAGAGAAGATAATCCACTGCTGAAAAACTTTTTGTTGTTTGGTCGAAACCACCACAGTGGCTCTCCACAATGTTGCAGTATACAAGACAGAAAAAAAGGTGGCAGAAAATTGTAATACACACGTTTTACAATTTTCTGCCACTATTTTTGGTGTGTAAAACAATTTGTGATACAAAATTATAATCTCTGGAAAAAGGTGGCAAATTCGGCAGATCGGTAGTTTATATGCAGGAACCGATATATAGCATCTATGGAATTGATTTGACTTCACACAAATTAGACCATGTGCCAAATTTCAGTAGCATGGTTTCAATATGGAAAGCTGAAGTATCTAAGAAGAAACCGAGGGACGAACTTAAATTGATCATCTTAGATGAACATATAAATCTGAAACCCTTGTTTTATACTTAAAACTTCAGAAATATATTATTTTTATTTATTGTTTTACAATTTCATTATTTAGATGTTTGAAATTAGATAAGCACTGTACACTCCTCCTTTGCATTTTGACATTGTGGACATTGTTGCTGATGGCTTATGAAGTAGTCTCATTTGGTTAGTGGTGCTAATCTCATACTTACACATGCATAGAAAAACTCAAAGGGAACAGCGAACCACCCCTCCCCGCCCCCCCCTCTACACACACCCACACACATTCAAACCCACTCATCAAATGCATCATCATTTTACACATAGCTTTTCACAAAACACTCTCACACATATGAGCATGTATGCTTACACCCCAAGTCCTCTGTCATTAACCAGGATAATTTGCCTGCGTAAACTGTTTCTTCTCCACAATAATGACAAGGATGCTTTTTTAATAGCTTGACTAGCATCAAACATCAACTATCGCAATTTATGTGGGCTCTGGGGTATGGCGGGGGTAAAATGTTAATTGGTTCCTTAACTTTTACCCCATGATCTCTGGCAAAAATTCAACATAAATTATTTACTTTCGAAACAATTGATAAATATCTTTTAAAGGATATTCAATATCCATAGTCAGCATTATTTCATGCTGAGGGACAAGAAGGAAATTTCCATTTACATTAATTTAATTACTTGGGATAAATTACGAAGTCAATGAAATCATGTAAACATTGAGAGATAAGCAGATTTCAATATCAAAATAAAGTTTTACAACGAAGACATGGAAATGTCTGTGGGCATATTGTTAATATGAAAAAGGATTCCATAACAATTAAAAACGGAATTGAGATTGTCCAGGCCTTCGCCCTAAGCCCTCTTGTAGAAAATGTTCAATGATTTATAAGAGCGAAAAAAAAATTAAATTTTGTCTATCGATGTAAGAATCAGATAAGCTGATAAATCATAAACATATAAACCGAAATCAGGTCACCAGCATACAGAGAGAAGATAAGAAAATATCCCTACGTTAGGTTAGGTTAGGTGGCAGCCCGATGTATCAGGTTCACTTAGACTATTCAGTCCATTGTGATACCATATTGGTGAACTCCCTACTTTGATCTGAAAATATCTACGTTGTGTATTTCAAATATTGAGATTTCGGCCTACAGTTTATTTCGTTTGCTGCTCAAGTATAGAAACTACTGACTGCACAGTAAACATTGGTAGTCATCATAAGGCAATGGTTAACATGCCCCCCTTGCACACAAAAGGTTGTGGGTTCAATTCCAGTTTCCAGCAAACACCAAATAGTTTTTCAACCGCCCATTATCCCCTCTCAGTAATGTTGGTGACATTTTTTAGTGTATCAAAGTTTCTCTAAAATTGGGTTCACCGCAGTATGAAACTCCCGTCGGACTCAGCAATAAGAATAAGGTCTTGTCCATGGGCATAAATTGTATAAGACAGCACTCAATGCTAAGAGAAAAGTTAAACACTTCTGGTATCACAATGGACTGAATAGACTATGTCAGTCTGAAATAACGAGCTGTCATAATACCGAACCTAACCTAATAATAGATTTCGCATCGAGAAACTGAGGTCAGGAAGTCAAACACAGAGTCTTTGGTGTGCAGATCTATCAACAAGATTTCAGCCCGCAATGCAAACATGGAGCTCTTGATTGGCACTTTAAAAGTGAGATTTCGATTTTAAATCCAGTAACCGCGAACTCAGTTGAAGAGGTTTCGACTGCAGCGCAAGTACGAAATTTTGTCAAAATTTTATTTCTATAGAAAATTTTGTCAGAAGTTTATTTCTATAGAAAATTTTGTCAAAATTGTATTTCTATAGAAAATTTTGTCAAAAGTATATTTCTATAGAAAATTTTGTCAGAAGTTTATTTCTATAGAAAATTTTGTCAACATTTTATTTTTTACAGAAAATTTTGTCAAATTTTATTTCTATAGAAAATGTTGTCTAAAATTTTACTTCTATAGAAAATTTCGTCAAAATTTTATTTCTATAGAAAATTTTGTAAAAATTTTTATTTCTATGAAAATTTTGTAAAATTTTTATTCCTACAGAAATTTTGTCAAAAATTTTATTTCTGTAGAAAATTTTGTCAATTTTTTATTTCTATAGAAAAATTTGTCAAAATTTTATTTCTGTAGCAATGTTTGTCAAAAAATTTTTCTTCTATAGAAAATTTTATCAAAATTTCATTTCTATAGAATTTTTTTCTCAAAATTTTATTTCTATAGAAATGTTATCAAAATGTTATTTCTATAGAAAATTTTATCGCAATTTTACTTTTATAGTAAATTTTGTCAACATTTTTCTTCTATAGAAAATTTTGTCCAAATTTTGTTTCCGTCTAATATTTTGTTAAAATTCTATTTTTGTAGAAAAACTTCTCAAAGTCTTCCATAAAAAATTTTTCCAAAATTTTATTTCTATAGAAAATTTTTTCAAAATTTTATTTCTATAGAAAATTATGTAAAAATTTTATTTATTTAGAAAATTTTGTCAAAATTGTATTTGTATAAAAAATGTTGTCAAAATTTTATTCGCATAGCAAATTTTGTCAATATTTTATTAGTATAAAAATTTTTGTCAACATTTTATTCGTATAGAAAATTATAGCAAAATTTTATTTCTATGGAAAATTTTGTCAAAATTTTATTTCTATAGAAAATTTTGTCAAAATTTTATTTCTATAGAAAATTTTGTCAAAATTTTATTTCTATAGAAAATCTTTTCAAATTGTTATTTCAATAGAAAATTTTGTCAAAATTTTATTTCTATAGAAATTTTGTCAAAATTTTATGTCTATAGAAATTTTGTCAAAATTGTATTTTGTCAAAATTTTATTTCTATAGAAATTTTGTCAAAATTTTATGTCTATAGAAATTTTGTCAAAATTGTATTTCTATAGAAAATTTTGTAAAAAATTTTATTTCTATGAAAATTTTGACAAATTTTTATTTCTATAGAAATTTTGTCGAAATGTTATTTCTAAAGAAAATTTTATTTCTGTAGAAATTTTTGTCAAATTTTTTTTCGTCGATAGAAAATTTTATCAAAATTTCATTTCTATAGAAATTTTGTCAAAATGTTATTTCTATAGAAAATTTTATCCCAATTTTACTTCTATAGTAAATTTTGTCGAAGTTTTTCTTCTACAGAATATTTGTCCAAATTTTGTTTCTGTATAAAATTTTGTTAAAATTCTATTTCTGTAGAAAAATTTTTCAAAGTTTTATTTCTGTAGAAATTTTTCTCAAAATTTTATTTGTATATAAAATCTTCCCTAGAAAATTTTGTCAAAATTTTATTTCTATAGAAAAATTTGTTAAAACGTTATGTCTAAGACATTTTTCACAATTGTATTTCTAGAGGAAATTTTGCCAAAATTTTATTTCGATAGAAAATTGTATCCAAATTTTATTTCTACAGAACATTTTGCAAAAATTTTATTTCTATAGAAAATTTTGTCAATATTTTATTTTTATAGAAATTTTGTCAAAATTTAACTTTTGCAGAAAAATTTTTCAAAATTTTATTCCTATAAAAATTTTTGTCACAATTTTATTTATATAGAAAATTTTGCAAAAATTTTGTCAAAATTTTATTTCTATAGAAAATATTGTCAAAGTTTTATCTCTTAAGAAAATTTTTTTCACAATTTTATTTCTATAGAAATTTTTGACAACACTTTATTTATACAAAAATTTTTGTCAAAACTTTGTCTTTATAACAAATTTTGTCAAAATTTTAGTTCTAAAGAAATTTTTGTCAAAATTTTATTTCTATAGAAAATTTTGTCAACATTTTATTTCTGTAGAAAATTGTGCCAAATTTTATTTCTATAGAATATTTTGTCAAAATTTTATTTCTTTAGAAAATTTTGTCAAAATTTTATTTCTTTAGAAATTTTTGTCTAAATTTTATTTCTATAGAAAATTTTGTCAGAATTTTGTTTCTATAGAAATCTTTGTAAAAAATTTTAATTATGTAAATCATTTTGTCTTAATTTTATGTCTATAGAAGATTTTGTCAAAATGTTATTTCTATAGAAAATTTTGTCAAAATGTTATTTTTATAAAAAATTTTGTCATAATTTTATTTCTATAGTAGATTTTGTCAAAATTTTATTTCTATAGAAAATTTTGTCAAAAGTTTATTTCTATAGAAAGTTTTGTCAAAATGTTATATCTATAGAAAATTTTGTCAAAATTTTATTCGTATACAAAATTTTAAAAAATTTTATTTGTATAAAAAATTTTGTCAAAATTTTATTCGTATGGAAAATTGTATCAAAATTTTATTTCTATAGAAAACTTTTTCAAAATGTTAGTTTTGTCACAATTTTATTTGTATAAAAAATTTTGTCAAAATTTTATTTGTATAGAAAATTTTGTCAAAATTTTATCTCTATAGAAAATTGTATCAAAATTTTATATCTTTAGAAAATTGTATCAAAATTTTATTTCAAAAGAAAAGTTTGTCATAGTTTTGGAGCAATGGTTAGCATGCCCGCCTTGCATACACAAGGTCGTGGGTTCGATTCCTGCTTCGACAGAACACCAAAAAGTTTTTCAGCGGTGGATTATCCCAGCTCAGTAATGCTGGTGACATTTCTGAGGGTTTCAAAGCTTCTCTAAGTGGTTTCACTACAATGTGGAACGCCGTTCGGACTCGACTATAAAAAGGAGGTTCCTTGTCATTGAGCATAACATGGAATCGGGCAGCACTCAGTGATAAGAGAGAAGTTCACCAATGTGGTATCACAATGAACTGAATAGTCTAAGTGAGCGTGATACATCAGGCTGCAACCTAGCCTAACCTAACCTTGTCATAATTTTATTTCTATAGTCAAAATTGTATTTCTATAGAAAATTTTGTCAAAATAGTATTTCTATAAAAATTTGTGTCAAAATTTTATTTCTATAGAAAATTTTGTAAAAAAAAATATTTATATAGAAAATTTTGTGAAAATTATCTTTCTATAGAAAATTTTATCAAAATTTTATTTTTATAGAAAATTTAACTAAAATTTTTGTTTCATAGAAAATGTTCCAAAAATTTTATTTCTTTATAATTATTTGTCAAAATTTTATTCCTATTGATTTTTTTTTAATTTTATTTCAATAGAAAATTTTATAAAAAAATTTTATTTCTATAGAAAATTTTATAAAAAATTTTATTTCTATAGAAAATTTTATCAAAATTTTATTTCTATAGAAAATTTTGTCAAAATTTTTGGATGATGGCAACTATTCAGACTTTTGCTCCGAATAACATTGTATCACATCAGAATTATTTTTTGGGTGGTCAGCTTTCGGCCGGGGCTAAAACTTTTCATCGACCGAGGGGTCAAAATAAATGTCAAATATTATAGGGAAATATCCTCGAAACAGTGTTGGAGGCCTGGGCTGGAAAACATTTTGGCCGTAGGTACTCAGCAGTGCGTGCCTACGGCTAAAGCTGTGAAATTGCAAGGATAACACTTAAGAGTTAAGCTCAATGTAAACACGTGTGTGTATAGATATGTGTGTGTGAGTGATCATATCAGCTAGACTTTGTGTTATAGGAGATATGACTGGTTATGAGTGAGAGAGTGAGAATGGGAGTGGGTGTGTGTGTGTGTGACTAAGCTAATAATGTTTTACTGGGGAATTATGGTATTATCCTTTTGTTTCCATTGTTTCATTGCTATTCCATTATTTCTTATTCATATTTCCCAGTCTCGGTATCATTAAATGAAGGTGAACCAATTTTAATGGGGTGGGGACTCTTATCTTCGTTTTATTTCTGTGAATTTTTTAAAATGGCATTTAGGAATGTAAAGTCTCGCTCTAGGTTTCTTTTACAGTATTTAAATAAAATTGCCATTGTGTGGTTATTTGCATTCTATTTTCTGGCATTCATCATCATGTGACAAAAATTCTAAAACATTTAGATTTTGTTGGAAATTTCTGTCTTGTCTATAAATTAACCTGGTAAATTGAGAATGACATGCCACAAATTGAGGTGTCAAAATCACTTTAGATTTGATATCTTCTTCTACTTGCATATGTTGCCTTTATCAAGAAATGTTTTTTAAGTCATACACTGAAAGAAAAGTTTTCTTTTCTGACGAACGAAATTTTTAACAAAGTTTTCTTTTATCATTAAAAGCATATATGTTTAGAGATATAAAATCGCATTTAGTTACTCTAAAAGAAAATACTAGTGAAAACACAAAAAATATTGGAAACAATTTTTCTTTCTTCTCTATAAATTTATTGCCATTGTCATCTTTACTCTTGCAATAGCTCAAATAGCGTAAATAGAAGAAACAATGATGATGATAACAGCGTTTATTGAGAATGGGAAAGAAATGCTTGCAAAAAATGTCACTGTCAGTTTCCTTCCTTGTTTCATAAAATGGTATGGTTTGACATGCGATATGTTGGTCGGATAACAAAACCAACTGGAAAAACATCAATTTAGCCAAAATTTTTTTTCTAATAGGAAAGGTGAACATGATGTGTTTCCATGAAAAATGCAAAATTGTTGTGTGGTTTTTCATGAGATATTAAGCAATAAGACCCACCCAGCAAAAACTCTCATTACCCGGTAATCTTGTAGGTAAACCTGCCCAGCAAAAACTAGGTAACCACATCTCATTACAATTGACATTACCAGGAGTAAAGCTGTCATTACACGTTGCATTACATTGCGGCGAGTTATAATGACTAACTTGTAATGACAAAAATAAATACTTCTCGGTAATTTTCGAATTGTTATTCTCAAATTTTTAGGCAGTTGTAGTTAATATAAGTATTCACATAATCGAGCACTTACATAAAAAATCAAAAAGAATATGTAATGTAACGGTAATTCTGAAGATTTTTCCGCTTAGAATTTTTTATCACAAATATTTCATAATAATTGTGTTTAATGACATTATCATATTATGTTTTAAATAAACATAATATGATAATAATCCAAAATGCGCTTAAACTAAATTTCAAATTTTTTTGTTATGTTCAATTATTTAAAATCTTAAAATTATATTAAAATTTATATTAATACTAAGTATAATTCTAATAATAATTTCAAATCATTTGTATTGCCAAATACCAGCTAGTACTGTAATTTATAAGATATCAAATCTTGTTGTACTAGTTTTACAATAATAAATAAATAAATAAATCAAATGCCATTTGCCTTATAAAAAAGAGACTTAAAATCCACTTTTAGTAGATTTCGAACCTTATGTGAATTGGCTATTGGATATATTATAACGTAATTCACGAATCCAACTCCCTTAAACAACCTACATTTATTTCTATTTTAAGTGTGACATTAATTTGAGTGTAATCGTATTTAGATTATTTATTAGATTTTTTGTTTATTTATACAATATTCTATTTCTATTCAGTAGTTCTCCTATTACAGCACCACTCGCCATATTTTGATCCATTGTAATCGGCGATAGAAATCAAAATTTTCGAGATTTGGTTGCCTGAGACTATAAGTGGCTATTTTGCAAGCTTTGGTGTATCTACGAATAAGTCATTACATATTAGGTGATTATATGCTTTAAATGCACTACTTATTTTATGGCCGAAAGTATGCCTGGGGAGAAGTACTTTCCTCATAGGACATGCGTATGTAAATGTAATCCGAAACGATGCCAATTAATAAGTGGTTATTAATTTTTAAATAGGCTTACCTACAAGATTACCGGGTAATGAGAGTTTTTGCTGGGTGTTTAAAAATTAATAACCACTTATTAATTGGCATCGTTACGGATTACATTTACATACGCATGTCCTAGGAGGAAAGTAATTCTCCCCAGGCATACCATTGGCCATGATATAAGTAGTGCTTTTAAAGCATATAATCACCTAATATGTAATCACTTATTCGTAGATGTACCAAAGTTTTCAAAATAGCCATTTATTGTATCAGGCAACCAAATCTAGCCGATTACAAAATATGGCGAGTAATGATGTAATATGAACATTACTTGAATAGAAACGAATATTGTAGAAATAAACAAAAATGTAACAAATCGTCTAAATAAGGTTACACGCAAATTAATTTCACATTTAAAATAGGGAGTTGTTGTTTAAGGGAGTCGGATTCGTGAATTACGTTACAATATACCTAATAGCCCATTCACATTATGTTCAAAATCTACTAAAAGTGGATTTTATATATCCCTTTTTATAAGCCATCTAGTGAAATCTAGTGAAGTCGATTTTGAAAGTGTAATGTGAATGAGTTATATTAGCATTTATTTAAAACATAATATGGTAATGTCATCCATTTTAAAACACAATTATTATGAAATATTCGTGAAGAATATTCCTTAACGGAAAAATCTTCAGAATTACCGTTACATAAAATATTATTTTTGTGTGTGTTTTTTTTTTCGAGTAACTGCTCAATTATGTGAATACTTATACCTAATGGTACCATAATTTATTCTATTTTATTAAGTCATTGACAGCTAAATGCATTACCTTTTGAGAATATCAATTCGAAAATTACCGAGAAGTATTTATTATTGTCATTACAAGTTAGTCATTATAACTCACCGCAATGTAATGCACTGTGTAATTACAGCTTACTCCTGGTAATGTAAATTGTATTGAGATGTGATTGCCTAGATTTGCTGGGCATCTATGAAAAATTGGGCTAGGCAACACCCAGAAGGAGACGAGATAGACATAAAGTGTCTGTGGCAGTATTGATCAAAGTGGGTCCCTGAGTCGATATAGTCATGTCCGTATGTTCGTCCGTCTGTCTGTGAACACAAATTTTGACCAAATTGTCTATAGAAATAAAATTTTGACAATTTTTTTTTTACAGAAATAAAATTTTGACAAAATTTCTGCAGAAATAAAATTTTGACAAAATTTTTTATAGAAACAAAATTTTGACAAAATTTTCTATAAAAATAAAATTTTGACAAAATTTTCTATAGAAATAAAATTTTGACAAAATTTTCTATAGAAATAAAATTTTGAGAAAAATTTTTATAGAAATAAAATTTTGAGAAAAAGTTTTATAGAAATAAAATTTTGACAAAATTTTCAATAGAAATACAATTTTGGTACAATTTTCTATAGAAATAAAATTTTGAGAAAAAGTTTTATAGAAATAAAATTTTGACAAAATTTTCTATAGAAATACAATTTTGGTACAATTTTCTATAGAAATGAATTTTGACAAAATTTTCTACAGAAATAAAATTTTGACAAAATTTTCCATAAAAATAAAAATTTGACCAAATTTTCTATAGAAATGAAATTTTGACAAAATTTTTTGTAGAAAAAAAAATTTGACAAAATTTTCTATAGAAATAAAATTTTGACAAAATTTTCTATAGAAATAAAATTTTGACAAAATTTTCTAAAATAAAAAAATAAAAATAAAATTTTGACAAAATTTTTTACACAAATAAAATTTTGACCAAATTTTTTACACAAATAAAATTTTGACCAAATTTTCTATAGAAATAAAATTTTGACAAAATTTTCAATAGAAATACAATTTTGGTACAATTTTCTATAGAAATAAAATTTTGACAGAATTTTCTATAAAAATAAAATTTTGACAAAATTTTTTACACAAATAAAATTTTGACCAAATTTTCTATAGAAATAAAATTTTGACAAAATTTTCTATAGAAATAAAATTTTGACAAAATTTTCTATAGAAATAAAATTTTGACAAAATTTTCTATAGAAATAAAATTTTGACAAAATGTTCTATAGAAATAAAATTTTGACAAAATTTTGTATAGAAATAAAATTTTGACAAAATTTGCAATAGAAAAAAAATTACAAAATTTTCTATTGAAATAAAAATTTGATAACATTTCATATAGAAAAAAATTTGACAAAATTTTCTACTGAAATAAAATGTTGACAAAATTTTCTATAGAAATTAAATTATGACCGAATTTTCTAAGAAATAAAATTTCGACAAAATTTTCTATAGAAATAAAATTTTGACAAAATTTTCTATAAAAATAAAATTTTGACAAAATTTTCTATAGAAATAAAATTTTGACAAAATTTTCTATAGAAATAAAAGTTTGACAAAATTTTCTATAGATAAAAAATTTTCACAACATTTTCTATAGAAATAAATTTTTGACAATATAAATAATGAATTTTTGATAAAATTTCGATACAATTTTGGTAAAGTTTTCTATAGAAATAAAATTTTGGCAAAATTTTCTACAGAAATAAAATTTTGACAAACTTAAATGTTGACAAAATTTTCTATAGAAATAAAATTTTGACAAAATTTTCTATAAACATAAAATTTGGACAAAATTTTCTATTGAAATAAAATTTGGACACAATTTTCTATTGAAATACAATCTTGACAAAATTTTCTATAGAAATAAAATTTGGGCAAATTTTTCGATAGAAATAAAATTTTTACAAAATTTTCTACAGAAATAAAATTTGGACAAAATTTTCTATAGAATTAAAATTTTGACAAATTTTTCTATAGAAATAAAATTTTGACAAAATTTTCTATAAAAATAAAATTTAAAGAAATAAAATTTTGTCAAAATTTTCCATAGAAATAAAATTTTAACAAAATTTTCTATAGAAATAATATTTTGACAAAATTTTCTATAGAAATAAAATTTTGACAAAATTTTCTATAGAAATAAAATTTTGACAAAATTTTTTATAGAAATAAAACTTTGACAAAATTTTCTACGAAATAAAATTTTGACAACGTGTTCTATAGAAATACAATTTTGACAAAATTTTCTATAGAAATAAAAGTTTGACAAAATTTTCTATAGAAATAAAATGTTGACAACATTTTTTATAGAAATAAACTTTTGACAAAATTTTCTATAGAAATAAAATTTTGACAAAATTTTCTATAAAAATAAAATTTTGACCAAATTTTCTATAGAAATAAAATGTTGAAAAAAATTTTTATAGAAATAAAATTTTGAGAAAAATTTTTATAGAAATAAAATTTTGACAAAATTTTCTATAGAAATACAATTTTGGTAAAATTTTCTATAGAAATACAATTTTGACAAAATTTTCGCTAGAAATAAAATGTTGACAAAATTTTCTATAAAAATAAAATTTTCACAAAATTTTCTATAGAAATAAAATTTTGACAAAATTTTCCATAGAAATAAAATTTTAACAAAATTTTCCTTAAAAATAAAATGTTGACCAAATTTTCTAAAAAATAAAATTTTGACAAAATTTTCTATAAAAATAAAATTTTGACAAAATTTTCTTAGAAATAAAATTTTGACAAAATTTTTCATAGAAATAACATTTTAAAAAAATTTTCCATAAAAATAAAATTTTGACCAAATTTTCTAAAAAATAAAATTTTGACAAAATTTTCTATAGAAATAACATTTTGACAAAATTTTCTATAGAAATGAAATTTTGACTAAAATTTTTATAAACATAAAATTTTGACAAATTTTCTATAGAAATAAAATTTTGACAAAATTTTCTATAGAAATAAAATTTTGACAAAATTTTCTATAGAAATAAAATTTTGACAAAATTTTCTATAGAAATGAAATGTTGACAAAATTGTCTATAGAAATAAAATTTTGACAAAATTTTCCATAGAAATAAAATTTAAACAAAATTTTCCATAAAAATTAAATTTTGACCAAATTTTCTATAGAAATGAAATTTTCACAAAATTTTTTATAGAAATAAAATTTTGACAAAATTTTCTATGAAATAAAATTTTGACAAAATTGTCTAAGAAATGAAATTATGACAAAATTTTCTATTGAAATAAAATTTTGACAAAATATTCTATTGAAATAAAATTTTGATAAAATTTTCTAAGAAATTTTCTAATTTTGACAAAATTTTCTATGGAACTAAAATTTGGTAAAATGTTCTCCAATTGTAATAGATTATTTTTGGCTCAATTGGCAACCGTGCTCAGAAGCCCCGATTTTGACTCATATGACCACAGATGCCAAAGTTGTAGTCCGAATTACGTGAAATTATGCACAGGTAGTAGGATTAACATTGTAACTATGCAATGCCGAATTTTGTTGCAATCGGTTCAGATTTAGATATAGCTTCCATATATATCTTCTTTCGATTTGGGTAAAAATGGTGTAAATAGACACATTTTCCTTAAATTGTAAGTCTATCAATATTTTAGAAATTTAACAAATTTTGTGCGGATCAAATCAAATTTAAATGTAGGTCTATAGGAACAAAAACCTTTATATGGAGCACCCAAAACATTTTACCGATTTTATATGGCATCGAAAATGCGGATCTACAAAGTGGTGCAGGGTATATTATAGTCGACCCCGGCCGACTTTAGACTTTCCCTATTTTTTTTATTATAAATTTATTTTTTTTTTAATTTATTTTTAATTTATGATTTGAAATTAGAAAGAATTTTCTAAAATTTCTTTTCACAATAAAATTTTATCAACCACTGTGAATACCTATGGCTTTAATTGACCGCCTTGACCATGCCATCCTGTGGGGATTAACTTGCAAAATTGCTAGTATGTTAGTATATGTATACGTATGTGTGTTGGTATGCTATTTCAATTTTCATGTGTGTGTGTGTGTGTGTCTGGTTTGTTTCTTTTCAATTTTTTAAATGAAAACAAAACAAGAGTGTTCTAACATCCACGAGCCATCATAAAACCAAAGTGAACTTTTGAAAAATATATTACAACAGTTCCAACATCATTGTTGCCATTTTAACTTTTGTTGCAACACTTTAACGAGGTTAAAGTGAAAATAATGGATGGTTTTTGTACAAAAATAAGCAAGTCATTTCACTTTGAAACAACAACGAAAAAAAATTAAATAATTATTGAGGTCATAAAGATGAGACAGAAAGTAAAAGTCCGGCATAAGGGAACTCTGATTTTATACATGAAAGCCTGCGGCGATTGAGGGAAGAAGAAATTTATTCCTTTACCGGAAGACAGTTGATGCAGAAAACAATCTTTTCCATTTTTTTCTGTTTTACTCTTTTCAATGCACATAAACATTTATGTGTGTGTTTTACTTTCTTTTTTTGTTGTTGTTTTGCTGTAAAAACCACTGTAAGTGATACCATGAAAAACAAAAAACTGAGAGATACGCTTACAAAACTCAACTCAACGGAAAAGGAAATGGGGAGGACACAGCACCAACAACAATAAAAAAAACATGACAGCAACGCACAATGATACCACTTAGGTATGCCATGGTTCATTAAAACTTTTATGATTGTCAACGTGTTAGGTGTGTGTGAGAGAGATTTTTTATTTGGGCTCTCTTATATACTATCGCATACATATGAGAGGTTTTTAATGGTTTTCTGTGTACCTTTCCCTTAAAAAAATGCTTTGTCACATACATATTCATGCAATGGGGTAAATTTAAATGATTTTCTCGTGCATATGTGTGTGTGTGTTTGAGAGTCTTTTAAAAATAAAACAATTTGTATGCCATAGATGAGTACAACACAATTTGTGTGGTATGTTTTTTTTATGGTCCCCTCAATGAAATTGCCGTTTTTCCAAATTGACCAAGGAAACTAAACTAAACAGATGACAAAAAATATACAAAGTGGGAAAACATTAAAGGTTTGTCATTGAAGTTAAGGCGTTTTTTTTCTTGTGGTTAGAAAATACAAACAAGTTATTATTTTTTGGTTTTAATAAGGCATAAAGAATAAAGGTAAAGTTTTTCTTTTTTTTAAGGGGCTTCTTAAAAATGCGACAATGGCAGATGTATACTGATGTCACACTGCCTTTTACGGAATCATCATCCAAAAATATGAAATAGAAATAATAGAATATAAAAAAATATATTTGGCAAAATTTTCTATAGAAATAAAATTTTGCCAAATTTTCTATAGAAATAAATTTTCAACAAAATTTTCTATAGAAATTATGTTTTGACAAAATTTTCTATAGAAATCAAATTTTGGTAAAATTGTCTATAGACATAACATTTTGACAAAATTTCCTATAGAAATAAAATTTTGACAAAATTTTCAATAGAAATAAAATTTTGACAAAATTTTCTATAGAAATAAAATTTTGACAAAATTTTCTATAGAAATAAAATTTTGACAAAATTTTCTATAGAAATAAAATTTTGGTAAAATTGTCTATAGACATAAAATTTTGACAACATTTTCTATAGAAATAAAATTTTGACAAAATTTTTTACAGAAATTAAATTCTGAAAAAATTTTCTATAGAAATAAAATTTTACCTAATTTTCTAGGGAAATAAATTTTTAACAAAATTTTCTATAGAAAATATATTTTGATAAAATTTCTGTAGAAATAAAATTTTGACAAAATTTTCTACAGAAATAAAATTTTGACAAAATTTTCTATAGAAATAAAATTTTCACAAAATTTTCTATAGAAATAAAATTTTGACAAAATTTTCTATAGAAGTAAAATTTTGACAAAATTTTCTATAGAAGTAAAATTTTGAAAAAATTTTCTATAGAAATAAAATTTTGTTAAAAAATATTAAACTGAAGTTTAAAAAAAAAAAAACCAAAAATCCCCAAATTTATAGAAATTCCCCACCAAATCCCCAAGTCCCCAACTCAGAAATTTCATCCCCATTCACGAAAAAATATCCCCAATTTGGGTGTTGTAAACATGCACAGAAAAAAAATCACGAAAATTTTTCCAATTAAAGTCTTAGTTGAGTTTAAAAAAATATTCAATTAAAAATTTAATTGATTGAACAATTTTTATACCATCCACCATAGGATGGGGGTATATTAACTTTGTCATTCCCTTTGTAACACATCGAAATATTGCTCTAAGACCCCATAAAGTATATATATTCTGGGTCGTGGTGAAATTCTGAGTCGATCTGAGCATGTCCGTCAGTTGAAATCCCGCTAACTTCCGAACGAAACAAGCTATCGACTTGAAACTTGGCACAAGTAGTTGTTATTGACGTAGGTCGGATGGTATTGCAAATGGACCATATCGGTCTACTTTTACGTATAGCCCCCATATAGGTTAAGTTAGGTTAAGTTATGTGGCAGCCCGATGTATCAGGCACACTTAGACTATTCAGTCCATTGTGATACCACAGTGGTGAACTTCTCTCTTATCACTGAGTGCTGCCCGATTCCATGTTAAGCTCAATGACAAGGGACCTCCTTTTTATAGCCGAATCCGAACGGCGTTCCACATTCCAGTGAAACCACTTAGAGAAGCTTTGAAACCCTCAGAAATGTCACCAGCATTACTGAGGTGGGATAATCCACCGCTGAAAAACTTTTTGGTGTTCGGTCATAGCAGGAATCGAACCCACGACCTTGTGTATGCAAGGCGGGCATGCTAACCATTGCACCACGGTGGCTCCCTAGCCCCCATATAAACGGACCACCAAATTTGGCTTGACGATCCTCTAACAGAAGCAAATTTCATCCGATTCGAATGAAATTTGGTACATGGTGTTGGTATATGGTATCTAACAACCATGCAAAAATTGGTCCACATCGGTCAATAATTATATATAGCCCCAATATAAACCGATCCCCCGATTTGGCTTGCCGAGCCTCTAAGAGAAGCAAAGATCATCCTAACCGGCTGAAATTTGGTATGTGGTGTTAATATATGGCCTCAAACACCCATACAAAAATTGGTCGAAATCGGTCCATAATTATATATAGCCCCCATATAAACCGATCCCCAGATTTGTTCTCCGGAGCCCCTTGGAAGAACAAAATTCATCCGATTCGGTTGAAATTTGGTACGTCATATTAGTACATGAGATTTAACAACCATGCTAAAAGTGGTCCATATCAGTCCATAATCATATATAGCCCCCATATAAACCGATCCCGAGATTTGGTTTTGGAGCCACTTGGAGGACTAAATTTCATCCGAGTCAGTTGAAATTTGGTACATTGTGCTAGTATATGGCCGTTAACAACCATGCCTAACTAGGTCCATATCGCTCTATAGTTATATATAGCCCACAGATAAATCGATCCCCAATCACACAAAAATTGGTCCATATGAAGTTCATAATTGCATATAACCCCATATTTCAATTCTGGCTCTCTCCGTACCGTACAAAAGTCCATATCGATTCGTAATTATTTGTAGACTTACCTATACATACCGTTTTTGTCTAATATATACCACGTATGGACTAACTCACAATTGGATCAATTAATTTTTAAATTAACTTTCAATTAATTTTTTTTTTTATTAAAAAATTAATTGGATCAATAAATTTCGTGATTGAATCAGAAAAAAAATGTTGTGTGTATGCCCTAACTTATAATAACTTATTCCACAGTGTAGCGCATAATATACTAAAAAACGCTTTAGTTTGCAGTCCAATACATAAAGGTCTAAATGGCACATAACTCTGCAAAATTCAAAAATTATGTTAAAAAAATATTTTTTCAATAGTCGGAAAAGTCGAAATTCCATAAAAAATTAAAACGTCAAAAATTTAACTCTTTCAAATTTTATAAATTAAAAATGAAAATGTTAAAAACGCAGAAAGTCGATTTTCTCAAATTTTTTAAATTATGACAGATTCTATTATGTATATTCGTTATATTTTATTCGTTTTCTAAACATAAATCCATTATTTTTCTTAAGCAACACATTTACTAACTCTCCTATTTGAATTCATATTCACTTAGCATTGAAATCTAATACCCTTTAGTCATAACTTTTTGAGACACATTCTCATATTCCACATTGCCGTTAGCGTATGTGTGTGTGTGAGTGAATGTGATCTTGTTTACATGCCACTTTGTATTACTATTGAAAAGAGCACTATGGACGTCATTGTTGTTTGTACTCATGCGTCATATGTGGTCTCAACTAGGGGAATAAATATGAGTTGTATTGCTGAGTGTTGTTGTTGTTAGTTTGTTTTTTTGCATCTTGTATTTCCTCATATGTCGTCGTCTCTTGGCTTGTGTTCATGTCTGTGGTTTGTTTGCTTGGCTGCTTAGACAAAGTTTTTATTACAAAGTTTGACCAACACAGGCGAAGTATATAGGATCTCTCAAGGGAGAGAATTGATTGGAGAGGGGAGAGATGTTGGGCAAGATTTTATTCCTTTTTCATATTATATTTTGTAAGCTGTTGATACCATTTATTTGCTTTTTCCACAATGGGAGGTTTTGTTGTTGTTTTTTTTTACAGTTAGTGTGTACGTGTGTGGCATATACTTTTAAGTGCGGTCTGCTTGGGTTCATAATATTTAAATATAAAATAAAAGTTTTCGTTTTTTATTGATTTTGCCAATCTGTTGTAAATGTTTATTTTTATTATTAAACAATTCACTGGTGTTTCCAGAAATACTCAAAGAGAATATGTTAGATAGAGAGAGAGGATAGGTAATAGAGGGTGGAGAAGTGTATATGAATATCAATGATGTTTAACTTCGGTAATGTTCGAAATTTTCCCATGTTTTTTGGTGGAAGGAGGTATTTGTTTTCTTGAATACTTTGTGAAGTATTTATTTTCATAATATTCGAACATTTTAATTTCCTATATATCAATATTTTAAGTTTTTATTTATTTTATTTTATTTTATTTTATTTTATTTTTTTACAGATTAAATTTGATGCATAATTTAATCTGTAAAATGTTCCAGGATTGCAAATTTAAAAACAAAATACAATGGTTTCCCTGTTTTTGCTCCAAGTTCAGTTTGCACTTTGTTTACTTCTATTTTTCTCGTTTTTATACTAGAATGACCTCCACTACTTGGCTTTTTTGTATTTTTGCCACTGCTTGTTGAGTTAATTAAAGCTCCACAAAAAAAAACAAAACTGTGATAATTCCAGTGGCAAGCCATCCTAGAAGGTTGCTGCCATTGAAAGTTAGTTTTAACACAAAAAAAAAAAAAATGAAAACCAAACATATGTAACATACTTACTCATACATCACTAGTTTTTCATATGTAACATCAGGACATTTATGGTGTTCAATTTGTTGTTGTTGACTTTAACATGAAAGTGAAAGTTATGAGTTTTACAAATTCAATTTGGCTTCCTATATAGGGATATTTTAATTAATAATGAAATATGTTAGTTTGTTTTACTAATTGATATCAACATCTTTTGGGTCACGCTAGAAGAAGTATGCTCAGGATTTAAATCTTCCGTCCAGAGGGAGGAGGATATGCATTATATATTCAAAAGTAAATTGCTATATATTTTTCTATTGTTTTTTATATCACACTAGCATTATCAGGAAGTGGAAGCACAGTTACCACAGTTGGTAAAAATCTACCAAAAATTGTAGATTTTTACTGTTTGGTAGACTGGTAGAACTTTTTATGTTTTGGTAGGTTAGGTTTAGTTAGGTTATGTTAGGTGGCAGCCCGATATATCAGACTCACTTAGACTATTCAGTCCATTGTGATACCACAGTGGTGAACTTCTTTCTTATCACTGAGGTGCTGCCCGATTCCATGTTAAGCTCAATGACAAGGGACCTCCTTTATATAGCAGAGTACGAACGGTGTTCCACATTGCAGTGAAACCACAGAGAAGCTTTGAAACATTCAGAAATGTCACCAGCATGCTTTGGTAGATTTTGAAATAAAAATTTTTAGAAATAAAATTTTGACAAAATTTTCTCTGAAAATACAATTTTGACAAAATTTCTATAAAAATAAAATTTTGATAAAATTGTCTATAAAATGAAATTTTGACAAAATTGTCTATAGAAATAAAATTTTGACAAAATTTTCTACATAAATAAAATTGTTACAAAATAATTTATAGAAATAAGTTTTGACAAAATAAAAATTTCATAAGAAATAAAATTTTCTATAGAAATAAAAATTTCCAAAGAAAATTTTGACACATTTTTTTATAGAAATAAAATTGTGACAAAATAAAAATTTGAGAAGAAATAAAATTTTGAGAAAATTTTCTATAGAAATAAAATTTTGAGAAATGTTTCTATAGAAATAAAATTTTCTCTAGAAATAAAATGTTGACACAAAATTTTCTATGGAAATAAAATTTTGAACACATTTTCTATGGAAAAAACATTTTGACAAAATTTTCTATATCAGTAAAATTTTTTAGAAAATTTTCTACAGAAATAAAATTTTAACAAAATTTTCTATAGAAATAAAATTTCGACATAATTTCCATAGAAATAAAATTTCGACAAAATTTTCCATAGAAATAAAATTTAGACTAAATTTTTGCTAGGACTAAAATTTAGACTAAATTTTCTATAGAAATAAAATTTTGACAAAATTGTATAAAGAAATAAAGTTTTGACAAATTTTTTACAGAAATAATATTTTGACAAAAAAAAATTTTTTCTATAGAAATAAAATTTAAAAAAAAAATTGATAGAAAATGAAAACTTTGACAAAATTTTCTATAGAAATAAAATTTAGTGAAATTTTCTATAGAAATAAAATTTAGTGAAATTTTCTATAGAAATAAAATTTTGAGAACATTTTCTAAGAAGTAAAAATTTGAGAACATTTTCAATAGAAATAAAATTTTGACAAAATTTTCTATAGAAGTAAAATGTTGACAAAAATTTTCTGTAGAAATAAAATGGTGACACAAAATTTTCTATAGAAATAAAATTTTGACAAAAATTTCAATAGAAATAAAATTTTGACGAAATTTTATAGAAATAAAATTTCGACAAAATTTTGATAGAAAATATAAACTTTGACAAAATTTTCTATAGAAATAAAATTTAGTGAAATTTTCTATAGTAATAAAATTTAGTGAAATTTTCTATAGAAAAAAATTTTGAGAACATTTTCTTTAGAAGTAAAAATTTGAGTACATTTTCTATAGAAATTAAATTTTGACAAAAATTTTCTATAAAAATAAAATGTTGACAAAAATTTTCTGTAGAAATAAAATTTTGACAAAATTTTCTATAGAAATAAAATTTTGACAAAATTTTCTATAGAAATAAAATTTTAAAAAAATTTTTGATAGAAAATAAAAACTTTGACAAAATTTTCTATAGAAATAAAATTTGGACAATATTTTCTTTGGAAATAAAATTTTTGAGAACATTTTCTATAGTAGTAAAAATTTGAGAACATTTTTGACAAAAATTTTCTATAGAAATAAAATGTTGACAAAAATTTTCTGTAGAAATACAATATTGACACAAAATTTTCTATAGAAATAAAATTTTGACAAAATTTTCTATAGAAATAAAATTTTAAAAAAATTTTTGATAGAAAATAAAAACTTTGACAAAATTTTCTATAGAAATAAAATTTGGACAATATTTTCTTTGGAAATAAAATTTTTGAGAAAATTTTCTTCAGAAATCAAAATTTTGTCCAAATTTTCTACAGAAATAAAATTTTGACAAAAATTTCTATAGAAATAAAATTTTAACAAAATTTTCTATAGAAATAAAATTTCGACAAATTTTTCTATAGACATAAAATTTTAAAACAATTTTTGATAGAAAATGTTGTCAATTCTATAGAAAATAAAAACTTTGACAAAATTTTCTATAGAAAATAAAAACTTTGACAAAATTTTCTATAGTAATAAAATTTTGTGAAATTTTCTATTGAAATAAAATTTTGTTGAAATTTTCTATAGAAATAAAATTTTGACAAAATTTTCTATAGAAATAAAATTTTAAAAAAATTTTTGATAGAAAATAAAAACTTTGACAAAATTTTCTATAGGAATAAAATTTAGTGAAATTTTCTATAGAAATAAAATTTAGTGAAATTTTCTATAGAAATAAAATTTTGAGAACATTTTCTATAGTAGTAAAAATTTGAGAACATTTTCTATAGAACTAAAATGTTGACAAAAACTTTCTATAGAAATAAAATGTTGACAAAAATTTTCTGTAGAAATACAATGTTGATAAAAAATTTTATTTAGAAATAAAATTTTGACAAAATTTTCTATAAAAATAAAATTTTAAAAAAATTTTCTATAGAAAAAAAAAACTTTGACAAAATTTTCTACAGAAATAAAATTTGGACAATATTTTCTTTGGAAATAAAATTTTTGAGAAAATTTTCTTCAGAAATCAAAATTTTGTCCAAATTTGCTATAGAAATAAAATTTTGACAAAAATTTCTATAGAAATAAAATTTTAACAAAATTTTCTATAGAAATAAAACTTCGACAAAAAACTTTGACAAAATTTTCTATACAAAATAAAAACTTTGACAAAATTTTCTGTAGAAAAAAAAAACTTTGACAAAATTTTTTATACAAATAAAATTTTGTGAAATTTTCTATAGAAATAAAATTTTGTTGAAATTTTCTATAGAAATAAAATTTTGTTGAAACAAATTTTCTATATAAATAAAATTTTGACAAAATTTTCTATAGAAATAAAACTTAAAAAAATTTTTGGTAGAAAATAAAAACTTTGACAAAATTTCGTATAGAAATAAAATTTGGACAAAATTTTCTTTGGAAATAAAATTTTTGATAAAATTTTCTTCAGAAATCAAAATTTTGTCCAAATTTTCTATAGAAATAAAATTTTGACAAAAATTTCTATAGAAATAAAATTTTAACAAAATTTTCTATAGAAATAAAATTTCGACAAAATTGTCTATAGAAATAAAATGTTAAAACAATTTTTGATAGAAAATAAAAACTTTGACAAAATTTTCTATAGACATTAAATTGGTGAAATTTTCTATAGAAATAAAATTTTGAGAAAATTTTTTTCTGGAATCAAAATTTTGAGAACATTTTCTATAGAAATAAAATATTGACAAAATTTTCTATAGAAAAAATATTGACAAAATTTTCTATATAAATAAAGTTTGGTGAAATTTTCTATAGAAATAAAATTTTGACAAAATTTTCTATAAAAATAAAATTTTAAAAAAATTTTCTATAGAAAAAAAAACTTTGACAAAATTTTCTACAGAAATAAAATTTGGACAATATTTTCTTTGGAAATAAAATTTTTGAGAAAATTTTCTTCAGAAATCAAAATTTTGTCCAAATTTTCTACAGAAATAAAATTTTGACAAAAATTTCTATAGAAATAAAATTTTAACAAAATTTTCTATAGAAATAAAATTTCGACAAATTTTTCTATAGACATAAAATTTTAAAACAATTTTTGATAGAAAATGTTGTCAATTCTATAGAAAATAAAAACTTTGACAAAATTTTCTATAGAAAATAAAAACTTTGACAAAATTTTCTATAGTAATAAAATTTTGTGAAATTTTCTATTGAAATAAAATTTTGTTGAAATTTTCTATAGAAATAAAATTTTGACAAAATTTTCTATAGAAATAAAATTTTAAAAAAATTTTTGATAGAAAATAAAAACTTTGACAAAATTTTCTATAGGAATAAAATTTAGTGAAATTTTCTATAGAAATAAAATTTAGTGAAATTTTCTATAGAAATAAAATTTTGAGAACATTTTCTATAGTAGTAAAAATTTGAGAACATTTTCTATAGAACTAAAATGTTGACAAAAACTTTCTATAGAAATAAAATGTTGACAAAAATTTTCTGTAGAAATACAATGTTGATAAAAAATTTTATTTAGAAATAAAATTTTGACAAAATTTTCTATAAAAATAAAATTTTAAAAAAATTTTCTATAGAAAAAAAAAAACTTTGACAAAATTTTCTACAGAAATAAAATTTGGACAATATTTTCTTTGGAAATAAAATTTTTGAGAAAATTTTCTTCAGAAATCAAAATTTTGTCCAAATTTGCTATAGAAATAAAATTTTGACAAAAATTTCTATAGAAATAAAATTTTAACAAAATTTTCTATAGAAATAAAACTTCGACAAAAAACTTTGACAAAATTTTCTATACAAAATAAAAACTTTGACAAAATTTTCTGTAGAAAAAAAAAACTTTGACAAAATTTTTTATACAAATAAAATTTTGTGAAATTTTCTATAGAAATAAAATTTTGTTGAAATTTTCTATAGAAATAAAATTTTGTTGAAACAAATTTTCTATATAAATAAAATTTTGACAAAATTTTCTATAGAAATAAAACTTAAAAAAATTTTTGGTAGAAAATAAAAACTTTGACAAAATTTCGTATAGAAATAAAATTTGGACAAAATTTTCTTTGGAAATAAAATTTTTGATAAAATTTTCTTCAGAAATCAAAATTTTGTCCAAATTTTCTATAGAAATAAAATTTTGACAAAAATTTCTATAGAAATAAAATTTTAAACAAAATTTTCTATAGAAATAAAATTTCGACAAAATTGTCTATAGAAATAAAATGTTAAAACAATTTTTGATAGAAAATAAAAACTTTGACAAAATTTTCTATAGACATTAAATTGGTGAAATTTTCTATAGAAATAAAATTTTGAGAAAATTTTTTTCTGGAATCAAAATTTTGAGAACATTTTCTATAGAAATAAAATATTGACAAAATTTTCTATAGAAAAAATATTGACAAAATTTTCTATATAAATAAAGTTTGGTGAAATTTTCTATAGAAATAAAATTTTGACAAAATTTTCTATAAAAATAAAATTTTAAAAAAATTTTCTATAGAAAAAAAAACTTTGACAAAATTTTCTACAGAAATAAAATTTGGACAATATTTTCTTTGGAAATAAAATTTTTGAGAAAATTTTCTTCAGAAATCAAAATTTTGTCCAAATTTTCTATAGAAATAAAATTTTGACAAAAATTTCTATAGAAATAAAATTTTAACAAAATTTTCTATAGAAATAAAATTTCGACAAAATTGTCTATAGAAATTAAATGTTAAAACAATTTTTGATAGAAAATAAAAACTTTGACAAAATTTTCTATAGACATTAAATTGGTGAAATTTTCTATAGAAATAAAATTTTGAGAAAATTTTTTCTGGAAACAAAATTTTGAGAACATTTTCTATAGAAATAAAATATTGACAAAATTTTCTATAGAAAAAATATTGACAAAATTTTCTATATAAATAAAGTTTGGTGAAATTTTCTATAAAAATAAAGTTTGGTGAAATTTTCTATAGCTGAGATAAAAAAAAAAACAACAATAACGATTGAAGAGAAGCCAGCAATAACAAACAAAACAAATAAAATTTTGTTAAAATTTTCTATATAAATCAAATGTTGACAACATTTTCTATAGAAATAAAAGTTTAAGAAAATTTTTTCTATAAATAAAATTTTGACAAAATTTTCTATAGAAATAAAATTTTGAACACATTTTTTCTAGAAATAAAATTTTCCGTTTGTGTTTTTATTGTTGGTTTGTACTTCAATCATATTTTTTGTTTTGATCTCAACTTTAAAACCATTGCGTTGACTAAACTACAAGAGTAGCTTAACCGACAGAGGAAAAGAATGTTTGTCAAATTTATTTGGGCAAAGAAGATGTTTGGATGGACGCATGTTTCGGAATTACCACATTCCTCAGCAGCATCATCTACTTGCAGCAAAACTATCAACCAATTATCAGAATAAATTTGGGTAGTTCACTAAACCCAAAGTGAACCACACTCGAACCCTCCGAAAAAAGGTTTATGATAGTTGGCCTTTGCCTAAATAAATTTTTGTACAAATGCTTCTCTCTTCTCTTTTCCTTTGACAAAATTTACTAAAGAAATCACTTCTTTATAAGAAACTGCAAAATATATTTTTTAATTTGGTAATTTTTGGTAAAATTTTCTTCAAATTTTCGTAGATTATATTTGGCTCGAGTGGCTCCATGAAAGCAACCCAAACTACGGCATCTGTTGTCAATCCTGTCATTACTAATTTGCACTTCCAATATATAAAAGTTATTTTTTACTAAGGCTTTTAAAATATAGTTGGAATATATGAGCATTCTACAACAAAATTTTTTATTTATTAAAACTCACGAATAAAATGGCTCCTTTACTCTTTATTTAATCCCACCTTTCTTACAATAACCCCCTCCATATTCTTCTCTTTCGTCTTCAATATTATTAAACAACGACAATGAATATCGATTGATGTACGAAATGATTGACATAAACACAACAATGACTGTGGCCATTACTGGGTAACTATGAAAAGGTCTCTTGTTTTGGCATTTTAAATAAAAACCAGCATTATTTGCTTTATTTGGTTGTGCCTATTGTCCAAATATAATTAAGCCTTTATTCATATTCAGAGTATTTTACAATTTTGGTATTTTGGCCATTTGCGATGCTTTTCTTCTTCATACCAAACAAATATCCGGAAACAGTAACCACTTCTTTCTCTCTCTCTCCCTGTGTAGGCCTTCCCAACCCATCGAAAAGCAAACAATAACCAGTAAACAAAACGTGTCCATTGTTTAAATTGGCGTGTTCCGCACAATAAAACGTCCTGGTTAACAGGCAATAGCTTTAATGCCATTGTTAGCAGAAAAATCATAAGCAATGAACTCGGCAAACGCAATGTGTAGATATTGAGTAACGAATAAATGCCTTAATTTGTTCGTTCATCGTTTTTTTTTTTTTTGCCAGTGATACTCTGGCCTACAGAGATTATATCGACAATTTATGGCCTATAAATAGTCAGTGTTTTATGTGAACAAATAAAGGAGCAACAACTCAATCGTTTGGAAAAGTATGTTGTCTCGGAAAATTATCATAGCGGCAATAAAACATTTTACTGGAAGTGGCGTAGAGCTAAATTCATGGCACAGTGGTTGTTAAAGAAAATTGAAATGAAATCATTCAATTGAGAAAACATCCATTAATCAACCATTCTTTGACTAAATATAGTTTTAAATTTATAAAAAAAAGTTTAGTATTAGTAGGTAGTCAACAAATTCTTTTCATAAGCGAGGGCTTCAGTCCTTAAGCCAAATATGAGCTTCGTCCAATTTTTCGATAAAAAAGTGGATCTTCGACCAACTTTCCAATGGCCCATGCACCAAAAATTCTGCATTGCGCTAGATGATTCGGCTTCAAGTCCTGCACCAGCTGTACTTTGAAAGGCTTCACATTTAAATCTTTCCCCAAAATTTTCCACATTGTTAGGTAACAGAGGCCCAATTGCTGTGAACGGCTACGAATCGTGATGATTAAATAGCCCCAATAGCCGCTTCAGTGGGTCGATAATTAGGTTAGTTTAGGTATAGTGGCAGCCCGTAATTTCAGGTTCACTTAAACTATTTAGTCAGTTGTGATTTTGGTCCGATCGGACCAAAATTGGTCCAAGAAATTATTAATTTTAAAAATTATTAAAATTTGGTCGATGGTTGGACCAAATGGAATTTGGTTGATTTTGGTCCGTTTTCGTCAAATCGGTAATGTTTTAAAAATTTTCTATAAAAATAAAATTTTGCGATAACTTTCTATAGAAATATAATTTTGACAAAATTTTCACAAAATTTTCTATAGAAATAAAATTTTCACGAAATTTTCTATAGGAATAAAATTTTCACAAAAATTTCTATAGAAATAAAATTTTCACAAAATTTTTTATAGAAATCAAATTTTCACAAAATTTTCTATAGAAATAAAATTTTCACATAATTTCTTATAGGAATAAAATTTTGACCACATTTTCTATAGAAGTAAAATTTTGAGAAAATTTTCTATAGATATAAAATTTTGAAAAAATTTTCTATCGAAATAAAATTTTGAGAAAATTTTTTTATAGAAATAAAATTTTGAGAAAATTTTCTATAGAAATAAAATTTTGATTAAATTTCTATAGAAATAAAATTTGCAGAAAGTTTTCTATGGAAATAAAATTTTGCGATAACTTTCTATGAAATATAATTTTGAAAAAATTTTCACAAAATTTTCTATAGAAATAACATTTTCACATAATTTTTTATAGAAAAAAAATTTCACATAATTTTTTGTAGAAAAAAAATTTCACATAATTTTTTGTAGAAAAAAAAATTCACATAATTTTTTGTAGAAATAAAATTATGACCACATTTTCTATAGAAATAAAGTTTTGGGAAAATTTTCTATAGAAATAAAATTTTGAGAAAATTTTCTATAGAAATAAAATTTTGAGAAAATTTTTTTATAGAAATAAAATTTTGAGAAAATTTTCTATAGAAATAAAATTTTGATTAAATTTCTATAGAAATAAAATTTGCAGAAAATTTTCTATGGAAATAAAATTTTGAAAAAATGTTCTATAGAAATAAAATGTTGATTAAATTTCTATAGAAATAAAATTTGCAGAAATTTTTCTATGGAAATAAAATTTTGAAAAAAAAAAATCTATAGAAATACAATTTTTCGATAACTTTCTATAGAAAAAATTTTCTATAGAAATAAAATTTTGAGAAAATTTTCTGTAGAAATAAAATTTTGACCACATTTTCTATAGAAATAAAATTTTGAGAAAATTTTCTATAGAAATAAAATTTTCAATAGAAATAAAATTTTCACAAAATTTCTTATAGAACTAAAACTTTGACCACATTTTCGATAATAATAAAATTTTGAGAAAATTTTCTATAGAAATAAAATTTTGAGAAAATATATAGAAATAAAATTTTGAGAAAATTTTCTATAGAAATAAAATTTTGATTATAGAAATAAAATTTGCAGAAAGTTTTCTATGGAAATAAAATTTTGAAAAAGTTTTCTATAGAAATAAAATTTTGCGATAACTTTCTATAGAAATATAATTTTGACAAAATTTTCTATAGAAAAAATTTCACAAAATTTTCTATAGAAAAAGAATTTCACAAAATTTTCTATAGAAATAAAATTTTGAGTAAATTTTCTGTAGAAATAAAATTTTGACCACATTTTCTATAGAAATAAAGTTTTGGGAGAATTTTCGATAGAAATAAAATTTTGAGAATTTTCTATAGAAAAAAATTTCACAAAATTTTCTATAGAAATAAAATTTTAAAAAAATTTTCTATAGAAATAAAATTTTGACCACATTTTCTATAGAAATAAAATGTTGAGAAAATTTTCTGTAGAAATAAAATTTTGACCACATTTTCTATAGAAATAACATTTTGAGAAAATTTTCTATAGAAATAAAATTTTGTGAAAATTTTCTATAGAAATAAAATTTTGATTAAATTTCTATAGAAATAAAATTTGCAAAAAGTTTTCTATGGAAATAAAATTTTGCGATAACTTTCTATAGAAATATAATTTTGAAAAAATTTTCACAAAATTTTCTATAGAAATAATATTTTCACATAATTTTTTATAGAAAAAAATTTCACATAATTTTTTGTAGAAATAAAATTATGACCACATTTTCTATAGAAATAAAGTTTTGGGAAAATTTTCTATAGAAATAAAATTTTGAGAAAATTTTCTATAAAAATAAAATTTTGAGAAAAATTTTTTATAGAAATAAAATTTTGAGAAAATTTTCTATAGAAACAAAATTTTGATTAAATTTCTATAGAAATAAAATTTGCAGAAAATTTTCTATGGAAATAAAATTTTGAAAAAATGTTCTATAGAAATAAAATTTTCACAAAATTTTTTATAGAAATAAAATTTTGATTAAATTTCTATAGAAATAAAATTTGCAGAAAATTTTCTATGGAAATAAAATTTAGAAAAAAATTCTATAGAAATAAAATTTTTCGATAACTTTCTATAGAAAAAATTTTCTATAGAAATAAAATTTTGACCACATTTTCTATAGAAGTAAAATTTTGAGAAAATTTTCTGTAGAAATAAAATTTTTACAACATTTTCTACAGAAATAAAATTTTGAGAAAATTTTCTATAGAAATAAAATTTTCAATAGAAATAAAATTTTCACAAAATTTCTTATAGAAATAAAACTTTGACCACATTTTCGATAGGAATAAAATTTTGAGAAAATTTTCTATAGAAATAAAATTTTGAGAAAATTTTTTTATAGAAATAAAATTTTGAGAAAATTTTCTATAGAAATAAAATTTTGATTATAGAAATAAAATTTGCAGAAAGTTTTCTATGGAAATAAAATTTTGAAAAAGTTTTCTATAGAAATAAAATTTTGCGATAACTTTCTATAGAAATATAATTTTGACAAAATTTTCTATAGAAAAAATTTCACAAAATTTTCTATAGAAAAAGAATTTCACAAAATTTTCTATAAAAATAAAATTTTGAGTAAATTTTCTGTAGAAATAAAATTTTGACCACATTTTCTATAGAAATAAAGATTTGAGAGAATTTTCTATAGAAATAAAATTTTGAGAATTTTCTATAAAAAAAAATTTCACAAAATTTTCTATAGAAAAAAATTCACAAAATTTTCTATAGAAATAAAATTTAAAAAAAAATTTCTATAGAAATAAAATTTTGACCACATTTTCTATAGAAATAAAATGTTGAGAAAATTTTCTGTAGAAATAAAATTTTGACCACATTTTCTATAGAAATAACATTTTGAGAAAATTTTCTATAAAAATATAATTGTGAGAAAATTTTTTTATAGAAATAAAATTTTGTGAAAATAAAATTTTGATTAAATTTCTATAGAAATAAAATTTGCAGAAAATTTTCTATGGAAATAAAATTTTGAAAAAAATTCTATAGAAATAAAATTTTGCGATAACCTTCTATAGAAATAAAATTTTGACGACATTTTCTATAGAAATAAAATTTTGAGAAGATTTTCTGTAGAAATAAAATTTTGACCACATTTTCTATAGAAATATAATTTTGAGAAAATTTTCTATAGAAATAAAATTTCAAGAATTTTCTATAGAAAAAAATTTCACAAAATTTTCTATAGAAAAAAAATTCAAAAAATTTTCTATAGAAATAAAATTTTGACCACATTTTCTATAGAAATAAAATTTTGAGAAAATTTTCTGTAGAAATAAAATTTTGACCACATTTTCTATAGAAATAACATTTTGAGAAAATTTTCTATAGAAATAAAATTTTGAGAAAATTTTTTTATAGAAATAAAATTTTAAATTAAATTTCTATAGAAACAAAATTTGCAGAAAATTTTCTATGGGAATAAAGTTTTGCGATAACTTTCTATAGAAATATAATTTTGACAAAATTTTCTATAGAAAAAAAAATTTCACAAAATTTTCTATAGAAATAAATTTTTCACAAAATTTTCTATAGAAATAAATTTTTCACAAAATTTTCTATAGAAATAAAATTTTCACAAAATTTTTTATAGAAATAAAATTTTGACCACATTTTCTATAGAAATAAAATTTTGAGAAAATTTCCTATAGAAATAAAATTTTGAGAAAATTTTCTATGGAAATAAAATTTTGAAAAAAATTTCTATAGAAATAAAATCTTGCGATAACTTTCTATAGAAATATAATTTTGACAAAATTTTCTATAGAAAAAAAAATTTCACAAAATGTTCATGAGAAAAAAAAATTCACAAAATTTTCTGTAGAAATAAAATATTCACAAAATTTTCTATGGAAACACAATTTGGACGACAAATTTGTGACAACATTTTTTATAGAAATAAAATTTTTAAAAATGTTCTATAGAAATAGCATTTTGAGAAAATTTTCTATAGAAATACAATTTTCACAAAATTTTCTATAGAAATAAAATTTTCACAAAATTTTCTATGGAAACACAATTTGGGCGACAAATTTGTGACAACATTTTTTATAGAAATAAAATTTTTAAAAATGTTCTATAGAAATAACATTTTGAGAAAATTTTCTATAGAAATAAAATTTTCACAAAATTTTCTATAGAAATAAAAATTTGATAAAATTTTCTATCGAAGTAAAATTTTGGAAAAATTTTAACTGTTAAATGATATTAATTTAATTTTAAAAATGGTCCTCTGGTACGAATTGTGGTCCAATTTTGGAAAAATGTCGGTCAAAAATAAAAATGCATTGTGGCAATGATGATTGTGATACCACAGTGGTGAACTCTTATCACTGAGTGCTGCCCGATTCTATGTTAAGCTCAATGACAAGGGACCTCTTTTTTTATAGAACACATTGCAGCGAAACCACTTAGTGAAGATTTGAAACACTCAGAAATGTCACTAGCAATACTGAGGTGGAATAATCCACTGCTGAAAAACTTTTTGGCGTTTAGTCGAAACTGGGTTTGAACCTACGACCCTGGGCATGCTAACCATTGCACCACGATGGCTCCCAATTCGTTAGTGGCCCCCAGTCCTTTGTGATGCAACAAAGGTGAACTTCTCTCTTATAATTGAATGCTGCCCAATTCTGCGATTAGCTCAATGACAAGGGACCACCTTTTTATAACCGAGTCCGAACGGCGTTCCACCTTGCCGTGAAACCCCTTGGAGAAGCTTTGAAATACTTAGTAATGTCACCAGCATTACTGAGTGGGGATAGTTCACCGCTGAAAATTTTATTGGTGTTTGGTCCAAATTGGGATTAAACCTATGATCCTTTACATACAAGGCGAGCATGCTAACTATAGTGGGTTTTTTAAAGTGACCATAAAATGGAAGAATTCAGCGATGAACTTGGATAACAGAGCACGCATTTGGATAATAAAATCCAATAATTGGTAAGCGTTGCTCGTTTGGAAAACGATTCATTGTTAAATTGTAGACCAAATTGAAGGTGTTTGCTAGTGAAATGAGCGGCAGCTGTTTAAATAAGTGTCACCAAAAAGAAACAGCTAAAAAAATATCTTGCGAATTAGGAATTGCGTCTTTCAAAGCCATCAAAGCCAGTAATTATCAATGAAGCTTGTAGTTCAGCCAATGAAGAGATGATATCCGCTCCTTGTCATATAACATCACCAATCGATTTTTTTAAAATAGATTTTAATAAATCTCGTAGCATTAATTCCTGATTACTTACTTGCTACATTGTTTTTTTTTTTCATTCTTGGCTCCTGAATCTCATTAACTGGTGTTCATCAAACATCTGCCTGTGGCAATTATTGCTTTTGTTATTAAAGCCTGAGTAAAAACAAAAACCCTCGCATTGGTGGATATGCTTAACCATTTCACTTACGAGAGAATGTATTTCGAAAAACTTCCAACCACATCAACAGTGTCATTATGCTTGTCGTCATAGTCATTTAGGCAAAGCAAATGTCGCTCTTTACTTTCGTGTTTTTGTTGTTTTTTTTTTTTTGGTATACAATGTGGTCTTCTAAGACTCTCTGTATTTGTGCTCCACACACACAAACCATAGAGTGAGAGAAACAAGAGGGTATTGTATTCTTGTCACAGTCACTTGTTGTTCCTCTTCTCAAAGACAATGTTGTTGTGGTTGTTGTTGTTGCTGTTTTTATTGTTATTATGCTTATTTTTATCGTATTATCACGGATGGTTGTTAGCAATTATTATACTGCTGCATAGAAATTCCAACCAGAGAAAAGAGTGGTGGTGGCAAAAGAGAAAGGAAAATGAAAAGAAGGGCAAAGAGAAAGCCAGGCATATAATTATGAACTTTTATAAAATTCATATACAGTTGATGCTTTGTTCGGGCAAAACGTGTTTATATTCCTGCTACACAGTGAAGGAGTAAATACGATTTTCTCTAGAGACCACAAAAAAACTCATCATAATATTGTGAAAATAAATTAAAGCTTGAAATGAGTTTACCGTCATTTTATATATGTAAATTTTAAGCTTGGAGGTATATCAACATTATTTGTTCTAAAATTCAACTAATCCCTTAAATTAATATGTATTAATTTTAATTAGTATCACCTTGTGTCTGTTTATGGCCAGTGGGAATATAAGTTTGATCTTTGTGAAAATGTGTCCAGCAAAATTTATGTCATTTTTTACTTTTTTTTTTAATATTAATGAGCTACATATTTGATGAAAGGCTGTGAGCCATGGTATCAGTTCGAAGTTTTTATGTGAGAAGTGGATAAATTAATATACGTGCTAATATTACGCAATTTCAATTAATTATGAAAATGCTACTCAATAATTTTTTTGTTTTTTTGCAACAGCTGCTCAGTTATACATGAGGAGGAACCATTGTCTCGTGAATAATGATATTAAAACTTAAATTTATCTCTCTATCAATAATCAGCATTTTGATTAATTATGAAAATGGTCTGCAATTGAATTTATGCATGAACAACATTTACAGATTTCTCGGAAATAAAGAAGGGATGTGGAAGAAACTGACTAAAAAACCCTAATTAATGAATTCCACTAATAATCGAATAAAACTTAATTGATTTTTATGGAAGTACAATTTCGAGAAAATATTGGGTGGTCGAAAAAGTCTTCTTGTCTTTCGTAAACAAACCTCATTTTTGTATACGATCCAAAAAGGGCCACTAAAGCCAATTTAGGGAGCCATCGAGGGGCAATGCTTAGAATGCCCGCCATGGATACAAAGGGTCGTGGGATCAATCCCTACATCGACAGAACACCAAAAAAATTTTCAGCGGTGGATTATCCCCTCTCAATAATGCTGTTAACATTTCTGAGTATTTCAAAGCTTCTCTAAGTGGTTTCACCGCAATGTTAAACGCCGTTTGGGCTTGGCTATAAAACAGAAGATGCTTGTTATTGATCTTAATATAGAATCGGACAGTACTCAGTAATAAAAGAGTGCCTCAGTCGTCGCCTATAGTAAAGGTGTAGCCCTCCATAACCGCCGATGGTTACTCCCCGCTTCGCCCGACTACCGTGGGATCACAAAAATCGCCAAATGTTATCGGGGAAAATGTCCTAAAGACCGTGTTGATGCCCTGGACAGACAAATAGTTTGGTCGCTGACCAAGGACATTCCAACAGGACTCAGCACGCTTCAACCAAAAATGGCTAAAAAAGAAGGTTCCTCGCTTCATTTCTACCGCATAATGGCCATAAAAATCTCCGGATTTCAATTAAATATATTTTAAAAATATGAAGAAAGGATATGCAATTTATATTAAATCGCACCCTATAGTCGGAGTTTAGCAACAAGTGCACTGAAAACAAACATGTCCTGTTCCAAAGATTTTGTCTCTACACTAAAAATTTTGGTTTAGATTCCAAGCTAAAAGAGCGGAGAATTGAAGTAAGGACACATTTAAGACACAATTATCTTTTAAATTTGGTGTACTTGATTATAGGGGAAAATGTAACTTACTCGTTTTTTCCGCTAATTTCTTCATATGCTGTTCATGTTCTTTAATTTTCCAAATTCAGGCTCGACTTCAAATAGAAATTATGTTTCATTTAAAAACGTCTTTCGAATAAAACAATGAAAAATATCTCCTATTTTTGAACGGTTTTTTGCTTTCTAGTCCAGATACAAAATTTTTTAGAATTATTAAAGCCAAGTTGACTTTAGTCCAACAAAATTTTCTTTCATGGGGAATAATTCGCTTCAATGGAGGCTTCTTTCTGTAGAAACCAAGGCTGCTATGAAAGACATATTATTTAACTTTTAACATTAGCAACAAATTATCTAACAAAACCGCAAATATTGCACCTAAATCAAAATATTTTGACTATCGCAATTAAAGCCTTCAATTTCATTAAAAAAATATATTTAATTTCTTTTTACCACATCTGCTCAAGAAATTAATACAGAGCAATGTAGCTCAAGTAAATTTTTCCCAGAAAAATCGATTTAAAATGCAGCTTCATGAGAAAACTGCTTCCAAAACCAACGCTCGTCTTATGGCCTCAGTCATCCTATTAAGTTCAATGTGAATAAATGGTGCCATAATGAGGGGTTAATTTGATTTCAGCATAAAAATTTAAAAGGATTAAGTGACAACCATACCCCGGCGCAATGGCAAAGAGACAACATTAAACTCACACCAAAGAGCCTGGGATTGTATGTAGAACGGGGGGCCTTGAGGGAGGGTATTGTCCAGTAAGAATAGATAGAAAGTAATACCAGCAACTCAACTTAATGTTAATGAGATCTTGGCCTTTTGCATTTTTAATTTTGGGTTAGAAGAGTCATCAAAGAGCAGCTGTAATAATATCACCAAAAAACGAGCCAAGCATTAATGATATCCTTGGGGGAATTTTATATTACATGAGACTTTTTTTTTGTTGCCTTGTGTGAAAAAAATAAATAAATAACTCTCAAAAATTCATTTAAATTTTATAAAATTGCATATGAAATGGTTAATGGGGAATATAAAGTATATATATTCTGGGTCGTGGTGAAATTCTGAGTCGATCTGAGCATTTCCGTCCGTCCGTCTGTTGAAATCACGCTAACTACCGAACCACTTTTACGTATAGCCCCCATATAAAGGACCCCCAAATTTGGCTTGAGATTGCTCTAAGAGAAGCAAATTTCATCCGATCCGGCTGAAATTTGGTACATGGTGTTAGTATATGGTCTCTAACAACCATGCAGAAATTGGTCCATATCGGTCCATAATTACATATAGCCCCCATATGAACCGATCCCCCGATTTGGCTTGCGGAGACTCTAAGAGAACCAAATTTCATCCGATCCGATTGAAATTTGGTACGTGGTGTTAGTATATTGCCTCTAACAACCATGCCAAAATTGGTCCATATCGGTTCCTAACTATATATAGCCCCCATATAAGCCGATCCCCAGATTTGACCTCCGGAGCCTCTTAGAGGAGCAAAATTCATCCGATCCGGTTGAAATTTGGTACGTGGTGTTAGTATATGGTCTCTAACAACCATGCAAGAATTGGTCCATATCGGTCCATAATTACATATAGTCCCCATATAAACGGACCCCCAAATTTGGCTTAGGGATCCTCTAATAGAAGAAAATTTTTTCCGATCCGGTTGAAATTTGGTACATGGTGTAAGTATATAGTCTCTAACAACCATGCACAAATTGATCCACGTCGATCCATAATTATATATAGCCCCCATTTAAACCGATCCCCAGATTTGACCTCCGGAGCCTCTTAGAGGAGCAAAAGTCATCCGATCCGATTGAAATTTGGTACGTGGTGTTAATATATTGCCTCTAACAACCATGCCAAAATTGGTCCATATCGGTTCATAACTATATATAGCCCCCATATAAGCCGATCCCCAGATTTGACCTCCGGAGCCTCTTGGAGGAGCAAAATTCATCCGATCCGGTTGAAATTTGGTACGTGGTGTTAGTATATGGTCTCTAACAACCGTGCAAGAATTGGTCCATATCGGTCCATAATTATATATAGGCCCCATATAAATCGATCCCCAGATTTGTCCTCCGGAGCCTCTTAGAGGATCAAAATTCATCCGATCCGGTTGAAATTTGGTACGTGGTATTAGTATATGGTCTCTAACAACCATGCAAGAATTGGTCCATATCGGTCCATAATTATATATAGCCCCCATATAAACCGTTCCCCAGATTTGATCTCCGGAGCCTCTTGGAGGAGCAAAATTCATTCGAGTGAAATTTGCAACGTGGTGTTAGTATAAGGCCGCTAATAACCATGCCAAAATTGGTCCGTATCGATCTATAGTTATATATAGACGGTTCATATCGGTTCATAATCATGGTTGCCACTCGAGTCAAAAATAATCTACTAAAATTTTATTTTTATAGAAAATATTGTCAAAATGATGTTTCTGTAGAAAAGTTTGTCAAAATTTTATTTCTATAGAAATTTTTTTCCAAATTTTATTTCTATAAAAATTTTTTTCCAAATTTTACTTCTATAGAAAATGTTGTCAAAATTTTATTTTGTCAAAATTTTATTTCTATAGAAACTTAATTATATACGTATTTAATCGGCCTTTTTAGTTTAATATATACCACGTATGGACTATGTGGTATATATTACGGTGTTAGGAAGTTTTAAGATACCTTGCCCAAGTAATTCGATTGTGGATGACAGTCTTCAGTAGAAGTTTCTACGCAATCCATGGTGGAGGGTACATAACCTTCGGCCTGGCCGAACTTACGGCCGTATATACTTGTTTTTTTTTTTTTTTAATTTTTACATTATTTCCATTTTTTATAGAATTTTTTAGAAAAAGTCTCTTTCTTTCTGAAAATCAAGATCATATTTAAGTCTCAACTATTACTAATTATAAGCAACTGTTGCATTTATTATTCTCTAGCAGTCCAACCAAAAGAGTGGTAAAGGTTAATTAAATCAACTTTGTCCTACTGTTGCCACCAATGGTCGAGTCCTTGTTGGTGACAGTTGTTGGCGTTTAAAATGCAGAAAATGTATACTCACCATGTCACCAACACTTCTGCATTTATGGCAATGCACAAGAGTTGGGTTTATATTCATTTGTATTCATCATAATTGAATATGTGACCATAAAGCACCCATACAAAGACACACACAAACAGTGGTAGTAAATAAATTTCTGCTCCAATTTGTTGCTTGCAAATATATGGTGAATAACATAGTAAATGCATACGTGTGTATATGTGTGTGAGTGTGTGTCTGCAATAGGAAAGGCCCACATCAGCAGGGGTTTAATATGCATGCCGCCAATTTAAATTAACACCTTACAGTCATAGCTAGAAATCAGCTAACACTTGCACTTTAGCACAATTCCATATGTGTGTATGTAGGTGTGTTAGTAAATTCTCAGTCAGTCATTCAGTGACAAAATCTATTCTCATGCAACACTTATGCTTCGTTAGCACCATTGAATATGAGTATAGTAGAGAGAGTGTGTATGTGTGTCTCCCAATGCTCTATAGTTGAGAATAAGAGAGAGAGAGAGAGAGAGAAAGCACTAACCAGTAAATTAGAGCTGAAACAACCTGGGCATGTGTGTAATGGTTTCTTGTGTGAAACTACCATGCACATCTATAGTTCTAAACCTACCTACCATTTCCGTTTCCTTTCCGTTGGGCATAAACAGGAAATAAAATTACATGGCCCACAACTGGGCAAATATAATTCATTTTTGTTATATTTCTCTATGTCCTTGTGTATGTTTTTGAGCAAAGTTTTTCACTTTAAATGTCAATGTGCAAATGAGCACTCAACTGTAGTGAACTTGTGTTGAACTTTTATTAGGTCACAAAAAACACAAAAAAAAAAAACAAAAAATGAAAACTTTTCAATCCCTTGGGAATAGTGCATTTATTTTACTGGCATTCTAAGAATAGAAATTTCGTATAAATGTTTAATTTTACTATTCATATAGCGATATAATGGAATTTTTATTTGCCAAGTTAGCAATGCAACAGCAAAGTGAATGAAAATTGTATTGAAATGAACTAAATTAAAATTAAAAAATATAAATTCAGCAATATAGTGACTGAGAAACACAAACAATGAAAGAAGGCGTCGAAGTGAACGGACGTATTTTCCTACATCAAAAGAAAAGAATACTTTCTTAAGGAATGAAATTTTAGACAAAGACATAAAAAAATATATTTCGATTTGTTGTTGCATTAGTGTACTAACAAACCGAAATCAAAATATAGGATTAAGGAAGTTCAAGTTATATGAAAAGATGATGCACAGTGGTGGTGCAAAAAAATGGTTCAATTTGGGAAGAATAATTCTTGTATGTAAATTTCATAAGGAATTAACTTAAAGATCCAAATTAAATCATCTCACCCAGCCTGGCTATTATTAACAAGGGAGTACGGTGGTAATAAATTGAGGGAAATTGAGAAGTCTATGTCGGACTAGAAGTCTATGGATTGTTTTAAAGCCGCGTTGATGATAAGTGGTAATCTTTCAAAATCATTCAAGGAACGTAGAAATGCTTTGTTTATCCTAAAGAAATTCAGATCAATTCCTTAAAATGGACGCAAGGAATTCTTGAAAGTGGGAAAAGGGGACGTTCACCGTATGAGTTGTCAAGTTCCAAAAGGAGAGCAATTGAGAACGGGATATCTGGCGTCTATTTTGAGGTGCTGAAAAGGTTTCCCTTTCCAAGTGCTCGACTACAAGATGTTGAATGTTATCAAGGACGATTAAAGTAAATCTCGTTTGCAAGCCAGAGGTCTATGGATTTTCTCGAAGCTGTGTTGAGGATAATTGCTGAAGTTTGGCAAGGAGCCGCCAAGAGGTTGAATGGTATCAAGGACGATTTAAGTAAATCTCGTTTGCGAAATTTAGTTAAATCGAGGTCTATGGATATTCTCAAAGCTGTGTTGTTGTTGTTGTAGCCCATGGGAATTTATGTATGAAAATAGACAAACAAGGAAAATACAAAACAAACAAATTATTAGGGATAAGACATTTAAGCAACAACATCCAGCTCGAGGAAGCGAGCTGCCTCTACTGATTGAGTCCAGAGGGAAGTAGATGTCAGATCTGTTGGCTTAGCAGGACACGCGAAGAGATGCCTCGTGATGTGAGGCGATTGTCCACAATTCGGGCAAACATCCTGGATTGCTGGGTTCAGAATGGAGAGGTAACTATTCAAGTACCTGGAGATCCCCGATCTTAGCTGATATAGCACCGACCTGGTTTCTCTAGGAAGCCGTCCCTCATCATCGCTGATTGATGGTGGTCTTCCCCCCAGTTCAACGCGGCACTGGTAAGAGTCAATTGCCTTCTGAACCGCTGCCGTGTGTGCCGTCCTTATTCCCTCATCAGTGTCATCGCCGATCATATGTTCTATTGTCAAAGCTGTGTTGAGGATAATTGCTGAAGTTTGGGAAGGAGCCGCTTTAGAATTAGTCGAGTAGAAGGACATACCGGCTACACTTATAGCATCTGCTATAGCAATAAAATTTTGTCAAAAACTTATTTCTAAAGAAAATTTCAACAAAATTTTATTTCTATAGAAAATTTCAACAAAATTTTATTTTTATAGAAAACTTTGTCAAAATTTTATTTCTATAAAAATTTTTGTCAACATTTATTTGCTATAGAAAATTTGTCAAAATTTTATTGCTATAGAAAAATTTGTCTAAATTTTATTTCTAATGAAAATTTCAAAAAAAAATTTTATATATATAGAAAATTTTGTCAAAATTTTATTTCTATAAAAAATTTTATCAAAATATATAGAAAAATTTGTCGAAATTTTATTGCTATAGAAAAATTTGTCAAAATTTTATTTCTATAGAAAATTTCAACAAAATTTTATTTTTATAGAAAATGTTGTCAAAATTTTATTTCTATAGAAAATTTTGTCAAAATTGTATTTTTATAGAAAATTTTGTCACAATTTTATTTCTATAGAAAATTTCAACCAAATTTTATTTCTTTAGAAAAATTCAACAAAATTTTATTTTTATAGAAAATCTTGTCACAATTTTATATCTATAGAAAATTTCAACAAAATTTTGTCAAAATTTTCTATAGAAATAAAATTTTTACAAATTTTTTTCAAAATTTTATTGCTATAGAAAAATTTGTCAAAATTTTATTGCTATAGAAAAATTTGTCAAAATTTTATTTCTATAGAAAATTTCAACAAAATTTTATTTTTATAGAAAATTTTGTCAAAATTTTATTTTTATAGAAAATTTTGTCAAAATTTTATTTTTATAGAAAATTTTGTCACAATTTTATTTCTATAGAAAATTTTGTCAAAATTTTATTTTTATAGAAAATTTTGTCACAATTTTATTTCTATAGAAAATTTCAACAAAATTTTATTTCTTTAGAAAAATTCAACAAAATTTTATTTCTATAGAAAATTTCAACAAAATTTTATTTTTATAGAAAATTTTGTCAAAATTTTATTTCTATAGAAAATTTTGTCAAAATTTTATTTTTATAGAAAATTTTGTCACAATTTTATTTCTATAGAAAATTTTGTCAAAATTTTATTTTTATAGAAAATTTTGTCACAATTTTATTTCTATAGAAAATTTCAACAAAATTTTATTTCTTTAGAAAAATTCAACAAAATTTTATTTCTATAGAAAATTTCAACAAAATCTTATTTGTATAGAAAAAAATTTTGTCAAAATTTTATTTTTATAGATAATTTCAACAAAATTTTATTTCTCAAGAAAATTTTGTAAAAATGTTGTTTCTATAGAAAATTTCAACAAAAATTTTATTTCCATAGAAAATTTCATTTATTTCTATAGAAAATTTTGTCAAAATTTTATTTTTATAGAAAATTTTGTTAAAATTGTATTTCTATAAAAAATTTTGTCAAAATTTTATTTTTATAGAAAATTTCAACAAAATTTTATTCCTATAGAAAATTTCAACAAAATTTTATTTCTATAGAAAATTTCAACAAAATTTTATTTCTGTAAAAAATTTCAACAAATTCTTATTTCTATAGAAAAAAATTTTGTCAAAATTTTATTTTTATAGATAATTTCAACAAAATTTTATTTCTATAGAAAATTTTGTAAAAATTTTATTTCTTTAGAAAATTTTGTAAAAATTTTATTTCTATTGAAAATTTCATTTATTTCTATAGAAAATTTTGTCAAAATTTTATTTTTATAGGAAATTTTGTCAAAATTTTATTGTTATAAAAAATTTTGTCAAAATTTTATTTCTATAGAAAATTTCAACAAAATTTTATTTTTATAGAAAATTTCAACAAAATTTTATTTTTATAGAAAGTTTTGCCAAATTTTATTTCTATAGAAAATTTCAACGAAGTTTTATTTCTATAGAAAATTTTGTCAAAATTTCATTTCTATAGAAAATTTGTCAAAATGTTATTTCTATAGAAAATTTTGCCAACATTTTATTCCTATAGGAAATTTTGTCTAAATTGTATTTTTATAGAAAATTATGTCAAAATTTTATTTCTATAGAAAATTTTCTCAAAATGTTATTTCTATAGAAAATTTTGTCAAAATTTTGTTCCTATAGAAAATTTCAACAAAATTTTATTTCTATAGAAAATTTTAACAAAATTTTATTTCTGTAAAAAATTTCAACAAAATCTTATTTCTATAGAAAAAAATTTTGTCAAAATTTTATTTTTATAGATAATTTCAACAAAATTTTATTTCTATAGAACATTTTGTAAAAATTTTATTTCCATAGAAAATTTCATTTATTTCTATAGAAAATTTTATCAAAATTTTATTTTTATAGGAAATTTTGTCAAAATTTTATTTCTATAGAAAAATTTGTCAAAATTTTATTTCTATAGATAATTTCAACAAGATTTAATTTTTATAGAAAATTTCAACAAAATTCTATTTTTATAGAAAGTTTTGCCAAATTTTATTTCTATAGAAAATTTTTGTCTAGTTTTTTTTTCTATTAAAAATTTTCTCAAAATTTTATTTCTATAGAAAATTTTGTCAAAATTTTATTCCTATAGGAAATTTTGTCTTAATTTTATTTCTATAAAAATTAAAATTTGTTTGGTGTAGAATATTTTGCAAAATCTAACAAAATATCACGGATTCTATCAATCTACCAAATAGTAAAAAAATCCACCATGTTTGGTAGGATTCTACCAATTGTGCCAACCATGCCTGTAAACCCTTGTGAATCGGCAAAAACTGAGATAACGTGGCTGGAATGCATCCGCTATAGTCCTGATATTGTGCCATAGAACTACCATTCATTTCGGTCAATGTATATGTATCCTAATGGAGTTAAGTTGACTTCCAGAGACAGTTACATGTCTCAGATTTTCGCCAAGAAACCACTAATGGAATAATGTCTCCAGTGGGAATAATTACAAAACCTGGTTGAATAAATTGGTACATATGAGGTTCAATAATGTTCCAAATGTGATGAAATTCAATAAAAACACCAAAAGTCTTCTTCATCATTTCCAGAATTCAAAGCAATTTTGGAAATCTGTACATTTTTTAAATTCGTTCTGGTAGCTATTCTTCGGGGATTTTTATGTCACTCCCATGCCTTTCTACCAGAATTTTTTTGTTTAAGTTTCATATCGAGAGATTTGATGTTTTTTATTTAATGCTCTTTTCATTAACTCTATTTGGATCTCCATTTCTGACCTTTAAATAATTTTCTTTGGCCCTCTTTTTTCATTTACAGCTCATAGAAATTTCTTTTCAATTCTCTTACACACATATAAACAAAGGAATTTTGACATTAAAAATACGGAACAATAGAAATTCTTTTCCCTTGATAAACGGGAAATCTCTTAGCGCTCTGAACTTCTATTCAAACTGGATAATACAATAGAATTTACTGACCAACGAGCAAAGAGATAACATTTCATTTCATAGACCCCCGAAACTTCACTGACCACTATATGCTTGTATGTTGACGTTATTATTAATCTTAAATGAATTTATAGCAATTTTTATTTTTTCCACTCATCCATGATGAGTGCAAAAAAAATGAAAGGAAAACAAATATTTAACCATTGCGTTATAATCTCAAAAGGATAGGGATATAAAGGACCACGAGGACTAAGATCATTGTACGTTTTCTATTTAGCTGGTGCTATATTGTAAATCCCCCATAGAATATATTTATTATTCATCGGCAAATATTATTTATTTTTTGATTTCTATATCTCAATTTTCTCACGTCTTTGATGTTGTCCTTTGAGTGTGAACAGCTAGACAATCCTATTAACGAAAATCTGTTTGTGGCAAGATGTACGGCAAATTAAATATTTCTTCTGAAATTGGTTTTAAATTCATCGAATTGAGTGCATAATAAAAGCTTTGTGGTATTATATACACATTGATAGTTAAAAACAGATGCCTGGAAATTCTGGTGTATTTTAATTGTACACAGCTACATATGGTGAATAAAAAATTACACTCTGATAAAAAAAAACGGTCAGAGTTTTTCATTGAATTTTTAAAGGCAGTAAAAAAGTCTACTAAAAAATATTTTTTTTACTACTCGCTTTCGCTTCAAAATTAAATTTTTATTTTTATTTAAGTGTTATTAGTAAACGATAGTTGTTTGTAAAAAATGTCGTTTGATGGCAAAAAATTATTTGTTTGCGTCTGTCTATAAGCGAGAATTTTCTTTTGTTTCTTATAACATAGGTCTTGCTTTTATTGAAGACTTCATGAAAAATTCGCATTTTCATTGTCATTAGAAATTAAATAATAAACTCTCAAAAATTTTCAAACGCTTTTTATACCCTCCGCGATTGTGTCAAAGTATCATGATCAAGGTATTATAAGTTAGTGGGTAGGTTTGTAACACCCAGAAGAAGATCAGATAGACATATGGTGAATTTGAAAATAATGTTCAGAGCCAGTCCCTGTAGAATTCAACCAAAAATGGTAGATTTTTTATAGTTTGATAGAATAGTTGATGTCTTGCCCCCATATGCAAAAAAATAAAGAAATCTTCCAGCCTACTTTTACCATATAAATTCCTTCGATAAACTGTCAATAATTTTTTTTACATATGAGCATTGATGTTTTGGAAGATCTTGCAAGCTATTCCTTTCCAACTAAGAGGTACTTTTCTGTAGAAATAAAATTTTGACAACATTTTCTATAGAACGAACAATTTGACAAAATTTTCTATAGAAATAAAATTTTGACAAAATTTTCTATAGAAATAAAATTTTGACAAAAAAAATTTCTACAAAATAAAAATTTGACAAAATTTTCCAAAGAAATAAAATTTTGATAAAAATTTCTATACAAATAAATTTAAAAAAAAAATCTACAGAATTAAAATTTTAAGAAAATTTTCTGTAGAAATAAAATTTTGTCAAAATTTTCTATAGAAACAAAATTTCTACAAAATAAAAATTTTACAAAATTTACCAAAGAAATTAAATGTTGATAAAAATTTCTATACAAATAAATTTAAAAAAAAATCTATAGAAATAAAATTTTGACAAAATTTTCTATAGAATAAAACTTTGACAAAATTTTCTATAGAAATAAAATTTTGACAAAATTTTCTATAGAAATAAAATTTTGAGAAAATTTTCTGTCGAAATAAAATTTTGAGAACATTTTCTGTAGAAATAAAATTTTGAGATAATTTTCTGTAGAAATAAAATTTTGAGAAAATTTTCTGTAGAAATAAAATTTTCACAAAATTTTCTATAGAAATAACATTTTGACAAAATTTTCAATATGAATCAAAGATGCTGATGAGCAGTACATCCAACCATCTTGCAGTCTATAGGGCTTTGCCCAAATAAATTTGACAAGCATACTTTTCCTCTGTTGGTTAAGCTACACTTGTAGTTTAGTCAATGCATGGCTTTAAGCTGAGATCAAAAACAATAATAACGATTGAAGAGAGGCCAACAATAACAAACAAAACGAATGAACCAAAATTTTGACAAAATTTTCCATAGAAATAAAATTTTGTTGAAATTTTTTATAGAAATACAATGTGGACAAAAATTTTTCATAGAAATAAAATTTTGACAAAATTTTCTATAGAAATAAAATTTTGACAAAATTTTCTATAGAAATAAAACTTTGACAAAATTTTCCATAGAAATAAAATTTTGACAAAATCGTCTATCGAAGTCAAATTTTTACAAAATTGTCTATGGAAATCAAATTTTGACAAAATTTTCTATAGAACGAAGAATTTTACAAAATTTCCCATAGAAATAAAATATTGGCAAAATGATATATCGAAGTCAAATTTTGACAAAATTGTCTATTACCAAAGAAATTAAATGTTGATATAAATTTCTATACAAATAAATTTAAAAAAAAATCTATAGAAATAAAATTTTGACAAAATTTTCTATAGAATAAAACTTTGACAAAATTTTCTATAGAAATAAAATTTTGACAAAATTTTCTATAGAAATAAAATTTTGAGAAAATTTTCTGTCGAAATAAAATTTTGAGAACATTTTCTGTAGAAATAAAATTTTGAGATAATTTTCTGTAGAAATAAAATTTTGAGAAAATTTTCTGTAGAAATAAAATTTTCACAAAATTTTCTATAGAAATAACATTTTGACAAAATTTTCAATATGAATCAAAGATGCTGATGAGCAGTACATCCAACCATCTTGCAGTCTATAGGGCTTTGCCCAAATAAATTTGACAAGCATACTTTTCCTCTGTTGGTTAAGCTACACTTGTAGTTTAGTCAATGCATGGCTTTAAGCTGAGATCAAAAACAATAATAACGATTGAAGAGAGGCCAACAATAACAAACAAAACGAATGAACCAAAATTTTGACAAAATTTTCCATAGAAATAAAATTTTGTTGAAATTTTTTATAGAAATACAATGTGGACAAAAATTTTTCATAGAAATAAAATTTTGACAAAATTTTCTATAGAAATAAAATTTTGACAAAATTTTCTATAGAAATAAAACTTTGACAAAATTTTCCATAGAAATAAAATTTTGACAAAATCGTCTATCGAAGTCAAATTTTTACAAAATTGTCTATGGAAATCAAATTTTGACAAAATTTTCTATAGAACGAAGAATTTTACAAAATTTCCCATAGAAATAAAATATTGGCAAAATGATATATCGAAGTCAAATTTTGACAAAATTGTCTATGGAAATCAAATTTTGAAAAAAATTTCTATAGAACGAAGAATTTGACAACATTTTCCATAGAAATCAAATCTTGACACAATCTTCTATAGAAATAAAATTTTGACAAAATTTTCGATAGAAATAAAATTTTGACAAATGGTCTATCGAAGTCAAATTTTGACAAAATTGTCTACGGAAATCAAATTTTGACAAAATTTTCTATAGAACGAAGAATTTTACAAAATTTTCCATAGAAATGAAATCTTGACACAATTTTCTGTAGAAATAAAATTTTGACAAAATTTTCCATAGAAATAAAATTTTGGAAAAATGGTCTATCGAAGTCAAATTTTGACAAAATTGTCTATGGAAATCAAATTTTGACAAAATTTTCTATAGAACAAAGAATTTTACAAAATTTTCCATAGAAATAAAATCTCGACACAATTTTCTATAGAAATAAAATTTTGACAAAATTTTCCATAGAAATAAAATTTTGGCAGAAATGGTCTATCGAAGTCAAATTTTGACAAAATTGTCTATGGAAATCAAATTTTGACAAAATTTTCTATAGAACGAAGAATTTTACAAAATTTTCCATAGAAATAAAATCTTGACACAATTTTCTATAGAAATAAAATTTTGACAATATTTTCAATAAAAATAAAATTTTGAGAAAACTTTCTATAGAAATAAAATTTTAATACAATTTTCTATAGACATAAAATTTTGAGAAAATTAGAAATAAAGCGTTGACAAAATTTTCGATAGAAATACAATTGTGACAAAATTTTCTATAGAAATAATATTTTGACAAATTTTTGTATAGAACAAATAATTTAAAAAATTTTCTTTAGAAGTAAAATTTTGACAAAATTTTCAATAGAATCAAATTGTGACAAAATTTTCTATAGAAATAAAATTTTAACAAAATTTTTCATAGAAATGAAATTTTAATAATATTTTCCATAGAAATAAAATTTTGACAAAATTTTCTATAGAAATAACATTTTGACAAAATTTTCTATAGAAATACAATTTTGACAAAATTTTCTATAGAACGAATAGTTTGACATAATTTTCCATAGAAATAAAATTCTCAATAGAAATCAAGTTTTGACAAAATTGTCTATAGAAATAAAATTGTGAAAAAATTTTCTGTAGAAATAAAATTTTAATAAAATTTTCTATAGAAATAAAATTTTGACAAAATTTTCTGTAGAAATAAAATTTTGACAAAATTTTCTATAGAAATAAAATTTTGACAAAATTTTCTCTAGAAATAAAATTTTGAGAAATGTTTCTGTAGAAAAAAATTTTGACAAAATTTTCTACAGAACGAACGATTTAAGAAAATTTTCTATAGCAATAAAATTTTGACAAAACTTTCTATAGAAATAAAATTTTGACAAAATTTTCAATAGAAATAAAATTTTGTTGAATTATTTTATAGAAATACAATTTGGACAAAAATTTGTCATAGAAATAAAATTTGGCAAAACTTTCTATAGAAATAAAATTTTAACAAAATTTTCTATAGAAATAAAATTTTGACAAAACTTTCTATAGAAATAAAATTTTAACAAAATTTTCTATAGAAATAAAATGTTGACAAAATTTTCCACAGAAATAAAATTTTGACAAAATTGTCTATCGAAGTCAAATTTTGACAAAATTGTTTGTGGAAATCAAAT